>NC_140306.1:2400000-3600000 GCF_964211825.1 Aythya ferina
AATCGTATATGCATTGAAACTTAAGTAGAAAGCCTCTAATTATTTTAGAAATGTCAGGACTTTTTCCTTTTTTACTTTCCCAAAGTAGTTTGGGCCTTCCTCCATACCTTCAAAATCTCACTCAGCTTTCATACTGCTAACCAGTGCATTCTTATGTTGCACATTCATCTCTTGTGTGTATTTTCAGTATTTGCTTGTGCAGCACTACTTACAACATCCTTCATATCTGAAATATTAATAGAAAATTTAATCACTGCCAGTAGATGTTATGATTTGAACCCAAAGTTGTTCCAAAGAAATAAATCTATGAAGCCTCCATGAATACATATATCACAATTTTGCTTAGACGTTATTTGAAACAATATTTCATACTCAATCTTCGTAGTGTTTGTCAGATAAAGCTTCCACTGGGCTCTGAGCAGCGAGCACAGCGCAGGCAGCAGACAGGCTGCTATCAGCACGGTGTTGCACATTTTCTACCTAAGGACTGGTCTGACAGAAATAAAGGGAAAGACTTCCCTCAATTCGTGTGCTCAGGTAGGTTTTTTCATTGTCAATTAATTTAAGTTCAAAAGGCCCCAATCACCCCAACAGGCACACTTTACCACTACTTATTGTGTGCAGTCTTTCTTCTGAAATGCGTGTCTAATTTGCTCTCTAAAACATCCAAGGCTGCAGCTCCTACTGTACCTTGCCAATAGACAGTAATTAGCCTATTTTCTCTCTGCTTCTGAGGGTATCAGCTCTTCCTGGCTTCAGCCAAGGTCTCCCCCAGCGTTAGGTGAGACATGAAATATTTAATCCAATTCAGCTTCACAGAAGAAAAATTAAGCAATAGGGTAACAAAACATACAATTAAAATCCAAGGATAGGAGATGAGTTAACTGAATTCGCAGGGAACGAGAATTTCATAAAAAAGCAGAATTTGACCAAGTATTTAACAATGTGCCAGCAAATACAGTGCCTATAAAAGTACTTCCGAACAAATTACAAGTCTGCTTGAAAAGTTCTTTTAAAGCTATATAAGCAGCAACAGTCATTCTTAACTCATTAATCAACCAAATTATTTTATAGATCTTGTTCATCATACAATAATTAAGAAGATGTCACCAGTCATAACCTCCTTAAGGATGAGAAATTTTCCTATACAAGATACTTGGAAGTGCAGTTTGTTACTCAGGTAGAGGTATTTACCAGATCCTCAGCAGTGCCAGCAATTTGTCAATAATGACAAATACTGCATTGTAACAGTAGGATAACGCATTTACATTCAAGATCTTTCTACATTACATTTTGTGAAATCTGAACACAAATCATTTTCCTCTGCAGGTTCTATGAATCCCTGCCTGGTGTGATGCCCTAGCTTGGGCACCTTTAATGTTGCTAAAACAGTGTCTTGTTACCTCCAGCTCCAGGCAGCTTCAGAAAGTTCAGTGGCATTACATAGGTGTTAAAAGAAACACCCTAAATTTTGTACAGGAAAGAAAGGTTATCTGGATATGAAAGTGTTTGTTTCCAGAAATCCTGTTAACTTTGCCTTAAGATCAGCTGCACAGTAAAAGCTATTGAAATACAAGAGGAAGGAGATGTCATTTAAATACATTCTCTTTTCTTCAATAACTGGTTTAATACGTTTTGGGCTTTAATCTGGCTGCCTGATACCAGCAAGCAAATGGTCACTTTATTCCTATCATTACCACAATGAATAAAATCAACCCCAGAGACTACAAATGTTTCCTCCACTGTAAGTAAACAAAGCTTAACAGGCGAGAGAGATATCCAGAGATAATCACATCCTTGGGACATTTACTGGGCACAGTAAGTACCGCTGCCTGAATATGATTATCTTCTGATAACAAGAAACCCTGGAGTTTTGACACGGCTGTAGAAAACTCATTATTGGGATGAAAACATGAATTTATTGTTCCTGAGGATGGAGCTGGCAGCTGAGAGGTTCATTTCGTGGCTCTGGCTCGAGGCGACCAGCTAGGTGCCAGGCTGGCCCCTTGGCTACCCCTAAGCTAAAACCACCTGGGACACCCACAAGAAGCTGGCACATCATTTCACACCCTTCGCATCAGCTTCCTTGACTGAGGTGCAACTACTTCCAGGGAATAGGAAATTGCATGTGCCCACCAAAAAAAATCCAGAAAAGAGATATTAAGGACGGTCTTGTGAATAAGGCAAAAAAGTTCTCACAAATATTGTGGCTGTATTTGCCCCCAGAGGCCTTTGGAAGAAGAATGGAATCTCTCAACGCTCTTGTAATAAGGACATAGATAAGACTGTATGTGGAGTGGTTTTCCTCTCTTGCCAACACAACCTCAGTTCTGAAAGGAAACCCAGCCCCTGCCAACACACTTCCAGCTCCATAAATAAAGCCAGTCTGTTTGGGGACAACCTCCCTCCTCCAGGAAATTTACTGCGAGTGAATGAAGGTCATCTGTTCCAGAATAGCCACTCCATCAGATACTTTAAGCTACACTAATGATCCTTTGCCAAAAAAAATGGTATAGAGAATATTTCCCAGTACTGGAGACAGGAACATATGGGAACAAGACCAGCAAGGGGACATTACAATGGTCTTGGGCAGGGGGTTGAAGCCTCTCATAGAAGGAGAGGCTGGGAGAGCCAGGGCTGGGATGGGGAGGCTCAGGGGCATCATGTGTAAATGCCTGGTGGGGGGATGTAAAGATTATTCCTAATGAAAAACAAAACAAGAATGTTCATGTGGGAAACTGTTTGGGTTTTGACTAATTTCTCATTTTAAACAAAAAGCATTGCAAAAGAATCCCCAGCACCGGCATTTCAGCATAGTGGGAAGCATTCGGTCAGGATTAGACTTTCCCTCCCTGTTATCAGGCTCACCTACGGGCAATAATAGAAAGATGGCCTAATTCACCGCCTCCAGTTTCTTGCCAGAATCAAATCAAGTTTAAGTACTGGATAACTTCCACACAGTCAGTTCCATTTTGTTCTACCAAACCTATTTCACTCAGCAAAATGTCAAGTATATCTATCTGGACAAGAGGCTTTTGCATCATAATTTTCTCCTGTAAGCACTTGAGAGCACTTGGACTCCTACCTCTGTGTGCACCAAAGGCATGAAGGTACCTGCTGAGAAATGCCCTCTCCTTTTCTCCTTAAGGGTGTTATTCCCTTCCTGGAGCTCCAGTCTACTGAATTGGTATGATTAAAGTGGTATTATTTTTAGTTATAAGTGCTTGATTTTATTTGTATTTGTTCCTGATAGTTATCCCATCAACCAAAAGGACATCCCCTCTGCAGCTCCAGGGAAACAGCTTTTCTCTGAAAACATGGAAAAGAAAAACAAATGGGGTTTTGTTCGCCAGTAGTGCAGAATGCCTCTAAGAAAAACCTGTCATGCTGCATCTGATTTTTCCCACACCTGTGTCACACCACTGCTGATTAAGGTGTCACTGCACACGATACGGAGATACTGTGAAGTGGGAACATCATTCTGCAGGTATCCACCCACCCTATCATGTTACAAATAGCTCACTTGATTTTTCCCACAACTGGCAAGCTCAAACTGCTCTCAAGGAACACCAGCCAGATTTCGATTCTGAATGAGACCATTCGGTTCTCCATTATGGATTACTTCTCTTACTCCCACGTACACTACCACAGATTTAGTCCACAAACACAAAGATTTGGAAAACAAGTCTAATAAACCTTTGATTTTTTTTTCTCATAATCTAAGAGCAATATTTTCCTAATCCTAGAGCTTTTCCTCCAGCACTATTTATATATATATATTTAAATGTAAACAGCATTTATGTTTTAGAACTGGGACATCATTTATACTTAAGATTAGCCAGAAACATCTCTGAAAATTCATATGCAGTATACAAGATGGGTTTGGTGATGGCTGTACTGAAGAATGTATGTTGTCTGCTGTAGCTTTATTCCTGATTGACAGAGGAATCAATCAGCAGCACAATTCTTCTGCCATCCAACATGCTGCATTCAATGTTTCTGTAAATTTTAGTCTAGTTCTCATTGAAAACGTGCATGCTGTACTTTGCCACAATGCGAGAATCTTTGCAGTTCAATTAGAACACAAAGTATTCTTTAGGAAAAGTGCATGATACAGAACTCTGGTTGTATTTCAAAGACCTGAGATACACCCACGCAGAGCAGCAATTTCAAAAGTGGAGCCGAAGAAGTTGGCTTGTTCCCTGTTCCTGTAAAACATTTTCCTGATTCCAAGTGAATTACTGCTAATTGCTGCCATGAAGCACACAGATAGGCAGAACTCTGCCTTTGTTTATAGAAAGCTCACCACACTAATCCAAATGACAAATTAAAGTTTTCCACAATATTTTAGAAAGATAATTGTGCCATCTGGGAAGCCATGTCACAGCTGTAAAAGAGTGAGCAGGCCCCAAGATGTGTAACAACTCCTTCTGTGCTGAATTAATTTCCACTAATATATTAATTTTGGATCAATTTTTTTTTTTTTTTTTTTTTTTTTTTTTTAGTACATCTTGGGATTTGTAGCATTTTAATAGGGCTGTCTGCACAGACATCAAATGAGTTCTCTGCAACAAGAATACACAAACATCATAATCACAGCACCTGATTTATGTGAGCACAAAAGTCCATAGCTGCATTTGCAAATACTATTCAGTGTCTTAGATGAATCAAGAAAGAAATCAAGCAAGCAACATGGTTTCCAAGAGAAACATTGCCAGGATCTCCTTGATGCAGTAAACTTTTCCACAACTCCATATATAAGAAATGCTCTAAAAAAATCATATCAGAAGTCTTCTGTATTCTTCACAAGATTAGGGGCTTTATCAAGGAACTATGAATAGAAACTTATTTCATCAGTACCAGCTTCTTTCCTCCTGCAGCTCTGTGCCATTCTTCACTTCATAAAGGGGAGAGAAGAATTAGATAATACATAGCATGGGTTTGTTTCCCAGTCAAAGTAAATGGCCCAGTAAGAATGGACAGCTATCATACCAAATGAAGTCCAGTACCAATGAGAAGTTCCATATTTGGATAGAAATATTTGAATAGGAATATAAAATAGAAATATTTTAGCTTTGAAATAAAGCTAAAAAAATGCCATCTCATGCTATTTTTTTTTTTGCTCAAGACCCAGTTAAAGAGACCAGCAGAATTTCTGCACGTATCCAAACACAGTCTAGAAGTCCTCAAAGAGTGCTGCTTGTTCCTGTCATCACGGAGGCTTGCAGAAAACTCATATTCAGAATGATAGCCTTCAACACCTACTCTCCAGCCCCAAGAGTACAGCAGCAAACAACCTGCCTCTTAGAGCCATTGTTAGGGTACAAACACCTGAACTTTTGTTAGTGGCTCTAACTGGAGGGTAATGGTTCACAGCCACAATGTGGTTTTCTTTCAATTTTCTCATACCAGTAGAAAACCTCCAAGGACAGTTAGAGCCACTAACAAAAGAAACACGAATAGATACTAGAAGACAGTGACCTTGTATAGGCTCCACTCCCCAAACGCGCTGGACAGCTCCTAAAGTACTAGCAGCACTCAATTTGTCCGAACAGGCTTCTCGATCAAACAACAGACCTCATGCCATATTGAAAGGCTCAAGTGAGCCTCAGAGAATCATTTAGGTTGAGAGAGATGGCCAATGTTTTTAATTTTTGAAAGAAAAAACAAATCATTTCCTTTCATATGATTCTTAATACAGATACCTTCAAAATCACGAGCGACTCTAAGGCAAAACTAAGTGTACAGCATGCACAGTTTTCTTGGAGCAGACTCCCAGAGACCACCACTGTAAGTTTTAGAGTTACCAGAACCACTTCTCTGAAAGTGGTACGACAGACTGTAGCAGCAGATTTGTTTTTACAAAAAGGAATATACAAAAATTATTAAAGTTAATTACTTTTCCACTTACACAGATTCAGCTTATGATCTAGAAATGAAAGTTATTTGCAAACCATATTAATCTAAAATTCTCGTAACTGATAAGCCACAACTTATCTCTGAAAGATTCCAAGCATTAGTACAAGATTAAGCAGTGAACATTATCCCCAGACAATGGCAAGATAGAGCAACACCAACTTCAAAAAGGCTTTTGTAGAAATCAGTGGAGCCATAAATAGGGCTCTTGGCACCACCTGCATCTGGATTTTCTCCCACAGAAAATACATTGAGAAGATTTCTTTATCTGAAGCAGCTTAAATCTAACTAGACCAGACAAAAAAAATAATAAAAATCTTTCTACCTGAGTCCAAAATCAGTGACTTACATCTAACCAGGCACTCTCAGCTACTCAGAATTTGGCTGAAAGTCTTAGTGGAAGTGCCAGAAGGGACTTCTCCCACGGGCTTATCTTCACTATTTCTTATTGAAGCAGAGGGAAAGCCCAGTGGCTATTAAATACTTCATCAAGAAAGCAATACTGTGTTAGAAATTACAAGGCATGAAAAGCTCCTTTGATCCAAGGACATGGTGAGCAGCACCCTGTGCAGGAGTGCATAAGAAACCAGAGACACTATAATGTAAACAGCACAAAGTGCTGCAAGAAGCTTAGCATTTACATTGAATTCTTATTAAGGCAAACCCACAGCAGCTGGGATGAACCAGCACATGACAACAATTTGGTACACACAAGAGAAGGAGTATAGCATGTCCTGCCAGGACTGTGAAAGGGACCAAAGTGACCAAATTGTAGGAGCACAGTGATCCCTGGAGCCGGCTGCGTGCCAGCCTCCCACAGCCATGCAGGGAGGGAAGAGGTCCTTCAGGTGGGCTGGTGGAAGGCTTGGAGTGAATGCTGGAGAGAAGCTGCCCTTCGTTATGCTGAGAAAATTTGCTAGTGTAATCAGGCAACACAAGCAGCCCAATGCAGACAATTTGCTTCTGTGCTTGTTTCTTTTTTCTTACCTGGCTTTGGGGCCAAACTGAAGTTTTTGGGTTTAGCTTCACAGCAGGCTTTTTCAAAACCAGTTCCTAAAGAGGTGTAATCAAAATTCAGTGAGTGCTGATGAAATCCAAATGGAAAGACAGGCTCCCTGGTGCACGCCTGCTCCTCCTGACGAGCACTCGAGGCTCTCATGAGGGCTGCCCTAACCAGGAATCTCCGTTCCTCAAGCCCTGGCTCCTGACCCACAGCAACCTTCAGCAACCCGACAGGCTGCACAACCTGCAGCCCCACTGCTCTTGGGATCTTTTAGGAATTTTTTTTTTCTTCTACACTCTTCAAGAACACATGCAAATAAAACATGTAGAAGTGTGACAGCATCAGAATGAAGAAATGCAAGAGTTGAGGGGCTTAACAGGCAGCTGGGAGAGCAGGGCTCACCGGTCACCACTGCAGGAACCTGCAGAAGTCACCTACAGCCAGGACAGAAGTGTCTGAAGTGAGAGATCTGTTGAAAGTATAGAATTAAAGATACCATTTCACACAAATACACTGCAACTGAAACAAAGTCATATAGGCAAAACTTCTAACTTTTTGGGGGCTTTGCAAATCCTTGAAAGTTATTTTGACATTTCTTTGTGTACGTATAATACCTTAACAGGAGGAAAAAAACCTCTTAATTCATGCAGAACAAGTAGGTAGATAATGTTCTTATCTATTCAGTAGGAATGTTTAGTGTCTTTTTTTTTTCAAAAAAACATGCTCAGAACATCCTACAGAAAGGACCAATTAACTGCAGATTTGTGCATTTTTTCTGAGCAGCAGCATTAATAATTTGAAAACAGTGGTATGCACAGAGCTGAATTCATACTGATAATTGCTTCAGTGTAATTTATGTCAGTAGGTGCTACAGAAGGAGTATGGTATACTAGCAGATAAAAGTAAATTAAAAATAGAATTTGCATAAAATTAATGTACCATTAAACTTAATATTGATAGAAGTACACTGAAGGTCAGTAGCAAGAACTAGAGCCCCACACCAATTTACTGGCACATGAAGAATCACCTGAAAACTGCAGTATGAAAGTTCCAGAGCAAAGACAAACAAGAGGTTACTGAGAGTGACCAGAAGTCCAGCTCAGCCCTGGTGTAATGTCATTAACTTCAGGGAAACCGCATCAGGCTCCACCAGAGACCCTGCATTTGGCCCCAGCTCTGCAGAATGCACACAGAATAAACACAGAAGTTGCTAACTCCTGTGAGCTGGGGCAAATTGCTTTGATCTTGCTGAGCTATCACAGAAGTCACTGCTATTTGGATCTGGGAGCATTAGAAATTGATAAAAACCAATTTAAGATAAAGAATATTTATTCATTAACCTAAAATGCAACCACATAATTCTAAATCATTATATAGTTATTCCTGTTCTTCCATTGCTGCACTTGAAAAAAATAATATGCAAGTGTATTGAAATACCCTTTGAAAAGCACATATTTATTTTTAACCCCCATGACCCATCCACACTTGTAAGCACCCACACCTGGCCCCTTAGTCCCATGTTGGGCTCATGCCCCAGCCCAGCTGCACCCTCAGTACAAGGCAGCACAGGGCTGTTTCTCATCCCACCAACAAGCAAAGCTTCTTTCCCTGCACAAGATCGTTTGTTCTCAGCTCACAGAAACCTTCCTGCATCAGGTCTTCCTGCCAGATCTCCTTCCCAGATCATTCCTGGGTCACAAGCTACCACTGCTGAGCAGTTACAATGCTAATTTCCCCTTTGATTGTGCAAAATACAAAAAAAAACTGAGAAAGTAGGAAGGCGTTATAAAACGTGTGGATTTAGTTTCAAACTATCCTTCTTCTGAAAAGGGACAGTATAACTATGTATGAAGTTATAGCTTTATGTATAAAAGTGTAGACTTTGAGTTTAATTTCACCATTTCTTATTTCTAATGGTAGCTTTTATAATAAGAAACAATTCCAGCAATTCCCAGAATAAAATTTCCTCATAAAGTGTAGTGACAAACATATGAAATTTTTACCCCATTCTTCCAAAACGTTTGAGAAGCAAGTGAAAAAAACAGCAGACAGCTAAATAAACCACATCATTATGTGGGACAGTTTAAGCATGCATTCTGCTAAGTAGTACTGAGTGTCAGGTGTGGAAAGCCAAGCTGCAGGACATTGCAACTGGCTAGATTATAAGAAATCCTACACTATCAATCAGGTAAATAAGAAACATTTTGTTCCAAAATCATAGCTATAATATCAACCACAATACGTTAGTTCCATTCGGGGAACAATTTCTAGGAAACTTGTGTCATTTTCTAGCTAGCCAAGTTTGCACTTGGGAATTCCCTGGCACAGAGCCTTCCATACCATTGCGAAATACCACCTTGCTGAACTCTGAGAACTTCTCATTTTCTGCATTGTTGAGAAGGAAATGCGAACAGAGGCAATGGCATCCAATTGTTCATTACATGTAATGACTACAGAGACTGATACTACAGATTACAGATCCTAATGATGGAGGGTTGGGTTTTTATTTTTTAAAATTATTTTTAATAGCTTAGTTTTGTTATATCCTCACAGGTAACCCCACAGGTTTACCTCCACGAAGGGTGACAGCCTCTGCCCACTGCTGCTTGGCCAGTGATGTTCCCACTGTCATTCAGAACATCAGCAGCCTGCATTGTGAAATCCCTTCTGGAGCATGGAGCAAGCCAGCTTCTTGCTGTGAAATGTTTGCTGTTGCTCGTAAATATTGTAAGGGATAGATCTCAACGTGAAAAATATTTCAGAGATCAATTAGCGTAGTTATCATAGAAGCTATGCATTTGACATCCACATGGATGTCTTGGACTTGAACTACCAGAGACAAATCAGACCACGTAGAGCAGAAAGTCATTAGAAACAAGAAACTGGGTGAAAGCTTCCGAGCACTGTGGAGTGTATTTAATAGGCAGCACCAAAATGTCAAAACAAATGAAAATGAAGCATTTAAACAATGCAATCCTTTTCGATGAGGCGTGATGACAGCTCACTAGGACAGAGAATCGCAGCGCTGGAACATCGGCAATTTTAAAGAAATCACTGGCATGCTGTGTTTGGTTTACTGTCTCCCACCTTGCATTTTACAAACTGCATCAAAGCACGCAGTATAACAGCTCCAATTTCTTTCACAGCAGCTACACCATGTGAGAAAAATTGACAGATTAAATGGAATGTAGCTGCCAAAGCAACTGCGAACTGTGGCTGCCCACGAGAAGAAAATGATGTTCCTGAACATCACGTTAAGAAGCGCTTTTGTGATCAAATGCAACAAGAGTCCATTTCATTACAGTACTCTCGGAAAAAAGAAAGGAAGTCTTCCTTCACCCCCCTCCGTAGACATAAAACATCGCTGCAGCTCATGTAACCTCCGGTCTGCTCATCTGAAGAGGCTGTTGAGTAGAAGTGCCGCAAGAAATGCATGTACTGAATTATTTTATTTATTTTTTTTGGCCATGCATGCTTTTATTTAGATGATTTCTCAGATCTGTCCTGTTTCAAGTAGGCAAAAATATCTGGTCCTAACAGAAATTGATGATGTTGTGCTAAATGAAGTCCCACTGCTCCAGTGAAGAGATGAGCGCTAATCTAGTCCAAACACTGGAAGTTCACTACTTTATCAACGCTGACATGCACATCCTTAAGTGCCAGTGACACAGGCATACATGCGTTATTTATCTTGCTCTGCATTCATAAGTGGACAAATTGGTATCTCAAGCATTTTAAACTCCTGCTGTCTCCTCAGAGCGTTACGGGCTCAGCAGAGGGGGCCACTGCAGCTCCAGAGGCTGTGCAATGTGTGGTTATCTGGACTGGATACACAAGACATGAAAAGGTGGAAGACGCCTTACAATATTGCAATATGGTAATAGCAGATGATGCCCCAAACCAGGGCACTGTCCTGCGTTATAATGAAGATTTCATTAAGAGGCTCGTAGTTCCATTTAGCAAGTGTGATAAAACTTGCAATGACCTTTTTCTAGGCTACGCGTATCTGCATTCCTGTGAGTGCAATTTCCTCAGCACTTACTTAAAAAACAAGCAATACAAAAAATATTGGTCTTTTGGGGGCTCTGACAAAGGTGGGCAAGGGGAAGCTTTAATTCTCCCAAGGGGTAAGAACCCAGCTACCACACACGGCCTCATCTACCTGTCAGAGCTGATAGACAAGCTTGGCTGGGCAGCCCAATATAGCTTGGTATCCCAGTCTCAACAAGGAGGAAGAACAGGGTATTGTAACGAACCATCTGCAGTGTAAAACTTCAAACTGAGCTCAAGTACAGTCTTTTAAACTTACAGGTTTCAAAGATTTTTTTTTTTTTTTTTTTAATAAAGCGCCAGAGTCAACTAGTCCCTATGGGAAACAGTCCAAATCCCCTGGGTGTCACTTCGCTGATTTTTATTGACTGCAGGCAGGAGTGAAACCACCCAAATGCCAGCCACCCAAGCCAGCAACTAACATCCCTACAGAAAGGCAAAACACAGGTCAGCTTCTGTAAATCTTTGTGCACAGAAAGGCAGTTGTTGTAATACAACCATATTCTTAATTTAAATATATGTTAGGTGCCTGAACAGAAATGAGGCACTTGCTAACCACAGTCTATGACTAGTTCCAATACAGGCATGCTATTACGCTACACCTGTCAAGAAAAGTACCAGCTGAAGCATGGTTTCATGTTGCTGAAGTCTTTTTTTTTTTTTTTTGCCTTGATAAAGAAAGGATGTGCAAGGTTCTTTCCCCACTTCTATGACAGTAGTGTGCATAGATCGTCTGCAGAGCAAATGTTCTCCTCCCTCTGTATTTCTCCATAAGTTCCATACACGTGCCAGAGGATCTGAATTTCAAATTGAAATGTAAACATTCATCCAGCAACTAATTCTCAAGGTCCTCTGTCTTGCCAGGATTTTGCAAATTATTTCTAACTAATGAGTTTTTTCCATTGTAAATAAGAGATAATTGGCCAGGTCATTAAACAAAACAGCATGAAAAGGTTAACTAACATTAAAAATGCACAGCAACTAGTAGAATGCTGAAATACTTGAATTATACATTAATACGGCAAGCTAGTCAGTACAAACTCAACACTGAAAAAAATATTAAGCAACTGATTTTAGATGACAAGAGCAAGGATATTTCAAATCAAAACAGACAATTCATTATTAACACAACCCTCTATAGCTATGTCCTTTGAGTTACAACACAGTACGCTGAGGACAGCATGAAAGCTAGAAACTCCTCGCTTTCATCAGTTCCAGTCAGGGTTTAATGTTGTTTTAATGGAAGCTTCTTGTTTTGACACTTGGAAGTCAGTATTTTCTGCTTTGAATTCCTGCCATATCACTGCTTTCATTCTTATTTTGGCCTCTGCACTCTTTAAGTGCAAACCCCACTGTCAGAAGATGCCTAACCTGTCATGGTCCTATAACCCCAAGGGCAGGAAGACAATTCAGCAGCTACATTTGTTTTGATGGTGTTCTGAAGTCCTTTGGAAGACAGTAACAGTTACACAAGGTCTTTATAGGCATCACAAGCTCAGCCTGATAACACCTTATTTCTCATTTATCCATAACCTCCATAACCAAAATGATTTACAAAGAGGAGGTACATTACATCAAGTGAAGTCAGTTGTAAAGCATTCACATAGAAACAATTAATTGACTACAGTATAAGCTGAAAACCTCGTTAAATAAATACTGGAATCTGTCCTAGTCATCTCTTCCTGATGCTTTTTGCTAACAAATGGCTGGAAGATGAACCAGCCTGTCCCGTGCTAACAAACAGCTGGAATAACACTTACAGAACTTCACTTCTGTATGGTTCTGATGCAAGCTGGGTGGTAGGACTTCCACTACCACAAAGTTTGGGAAATAGCCGTGGCTTGACAAATGAACCTCCTCTAACACCACAGTCCAGCAGTAGTTTCACAGAACTTGTATCAACCAAAACCAAAGCAAGCCTTCACAACCCCCCTCAAAAACAAATCAGTCACTTCTCACAGCTTACCATGCTGGAATTAGACATGGGCATTTGGTTCAGAGTCAGGATAACTTTTTTAAAATCTCTAGAGCAATCTTATTTAAAGACTGCCATATGCATAGAAATAAAGCAAACTTCATTTGCACAGGCTCTTCTTCATTTTCTCTTTGAGTAAGTACTGGAATAGGTAAACACACTGAAGATACACCATCGTTCCTGAGACAGGTGAACCAATAAACATTAATACCAGTATCAGCAGAAAAACAGAAGGAATGGAAAATGTTAGGTAAGTCTTGCCAGTCATTACTCTGAAAAATAAAACAAAAGTAAGAGTATGACAAGAAAATTCAGTTGGTGTTTGGTTTTGTGGGCAAAGCAGTAAGCAGGCAATCAATGTGCACTCTTTCTCTGAGATAAATGTCCACACAAAAGGTTTTTAAACCAAAGAGGACATTACTCACAGCAATATTGAATGATCGACATTTTACATTATGTCAGAAACAAAGGGTATTTCTTTGCTGAACTAGTCTACTGAGAAGCATAAGAGCTTAAAAACATATGCTCATGACAGTACAACTACTCCAAAAAGTAGCATAAAAGACACCAGGATAAAACACATTTTGGGCTAAGAAGGATGTCTCTCAATGTTTCAGAGTGCAGACTTTATTCAAAGGTGAACTCTACCCAAACCCTCCCGAGCAGTGCTCTGCTAGCGAGCACCGAGATACCGTGAGACATTTTATAGGTCAGCCCACACAACACGCCTGGTTACACCAGCTCATTACTTTCCTAACTGCTATGGTCATCCATGCAAAATATAAATTATGCTGTAATCTGAAGCAATAAGAAGTGATTTGCACCCCGTGTCCCGACTTCCATATCAATTAAACACTAGATAGTTATGAAACTATTTCATATAATAGACTATATGCAATAGTCCCAAGTAACAACAAAATATCAGGGTGGATCCTCAGACATCTTCCTCGTTGAGAAGGAAGATGGAAGATGCATAGCCACCAGCATTGCCCTTCGGTGTCTTATTTCTGATCCATGGGTACACACATAGCAGACAAGGAGGCATTTGTCTGGACCTGAGCAGCTCAATATTCTCAAAGGACTACTCCAAGCTAACAGATCAACGTTGCCATTTCTTGATTACATGCAATCCAACTCCACAGACAAGTGGCAAAAAAGGAAGATGGGGGTATTTTTGTTCAAGACCTGCCTCTCACATCCTTCTGCCTGCTCGATTGCCCTCACCACAGTTCATACTTTCACAAACATGTGGAAGTCAATGGAGCTTGCTGCTCCTTGAACTGCCCAGCTCCCTGTAAAGGTAACTGCTCTGCCTTGGGGTCTGGTTCATTTCTGCAGCACACAACTAGTAACAGATTTTATGCTAACAATCCCTTTGTGTTCCCACTCAACATGTTTTGACCCCACATCAAGCATTCACTTCACCCAGTTTCAACCCTATGTCTTTTGAGATGTTGGAAGTTAATCTGATGCTTCAACATTGAGCCTGATGCTGCTTGTAGCTTTCATTCATAACGAGCAAGAGGAGGATTCACCACCTAAATCTGACTTGCTGCCATCAGAGAACACGTTTATAACACAGCCAAGCTGCTGCTCTCAGCTACACAGAGATCCTCAGCCTTCAGACTCACAGAAGGTGTTTCGCCCACAAGGCTAGTGGGACGTAGGACTAAGATATCAATCCAGAAATAGTTAAATCAATGCATCTCCATCCAGAAAGATGTTGCACCAATTTTAACTTCAACACTGGCTCCAGATTAGGTACTATAAAATCAGGAAGTGTTTGTCTGAAGTTAATGAGGTCATTGTACTTCATTAACTAAGAAAAAATAATTGGGTTCACAAGAAAAACAATGTTTTGTTAAATTCATCTCTTCCTTTCTCATACTCACATTGAAAAATACACTCAAATAAGACAGTGAATGTTAGCAGCAGCAGCCAAAAGCCTGCAGGACATATAAAGAAACATTATAAGCTCAGCGTGGCACAGGAGGCATAGAGAAGGGAAGAAGGATTATTAATAGGAGAGGATAAACTTTAATAAAAGCATCTTCTGAAACCAAAGAGTGAACAAGAACAATTTAACCTAGGAAAGTGTTTTGGTGCATCCACTGCAAATTGTCTGACATATGCACTTTATTTTACTGTTACAGGTAGGTTCTCTTCTTTAAGAAACTCAACCTCTGGAATCAGATTTTTCACACTTTTTTGAAAGTTTGTATTTAATTTGAGTTTGGTATTGCAATAGATGGAAGAATAGAAGGAAAAGTTAGCATATGTTTAGGAGAGCTCCCGCATTTGCGAGTTTTGTGGAACCGGGACAATTACAACTTAGTCCAGTGTTCTCCAAGCTCTCCATCTTGCAGCACGGGAAGGTATTTTTGTACTCTAAATGGCTTGCCTTCTAAAGGCAGATAATCAAATTTCTATGGAATCAAAAAGAATAAAACATAGGTGAACCTGTTAAAAACAGCCATCAACAAAAAGGTCAGGGCCTCTGGCAAGGAAATAAAAAAATTACTCCTGCAGTCTTCAAACAGATTTATTCTTGATATAAAGCAGGACCATTTACAGCTCAGCAAAATTTTAAAACTGGTAGTAAAGCACATTACAAGCTTTCTTAATTCAATTTTCTCTGGCATTTATTGTGGTTAATAAAATACCTAAATGTCATCTAGATTTATAAAAATGTATTTATAGGTTAATAAATGCATAAACTGGATTATTCACAAAGCCAGCTTACAGAAAGCCTAATATCCCAAATTGATACAGATTTTGTTTTTTTTCCCTGTCAGGAAGGTAATTAGTGTTTATTTACAAAGTTTTTACTTTTATAGCCCTATAAAAAATCATCTGCTGTCTTTCTCCGCTCTCAGAGGTCAAATTCAGCTTCACAGGGTCTTCCTTACTTTTAACTCTGAACTTTTATTCACTTAGAAAAAAAAGACTAAAAGCTCAACAAAATATGCTTTGTAGCTGATCATTTCTAAAATACAACCTTTCTAGTCAACATAAAATAAAGGGGCCCTCTGACAGTTAAAACAGAGCAGCAATGACCCTGTCCTGTTTGCAGATGATGTTAATAAAATTAAGTCAGAGAAATGACGATGGATCCAGATTTTAGGGCTAACTAAACTATGTGATTTGGTTTTTCAACAAATAAGGGTCACCACCTAACATGAGAACGTACAAATATTTTTTTGAACCTTCTCCCTTGCAGTAGAAACAGCCCCTTTTAATGGTGCTGGCTTCTCTGGAAGACTCTGGCAGAATACTGAACACAGCGCAAGGGCTTGCCTTGTCTGCAGTGGCAGTAAATGGCTGCTTACGGGGGGAAGGGGCCTTCCTTCTGAGCTTAAGAAACACACTCTTAGGAAAAAAAAACTATAAAGCTGTTGGAACAAAACTAGCACTATTGACAGGAAGGAAAGCAATCTTTGCATACACGTTACTGTAAACTGTTGTCAGCAAACAGGGTTTGAGTGAGAGGCACAAAAACTACTTACTAGCTTGTTATAGTTCTGTCAAGCTCAATAAGCTTTGGGTAGTTCAGTCTGTGTACGTATGTACAGAAATGCATATTTTTGTGTGTATGATCTTAAATGGAAATGAAAACAAACATACCAGATTACTAAGGAAAAATCCACCAGAAGACTATGTATTCTAGGTATGTAGAGCAAATACCCAAAGTCCACATGCACCGTACTCATCCCCCAAAGAGCATTCTGCCTTTTTCTGCCTATTTTCCAGCTCTGTGAACCTCCTTGCAAGCTGTTAGTTAGGCAGTTGTGCTCACAGCAGCAGGCACCTTGGGCAGCCCCATAGCCACCTCTGCCCTGCCCGGCCACAGGATCCTCATGGCCAGAGCCATCACACCTCAGACCAGCCTTCCCCAGAAGGTCTGCCAAAACCAGGGCAGATTTTCTTCTTCCTCATCCAGCATAATTGTTCAGCCTTCCCGTTTCTGTTTTCAGGTATCTGTCTTACCCAGAGTCAGAACTTCCTTCAAATAAGCATTAATATTCTTTAATATCCGTGCTAATGATGATGATTGGGAATGGTCTGTTTTTAACAAGTACTTGAACATTTAGCGTAACCAAAGCTTTTATATGTAATTAGTGCTCTGAGCTGAGTTCTGGTACAATACCATTTATATCCAAATTATTTTTAATGAACATTTGGATGCACCAGACTAAAGGACTACGGATTTAAAAGAAATATTAATATTTTATTTTAAAACCCATCTAAAATACATTGCTGTAACTAATAAAAACAAAAAAATAAAGTAATTGCTAAGATAATTGGCTAAAAAGATCATTTTGTAACTTATGAAGCATTGCATGAAGTTTCTTGCTGGTTAGTGCAAAATCGTAGAATTGATTTATGTACACAGAGATGTACTTTCAGGAAAAGAACAGAGACCAAGGATGTATATATACAAATAGCACTGCTAAATAAACACATTGCTAACTTATGGGTGCTCTGCCGAGCCTTTTAAGCACTGAAGCATTCTGAAGGCACTCATCCTAAGAGGTATTTCATGCAGCGCAGAAGCAGTGAGCTTCCCAGAAAGCTTTTACATACAGGTCATCTCTTTATCACAAATGCTTCCTGAGCCCTCCCAAATACAGTAAATTATAAAATTCTTGGAAATATAGTTCTTGTTCCAGAAGCTGCCATTTTTTAAATGAACACTTCTGTATTATAGAAACAGAAGTAAAGAGCAGTGCTGGTTTTTAAATGCTTTGCATTTCCCTTGAAACCTATCAGTGAATTACACAGACATTTCCAGGCATCAGTGTTAAAAGACATTAGCAAAGGAACATTTCAGCTCCTTAATGCCACAACTTGCAGCAGACACTGAGCTCTCCAATGACAAGGTAAAACTCAAAAAGGCCAAAAGACCAATTTTAACATTAAAACCAAATCGAAGAGTAACATGAGGCCTGTTAGAAAATTTTCTTGTTACAGAAAATTTAGTCCATTAACACAGTCCAAAATCATCAGTCAAGGGAAATGTTCACAATTCCGTGGAGCCCAGCACCATTTCCTAATAGAAAAAACACCTCATATAAAAATTTAAACAATGCAAAAAGTTGGAGTAAGGGTCTTCCAATATTTATGAAATTCTGGCTATTTTTTTCCAGAGGATTTAGTATTCATTCAACATGTAATTACGTTTTCTTAATTCATAATTATAATTTTCTAGGTTTAAATATTGAAGTGTTAGACTTTGGCTTCTTATAAAACAAAGGGTTTGTGTATTTTGAATACTTGTAAAGTTGATGAACTTGTAAAGGCTAGAAGTGAAAAACATCAAGAATTTTGAAAACAGAAGACTTACAATTGTTTTATACCCCTAATTGTAAAAATATGCAAAAATATACTTGTCTGCTATAATTTACACCTTTCCTGTTATTGCATTATAAACAACACTTCTTAATTTGTCATCCTATTAAGTACCTAAACAAAGGCATATGGTACAAATAACAATGCCTTTTCATCGACTTCACTGGGGTTTGGAATGATCCCAAGGTGACTTGTTTTCAGCAATTCTAAGCAATTTTAACAAATGCATCATTATTGAATGAAGATTTAACCAAATGGCACAAATGTTTTACTGGGAGAAGACAAAAAAAGATACCAGCTACTCAAACATGGATTTTTGCAATCAAGTCTTTAAGTCTTTGCAATCAAGTCAATCATGCTCTGAATGCTTCTAAATCCTCGCAGAGTCAATAAACAATGAAATGTCAGTGTTCCGTATATTCTACCATCAGCTTTATTATGTGTTTTTCTTCATGTTTAGCCAATAGTCTGCCAAAACAAGTGCTCGTACTCAACTTCAGTAATCATTCCTTTGGAGAAAAGTTATTAACAGCTATTTATTAGCAGCATCCTATGTTATTGAGCTGAATAGCTCAGGTTCACATTCACTGACCTTTCATAGCATGACACAGTTCTTTAATGAATTTGTGTCAAGCTTGTTAAGGTCTGCCACCAATTCACAAAACAGGTACGATAAATGCAAAGCCTATTAAAATCCTACCACCCTCCAGTCCAGCAAGTCTCAGTCTTCCAGGATGACCCATGCCTTGCAATAAGCAGTTTCTGGCAGCTTACAAATCAGAGGATTGTTGTCTTACTGAGTTTCATCAGGTTAAGAATAGGTACTTCATGATTTTGATTTTCTACTACATACAGTCTTATAATCATGCAGCTCCATGATAAGGAGCTATTTCTCCCCCCATAGTTGACAGTAAACATGTTTTGTAGAATCTATTTTGTTTTATTATTGCATAAACATGTACAGGACCATAAAATGTGCCACTTCACTTAAAAACCTTCAAGATCCTGTACATCTCAGTGTCAAGGTTTCCCTTCCCAAGATAAGGCAGACAGCAGTTATGGACAACAACCATCATCATTACCACTCCTCCTGTCAAATAGCAGAGACTTTTTTTTTTTGTAGAATTAGGCTATCAAGCTACCCAGCTATCAAGGATGAAAGCTTGGTTTGCTTGCCTAGTATAGGTATCCCTAGACAGCAGGTTTTTAATTTGGGTCCCCAGCCAGCACCCACCCTGCCCTAAGCACCAGTCATTGCTGAGCACCGAGCCTTCCATGTGCTGCATCAGAGCTGCTATTATCTGAGGATCCCTTTATTATTCAAGCATCCCTCTCCTCTTTTGTTCTGAGATTACCCTTTTGGTACTTTATGAGAGAGAAAAGACGCCAGAGGTGATGCAAGACCACAAGGTTGCCATACGCATCTGGGCAGCCTGCCTTGCCTGTATGGGAGCAGTCTCCCAAAACAACCCATGACATCAGACAAAGCTACAAGAGCCACATTTGGGAACAACTTGGTATTAGAAGTGACATTTCAAATGCAGTGTGATGGCTCACAGACTCCTTCACAATTAGAACTGAATAGTTAAGATTCGAGTTCCCTTCCTCTTTAATAATAAAGGACTTGCTATGAAAATCATGACACTATTTTGGTTCATCTAAAAACGTATGGAAAAAGCAAAAACCCAAACCCAAGGCTAGCTAAAAGGGCAGAAGGGGCAGGAGCCAGGCAGAGCATAACTCCATCTTCACCCGGTGAGGCACAGCACTTCTGCTCTCAGTAACACCCACACTTCTGAGCCATAGCTGACAACCCCAGGGGTTGTTCCAGCCCTGAAACTTTGCAGGGGTTGTGAGCTGTGAAAAACAACTTTCTAGTTTCCCTGTTTTTCCCTATCTCCACTCCCAATCTCTAATCAGAGCTTTCTGCCTCTTACTCAACCAGATGCAAAGGGTTCATGACATTAAATTTCTTAAAATAACTGATTTAGAGACAGCAAAAATGATGCATTACAGATGTTTGCTCAGATATAAGGATGTTGCACAGCATCACACAGGTGGTAAGTGCACAGTGTGCAGCAAGCTTGGAGCTTTAGAGCAATAGCTAGTTACAATAAAGCCATACAGAGCAGCCTGTGTATGACTGAGAAAGTGTTCTCATTAGCTTTAAATATAATTTGTATCAATAACATTTGGCATCTTTACCATGAGTAAAGATGCCAATATTCACCCTTCTCTTGAGGAATACAATGTTTTAGTGATGACTTGAAGACAGTAAAGATGGGTAGATTCACTCCAGAAGAGTGCCCAGAAAATTCACAGATCTGTCAAGAAAATTTACAATTTATTCAAAACCTTTTGATACCAAAAAAAAACCCACGAGATTCCACAAACTTTTCTCAGCAGTTACTGCCCTTTTAAGTGACAGTCATTCAAAAAACAGTCAAATAAACGTTCATTACAGCCTCCCTTTCTCAGTGAAACATTTTATCTGCAGCCTGCAAACTGAATAAGGAGCAACTTCATCACTCTGCAAACCACACTTCTTTGGGATGGCTTTGAAGAGCACAGGAGAGTTGTCACATTATTAACTTATAACATGGCTTAGTCCCTTATTAGGGCACAGGGAACGATTATCAGCTGCATGTTTAATACAAGCCCAGTTTCTACGTGCTTTCTGAAGAGCAAAAAATACCTATGTTTCCTATGGCTTTATAAACAACTTTCAGAAGCAGAGCTCCTTTTTTTTGCCCTGTATGAGCACATTTCCCAAAACACCTGAGCAGGGGTGTGACTACCCCAGCTAACCCTGCATGATTCAAAGAGTTTGTATATCTGATGAGTACAGCCCGTGCTTAAAAAACAAAACAAAAACAAAACAAAACAAAACAAACAAACAAACAAACAAAAAAAAAAACAGAAAAAGTTTAATGTCTTCATTCAAAGTCCATTGGATCCAGTGGAAAAATACAGCCTCGTTCAAACATGGTGGTAAGTGCAATTTGCATTATTTTTAGGAAAGATTATCTTAGAGCAGAGATGCTGAAACACTTAACAACTCTGAAGTACCACTCGAGACCCAGTCACAAAAGCTTTATGCAGACAAAATTCTCATTACAATCAGCAGGGGTTTGCTTTCATAATGAATATTTGAGTCAACTGATTGGAGTGCTCAACTTCTGTGATGGTTGGTGCACAAGATATTCTTGACTGTATGATTTCTCTGTAATGCTCCATAATATACAGCTCTGATTTCTTAGAAACAAGCCATTTTGACAGGACTGAAAGGGGTGCAAATGGGTAAAGTTCTTTCTAAAGTAGACTGCTTAGATGTTTAGCATTACCTCTCAAAGTTCAAATTGTTCATACTTAAATGTCACAGTTCAAAGTTTCCATCAAGTGAATGATCCAACTATTGCAACTCTCTGAACAGCAGCTGGGCCTGAATTCTCACCCTCTCATGCAAATAAGCCCAGAAAAAAGAAGTTCTTGTCCTATTAAAATCCAACTTAATTCACACAATGGTAAAGATATGAACTCTGCCATATACAGAGCAGCAAGAAAAGTTGAGTTACAGTCTGTAGTAACTAAATCCCATACTAAAAGTTCTTACAGATCACATCTCAATGATTCGTAACATCTGTCTACTGATTTTAAATGAACTAAGAACAAATTGCAACTGTCCAATAAAAGTGTTTCTTAAACCATTGCTGCCTACATTCATACTTGGCCACCTAAAATTCTCAGCTTATAAACCAGCCACACAGAATGTCATTGCAATTAATTTTACTTGCTTGCATATTCAATTACTTTTACTTGCATATTCTTCCCTTTTTCTCCCTAAAACAGAAAATATTCCTACTACATAATTATATTTAAACAAGCACAGTAGATTAAATAATGTATTTGGGTCTCTGGAAAGCTGGTAAATTCTGTCTAGGAGGAAGTAAGCATGACATTTTTATTTTTCCATAATTAGGCATAATAATTAGCATAATAATTAGGAATGTTAACAAGGATATTATATGCAACTAATACATCAATACTTCCTAGAATGAAGCCAGTTACCTTTTGTGTCCCATCTGGGATCATATGCATCCCCACAGGCATAAGCCAGTGTACTGATTGCTGAGCAAGGACAGTACAGGAGGTAGCCTGACATACAAATCAAAAGGGAATAAAAAGTTATTAAAAGTAATAAAATAGCTCCCAGCCAGGAAAAGTGTTCAATAAACCCAATGCATCAAAAGCACCACTGGGTTCCTCAGCCATGAAGTTCTGCCACTTGTTCTTTTGGACAAGCCCTGCTCACTAATCAGCTCCAGCACTGGCTCTTGGTTTTGCCTTGGGTCTGACTACACGAACTGAGGGACCACTTACATTTGTACTGCATATTGCCATGTCACCAAGCTGTTCAGATTTGCTCTGCTGGGAGGCTGTCTCATTCCAGGAATAGAAATTAATTAATCAGTATATTTTCCACCCCCGTGCCAGGAAAAAACATCTCTGATTAAAATGGTGTACTGAAGTTTTTTGCAATCACTGCCGACACGACTATTGATTAAATGAAAACCTTCTGAGCACTTACTCATTTTATAGGTGTATTTATTTCATTTCTCTCAAGCTCCCTTGTTTTAATTAAACGGTATATATTCTAGACACACTATGACTATTATACATCGAAAACACCTTTGTAAAGGTGAGGCATCTCCTTTTTGAAATGAATGCACTCCATACATGACTGAAGCACTACACTCCCAAGTTTAGATCCTTAAAACTTCAGTCCAGTGAAAAGTTAGCCTTGGAGGTAAATACCAAAATTTAATATTGATGCTCTAAATACATCCACAATGTTGCTTCTGTGCAGAAAAAGTGCTCCTTGCATTACTATGCTGAAGAGTTGGTGCATCCATATGTAAATCCCATTGAGACTGCAAGCTTGGCAGTGTTCTTCACATCCTGCTTGGACTGGGCTCCCCATTTGCAGAAGATTTCTACCCAATAAGCTATGCCTGCAGTGAACAACGGGTGCTATTGCCTCCCTTCAAAAACACTGACATGAGAACCTCACTAGCTCAGCCTTCATAGAAAGGCAAAGCAAGTTGAGATGTAATTCATTGAGTGGGCGAGCTCAAGGACCACCAATCGGCCCTTCTGCTCCAAAGGCAGTTTCAGTACTAGAGATTGGACTAGAGCTTGATACATCCTCACTAGGTAAGCCCTTCCTGGCTGGTTTCTCTATAAAACCTGCTGCCATGGGCCCCTTTTATTTAGATTGTGGTCTGGCCCCCACCAGATATTGGCCTTAAGAAGGCAGGACCTTAAGGGGGCCCAAGTCTTCAGCTGCCTGTGCCAAAGGCATTCCTGACAGGGGCAGTCCACCCCACACTCCATCCAGAGATGGACCATGTTCAAAACTCAATGCTAACACTATTCTACTCACTAGTTTACCCCCCCCCCCCCCCCCAATAACTAATATGAATGGTGTAATTAAAGGCCTGTCTTGCATACATTTGCTGGCACAAACTGAACTCCAAGACGTTCTGTATTCCCTAATGTTTCATACATCTAGAAAACACCAATTTTATCTGCTGGACATGCCAATCACTGTCTGTTTCATTAAAATATGTATTGAAATTGTAGTATTGAGGTCAACTTTTGATATTCACCATGGATATGATGCATTCTTGGGGCATTTCAGCACCAGTAACCAGGGAGCTGCTAGGCACTTGCTCCCACACTCACAGTGCAGGATGCAGAGTACATTTCTCTGTGTCACATTCCTGTCCTTTTTCTAAGAAGTTATTTGCTTTCCCACTACTACCTGCTACTACTGACTCATGAAAGTAAGGGTTGGTGTTTCCTATTGTATCTTGTCACAGAAGTGAGCCATTAACCTTCCAGCTCTTCTCATATTCCATGCTCCTAGGAGCAATGGACACAAAAATTTTCTGTGAGGATGAAACCCCGCTGCATAATTCAGGGATTATACCTCTAATTAGCAGCATAAAAAAGATTGACATCATACTTGTCCATGCCTTTTTGTATCTCACTGCTTTTCTCCATATCACTACAGAGACAGATGTTCACTGATTCATTTTCAAAATAAGAGATTAATTATCACACATTGTTATAATGAAATCATGGTAAATTAGCCCAATAATTACAAATTGCAAATTATCTGGTCAGGTCTGATAAATGGAGATCAACAGGGAACTTTAAACACTTTTCAGCCTACATACCTGACACTGCTTGGTACTCCTCCTATTACACATGCTTTGGAAAGAAGCTTCGTGTTCACATAACCCTTCAGCCAGTTTGCCATTTTCCATTAACCTACCCAAACTGCTCATCTTGTAAAGAAGCCTAGAACATTTTCAAACCTCAATATACATAAATTAGTGGTACTGCATAAGGCAACCCTAATTTATGCACTCACTATGGACCCAATTAGTTCTTCTGTAACAGAATGTCAAACAGATTTTCTTAATAAAGCAGAACATATCATTTCTAATATTTATATAATATGCAGAGCTTTAACTTTGTCACTTCACATTACTAACCCCAGACTGAGAAGGGGATTCTGAAATTGGCTATTTCTCCATGAGGCACTACTGGCAGAGCATGAGACAGATAATCAGTTTGGACAGATCAACATCACTCCAGTGCAGCTAATCAAGTGGCATGGATTTACATCAGCTGAATGCACAGCACGTCCAGATGCTCTCGGGGAGGTCCTACAAGCCTCACAGACAGAAGCAGCCAGAAACTTGCAGGGAGGGCTCTGAAAGTTTACTCTCCTCCTGCTCATAGCAGCCCTGCTCACCTCTTGGCACATGGGGCTACACCTTAGCAAGCAGCAGACAGCTGCTAGGGATGCTGTTGACAATGCTGTGAATATTTAATCCCTTCCATCCCAGATGGCTTACTTACATGGTTAAAGCTGAGACAAGCCTGAATGCTTGCAAGCTGAGGCTCTATTAAGATAAGTGAGGTGACATGGTAAACTGGGAAGGAAAAAGTGATCGCGTTTGTGCTTCTAATATTACTCAATTAAGTCAGCAACCAGAAATCTTGGTAGATGTCCACATGTTGTGATTATGCATCAACACATCTATATCTGCAACCTGCTTTGGCTATCTCCCATATTTTGTCACTTCAAGTTTAGGCTACAGTGACCTGCTCTGGTTGGACTTTACATAAATCCATTTGCCAAAGGACCATCAGCAGCCTGCTTCCATTTATGCTAAACCTCCTGCTAGTAGGTTAAGTGCTGCAATCCCAGAAAGAACATTTCTCTGCAGGTCACCACTGTGAGTGGTGACTAAGTCCTGGCTGGTTTCCTCTGTTTGAGGAGTCTTTGAAAGCTTTCCAGTGAAGGGAAATCTCCTGATGACCCAAAAATAAAGGAGCAAAGATCAATTTTTTTTTTTTTTTTTTTTTTTTTTAAACTGGAACTGAGCAAGTATGTTTTGTGACTAAAGCCCTTTTGGCCCCACAGAAGCTTAAGGGGTTATACCTTTGTTGTTACAGGTGATTTTTCTAAAAAGTTCTTAAGAGTTTAACAACCAAATGCAGTAAGATTTGAATGGAGTTTTCACCCTTGTGGAAGAAGAATTCCCCCTGTGCAAATGGCATCACAGAGTGCAGAAGGTATCACATCCCACTGGCCAAAACTCAGGCTGGAGCATGAGTGAACTCTGGTTTGTATAGTTAAAAGCATTCTTATATAGTTAACAAGCATTTATGAGATAAAACCCAATGCTACGTAGATAGCCTAAAAGAACAAATATTTTGTCTATGAAGTGTCCACAAGCTGGTCCCAGAAAAAAACAAGTGAGTGGATGACTTTCTCTACATCCTTTCTGGAAGTGATAATGCAAGATATTGCCATCCCACATGAAATATGCTTACAGTTGCTAGGAGTAAAAGTAACACATCTGATGTACAGTAGCAGAATCAAGAAGTACACTAAGTCACTTCAGATGACAAGCACAATATTTGTCTTTCTGGTATTTATTTCAAGCAGATTAATCAAGATGAAATATTTTGATATTGATGCGTAAATTACCCTCATTCTTCTTCTGCCTAATGACCTCCCAGTCAATGCTCTTATAATAAACTAAAATAATTACATAAATATTTTAAAACAGTTTTACACTTTCAAAAAAAAAAAAACTTTACATTTTCATATCCACAAGGAAAATCCCACAACACTGGAATGGCAACAGGATATACCTGAGATGAGGCTGATCCAGGCAGAGCTTGCATTTTCCATTTCACGAATACCAGAGATCAGTCTCCCAGACCTGTGTATGATCCAAAGCCCTGAACAAAAGCGTTACCTTTTGCTCATGTACATTTTGTTTTAAACATACAACTATACTATGAAGTTTGGCATTTCTTAAGCAGAGGGCAGTATTACATCAGTAAATGGTTATTAAAGTTACCTAATCTACAGTACATGAAATTACATTTCTGCAACACAAGGGTACGTGTTCCAGTTAACTGACTTCAGATATATACATAAAGCTTTGGAAACTGCAACTATATTTAGGTTACTGCAGGATATGACACAGAATAGACTTCCGGCCTTCTCCCCCCTTCTCCCCTCCTTTGCTATGGAACAGTAAAGGAATAAATCGACAACAAGACTTTGACCAAGTCTATCTCCTAACTCCTTTCTCAAACTTACTCCCAGAAGGTTTCCTCATCTTTCCTCATTGTACATCACAACTACCAGTTCATTAAATATAGATGCAAGATGAACACTGTCCACTATTATTCTTTAAAACTGCACATTGCCCTGCTCCTCATGGACCTGGCACTCCACTAACAAGAATAACTACTTTGAGTCTCCCTTTGATTCCATGATGCTCTGGTCCTTTTGGCTCCTATAATCCCAAAGCACTCTGCTGATGCTGCCCCTCTTAATGGAAAAGTTGGAGCTGAAAAACCTGCCAAGAGATAACATTCACCAGCAAAGCCTCAGCCCTAAAACTTTTCCTACTGCTTTGACATTTGTGTAACATTCAGAAGCCGCTTGCTCACACAGAGTCGTTATTCTCCACCAGTGAAGCACTTCAGATGGAAAGTATTATCTATTCCTAACTGACATCTTTCGCTAAATGGAACATTTAATTAATTTGGTCCGAGGCCAGTCTGATCTCTTCTGCTTGCATGAAGACAAACACAACTTGCAACTCTTTGGCACCATTCCTTCTCCTCCCCCTTAAAAAGAACTTTGGTTGTTTACAGAATAGATACAAGAAAATCCAAGCTGGTACGGTGACACATCATTAGTTAAAAATACACCACGGCATAAAGAGCTTTAGTACAGAGATAGCGCTGGAATGCAGAATTATGCAAAAATGGCTTAAGAAAGAAAATGAAAGTTCTCTGGAAAGTGGTGATATTTTGCTATGGGTTGCAGCATAGGAACAAAATGACTGCAGCCACTTTGTGTATAACTATAGAAAGCAAACTTGCTACAATTAACTGAATTAAATATATAATACAAGGGGTTATAAACATATTTGAAATATACTTATCTATAAAATGCAGATAGTAAACACATGGGAGAAGGGGACAATCTTAAAAGACAAAAAATCCAAAAGCCTACAAAAGTTGCATGTCACTAACCAGAGACAGGCTTGCATAATGAGTGGTTTGTGTGGTTTACAGCAAGTTGCAGAAAACACTAAAGACGATCAAATGAAAATCCAGCAGAGTTGACAGCATCTCCTTGGGAGACTCACTGTGCAAAACCAGAGTTCCTTAACATGCATGCCGCATTTACCATCAGGCAGATGTACGTGATGAATTCTGACAAGACAGTAACACTGGGATGCCCAGACTTACTCCAGATCTGCAGTTCTATCTGAAAACTGAAGCAACTTCCAGATCTGAGCAACACTCCACTGAAGAGCATAGTAGCACATCTGTCTGAAGTTATTTGCATTGTGGCACAGTGACTGCAAGCAGCTGTAAGAACAAGCAGAGGTCTGCATTCCTGAGAAGAGAAAAATGTGGCCAGAGGACTTTCCATAAGAAACACTTATACCTGGTTAGAAACAAAGTTCACACTAATTCATTGTGTATATAGTAAAAACCAACAGATAAATTTTAGTAAGGTAGCATCCATCCCTTCAACACATGCCACAGCCACAAGCCCTTCTGGCCTGGTGCAGAAAGTCACACATTACCTGGGATCCTGTCTCCGCAGGAACTACTGAGACTTCAGGGCCTGCATACAACCACATCCATCCCCAACTTGTGTAGCTTAATTAAGTGGCAATGGTAATTAGTGCACAACATGCGAGTCTCAAACATGACAAAGAAAAAATACCACCAAGTGCTGGTAGATCTTCAGCTTCTTAGCAGCCTTGGTGGGGCATGTAGACATCCCCTTTCATCATCCTAGTTGAAAGGGAAACCTAGCCAGGCTGATCAACGTACTCACAGTACAAATTGATAAGGAAGAACGTAGCCAGCTGTAAAGTGCTATGAAGTACAACCAAAGGCAATGATAAGGCATAGAGACATAAAGAGAAAGACAGGCAAGTTTCATATGTGGTGTGGGAACCTGGAGCACATCGGTGGCTTTAAGAGCAAGGTTGGGCTGAGTCAGACCAAATATGAGTTGGCCCAAACAGGATGCAAATAGCTTAGGATGCTTGGATGCTAATGATCAGAGAGCATAAGATCAAGATGTATAGAAAGAAATGAGCAGCACATTCTTCAGCATTTCTTTTTTTGTAAATATTAGGTTGTCATTGGTGAAGGCCAGAGTTCATGTTGAAGTGTCATAACGCATACCCTACTGCATCCATAGTAGCGTATACGTTTTGTAAAAAGTCATCTAGAAAAAAGTGAGAGATAACTATAGTGATATTTTACAGAAGGAGGGAAGAGATGGCTCTAATCAGCCTCTGACGAGGTGTTTTGATTTTAGAACAGACTGGCAAAATCTAAACAAAAACCCATCAGGACACATCTGTTCAGCATGAAAATGTTTCTCCCCCCATCTGCTTCCTGTGGAAGAAAACAAGATTTCAAGGGGTGTGCTGAAGATAACATGTGTACCAAAGCAGGTGATACAGTAGAATTGTGGTAATTCCTGAGGAATGGCAGGAATAAAGATTGAGAGAAAAATGTGAAAATAAGGCATCGTTAAACTGCTTTGAAGTGGGGGCCCCACAAAGCTGATCCAATTCCCATGAACTTCACTACTGGATGAAATACTGTTTACTGGTTGCATGACTCTATCCTCTGGAAATATTGGTTAGTCAAACTATTGGAGTAAGTACATTATAGTAAGTTACAACTAGCATATACCACTGTATACTCAGAGCTGGTAGTAAGTCACAAGCACAAAGGAAAAGAGACCTAGTGGTAAGAGTGCTGCAGGGGAAAAAAAAAAAAGGAATTGTTTCATGTGAAGAGGAATGAAAATAGTGGTTGTGAGAGAAGTAATAACTCCTGAAAGATTTTTTTTTTTTTTTTTTTTTTTTTTTTAAGAAGTGGCAAGGGAGCTGAAGATGAGAAGTGATAGAAACAAAGACCAGAAGGGATTACACACTAGGGGCAGAAGAAGAAATGATTCCTTCTTTATGCTGCATGATATATGAGCGGCATCTGTCCTCAATAACTACTGAAATAGCATCTTACAAAAAAACCTTGGAGCAGGGCAGTTGAACTACATCTTTACAGATCGCTCTATAAGTTCCACCATTTAAAAAAGCAATTATGAGAAATTAAAACAAAATGCATCTCAAAGTAAGAACACAAAGATGTTCTTCCTAAGATGATATTTAATATATACAATGATCAGGTTCAATGAATTAAGGAAACAGGCCTTATTTTCTTTTTCAGTAAAGACGTTAACTTCAACTGTGCTTGAGTAAAAGAATCAAAATTCAAAATAGACTTCCAAACTTGCCCTAAGGAATATTTCTCATTCCTTCTGTTGGCAGACTGATTATTTGAAACAACACATCAATTCACCAAATAACTTTGTTGGGGTGTGGATGCAAAAATGCACCTAAGACCAAGACAAAAAGATTTCAGTAGTAAAGTAAGTCACACTGCAACATCTTTCTGCAAAACAGTTATATTTTGTACAAAGTCACAGTTAAGTTCTGGTAAACTACACTGAATAATTTAAAATTCATTTTTTGTTTTGCAGATTATGGTCTTCCAGAAGCACCTTAATTTCTGTGTCTCCCCCCTCCCCTTGGGAATCAAATCTTTTAAAAGATGACAAAACAGTGATGTGCTATAAGGAGCCTCTGCTATTTCATCCAAACATTGGTTTGGTTTTGACTTTCTAATTTCTAGCCAGAGATTTTTTCCCCATAGTGGCCCAGCACCAGGAAACTGAGCAGAGACCTTGCATAAACTGGAGCAGTATCAAAACTGGAAGCAATCATTTCTTGTTTTTTTAGTTTCAGCATCAAAACTCATCTGAATATTTGCTGACTCAAGTATTTTTTGGCTTATAAATATTTTGCTTAAGGGGCACACGAGATGCAAAATTGGTGTACTTCATTTGCATTTCTGTAAGTAAACGTTTAACACTCTACTAGTCTGAAATGAACTTCCTAAATGTTAATTGATGCTATTGAAAGTTGCTAAGGGCATATTCAAGGCATTTCAAACAATTAACAAAAGATTTGATAGCAAATAAATTATTTCAGTAATGGCCCAAGCTACTGCCATACCTGTTGTATCACCTGTAGCAAGAACCTTTTACTTATTGAACAAGTACAGTAAACTGTGCAACTTAACATGACTAAAAGCAATACTCATCTTAAACCTGATTTCTTCTCATTGGAGGACAGGACTCCTTTTAGGGGTGTTTTAGAGCATTTTTGATTTCTGCCATGGATCTCACTGTTGAAAGGAGTTGAGGGTATTCCAGCTGACACATCACTCAGTCCCTCAAACACTACAACCACATCTTGAAATAATTAAACAAAACTAAAATGAAGCCTACACTTTGCATCTCCCAAACCTGCAGGCCATGCAGCAGAAAGCAGCTTGAGGTGACCCCACAACCTGTGCTGGGGTCCTCAGGCTCCTGGACACACTCATGCCAAGCATCCAGAAATCCTGCTGTGTTCCCTTCAGTACAACAGGACCCTGGAAGACAACCATTTCCAAAATCCTACAACAAGCTAACGAGAGGTAGAAAAGGTTTTAAAGGAAATTGGTTGATAGTTGTTTCTTGTTAACATCTACATGGATGGTCTCTCCAGTCAGGTCACCAGCCAGTTATAGAAATCAGAGGAAATCAAGGAGAAAGAACAGCATTTCAAAAACGAGTGATGTGCCTTGCTTACTCATTCTAGGCATTACCTTAGTGTACTGAAAAGCACAGCTATTCCATATTACAAACTCCACAGGACAAAGATGCTGTGCTCAGACACATCTGTATGGCGGAGCACACACCATGCCTCCCCTGCCTCCCCATTTATCCCAAGGCCTTCTTTCCAGTCCAACCTCAAAATGTATGGAAAGCCAGGTTGAAAAAGAAGAGATCAAGTCTCCTTTCGACAAATCTGTTTAATGCTTACTGCACATGGGTTGTCATTGCATTGCTGTTGAGGAAGGATCACTGCAGCTGTCTTGCTAAAGCTGTGGCTTTACCTTCTCAGCCTTTCATTCCTGTGTGCCGCACACCTTCCAGCAGGCTGCCTCCAAATGCTCTCTCCCTTGCATTAAAAGCCTGAGAGAATGATTTTCCACATTTATAATTGCAACAGCCATTGCTTCAACTAAATGACAGATTCTGCTTTCAACTTTGTTGCACCACACGGCTTCTGCATGGTTGTATGTTCAGACCTCCAACACCTGAGGAAGCTCCTTCATGTTCATTTTGATGCTGGATGCTTATCAAACTGCTTGAGCTGAAGAAATTCTCTCAAAAGGGCTTTGTAGCTTACTAATGCTTTTTGCCCTTGTTAACTACAAAATATCGAGTATAGAGACATGGAGGGTCTGAAATTTACTCATCAGAATAAGAATAGTGGATGAATTTGGAGTTCCTCAATCCCAAGGAGGTAAATATGAACTGAGACTGGCACAGGTGCTACAAGGAGCTAGTCTGTCTTTTAAACCCATTCATTCTAACAAAGGGGGGCTTTTCTAGCTTAAAATGCTTCCTAAAAGGAAATTTTTGAGGGAATAAGAAGTTGTTTTTGATTTTAAAAGCCCAGCCTACATTCACAGTATCTGTAAGATAAATACAATAAATGTCATTGAACTAGGTATCTTGGACATTATCTTGTTAACAATTATTTTTCCACAAGAAACTTTTAACCCTCTTCCTTTTTGCAGGATAATGTGACATTTGATTCAGAATAGCAATCTACTACAAATGCTAAATGCATAAAGAGCAAGCAGAAGTCCAGACTCAATAGGTGTGTTGGGAAAATGCACATGTCCGCGTAAACAAAGGATCATGTTCTGCAGAACTGTCACTCCAGCATTTTTGCCAGAGCACTACACTCACTTAAGTATCCCCTGGGGCATCAACCATCAGGAGATACAGGATGACAGATGTACCATTCCAAACAACAAATCCTACTGTGATTTTAATTGAATTGCAGCAGCCATTTTATTTTTTTGCAGAGCCTCTAAGATTCTGCATTGCTTACTTGCTTCCAGTGATTCAGCAGTTTATTTTTCAATACAGTAATCCCTCCTTAAGACAGTTTCTCATTCCTTTTAAGCAGCGCTTTGACAGCAGCTACCTATATCTTTGTTGTTTAAGGCACTCTCCCTTTTTTTACTAAAGGGAAGTAGTTTATCTCAGACATACTTTTGTTCTCAGACTCAACCATTCTTGCATCCATTTGAAGGCTCAGTCTTTTAGCAGTTCAGGTACTGTCCTCACAGCACAGTGTTCCTCTATACATAAGCTGACCTGACTACAATATTGCAGAAGTTTAAAAAGAGACTGAAGGAAAGCTAAAACCCAGAGGATAAGCAGAAGTGACACAAGCCTACAAATATAAGCCATCTTTGAAATGTTGTTCACAATATCTGGAAAATAGATTTATTCTTCAATTCTTCAATTACTCCTACAAAACTGCCAAGTGGCTGTTTTTGTTCCTAACCTATCTAAAGAGTGCAGATAAACAGTGCAGAAAGTTGAGTTAATAGGCCAAAAAAAAAAAAAAAAGACAAAATAGGCAAAAATGACTACCTGCTCTGGAAGAGGCAAATCCTGGCACTGTGGAAGTATCAGCATGTCAGAATCAAGGCTGATGCATCTTCACCTACGTTAGCAATGGCTTAAAGCTTCCTTTTCAGTTTAGGGACCTTTTATTAAAGTAATGAACATTTTTAAAGTAGCATCCTGGCAGTAAGGAGCCCAAGGAAGGAGACTTATTCTCCTTGGATCTTGACAAGCAAAGTGATGCCTGGAAAGCAGACAACTCCAGTCTTTGAAGGAGCAATCTAAAAAATAGATACAGCAAGCCTATATTTGAGTGACTTACTTGAGTAACTTACTTGAGTACTTACAAACAAACCCATAGTTCCTCCAGTTGAACAAGTTTCCAACTGGAACAGTGGCAGTTCTTCAGATTCATATAGCCAACAGCTACAAGACAAACATTCACATAAGGCAAAAAGGAAACTATCACTTTGTTGCCGAATGCCACTGGAAGAAAAACCTTAGTTTTAAACCATTCTTAATTAACTGCTACGTAGACTATAAGGCAGAAATTATATCCATTATAATTTTATTTCCTAGAGCTATTGCCCATCCAGCACATTCAGTATTCCTATGCAGAAAAGAACATTTCTGCAGCACAACTGTAGACTATGTCTGCTGGTAATATGTCTAATTAAAATACACTAAACCTGGTTGGTGAATAACACACAGATGCTGCAAGTTTTTTAAGATGACCATTTGCCTGTAGCTGTTTTAATTACCTTGACAGGTAATAAAGTAGTATTTGATAATTACACTATTAAAATGCACAAATGTTTCCTTTCAAATCTGTACTTACTGAGTCACTTTGGTAAACATCCAGTTCTGAATTCCCAAACAGACTAGAAAAAGCCTTGGCTTCCTCCTTGCCTTGCTTATGGCTTTGCAATGACCACACACTGTTAAGAACATGGATTAGAAAGCCCTCCCCTCCCCTAGAAGGGAAAGGGGTATATAAAATTTGAATTTACAATCCTCATAAAAGTACAACAGCACTAACATGCAACTCCCCCCAACTCCCTAAAAAAAAAATAAATAAAAATGCTTTGCTCAGCTTGTTGAAGACAACATGCCTGTTCTCAAGGTATACTGGTAGCCAAAAGCCCTGCTTATCCTCTTAGCATTTTTAATACCACTTTACTGCAAACCCCACACAGGTTACACCACAGAATTGAGGTATTTAACACATTTTGATTACATTTTGCTAATGAGAAGTGTTTACGAAATAGAGTTTGTAAACAGAAAGCAATTTCCATTCTCCTGTAGTAGTGACATTATTCACAAGCCATCACTACTATGCATATAGCTGTCTGCTCCAGTCCTTCACACTTACTGTCAAACTGGCATTTAAGGATTTGGAATGCAGAGCACAAGCCTGCAGCCTAAAAATAATATCCTTAGATCTGATCCTGCACTTCTTATTCAGGTTCAATTAATCAGCGTTGCCTAAGTCTTCAGAGGTACTTTTCATCTGCAGATTTTGATAAAACCTTCCAAAAGCAATGGGTATCAGTACCTCCTGTTTACTATGGGAGAACCATATGCAAGATTTGACCCAAGAAAGGGCTTTGAGGCTAATTTAGGAGGACTGTCCAAAGGTATGAGAAGTGCATTATTCAAAGTTATCTTTTATATAAATAAGCTTTTCCTTTCAGACCACTAGAAAGCGATATCAAAATTTATCATAGTCTTTGAACACCTCACACAGGGAGCTTTGCAAGTGTAAGTCCCATGCTGAATAATAGCTTACTTCATCTAAAACAGTAGTTCAGTTTGCATTGTAAACACCCAGCACTGAGATACATCTGAATTACTCAAAGAAAAAGAATCAAGATACTATTTTGATAAAGCATCTGTAACCTCTCCAAACAGATAGACCAATAACATCAAAAACTACAAAGGAAACCACGTTTAAATATTTCATTGTAAACTCTGGAAAGGTTTTGTTCTTTGGTGATAACAATATAATTCATTCTCAAACATATGCTGTTCTTTGGCAACAATTTTATCTGTGGAGATCAGCCATATGAAGCCAAGATTTGAGAGGCAAAGGCGACATAGCAGGGATGCAAAATGAAGCCCTGCTTTGTACTCGTGCCTGGATCAGGGCTAGGCTCTGAAGCACAAACTATCACAAATTTAAGTGTGTTTAACACTTATACTATTCCAGAAAAACACAACAAAACAAGAGCATTCAGGATATATAGGGCAAAGCCTACCTCAAATAACAGTATTGATTCCTTTGTACTTTCAAACAGATACCATTAAGATATTTGAGTTTCAAAAGTGACAGCTTTGATAATTAAAATTTGACAGTCTTTTGATAATTTAACTGTAGAGTCATTTAACGATCAACTAAACACCAAATTTAAAAAAAAATCAATTAAAAAAAAGAAGAGACAAACCTGAAAGTGCTCTGAGATACCAATCTCCTTTTGTAAACTGTTCATTCAAATTAGATACCTTGCTTTAAACAATGGTATGTTTACAGAAAGTTTTCTGAAGGCAAGCCACTCTATGCTTTGTACAAATCTTGAAATATAAAATTGCCTAAATGCAATATGCACCCTGAGGATTTTAAACAAAGATTTCCACCAGTCATTCAAGAATTAAACAAAACCCACTCTCAAGGTACTGAGAAACTCAGGGACAGATTCTGTAGTTTCAGACACAAACAACACAAAGAAGATCCAGACATTTAATGCAATTGCTTTAAGACCATAAAAAATAGTATCAGTAAATCAAAATTAGTATTAAAGGACTGTTACCTTCTCCAGTGCATGATACGTAGTCTTCAGTCAAGTTTCCAATACCTGAAAGAAGTAATTGATATGGAAAGTCACTTATAAAGATACTTTAAGTCATTACGTTTTTTCTCATCCATATTAACTATTTTTGCAAAGAAAGAATCCACCTTTGATGTTTAAGTTTGCTATTTTCAAGGTACCACAGGACAGAGCAGTGACATGGTTGGGTACTCTGTAGGAAGTTCCCACTCCTGCTTTGCAGCTCGCCAAGCGCCCTGCAGCCCAGCACTCCCCAAAGGCACCCTGCAGGACACCAAGGGTCAGCAGCTCCACCTGGGGCTGTCTGAACCTTCCTACCCAGCCAGAGCAGTTCTACAGCCAGAACACATTCAACCTGCTAAAGCCTCTCAGTGAATCCCCATCTTCCCCAACCACACAATGCTTTTGGTCTCACAGGAGGCAGAAACCCCCAGCTATTCTCCCATTTCTGCTGAGGAGCAATGTCAGAAGGTGACAACCCAGCATAAATCCCAGAGAAAGGGCTGAAGCACAGCTGTTTCCCACAAAGTCCCGGTGAAACCATTAGATAATCCAAATGACTAATAGCATTCTGAAAATAGAAAAACAATGGGAATTTTTGATACCTATTTCTATCATAATAGTTCACACATTTGATAGCTGGCTATGAGACAAAACATACAGCAGAGTCAGATGTTTATGAAACCACAATTTTGTGAGCATCATAATGGAGCAAGAATAATACAAGCTTTTTCATACTATTAACACAACTCAGAATAGGCACAAAAAAGTCTGACATTTTGCCTAAAGACAAGTGTTTGGACACCCATTTTCCAACTCAGTGGTTGTAGGCTGTACAAGAACTTCACCTGAAGGGTTCACACCCAGCAGAGGCTCCAGCCCTTTCTCTGGGATTTATGCTGGGTTGTCACCCCTCCTGCCTTTGCTAAGTCTCTAATACAAAAGGCTTCCATGTCACATGCCCTTACCAGTTTTGCAGTTGGAGATGGTGCTAAAGAATTACATCACTGGTAGTCTACATGCACATTATGGCCCCATTTAACAAATAGGGACCGCTCACAGGTGGCTGGGAGGTTTCAGTAGGGGCCCCGTGTGCCATTTTCCAGCCCACACTTCAGAGTTGTGCTCACAAAGCAAAAGGAGTTGCACAGTACTCGCTGCCTCTGGGATTTGCTGGAGGGAAGAGCAGAGGCCTGCTGAGCAGCACCTGGGATCCAGTACCAGGAGTAGGGAAACGCATTTGTGGGGAACAGGCTCCAAGGCAGGAAGCACCAGATGGATCCCCACTGAAGTGGGCACAACACCGGGTGGAGCGGGTAAACATTTGACATCGGGAAGAGTGAAGGGTTTCATACCTATCAAAATATTACTCTATTTACTGTGAGTGTTCAACTCATCACTACAGTCGCAAAGTTTAGAACTTGTATGAGAAATGCTCTGACACCTACATCGCTATGTATTTTTAGATACCTAAGAATCCATCCCTTGCTGCTAAAAGCCAGAAAAAAAATCCAGTTTTTACTTCAAAAAAAAATCTGACACTCTATACTTGCTTATCCATCTCCAGCGTATCCCTCAGCTTGTTTGAGCATAAGGCACTGAGCCAAAGCAGAGAAGAGGTTTCTTTCAAAACACCTGCCACACGACCTTCAGAACTGCATTTGTGTTTTTTAAAATCCCTGTCATGCTTGCATGCATAATTGAGCTTGTTTTTTTTTGGTGTTCATGTGGGAGACTCTGGCTGGATCAAATCATTTCTCTTCCCCCACAATCCCTGTGCACTGAGCACCAAGACTCCTGCTGCTTGCTTCGGTCGGAGCCGCTCACATGCAATGTTGCTCAGGCAGGACACAGGACCTCCTATACACCTGCTGAGTGCACTAGACACCAAAATATCTCGGGTAGCACAGACAGGTGACACTAGTTAAAATCTTCATTATGGCTTCTAATTCTCTGATCAAGCCAGCAATGTATGTGAACATGTTTAAAGCCTTCAGACCTTGCAGCTTCTGACAACAGAAACACTTCCATGGACAATTTCTTACAATGTTTTGTGTTGGCACAGAGGTGTAGACTTGTAAAACAGGGAATAAGCAAATTCAGGATGTTTTACTTTCGGTACAGTATTTCATCCCACAGTAATTGCAAAAGCTGAACATGGCTCTTTTTAGTCACGCATTTGAGACTGATTAAAGTAATTGTACTTTATCCTCACAAGCAGCACTGAACCTGGATTTCCAGGCTTGAAAAGCTAAAGCATTTAAACTACATTACCAGCAACCATTCAGCAGTGCCCAGGCAATTTTGCTGAATAAAAAGCCTCCCACAGCTTGGGGGAGGATTGGCCATAGCTTCCAGTCAATTCAAATGCACACTTCCAATTCAGGTGAAGAACAGACTGAAACAGGTACCAGGGTACAAGGTACAAGCAGCGGTCTCCCCTAGGTGACACTGTGGAAGGCAGCATGCTAAAAACTGGATTTAACAGCTTCAGTATTTTCTGCATCTCTTGTCAACAGAAGGATTTGAAAAAAATCATCAGAATGCAGATATGAAGTTGTCTCCAAAGGAAAAAAGCAACAACCCTCTTTTAATGTGGCTCCCCAGTCACCGCTCCAGTTGTTCTCAAAGCTGCAACTTCCAAAAAGCCTAAAAAGAAATTCAGCTTTACACTACCCTCATTTTCTGTAAAAGAGCAGCACATACTTCAAGGGAAAAAATCACTTAAGAATAGAATAGAGGCACCACTTCGTTTCACAGAAATACTGCATAATTGCACCAAAAATTTACTTTTTCAGGTAAAGACAGCTCTCTGGGAGCTGGCAACAGAGAACCGATGAGAGCCTGAAGAGCTGATCTCATCTGCTGCTTGCAGACAGCCTCACACAGCACTCCATGCTTACACTGACACACTAACAAGACTGAGCTGAAAGAAGCTCTCCCAAAGAAAGCTGCGGTGCCTTTCACACCTGGAGGTTTATCATCTTAATACACAAATACTGATGTTCCTAATGCACCTGTCCCCAGAGTCTTGTGCAAGTACAAGACTACACAGTAAGGGTAATATTTCTGTGGGAGACAGTCAGCCCTGATCAATGGCAAGAACATTACTGATGCATCAGGCCCTGAACCCCCAAAGTTTTCCTTTGGTCACTTCAAACACAACCAACAAAAATTTGGTGTTTTTTTTTTTTTTTTTTTAATCATCTTTTTTTTTTTTTTTTTTGTCCCCAGTTCTATTCTGGGTTGATTCAGCTAGCCTACTCTCGCACAATTTTGCTTCGCCTGCCAAACCAACAGACTAGTCTTGTCCTGTTTTCCCATCTTCCAAATTTATTTTTAAGGAAAGCTTAAATTGGGATACTATAAGATTTTGCATCTGTCTCTGCTTCCTTCCAGTCTCAAATTAAGCACTCCAGAAACTCTGACTGCCGATCTGCCTTTACCCCAAATCCTCTAGGTACTGTTTAAGAGCTTTCGCTGTTTCTGTTTTATAATATGAATTTGACATCCTTCAAAGCTTTCATTCTTTCTATAAAGACAATATTCTTCACACCACAACAAACTAAAAAATGTGAGAACCACAAGCCTGCTAGCCCACAGGCTTATTAATACAGGTTATTAAATAACCAAGTGCTTTTGAACCTGCTGTCTCATTTTCAGCGGTGCTACCAACCTTCATGAAAAAAAGTGTTCACTGCAATTGTTTGTATTGCTTTCCCTATTCCTGCTCCTGGAAGATACTCAGAGCAAACCCCATACCACCCTTCTTTGCCCTAATCCTGGCTCAGCTGCCCTCTCAAAACCAAAGAGGACATTAACTCTGAAGTGCCACCATTTCCCTAGCTGTATCACTGGGTGAAAAAACTCTTTGTGGGACCACTTGCTATCAAGCATCAGCCACATCATTTCCTTGCTGATGCACAACTTGCACACCAGGAAACCCCACTTGATTCAGCCTCCTCCACCAGCTGCAGCTGCTGCAAGGGGCAGCCCTTCCTCAGTAAGGTCTGAATCCTTGGCTTGCCTCCTGTTCCCAAATTCAAACATTGTTATTAACACAATAGATTGATGACAGGAGCTAAACAGGAGAGTTTTCTGAAGCTGAAATATAAATCCAGTATTCATTTGTCGCAGAAACATTTCCCGTGCATTTAAACATTGTTTAGCGAGTCAGCCAAAAGCATTTTTCAAGTGTAATCTATCTCATGCAGAAAAACTCAAAAAGCCTAATCACCATCATAGCTCTCCCAGGATTTGATAGGTTTAGCTTCAAAGTAAAATGCCATCAAAATAGAGATCTCATGTAGTTTATTGTATGAAAAAAGGGAAAATTAAATATTTCAAAGTGTTATTTTTAGGTAGCAAAATACCTTGTCTCATCAAGTGGAGAAGAGCATTACACATTTATATTGGATTTCTAGGCTTTATAAGGCAATTTGTTTGATGCCATTTGCTTCACAAATGAAAAGAACATGACCTGCATGACTGCATATTGATAATAAAATAATCTTTAGACAGCAGAATTCTTCAGAGATTGTCAAAGAAATCTCAAAATGATTCACCAGCTGGTTCATAAATTGAGCTCATAAGCTGCATAACCCTTAGGATTGCCTGTTACTTAAAACTGGCTTCCCTGCTCCATTCGATGGGCTCAAAACACATGACTTACTGACCCCACACAGGGAAGAGGCCCATGTATGTAAAAAGACTCTTTCAAATCCACGTAGAGATGCAAGTGAGTAGTCCATATATCAGTAAAAAGCCCTGGATAACTACAGGAGACTGCATTTAGAGAGAACGCGTTCATCAACTTTCTACTTTAAATGCAAAGTAGTGAAACACACGAGGTTGTTTTGCATTGTCTGAACTGCTGATTAAGAGATCCTTTGCTCATTTGCATACAGTACATCAACCGAGTCACTTACTGAAGGTTACTAACAGAACATGTCAGGCTTTGATGACAAAGGGAAAATTCACTGTGAATAGTTGGTACTTTTGCATGTGGTTCCTCATTACCAAGAGGTGTAGCTTTGCCTCCATAGTCCTCTACAGCTTGTTTTCCAAGCACCAGAAGGGGATGGGTTGTACCAACTCCTTGCTGACAACCATGTTTTATTCACCATCATTGTAAACTGCAGGTTTATAGTCTTAACTGTTAATGAGATGTTAAGAGCCCATGCAGTGGCTCTAATGCTGTACAAGGTCTAAGTTTAAGCCTTCACCCTGATGTTTCTCTCCAGGGAATGGAAGCAGGCCAAACTCTCCACATCACCAGCAGCCATGAGCCATGCCACTCCCTAGACACTTCAAAGATCAGCTCTGCCCCAGACTTAAATTAACAGTTTTTGAAACACCAAAGCCAGTCCACCACAGCTTTGCAAACACAGATGGGAGCTTCTGATGCTTTTGCATTTCTGTGCTTTTCCAATTTCCCCTTGGTGACTTGTGCAGCTGTACCTGGGCAAACACCCACACAGCTGAAGGACAAGGCAGAAAGGACGTTGTTCAATGTCATATGTGAGCGATTCCTTGCGTGAAAGAGCAAGCTGAAGTTAACAGGCTATTCCTACCAGAGAAGGGAGTGGACCATTAGTTCCCCTTCATTTCTTGCTCCTATCACTCTGTTATATTAAATCTTCTCTTACTGGGATTGAAATGCCAGAAGCCAAGATCATCAGTCTGATCAGGAAAAATCTCTAATCACTTTAACCAATTACAAAATACCAAACAAGAAAGGTCAGTGATGAAAAAGCATCATGCACTGAGTAATTAATATCTATAAAGCCTGTAATAATTAGCAGCCTTGATTGTTGATTCCTGCTTTGCATGTTTTACCATTTTGTTTTTATTTGAGGTGACAATTTAGTGTTTATTTGCAAGCTAAGGTATGTATTCACATAGTCCCCTGATTGCTGTAAATGAAGGCCTTAAATATTTACTGCTAGTAAAACATTTTAAACTTTTAGCAAGATTATCTTCCAGTATTCAGCAGTGTGAGATTTTATGACCTTGTGTGTTGAGGAATAATCTTCTGCAACAAGATAAAATGGATGCACACCCACAGTCTTTCTTTGCTGGAGCTACAGCTCCATCACCATTAAATTGTTTGTTTTCCTTTTTTTAATTTGTTCCTCACCCTTGCAAACCAGAAGACATTTCAGATCGCCTACATACTCCGTCAACACCATGTTCTCCAAAACAAGGTCTTTTGCTTTCTAAGTTGCTTTCTTATACAAATTGCCAAGTTACATAATGAGGTCACAGTGCACAGATACATGGAGCCTTCACAGGACTTTGCAGTTAAACATATCCACACAAACCACATAAAATACACACCTCCTGGTGCTCAGCTTCCATTCTCTTATAATAGAGCAACAGCTATTCACTGTCAGAAGACAGCAAATAAAGTCAAGTACAAACTAAAAATCTAACAGCAGGAAAAAACACAGCTGGTGAAAGTAACTGAACAAAAACTTCCAGGTCTGAAATGAGCTCAACGAGTACATGCCAAACACAGGGCAGAGATCAGACCGTCCCCCACCTGTGACAACTGAAAGCCATACACAGAGTCAAAAGTGCAGAGGTGGAGAAAATCTACATTAAATGCACAGCTTGCACTTTGGTTTTGGTGCGGGGGGAGAATAGGGGGAAGGTATACTAATAAGCAAGTCCCAAAAAATTGGCAAAACTGAAATACTTTGGAGCAAGAGATATAAATGAAAGCCTCATAGATGTATTATTTGCAACAAGTACACCAAATACTAATTGTAAAAATCAGAGAAAAGTTTAACATACAGTAGTAAATCACATCCTTTAAATTAATTTTATAACTTGATTTCTCAAATCTAAACAGAAACCATAAGGGACCATGACAATTTTTCCCTCCAGCAGGCAGGCTGCCTCTTCCCTTTTAAATTGCCACTCCTGCAGCAACACCATGCAAAAGAACTAGGGAATATTTTATCAATTAATTCTCTCAGAGTCACTAGGTTATGACTAGGGGGAAAAAAAATCTGTTGCAACGTAATCTATCTACATTCAGAAGCACAGAAAGCTATTAGTCTGCATCCTAGTGATACCAAGCCCTTCTCATACAAACAGTAGAACAAGCTAAGCTACCCAGCCTTGACATCTGTCAAAACAGACCAGGTCTCAAGTAGTAATTTATATGGGTAGCTTTATTCCTCTCCTTCCACTGGTTCAATTATTGCAGCAGTATCATGAATAAACGGTATTATTTTCAGGGGAAATTAGAAAAAATGAAATATAATAAGCTTAGGATTTGCCCAAGATCCCTTCCTTTTTTATTTTAATATATCTATAAATTGCTCTCCTTCCATGCATTGTATTCTGCTGCTGTAAACTTACCAGTTCACCTATTTCCTCCTAATTCTGATTCACCTATTTTGCCATAATGACCTCTCCGTTACTGAGCCCTGTTCAGCTTAATCAGACAATTAACTTGACTACATTAATAGATGTACAAGACAGAGGAAAATAGCACGTACCTACACACTGGCTAATCTACAAGTATTAATGAACTTAGCTATAAAAACTAGCATGTGAGGAGAAGATTGTGTCCTTGGTGACCAAGTGGAGTGCAGTCATACCTTCACACTGTTTGTACATATATATATATATATATATATTATTTTTTTAGTGTTTTTGAACAATAAGTCCTTTGCTTATGGACTCAATGGTCCACCTCATGTAAGCCAAGCAATCGCCTCCTTCCACGGGCACCAAAGCTGACACAACTGGAAAAAAAGCTGAAAAGTTCCTCAGTCATTTTGGTAACAACAGCATTTTAAATGGCAGTGAATATAAAGCACAGCATTTTTCATTGCTGTGCAGTTCTCTTCTGTTCTTCGTAACAGGTACTTCTGCCTTGATCCTTTGGCACCTGACACTAAAACTCAGGCAAGAGCTAAGGCCATGCTTCAGTAAGAAGAGCACATTAACAGTGACATGCTTTTCAAAGGCTAATGCTCCCAGCAGCTGGTTTTGATGGGGTGACAGTCTTAAGCTGATGCAGCCCACAGGGTAGAGGAGGGAGATCAAAGAGGTGCAGCTGGAAGCCACAGCCAGACCTGCTCAAGGATCATGAGTAACCCCACCGAAGAAGACAAAATCCTGTTCATGAAGGTCACAACTGAAATGTGGCAACAGTAAATGTGTGAACCAGGATAAAAGACTCAGCCTAACACTCAGAATTTCAACCGTGTAGGCAGAACACCTAGAAGAGCGAGGCTGACCCTGAGCAGAGTAAAGCAGCGCTGGATCTGACTTTGATCCCGCTGATCTCATGTTCTGTTGGCCATAGGAGAATTACAGCACAGCACTACTGGTAAGGGCAAGGCATCCAGGACCTCAAAAAGTAAATTAAAAAAAGAAGTTTGGATCTAATTCGAAACAACCAAACTTTTAAAATAACAATGTTTTAAGGGAAGAAGTAGAAGCTTGCAACTTCTCACTGTGAAGCAGAATGAAGCCACTGCTTGTAATAGATGGGAACATCACCCCAGTGGGGCTCACATTAACAGAAGTGCCACTGCACCAAGATGGATGAGCTCAGGAGAAACAACAGAAATCTTTGCTGTTTTTGAAACCCATACAATTGTTCTCCATTTCATCAGTACAGAGCTTGAAACATTCTCGCCAAGGCAATCGGCTCTGGGACAGACGTGTGCTGCAGCAGAGGCAGGCAGGGCTTTTTTTTTTGGTGACATGAAGGCCTCCTCTCAAGGCAGCTGAGGGAGCTGCCAGGCCCCAGCAACCCTGTGAGGGAGGCTGAGGAGCCATGGACTGAGCCAGCAGCATCCCCTCCCTGGCCATTCAAAGGCAGCCCCCAGGGACCAGGGGCAAATGGCAGGGAGAGGTCCAGGGAGACCACATTGTGACCTTCCAGTACTTGAAGGGAGCATATAAACGGGAAGGGGACTGCCTGTTTATGTGTTGATAGCGATAGAACAAGGGGGAATGGTTTTAAACTAAGACAGGGAAGATTTAGGTTAGGCATTCAAGGCCGGGCTGGATGCGGCTCTGGACAACCTGCTCTAGTGGTTAGCAACCCTGCCCAGAGCAGGGGGTTGAAACTAGATGATTTTTAAGGTCCTTTTCAACCCAGGCCATTCTATGATTCTAAGATGAAGGAACTTTTGCACATCACGCCCTGTGCCCCAGCACACCAATGGTGCAGGCAGCAGTGCTCCTACAGCTGCCACCCAGTGAGATGGGCAGAACAGCTCCTGCTCTGGGGGAAACCAGGACCATCTGGAGCAGGATTTGGGCTTCTCCCAGCAGCTCCACTTCCCCAACTGCAGCCTTCACCAGCAGAACAGAGAGATGGCTCATTACATTGTTTCACCAAACACGTATTATTAGTAAAACAGATTTGTTGTGGCTGCTGCACCACAACCAATGCAAAAATATGTTCTGAAGAGAAAAAGGAGAGCATCAGCTTTCCCATAACAGAGAAAAACCTGAAAATAAGCAGAGATGTCCATAGTAGATAAAATCAAATATGTTGACATTCAAGGTGTATACATAATGTACAAGTAATCTACATATGCATGTATGTTATAGAATCTTGCAAATAAATACTACTGTTCATGAAAGTTCAGACTCCATAGGATGGTAAAAATCTATTTTGTATATCTTGTAAAATGGTATAAATATGTTTTGGATATATTTTTGTATCCCACATTAAATATTCTAAAAAATGTAGTCCTGACAAGACAAGTTCTTGCATGCTTGAAACTTTCAGAAATCAAAGATTTAACAAAACTGATGTTTTATTCCTTTGTGTATGCATTATAGTTATCTTTTAAACAACATACTTATCTAAAGCCTTGGGTTAAGCACAGCTCTGAGGTAAACAAGTAACACTATTGTTGCATCTACTTGAATCAGACTCTAGCCTTTCCTCTGCAATGACATAGGCTAGCAAACATTTGGGAGAAGTTAAACTAAGGTTACATTACATTTTTCTACCATCAATTTAAGGAGTATTGGATTTTTAACAGAAGTTCTAGTTGTTTTCTTGGGGGTGTAGGGGATAATAATGTTACAATTTTCTTTTATAAATATTAATTTTATATTTAATATAATTAATTTTAATATATAAATATATTTTCTTTCTTATAAATATGGATTTGTTTTTCTATCTAGCCAGTTCTACCCAAAATGTCTAATTTAAATTTCACAACAGTTTCAAATAACCCCATCTCTAACTCTTAGTTCTACTTGAATCTGCTGCTCAAAGGTGGCATGTAGCACTAGAGATCTTGCTGTGATCTAGCTGGAACCAAGTGCAGTGATTCAGCTCCCCTCCTTGCTCCTCTTGAAAGAGTTAAGCCCAACATCTCCATCTTCAAAGTCATTATTCTATCAATAAGCTGAATAATTTAGTAGGCAGCTGTTTGACTTGACATTTTTTTACAGGTCATAAACTTACTAATACACCAAACCCTATGCCTTAAGTAGCATTTCCAAGGGGGTAAAGCTGCTGGGGGACTAAGCCACATATATGGCAATTATATACCACAGCTGCCCAAGTTTCACCCACCTTTCTTAGTTATTTTATGCAAATTTTGATGACCAAAACCAATTCTCACCCCTACAGAAGCCATAACTAGGGTTATTTGTTTATATATTAACACTGAAAACATGAACTTTAGACTATCTGTACAGTGTTACAAATATTACATAATCTTCAAAGGCTAAGCAACTTATGATTAGTAGCATTGGGCTCTCAAGTAGGAGCTATGAGCACAGCTTTTTTTCTGCTTTTTGGCAACAACTCCTGGTCATTCATCCCCATAGCTCCAAGCCACTGATCAAGTCACAAAGGAATTAGCTAAGTACCTTAAGGATGCTTCTACTTCAAGATAGCTATGTTTTCAATTAAATTTATTTTTCTGCATATCTAGCAGATTTATGAGATAAGCTATTCCTATTCTTTTTCAGTATTCCTTTCAGACAGTTAAAGTCTTTAAAAATATATAGGTATAAGAATATAATTGGAGGGGTGAACAAGCAGAAGGGAAGAGATAGGAACAATGGAGAAATCTCCAGTGAAAGAGATATGATGAAGAACACAAAACTATGCTGCACAGAGTAACTATCTACTACGGCTCAAGTACAGAAAACACTCATCTCACAGTACTTTTACGTAGTCTGAGCAGGAATTACTGAATGGTTCTCTGAGGTTTTGAGCAGCTTTAGACCTTAATTGACCACTATACTTTGTGTATGGCTTGTGATGTGATCATGCAAATAAGTATCCAGTATGCTGTTAAAGCAAAACCAAATGAGTCAGCGCGAGTCCAGCTCCTAGATATTTCCAAATACAAATTAATTCTATTAATCCTTATTTAGATCCATGAGAAAAACAGTAGGTATTGCAGAACACCTTCCAGAGGTCAATAGCACACAAGACATTTCATAGAAGTCTCATTAGCTACAAGGCTTCTCCAGCTGACATAATGGTAACTACTACTGCCAGCACACCTGGAGACCTCTCAGCACCTGATGTTTGTTAACAGTTGTCTTTACATCAGCCCTACAGCACACCTATTAGGGCTTACACTTGCTATGTAAGAACGAAGGAAGCATATTTGCAGGACACTAAGCAGCAAGTCAGTAATTAACTCCAAGCACGTGCTCACATCTTCTTGAAGCCAAAACATTATCTACATAATAGCATTAGTTTTACTAGGGGAGTTGCACAAGACATATTGGGGTTAAAGAAAATAAATACAGGAAAGCTCTGAGAAGAAGAGTTAACAGTGGTATAAACAACTACAGGCCAAACCCTGCTTTTGAGCAAAGCCATGTATCCAATCCCATACATAACCTTTAGAAAGGCTGACACTACCCCCAAACAAAAGCCTTATTCCACCATGCTCAGCAGCTCCCACAAGGTTTTGCCAGCTGGTGCCTCCCCCAGGCACGGTGGCTAGACCCACAGCATCACCCCACCCCGAGGGCCAACTCACTAGGGATGGGGCCTGGAGAACCCCTGCCTGCTTTGCTCTTCAGTGTGGTACCAGCAGCCCACCCTGACCTCCTACACAGAGCCAGTCACCCTTTGCATGCCACCTTCTTTAATAAGCTCCCGAGGATCTCAGTCTCCTTCCTTTCCCTTTAGGTGTGTCCTCATCCACCAGTGGTACCCAGCTGGGTGCAGCAAGGCCAACACCTGGGCAAAAGGAGCAGTGGGTACACAGCCTGTTGTCATTAACAGGTTTTAGTCCTGCCATCGGACCTGTGGGGAAGTGCTGGGGTGGGGAGAATGTTGATGAGGGAGAAAACCGGAGTTTAAATGTAGCTTTGATGCCATCTACCATTTGCTTCAGCAGCGCAGGAGAGGCATCTCTCGCATCTCCTCCGCCAGCCCCAGCAGTGAGATGATTGCTATCTCATAATGTTGCCAGACGGTGTAAATCTGACAGTGACACAGCTGGGAGCTATTTTGTTAAATGCAGAAGCGGCACTGAGTAGTGAAAAGATACTGTCCCTTGAGCGTACCTAAGATCCTTCATGAAAGTCAGGGGTCTGACCCGCTGAGCAGAGAAAACCCGTCATTACCAAGGCACCCAGCAGCTCCTGCCCAAGAGCAGACACAGACTATCCCACAAGATAACACTGTCCTTCACGCCACTCAAAGCTGCTTTGTGAATCCCAAATATCTCACACATCTTCTGATTAGAGAAACGTGAATGCTGATGAGCAGGCGTGGAGTGAGCAGCAGCACGGAGCTGCCCTAGCAGCGTTGGGGCTCTCCTTTGTCCCCCAAGGCACCTTGCAGGATGCATAATGAGGTACAGACTTGTCCCAGAGCTGTTAGACCCAAGGTTTCCCTTCCATAACATGCCAGGCGGACAAAGGCCCCTGTAACAGAGATCCTCTGTTATAGTAATTCTTAGGAAATAGTATATTTCTTTCAAAGGACGAGTACTGTAGGCTGGGGGATGTGATGGCAGAAACAGGCCGTGGCCTTGAAGTCTGACATCAGAGTGACCGTCAGTGGGGTGATGGAGGAGTGAGGAAAGCAGCAAGGGGAAAAAAATTACCATCACAAGTACTGGATGTGAAAGCCACCATTGCCCTTCATGCCATTCATAAAGTATACCTTTAGTAGGTATTACTGTAATAGGGTAATATTTTTTGTTATAGCTGCTCCATGGAAAGCATTCATCCATGCCAGGAACGGAGGTCACTGTCTCGCTGCTTCCTCATGGGATTTCTGTTCGACAGACCCGATGCTCTCTCCTATTACAAATTCCCTTTTTAAGGATGAGGAGCAGGTTAGTATAGGGAGATAGGGAAAATATTTTAAAATGGAAAACAAATACAGATCAAAAGCCATGTGCAATTCTGGAGGCCTCAGCTTGCAGATAGCTAACCTAACCCACCCAACTTTGTCCAGACAAATGGAATTTTGGACATAGAAACTGTTACACACATTGAAAAGGAAGAAAAGCCAAAAGATTTGCAGAAAATGCCCCTAATTGCAATTATTTTTACTACGTACAAATACATCACTTTCTTTACAAGGTATAAATAACTATATGCAATTACATGCTAATTACTTACAATTAAATTGCAGTGTAAATACAGCAATGCACAAAGATAATCAGATGGTTACTTGTACAATGTAAATTAATTGATAACAGGAGATTTACAATTGCAAATTAGAACGATTACATTTTGAATACTATGTTAGATGCTAGGTATTACATGCAGTTAATCACCGAGCCATTTTTTTCCCAATAGGGTAACTTTGTGCACGACATGGGGCAGCGGGTACCCCACTTTAGGGTGACAAAGGGAGGACGTAGGTGACAATTCTGTAAGCCAGCACGTACAACCTTTGCTGTTCTTTGCAACATAATTATCCTACATAATTTCCATCATTATCTGTTATCTGAAACGTTCTCCATGCTGCTGGCAATAGGATACTTAGTTCTGATTAGCTTTGGAGAGAGAAATTTCTACAACCTTATCTTTCTCTTGCATTTCTGATTCCCTCTCCCTTAGCTCCATCCGGCACTCAATTTAGTTTCACTTGTGTGGCCATCTACAGCTATAAACACAAATTGTCTGCAATTTTACGCCTTCAAAATCCTGGGATTTTTTCATTATTTCACCAACATGCAGAAGGCAGATTTACCATCTATTCATAAAATAACAGCAGTGGGTGTTTTTGCTGCTTACTGGAATTTGTTTGTCCTTTCCTTAAAGATTGTACATGCCTCTGTGTTTGTACTTGTGTTATCCTAGAGCATCTGCATGCTGTCCCTGGTTTCTGCTAGAAAAAAAGATGTCTGCAGTAGCCATTTGTTGATTTTCTATTGAATTCTGTTTGAAACTGAAGGTGGTTCTCATTACTTTCTTATAATACAGTGAGGATACCAATTTAGCTACATTGACCTTGTAATGATGTTTATTTCTTCTTGTATTAGTGCCTGTGTTGAGCATAGGTTTTATTACTAATTCTGGATCTGTGTTTTGCATTTTTGGGGTTACATGAAGCATCAAGTAGGTTCGTTGTACCTGCCTGCGTGCGCCCAGCAGCCTTGAATTAAGTCTCAGTTTTAGTCCTGCTATAGTGACTGAAGGGATTTTGAGATGCAGCTGAGTTGGTGGGACAGTTTTGCTTAAATGTCCCTGATCTGAAAGTTACAAATCAGACAGATAATTTAACACTTCATCAGTGTCAAATCAGGCTGTGACATGACAGTAACCTGGCCTCAGTGCAAGCACTCACAACATGATGACCAACCTCAACCACTCAAAGTAACTTTCAACATCAATTTGTGAGAGTTGAAATTTTTTGCCTTCTGGCTTATGACACTTTCTGTTTCATTGTATAATTAAAGTCTCTCAAACTTCATTCTGCAAATAGCAAGAAACTTATTTCAAGTGGGAGGGGAAAGAAAGTTCACCATGCTGTACCAACAGAAATAATTAGTTCCTCCTAGGATAGTTAAGGCATGCACTGATTAAAACTACAACTGCACGTTTGTACATTAGGAAAAAAAAAAAAAAAAGTAGTCCAAGTTGCAAAGAAAAAAAAAAAGACAGTTTAGTAGTCCAAATCGCTGAATTTTTAGTATTTTCTCAATAAAGATAAAAATGGTGCCAGAAAAAATTACTTGAAGCTATTGTCTCAGTTCTCTCTAAATTAGATTTTTGTTACGAGAAAACTCGTTATTTTCAGGTGATAATTGCATAACACTTTTTTTTCCCCCTAAAATAATGTATAAATCCAAACCAAATGCCCCAATAACTTTGAAAATACTTCCTAGGATGTGAATTTTTTCCCAGACATTGCATCTCTTACATCTCATCATTGCAAGCCAAAACCTGGTGTATCGTGGTGCTATGGATAACTGGACTAAGCTCAAATGCAGAACCTGCAGAAGTTGCACTGCAGATTCTCATCCCACTGCGGTACAGTTACCAATCTAACTATACAGGTTCATCTATCTTACTAGGGTAACAGTGTAATAGTTACATTAGTATTTGCCCTGTAATGCTTAGCAGAAAGTGAAGCATTCGTGCAATCTACACTGGGGTTATCAAATTAGGCACTTTTGGATTAATCTGCTTCTGGATCATTTTTTTGCCCCTACCGATTGCTTAGTTTGCATTCAAAATAAATTCAAAACTTTGTGTTATCCAGGGAAGTAGAATTTCTGTCACTCAAATTTTGAAAAAAATATTTTTTATTGAAAGGCGTCCCTTTCTGGAGCTCCTACTACATAAGACATAAGTATACGAATATACAAAAAAGCTTCAATTTCTGGGAAAGGGTCTTCTTAAGGAAGCTTTCTCCAAAGAAGCAACTTCAGTGACACCTTTTACCATCCATCTGAATACTGAAGGGAATAAGCAGTACACCAGCAGGTGAGTTGGAATTTGTCCACCTCAAACCCCGAAGTCCAGGTCTTCTCACTGACAGGGGAAGCAAGGAGAGGGGAGCTTGCCTGACTTGTTCTCTGCAGATGGCCATAGCAAGTGAGATGCAGTGAGATCTCCTGGCGCTCATGACTGCAGGAAAGGCGAAAGGTGAGAACAAACCTGTTGTGAGCAGAGCACTAGATCACCTGGAGCTTGGTTTGTACTGATATGGAAAGGCAAGGCCCAAGAGCACTCACAAGCAAAGTGTACTTCTGGTTTCATTTCCCCAGGGGGTCAGGTCACAAGAGAAGGACAGGAGAAGACCAAGGCATGGTGGCCCAGGTAGATGAAAAATTCATTTTCTGTGGTTCGGTTAGTATCTAAAGTAGGGGCCTGAACGTGTGACAGGATAATTCCACTCAAAATCTCTATTACATTTTTCGCGTACAAAATAATAGATTAGCAGCTCTGTGATCTGTAGGTCACAGAACGAGCAAGGCCACGTAACCTGCGGGTTAAACATGCGTGATTATATATGGCTTGTTAGAAGTATGACTGAACTAATTGATGGAAAAATCGTGCTGCACCGAACTGACCTTATTATTGTTCAGATTAAGAAAAGGTCCCCGCAGAGCAGTGACAGCCGCAGCTTCAAAAGTGTTTTCGAATATAATGCAGCATTTTGCCAGCATGCAGAGATATTTCACGCTGCAGTCACCCCTAACAGCATCCTGTATCAGACGACAGAAAGGACTCGCCACCCATCACAGGGAGACCGCGTGGTAATCCTCCGAGAGACACCGTACTGGCAGCATCATTAAAATGCATGACATACACTCTGGCTGCTATCAGATCAGCGGTGCATGGGAATATGATGTCTATAATAGGGAACATACTGGCTCCAACCTTCATATTCATTTGGGATACCTTTACTACACCGGAGTCGGACTGACTGATATCATAAAGGGGAATGGGCCATATGTACAGGTCTCCAGTTGGCAAGCTTCACAAGGAAATGAAACCCAGGAAGCATGTGAGTAGCTTTTTACTGCAAGTCCAGCTGAGAATGAGGTTATGATTTTCAGTTTGCAAATTATTAGTGTATGCATATAAAGGCTCCCTTGCAAACAGAATAGAATGAAACAGAGCACATTTTACTTATTCTTCGGCTCTATTATATTTTCTCTGTAGGAGGTGAAAACTGGCAATTACTCTTGAAGATGCAGAGATAGGAGGACAGAACATAAATCAAAATAAAAAGAATACAAATATCTTCTCCAGTTATTCAATGGATATTTATTCAACCAAGGTGCTTGTGAAAGACTGTTATAGCAAACCACACAGTACATTACAAGGAGTTTCTCTGAGCTGCTTGGCGTTACTTGGCAATCAGAAGAAAAGAAAATGAGGAGAAGTGACTATATTGTATGCAGCATACGATCCAAATAAAGCCATTTGGAAAGAAAAGGTCAGTAGCAGCCAGGCTGACAAGAACAGTATTTCTACAAGACGCAGGTAGTTCAGTGTAAGAACACAGATGAATTTTAGGAACACACACAACAGTTCTATTCTTGTACTCTAACGGGATTTTTAGGGAAGAGAGGAAAACATTCACACAGACTAAATAATTTTAAAGACCACACTCTTGATCTAAAAAAACATTTGTGTACTTGAAGGTCAGAATTCAGATGAACTTGCTGGAATTCATATTCATCAGGAAGAAACAAAATAAGTCCTGGGAAGCCCATTAAAAAAATATAATGTGCTTTTTCCTCAGGAATTACTCTGAAATTGGGTGTCATGTATCTGACTTAATGCTCTAATGGTATGACTTGAACACTAGAGAAGGATTTACAGGAAATATCTGTTCCTTATCTGATTATAGACGGAAACCAAAGTCTTGCCGTGTGACACTCCAAGGTGGCTTGCTGTCAACCTAAACCTCCAAAATTAACTATTTATCATTGGATTAAAACAGGGCCCACTGTCGATCAGATGCATTGTTTGAGCTCAAAGACTACCAGACCCCAAAGGAACAGACAAAAGACACAAAGGCAGGCACGAAAATAGAGAGGCACAGAAAAAGGAGGCGACCTGCCCACCATTTCGGAAGAAGAAATACAACACCAGCCCCTCGGGCCAGTCCTACAGACTCTGCTGCTCTCCAAGGTATAGGCTGGTAATTGTGACAAGCCAAGCTTGGTGGCAGTTGTGACCAGAACAAAACACCTTTAAGAACAATTTCTGTATAAGAAATGATTCAGGAGATTGCCAGCTATCAAGAAATCATTCAAAAAAATCTTTTGGAAAGTCTTTCGTAATGGAAAATGCAGAAGCTCATCACGAGAGCCTCGCTTTTCGAAAAGAGCAATATGGAGTTTTTGTCGAGGTTAGAGCTTTGCAGGTGTGATTTTATCTTAAAAGCAGGTCCTTGAAAACAACTAGGAGCACGCCAAGGAGGCACATGCACACTTCAGGGAGCTTGAAAAGGTATCACGGTGTACAGCAGGAGATAAATTGTGAAAGCAGTTAGGCGTGCAGGGTGCAGGACTCGGTGCAGTGCCTAACAAACCCTGCAGCAGAGCAAACACTGCGCAGGGCTGTGCTGCCTCTGGCCAGCCCTCAGCCTCTGCTTCTCTCCCCAGGCCATGTGGCATTGCTGAGAGTAGTCCGAAGGATTTATTACGCACTTGCTACACTCAACTGGATTACATTCAGTTGAATGAAAACAGTACCACCACCAACGCATATGCCCACAATTTATAAAATCTACTGGTAGTAGTTGAAAGGGGTTATGTTAAAGGACCAAGGGAAATCCAGGGAAATTCATAAAAGAGTGTCACTTTTCTGTTAAAAACTTCAGCAGTGCACTAAGGGTGGAGTAGAAAAGGAGGAAGGTTAACTCTTTTTTCAGAGTTAGTCTGCCACAGAGCCAGCTGCAAAAGCAAAGCCGGGCAGGGATATCTCTCACGGGAGCTGACAATTATTAGAGGGCAATACTAAAAGTCAGTGTTGGGAACCAGGCACTCCATCTGTGGCAGGACCAAAAAAAAAACCTAAAAACCTTGTAAATGTTTGGAAAAAGCTGGGTTTAATTGGAAAAAAAAAAAAAAAAGTGGCTTCTGAGGAGAGCTTTGTCTTCTTGAACCGCACAGCCAGCAGCTCTGCCAGGCCACCGGGCACAGGCAAAATTCTCGTGAGGTGCCAGCACAGGCACAGGTAACACAGAGACAGGAGGCAGGGAAGAAAATAAGAGAGATATTCAAGCATGCATAACTTCCCTGATGGGGTATTTCCCAAGCAAATGTGTCGTAGACTGAAGACTAAAATTGCTTTTTTAGCAACTGCAAAACTGAGATTATTTATGCATGAATGCAGCACTACAGTGCCATGGAAGTTAACACTGAATTAATTCCCCTGCCTACTGACTTAAAGGACCAGGTCACAGCCTTGTCAGATACTTTCACATGTCTGAGTGGTCCTCAGCAGACCAGCTCCACTGCTCCCTAAGGTTTGTGGCCATGCAGACAGCTCGCAGGCAGGGGCTGACAAATCTCTGCCATCATTTTTTCTTGCATCCAGAGACATCTGAAGGATCTAAAGGATGCCCATAAATCCATGGACCAAGCACCTGCAACCTCCACTGCCACTTGCAGGGCTGCTAGAATCACCTGATCCTTCCTTAACAGCATTAAAGAACCCATGGGATTGGGAATTCAATGCTCATCTCTACTTTCACCGGTGCTAGATACCAGAGTGCCTTGTTATATACCCAACAACCACCAAATACTGGGTAATGCAACATATGCATGGTATTTGCACAGTGTGGGGAGTAAAGATCCCAATCCATCAGCATTTAGGTGTTTATCTGTCACTCTGAAAGTTGCCCCCTCAAAGTTTTTTATTTTTAAATATACTTAATTCCCAGGAGGTTTTCACATTTATTTAAAGATGCTCCATCTTGAGCACAGAAGTCATGTGTCTTTGCCCAAAACAGTATGCACATGAAGGAAATTCAGACTGACACGATTTCAAGACTGCAAAGACAAACTGATTTAGCAACACTGACAGGCATTTATAAGAAAAATAAAATGTGAATCTAATTTCAGTCTACCATACTGAAATAATTTGCAACGTGTTTTGATGTCAGAACATGAATATTTCATATATGAACAGCATCTTGTTCAGCTGCGGGATGCTTCCAGACACCAGCGAGAGGAGGTCCTGGGAGACAGAAGAAGCCTAATTGCTATTTTTCAGTGAGCAACCCAACAGTACAGTAACTTTCAGATCCTTATTGACTTCTTAACTGCTTTGCCAACTGTCAATATGTAAAAGTTTAGAAGTAAAAATCATGACTGGACCTTTCCTTCTAATTAATGGCTATATTGATCAGCCAGGATTTCCTCCTGCCTTAGAAAACACTGGATTTCAGAAAGGTCCCTGCCAAATAGATATTTATACTTATGGCTTGCTTGTAAAAAGCAAAGCCTGAAATCTCCAGCATGCTAACAGCATTGCTTTTAAAAAGTGCACTGATAATGAACATCCCAATGAACTAGGGCAGAGCTGGGCATTTAAGGTCTCAAGAGCTTTTTGTTTTGTTTTGATTTACATTGAGTTTCAAGGTTCAGCAGTTTAATAGCCAGCATGGCCACAGTTTCATTTCCTTCATTTCGAATTTAGAAAAAAAAAATATCTCAAGGTTACATCTCAAACAAGAAATCAATCCCAAATTCAACCTGGCAGTTAACCAATGTATGCAGAAAATAGAGTCCAGTTACTGCTGAAGTTGTGCTGAATTTTGCTACAAAACATTTGCACAGCCCTTTAAGTTGCCCAGTATCTCCTGGACTAAAAATATAAGCAACCGAAAAAATGCACATAATTTAAATGACACTGAATATTCAATAATGCTAATGACCTAAATATTAGAAGCTGTTTGATGTGTATTTCTGAGAAAATTGGATTTATCCTTGACCTTTGCTTACTCATTATTTTGTCTACACATAATTAACACATTCATAATATCACATAAATGCCACTTATTGATACTGTCCCAAAGGCAACTAGTTATCTGGGAAGAACGTGGACACATTAGCATTTACTGACTCATTTAGCTTCTTTTCTGCATTAAGCTGAAGAAATCTATTTGTTAAATCGCATGGAAATGTATATTAAAAGGCAATATTTCATCAGGTAATGCTTTAGGATCTCTCAGACACCAGCTACAGTAATTTCCAGGGACAGCTCCAAATGAGGGCGTCCGCGACCCCTGCATTGTGCTGCTCAAGCAAGCAGCCAAACAGGCTCAGATGATGGCACTGCCATGCGATTGTACTTACAGGCTGTAACTGATAGAATTTACTTTCTTAATTTTCATAAACTCACCCTGACAAATAATAAAGATGCAAGCAGAGAAAGTTGCTGTGTGTACTGGATAAAATCTGCAAATTTCTCTTCAGTGACTTGAGCCCACCAAAAAGAGCAACAAATATATTGCTCAGCAAAGCCTGGGGTCAGCCAGAAGTTCAGGTATTCATTCATGTTACGTAACATCTCTTACCTACAGATTTCACTGTTCTGTGGGTTGTTGAGTATCTGTAGTAAGAACCTGGCAAAGGAGCTATGCAAAATGAGTAATAATCTTGAATCCTCTTTTATAAACCTGAACACCTTCTCCATTATTCATCAACACAACCAGATATTCAGGGCCACAAAAGACTACTTTCAGCGTTTTGTTCACTGTACTTAGATATTTTTTTTTATTTTTTTTCCCTGAGAATTATTCTGAAAGATTTCTGTAACCAATATCTGGTAAAACACATGTCAACACTTTGGCAGGGCTGGCAAATTTTGAGCAAGCTTGAGATAAATTTAAAATGGAATCTGGACTAATTAATGATTGGAGATGGAACAAAAACATGATTTCAGCATCTGACTAAAATGGAACAAGGCAAAACGCGAGAAGCTGGCACAATTGCTGCCAGGATCGGGGCTGTGTTAGCAGAGCTGAGGGCTCCCCAGCTGCAGCCGTGCACAAGTGTGCCCGTGTCACACCCCAGGAATACGCGCAGCGCTGGCTGCAGCTGGAGCAGCAGCACCCAAAGAGAGATGGAGAAGGGGGTGCTGGAAATCTGCACCCCGGGTACATGACAAGGCTACAGGTGGGGCTCAGAATAATGCATTGAAAGTTTGCTGCTTCCAAGCTGGACTCTTTCTGTTCAAGAAAATAAATTGCCAAAAAGTGCTTGGTAAACAGGCAAGGAATACACCACATGAGGCACCAACTTGGAAAAAAAAAAGAAAAACAATAAAGCAAGTAACTGCAACTAGGTTTTTGTTTTGTACTTTTGTGATAGAAGAAGGAACAGAAATGAAATATAACCTAAGCAAAAAAGCAGGTGATTTAAGGAATCAATGCACAAAGTTACCAAGTAAGCAAAGCTGTGTGCCAGAAGAGACCCTTCTGACAGATCCCACTGGAGGATATTCTGAGCATTTCAGCATTAAAAAATAAAAAAATCATAAGCAGCCTTGGGCAAATCACAGATTTTTTCTCTGCTAATGTTGATTTAAAATATGTAAATGTATTCACAAGCTAGAAGGTGTGGATAATGACTGTTAAACATGCAGAACAGTGACCATTAAAAACAATAGCAGCAAATACACAAAAGAAAGCAGTTTTCAAATTTGATTTTTTCTACTTTCACCATGGAAACCTTTCTCTCAGCACTAGTATCAAGTTCAGCTGAAGAAACACAATAGGCAAAGTTTTACCCTCCTTTTTAGCTTTGTAGCAGAGGACAGAATTGAAATAGGTGTGTTTGTAATAAACCATGCCTTGTTTTCCATACAAGTAAACCCTCAAACCCCTCACAAATCAGGAATTGCCCATTACAAGTTCTCCATTCTGTTTCAGGGGAAAGTATTGAAAAGGGATAACCTGAAGATGAGCTGAAATAAAGCCAAAATGGATCAACTTCATTGTGTGCCCAGCCTCCCTGCACAACATGCCTCTGCTCTGGCAGGAGCTGCACACAAAATACATCTGAACGTGTCCAGGGGCTCTGACAAGCTACTGACAGGTGATGGATGGATCAAACCCAACATCTGGAATACCAAATGCTAAGGTTCAGAAGCAAAGGGAACGAGTGACAGAGGCAGAGGAGATGAAGGGATGGAGGAACCTTGGCAGCAGAAGACTGAGTCGCCTTTTCCTTCGTGAAGAGGATAATGAACAGGTTGGTGGCAGCAGGATGCCCTTTCAGCAGTAAATATTGGTCTTTAAAAAAACCTTTGCAGTGCTTTTATATTTGCCAGGAGTGTCGCTGACACAAGGAAGGTATTTCAGACTTCATGAAACTTAACTGTGACCAATGATAACGGGTGTCTGAGTCAAGGTGTTATCACATCTGAAATGCTCTCCCAGACCAGGAGCCCAGCCCGCTCATATTACCAACACTCTGCCACTTTATTCACTTCCTAAAGCTGTGAAGGTCACCTCAAAGGCAATTTTATGAGTTCTAAACATGTTCACATTCAGAAAAGTACAAAAAAAAAAGTGTTTTAACACATAATATGACTCAAAGAGTAAAAGGATTAAAAGAAGAGAGGGAAAAAGAACACATTTTGGATCAAAGTCTATGTTCTGCTATGAGACACTCCATCCATGCAGTTTTTAGAATTTTTAATAATTTGGTAGGTTTTATCATTAGCAAATATAAATGGTGTTATAAATTAATTCTCAGAGGTGTCCTACTTCGCTGATATTTTCCACTGGAGAAAGAAATTGCTCAGAGGGAAGTTTCCAAGAAGTAACACTTCTATAGACTAGTACACACATCTTTTTATTACTGCAACTTCCTCTCCCCGAAGCCCAGCGTAACTGCTCTTTCTGCCATGCTTCTATTTTCAGCTAATATATTTAGCCATTTGCAGAGAGTGGAATATGAGGAGCCATCCAAAATGGACACACATTTCCTGTTTGTTTTTCAACAAACTAATTCCACTTTCTTCCACATCCTGCCCGTACAAATGACATCCTTCCTACAAACTAGCCTACAAGACCACAGCAGCATTTAGCAGTCAAAACATAGATGCTCATTATCTGCTTCTCTTTCTGCTATCTACATTTATTGGCCTCCATTCTCCTTTTCTTTTCAGCCTACACAGTATTTGGGTCAGTAACTTTGAATTCTTTTACTTTTGCAGTCTCTCTCACACACTGTCAGGTGTGATGGGAAATACATCTATTCTAGTTGTGTTATTAATTTATAAACATTTACAAAAATTATACAGGAATATACTTTGCAAAACCACAATATCCTTGGGATAGATGGCCAACTGGGTTCATAAATACTTATCCCAACTTTCTCCCTCCTATTTTCAGATTTAATATTTAATTTAAAGTTTGTTTTATTTTTTTTTCTTTTTTTCCCTAGAAAAGAACTCTAGGAAAACAAAAAAAAAAGAAAAAAAAAGAAAAAAAAAAAGAAAAAAAAGAAAAAAAAAGATGCTTGGTTAGCACAGGTTAGCACAAGGGAAAGAAGAAGAAGGATGAAGCTGAAGAAGTTATTTTTCCCGCTCCCAAGTCAATCCTGTGGGAAATCAGTGCAATTCAGGGGGCTTTTTTTTCTTCCCAACCAAACATCTAAGTCAGCTCATGTTCATCTGAAACTCAGTTTACTTTAGAAAGGCTAAAGAAATGAAGCAGTCCATCAATTATTTAAAGTGTTTGGCCCTGATCCTGTCAGGGCTTAGGTACACGCTTAATTTCACTGCAGTCTCAAAGCCAGAGCCTTCCAGCCAGAGGCTCAGCCCGTGAAGTGTCTGGAAAAGAACATGCACAAATCGGTGGTTTTGTCCAAAAGCACACAGTCGTCCTGGCCATGTGGGAAGGGTGGTGGGAGCCAGTGAGGCTGAATTCACACCGGGCTTCTCGGGGCATGGTTCCAGCCACCCTGGCGGTGCCCCTGAGCTCAGCCACATCCACTGGTGACCACGGGGACCAGAGCCAGACTCGGGGTGTGGAGGTGGGCTAACGAGTGCCTGGGGATGGGTGCCCATGGGCTGCACCCCAGGGTGGCTGAGCCTTGGCACCGGCACAGAGCCACAAGTAGCCCCCAGGCCTTTTCAGCAGGGATGCAGAATACTGGTCTAAGAGTTCAGGAAAAGGAGTTATAATACATATAAAAACATAATACATATATAAAAATAGAAATGTGGATGATACATACCGTCTTAGAAGTGAATCGCAAAGGAGAAAGGCATTCATCTGTTCTACAGAACTTAACTAGCTACTAAAATTAGATATTGTCAGTATAGTTATAAAGGATTCTCTGCAGTTGGATTCAAATATTATACAATATTTTACATTTTATACAATGGTAATGGACAGCACTACATTAGTATAGGTATTATCAGGTTCTCCTATATGAATGCTTATGCCTACTCAAAATGTTTTAGCTAGTTAAATCATACTTGGTTATACATGTATTTTCAAAAACACATTATCAATTCTAGGTATTTTTTGTTTTAAAGCAAGTATTCAGAGAGACCTTTTACCTGACTATTTCAATGTCCAGAAATCAGCAAGGCTAGGGAAGGACTGATCCAAAGCAAAAATACAGGTGCAAAAAACCCCTAAGTCTGTTTTAAGCATGAGACCGAGTTATGATGCATCCCGTCGGGGATAAGAACACAGTGTGAAAAATTCTCCTCTGCCATAAATGTATTGTTTTGAATAGCCCTGTAGCCCAAAATTCAAAGAGTTTGGATAGACCTTTTCAGAAACTGCACTGCCTAAATATCTCTGTGTCTCTGACCATCTCCATATGTGTGCCTCTGTTCTTCACCTCTGATAAACCAGCATGCTGGTAGCCCACGAGACTGCCACATGGATAATTAAAGACCTGAAATTTTAGGCCTATTCAGAGTCTGGTAATAAGGGTCAAGTAAGTTCCTCATTTCGATACAAACTACTCCCACTTCACCCTTCAGGACTTCACAGGGTGTTTTCACAGGATCACAGCGTAGTTCAGTTGGAAAGAATCTGCAAAGATCAAGTCCAACTGCCTGTCTACTTCAAGGATAACCAAAAATTAAAGCATTTTATTAAGGGCATTATCCAAATGTCTCTTGAACACTGACACAGGCATGAGGCATCAACCACATTGCTAGGAAGCCTGTCCCATTCTTTGACTACGCAAAATGTTTCCTAGTATGTAGACTTGGCCTGCCATTCCCACACAGCCCATTATTGGGTTTGTCCATAGCAGACACCCATGACAACATCTTCTTTACACCCCTTTAATCCTCACCCAGAGGCTCCCTACCACATTGTCCCTAACTTTTTACTTGCTTCTTTCTTTATTATTATTTTTTTTTAACAGACTCCTGCAGCTTTAACTGCTTTGCAAGCTCTGTGCCTCTGCAATGTATGGGGCTGCCATCTCGGGTCTGCCTGAGAGAGAAGCTAAAGGATCCAGAACCAGAAGTGCCATTTTAAAATGTGACCCTGAAGTTTATTTTTGACAGATGGATTTTCTAGGTACAGAACTGTGTTATCTCTGTAATATCTGAACTCAATTTAAGTTTGATCTATAAGATTATTTTCATTTCAACCCCTTTGGACACTTGCAACAACAATATTTCCCTTCTCCCTACACGAATCTAATTTGGTCTTGCACTGCAACTCTGCTTAGAAAGCTGTTTAGTGGCAATGTTTCAGAAATATGAATCAAATTTTCTTGAGTGAAATAAAATTAGCTACCCAGGAAAGGATAATCCACTTTTCTAGGGGCAGTGATTCCATATTTTAGGTAATGGTTCTAAAATACAATAATAATCATAATAATAAAATGGTTCTGAGATACAGTGGGTGCTGATAGCAAGCAGGCTATCAGAGGTAGCCTTGCTGTCTCTGAATATGCCAAAAATGACTGCAAACATTAGCTGGCTCACAAAGCTGTGCACTTCCACCATAAATCTCAGAACTTCCTGACATCAGAAAGCAAAGGAAAAAGACAGCAGCTTAATAGCTGAGGGTTTGGTCCCAGGGCTGGCTTTAATTTGCAGAATGCTCCAGTGCCACATTAAATGCTTTTAAAATGTGATTTGAAAGATTTTCCTCTTGGAGTTTTTTCATGTTGCAAAAAATATTTCAGTGAAAATGTTTGTAACACATCGTGTTGGGCACAGGCTGACTGGTGGAAGGCCCAGCTGGGGCGCACTGGGGTTTGGTGCTCAGTGTCTTTGCAAGGATAGGCAAGGGGCTTGCTGTCCCTGACCCTGTGAACCACATGTCCTCTCCAAGACTATTCATATGCTGACATGTAAGAAACTGAGGCACCGTGTGGAAACGTGTGCTCACTGCCTTCTTCAGGCAGAAGGGGCAACCTCTTCCCTTTGGCAGCAAGAAGGAAGTTCCTAGAGGATGGCAGAAGATCTGAGTGGGCTGGTCCAGCTAACTGCCCTCAGTCCCTCTTCTTCTGAAGCAAGGAGTCTTCCCTGAATTCTGCTGACAGAGGAGAACCATAACTGAGTCTTCTAAGAGATGTTATCTACCACTAACTACATGAGTGACATGGCATGAGACACTATGTGCATGGAGCCACCACAGCAGTATATGACACAAGAACTAAAGTAAAGGATAGAAGAAAAATCAAAATGAAGATTTTTTTTCCTCGCCTTGTGAAGTTTTCCTGCTATGCTCTATGCTTTGCCCTTTTTTCCACTTTCTCTCTAATTCCCATAGTTTTCCTCTCCCAAAGCAAAGAGGCAACAGAGCCTGCAGACGTCTGGTTTCTCTAAGTACCTTCTGATCATCTCATGAGCACAGGCTGCTCAGGAGGAAACTCAGAGGCACGGCTGGTCAGGCAAGTGTTTACAGAGAAACAAATCTGAAGTAATTAAATAAACAGCAATACAAAGATTGCCCTGCTCTCCATTTATGCTAGCTGCTGCAGATTGGGTTCCTTTGTGTAATGTTTGCCCAGGAGCTGTGATGTATCACTTAATCTACTGTAAGGACTCTGTTCATACACCCTGAGATTGGCCAAAGGCTGCCAGCTCTCAATTACACAGGGCTGAACAAACTGAGAGAGGGTATTCCTGAGCTATTAGAGACGGGCTTTGCCTATACAGGTTCTAACTTCAGTGGTCCAGGAGACTGAAGCAGAAAAGCAGAAGAGACACTGCAGTATGGTTGGACTTTATACTTACACTCTTGAAAAATACTGATGACCTTGAAACCTGGTCTTCAAAGGAAAGAAACAGAATTGAAACCAACACCTCCCCCCAAAACAAAACAAAACAAAACAACAACAACAACAAAAACACCTTTGCTGGAATTGGGTTCATCTCCTCTTAAAGGTGTCAGAGTTAGAAAAAAGAGATAAGCTCAAAAATCAGGGCCAGGGAGACATGGAGCTGCAGACCCCTATGGGCAGGTAAGTTCCAATACTCTAAAATGTGATGGCCGCTGACAGTCAGGAGAAAGATTTATGTTTTAAAACAGCCTGCATAAATTCAGACATGGACAAACCTCACTTGCAGTAGCCCAGACTCAGGGAACCCTTCATCTGAAGGTGATCAAATATCTGCTCGAATTGCACACCCCTTCCCAATGGCAAAATGCTCAGAGATGCTATGTAATAATATTGTAAGTATTACTGGCATGCAGGTCTTGTGGCTTCAAGTTCTCTTTTGCCTGTGGATGACACTGAAAAAAACATTTCTGTTAAAACAAATGCATCATGCTCCCAGAACAGCTTACAAGTTTTTTTTTTTTTTTTTTTTTTTTCCTCTCCTTTAAAATCTTTCCTAGAGAAGTACTTCAAACCCAAGAAGTGCCAGTCCCAGCCAGTTGGCAGGAGGGCAACACTTCCCAGGGATAACGGACACACAAACTCCTAATGCACACACTTGTTGAAGAAAACCTTCAGCCGGTGAGACCACACCATTTCCAGCTTCCATTCAGCTGAGCAAGCAAAGCCAGGAACCCATTAATTTGCTGCATGAGTTATGGTTCCCTGCAGCACCTTTTGTTCACTGTCAAGGTTCTGCAACAATGACGAATGCAGCTACACTCAGCCCCAAACTCCAGGATTTGATATACTAAATCATTCCAGATATTAAATGTCTCGGTGATAAGCCTGGCAAATGAATTCCTCTGGAGCCGACACTTTGTGCTGTACACGAGGCAGGAGAGACTCCCGGTACAGTCCCATGTTGTCTCCTAGAAAATTATGTGGCTTGGTAGCACTGCTGCTCCCAGGAAAGAAAGCAGAATCCCAGGAAAATTCACATCATTTCCAGTAGCCACTCAAAGAAGCTGCAAATCTGCATAAATAACTGAGGAAGCAGAAGGCAGTGTGGGGAATTAGGAGCTCACCACTTATTCCTATTTTAATAGCACGAGCTGCACATGCATATAAAATTTCCACTTTCCCTAGTAAATAAACAGAGAAGACTGCAGCAAAATAAACAAACAGAACCCAGCCAGAATGCCTAAGCAGCAAGACATGGGCAGGTTTTTAGCCATATTCTCATCAAGCTAACTATTATTCTTCCTTGTTTAAAAAAGATCTCCCTTCAGCCACAGCTCACCAAAGTCAAGAGAACTAAATAAATTTAATCTTAACTAATCGGTAAAGAACATATAACTTTTCAAAGGAATCCTAAACCAAAACAGATTAAGGCATACAGAGGGTGGAACAAGTGATGCTTCATTTTTAATTTCTCAAAATCACCAACAGATATATCACCATGGTTAACACTGGGAAGATTTTGCAAGCTTCATAAACAATCGTGGCATTAGCCATTATCACCCAAGTACAAATTAGTTTGACCTTTTCAGCTTTCTCATACTGGGCTTCCTTTTTTTCCACTTGACTTGAGAAAATATCGAGTCAGTCCCTGTTCTGCACTCGTCATTCTCAGATGTATCTGACTACTGTTTTTCCCTCCATCTGCAATTACAAGAGGCCCATCAAACACTGAATTCACCTGAGCAATTCTTGCACTCCAACCAGCATGTTACTGCAGCTCTGCAGGAGGGACCCAACTTTGTGCTAAGCATTGCACTGTATTTGCTTGTTCCATCTCTGCCTCCCTGTTAAAATGGAGAAAATGTGTGATACGTTCCTTTAATATTTATCGTGGGAAATGCTGGCAAACAACATGAAAAACAGGCAGCAATTGAAGCAGAAACATAGAACAGTGTGAATGACCATGGCCCTGCTCACACAGCTCCGTGCCTGCAAGAGGGGGGACAGCAGTGCTTTAGTTCAGCACTGCGGATCACCCCGTGGTGAGAGGGGTATCTTCCTAAAGCATCTTCCACTTCTCCCAAGTGAAGGAGCTGGGAGCAGAAAGTCACTTTGTATATGAAAAGAGCATGACAGGGTGTATATGGGAGGGCTAAGTGGGAAGCACCTGTGGGAGCTGTGGAGGCAGAGGTCAGAAGGAAGGATGCTCAGTGCCTGTCCCTCCTGTCTGCAAACCTTACCCTGCCACTGACAGATGCCCACGGAAAGCAGAGCTGGCAAAGCAGCGTGGATTTCTATGTGGATTTCTGGAAGCCCAGACTAACACTGAGCATCCTTAAGACACGAGCACATCCCCAGAAAGCCTTCTTACAAATCATCAGGGAAGAGCTGCACACCGACAAGGCTCCCTGATGCCACGCACCTCCCAGGACAGCTGCTCTGTACCGGCTGGGCGCTCAGTGCCCATGGTCACTGATTTCTGCCAGGTCTAAAATCATCTCTCGTGAATCATCAGCACTTTCTAACAGCACGTCTGACTGCACTGGCTCCAGCAGAGGAAGCCTCGTGAGGTCTCAATCATCTTGTGTGGAAATCAAAAGAGCTGGGAAGGAGCAGGGCGGGCAGTACCGGGTGAGAGGACCTGCTGCATCGGGCTGTGTGAGTGAAGACAGCAGCAAGTACAAAACGCTGGGCAAAGCTGGGGTAAACTGTGGAGCAGAATGGCTCTGTGGGTTAGTAAAGAATCACAGCACCGATGGAGGAAACAAGTCGAGGAAAAAAACAATGCGGTTGTGTATGTGTTCTGCAGAATTACAAATCCTGAGCAAATTACATGGGGGAAATTGTGTGCGGGGGGTCATAGGCTTCTGCAGCAGCTGGGAGGGGCAGCAGCCTCCCTAAATCCCCCCAAATCCTCCTCCCAAACCTGTGAGAGCGCAACAGTGACAAGACGAGGCTGGTAGCTGAGTGCTGCCCCTGCGGGATCAGGCTCAGCCCAGGGTGGGCACTGCCATTCTCAGTGGCACAGTCCTGCAAGGGGCCGGGGGGAGAAGAGCCCCAGCGAGCTGTTTTAGAAGCAAAACACAATGAAATACAATAGGCTTTTTATTCTGAGCAGAAAACATTTAAGACACAGAAAAAAAAAAAAAAAGTTACTGAAATGTGGCTAGAATAAGAACAAATCTAACCCCAAATAAATTGCATGGAGAAATCACCAATCTGATGTATTTACACAATTCATATTTACTCGTGCATATCAAGGCCTGAACAGAAATCCAGTGCTGTACACTGCTAAGAGCTGATTCTGTCTGAAATTACTCTTCTGCTGTACTTCATACTTCATTCATTTCTCCTTCAAGCTATACATGCACAACAGAGGGCATTATACATCTCCCTAATTGAACAATACAGATCAATTAAATATGAAAAGTCATTCTTGGACTAAAACCCTCTTAGGCAAATGTTCTGCTCTTATGCTAAGTAACTCTTTTTAGAGCTTGGAGTTGAGTGCTGTTCAGAAGCTTTTTTCAAAAGACTGGGAGACAAAGACCAAGAAGATTCATTCATTCATTCATGACAGGATACAGAGCTTTTGCCTCCATTTCACAAGAGCAGGGTAGTAGTGATAAAAAAAAAAAAAAATTATTTGATGAAAGCTATTTGCTACTCTGTACAGGAGGTGAAGCACCCTCATCTGCTTAGCACTGAACATGCTTCTCAAACACATCTCGTGGGTCACACCAGTAATACAAAGTACAGTTATTCAAATAATAATATGGAGAAGGAACCACATGAAATAAATTTATGCATTGTCTGTAGCCCACCACCAACAGGTTCCTCACACATGTGCTGTATAAAATATGGTAGTCCCACCCAAGATCCAGGAGTGGAAGATGCAGCACTTCAGCAAGTAATTCACACTCTTGATGGTGTCAGAAACCCAGATGTCAACAGGCAGTGTAAAGCCTGCCTGACAGCAGCTCAGCACTGCAGCAGTAAGCCATAGGAGATGGTTATTTTGCCATTAACCCACCAGTACATGTCCTTCACTAATGTACGAAACTGGACTGTAAAAGATTATTGACATAAACCTGGTACAAACCTAGAACAGCTGAGATAACAGAACCTGGCTCAGGGTTCAGAGCAGAACCCAGTTTTTCTATTGACTGATAATTAGCAAAGCCCAGAAAGGGGGAAATGGCCCAAAACATGGTTATGAATCAAACTGGGAAAAGATCTCTGCTCAGGGTTTTACAGCTATCACCAAAAATAAGTGCAAATGGGAGATCAGAACCATTAACATACAGCCATGAGCAGGGAAAGCAGCAGTCACTAAATACCCTGTTGACTTTCACAGATGGCTAGTTGGGTTTTCACATTCCTATTATTGGAAGCATAGAGATGGAAATGTGTTTAATTGTTTGAGTATGATATTGTTTGTGAGTCTTCCCAAATAATACCCTCTTATCTGCATACCAGTTTAATAAACCATGCACTTACTGTTCTGTTAAAAAATACTGATAGGTTATTGCTATTCAGTACTCGAAAATTAAATTACCATTCATAATACAGGTTTTTCTATTACAAACACAAAGTATGGTATTTATTTCCTTTCTTAGTCTAATTGACTAAGATGACCCGCTGAACCTTATGTAGATTGGGTTTAAATACTGCATCTCTTCATTGGCTAAACATTTATGTAAATAAATTGTAAACACAGATTTTGTGCGAGGCCTAAAAAGTTCTTACACAGATAGGGTTTAGAGAAGAGAAAACCAATCTGGAGTTTAAGCAGGTCATCTCAGGACTCTCTTGCCTCCTGACCAGCTACAAATGCCCACTGCAATCACATCTTTTACCCAAGACCTCACCGGTCCCGTACGTGACCCTGTTGTAAGGCAGCAAGTCCCAGCAGCTCGGCAGTGTCCCTTTGCTTGGTGCAGCCCCCTGCCACTCCCAGCACATTGGTCAGGAACACTGGCAGAGGTGTGAAGGGCACAAATTTGGACCATGCTACTGGTGAACAAGGTTTGTGAAGGGAGAAGGAACATCACAGCATGTTGGCTTCTTGACTTAAAGCCTAACAGTTGGTCTTTCAGCCTACTCTGCAAAGAAGAGTGGGAAAAGTCCAAATGAGATGGCTAATAACAAATATGTCCAATGAGTCCCACCGAAGTCTGTCTCAAAGCCTCTGGAAAAACAAGGAGAAAAGATGGTAAAGTACCATCATGGTAAAATTTATTTGTGTTCTGTCTGCACGTCGATGCTCAAACCCCTTGCCGTACCACTCAAGGAGCCCTGATGGAGATCTGATTTTGCTCAACTCACTTTTTCTCCCCAAATAACTATGAACTCATTCCTCAGGAATGACTTTTAAATGTCCCATAATGCATTTTATGAGAGCTTGGTACTGGAAATATCAAAACATTTATTCATTAATAAAGATGTTTGGCCATATCTGAGACATCTCCAGCCAACTTTCAAGTAACAGAGCATCAGCTGCTGATCAACTGGGAGTTTATGGAAGGATTAACAGAAAAAATAAGTGTTGTAGAAGCACATTTTTGAAACTGATAGTTGTTTAACACAGTTTTAAATAAATCCTTGTAAAGTCAATTTAAAAAATATAATAGTTGTAGATTATTTCCTTGAGTCCACATCATTTATTTTTTTTAAGTGGTAAGCGTGTCACTTACCTTACTGAAGTCCAAATGCTGATACAGCTATGCTGTGATTAGATATCACAGGGAAAAAAATTACATTGCAGAGTCCAAACTTGCTCCTTATGCTTTAACTTCCTAAATATGAATCATGAATATGGATTACAACACCAGATTAATTGTTTTTAAACTGCTTTGACCCTCTTGGTCCAGAAGGTCTGACTTTCAGTGATTTAACTCAGCAATTCAAAGAAAGAAAACTCTTTCTTTTTCTTGCTGTCATGCTGAAACAGATTTTTATCCTACAGATTAAGATAAAAAGTGACTGCTTGTATCCAGGGAAAAGCAAAGAATGAAGTTATTTCCCAAGTACAACACATACAGTACTGGAAACACTGTTTGGTGCAGAAAATATTGTTGTCTTAGCTCATAATGAAACACGAACCTTGTTTATGCTAAGACTGTAAGCAGATTTGACATGAGAGTTTTTATTTTAATATCAGCATTTTGGGTGGATGATTGTAGGGGACAGGGAATAGTGTATTCTCATGAAACATTAAATTGGGTGGATGGCATCATTATATATTTGCTTTGCTAATAATAACAAGAATGAATCACTACTGTCATGATATTCATATTTATATTTGATTAACCACTGTAGCAGATAACAGTAAAGATGTGTGCAAGTTTAAATCTTGGCAGCACGCCTGGATTAGCGCTCCGGAGTTGACATTTGTGGATTTCATGTGATTCATGTTACTTCCCTGGGTTTGTGATTACCTTCCTGTCAGGGGCTGCGCATCACTCATGCAGCAAGCAGCAGACTCACAATTTCTGCATTTGAAGGAAAACTCCCAACTGTTGCACCAAGCCCTGCTTGAAATAAGCCCGTCCTCTTTGTAAGAACAGGGCTGAGCAACGGGTCACAAGCAAAATCAAAGGCAATGTGAAAACAGCTTTTACAGGGACATTACCGGGTCACTCTAGGCCATGAACAGAGGTGTGGGAAGAAAACCCAGACTTGTTCTAATCTAGCCTGGCTAAAAATAGAGCTGTGATGATTTATGAACTTTCAAACACAGCAGAGGACCCGCACGCAGGAGCAGCCTCTGCTGTGGTGCCCGGGCTGGGGGCTGCGGTCAAGGGGGGGGATTTGGGGGGGTTCGGGGTGGCTGCCCCGACCCCACTTGTGCGGAGCCCTCTGGGGGCAGCATTGCTTCCAGAAGGCTCCACTTTCGGAGACCACGAGAAAAAATGAAAAAAACGTGCTCTGGGTATCCTGGGGCTGGCATGCCTCCGGCTCTGCCTCATCTTTACTCCCGGTGTGGGTTTTGTTTGTTTGTTTTTAAATCAAGCCAACTAAGCAGAACTGTCAGACAAAGCCAACTCCCTGATTCAAGGGAAATAAATTACTTGGTGCCAGAATATATAAAAAAATATATCCTAAAGTTTTGCAAATTTGGCAAAATTCTACAGGAGCTTAACAACTACACCTGGTTTCATAGGTGCCCCCGACAAGTTAACACAGACACATATTTTAAATCAAGGCAATGTTAATCCCACAAACTGTAAAGGCTGAGGATCAGATGTGGATATCAAGGAGAAATACTTCTCTGTACAGCAGGAGGTGCAATTTGGGAGCCAAGGGGGGTTCTCTCACCAGCCTCTTGCTGTCTTGCAGTGCCACTGCCTTTGCCTCTGGAACAAATGCTCCACAGCTGGTGCTGGAAATTGGTACTTAGGGAAATACCCAGTGGAGGGATTAACACTCAAAATGCACCTACAGCCACCACAAGGAATGTCCCACAGACCATTCAAGAGGGCTTATGCCACACCACTGCCAAAGGGGTCTCTGTGGTCCAGCATGGGGTGCCAGCACCCACCACCACCCACCACCCAGGGCACACCGAAGGCACACTGCTCCTTGTCTCAACCCATGGGGACCTCGGGCAAGGGGCTGTGGGGATCCAGACATCACTGATAATGCACTAGGGCACCAGTCATGTACAGTTCAGGCTAGAAAGAAATATTGTTTCATTCTGTTTAGTGTTTGGATGCTAAGGAAGAAGTGACGTAAAGCAAGGTAAGCTTCTCTTCTGCTGTCTTTCGCATCCAGTGCATACAGCTTGTCCTCAGGTAGAACAGAACAAGCTTAAAATTCTGGGGACAGTGGATAGACTAGAAGAAAGCTCAGCTCCACTGCAGCAGGTACGCATGGGGAAATTCCCAAGTCACCCGAGTTTTGCCAGGCTCATTCAACTCCAGCTCTCAGCAGGCACACTGCGCTGTATGCCTCCAGGCTGGCTAACACTCGGGGCAGGAGCCCCCCAGGAGCCCCGGGATGGGTGCCATTTACAATGACACACAAAGTTTTTGGTGTAGCTTCCTGCAAGGGGTGCGTTCACTTGGTGGGAGCTGATGAAAAACCTCCCGAAATCAGGCAAAACCCGGCAGAGGTATTTAGCTCAGCTCAGAGTTGAGCGTGGCAAGGAAGAGGTTGCTGCACCCAGCTGAAGCCATTGTCTAAAGCAGGCTGCTCTGGGAAAATTAGCAGTGTGCACACCCCTAAATGAGGCTGTACAGCGAGTAAAAGAGGGATTAGCCATGTAAAGTAAGTCCTTTTGGTATTAGATTAAAAGGGGGGAGGTGACTTTGAAGGATTATTCAAGAGCCATTTAAGCAGTTTTCAGGGATTTACAAACGCAGGGTAAAAAAACGCGAGCTCGCTGGGTCCAGCAAAGAAGCCAAATGAGTGTCCTGGCCGGGAAGGCAGCAGCAGGGGCTCCAGGAGGAGAGGCTGGAGCGGGCTGGCCCCGAGCGCAGCAGCGGGGCCCCGCTTCCCACGGCCGCGTGGGGCGCAGCTGCGGGCGGAGCGGGGCCGGAGCGCGGCGGGGGGCGGCCGGGGATGCTCGGGGCTACCGGGGAGCTCGGGGAGGCTCCGGCACCGGGCGGCCGGGGGCTCACGGAGGTCCCTACCCTCGCGGAGCGATCGACATCCTAGGACGAGGGTCCCGAGCCGTGCCACGTAAACAGGGGGATGCGCAAGAGCAAAGACAAAACCCGGCTCCTCTCCATAGCCAAATGTTCCCCGTGTTCCCCGCACCTCGGGGCGCCTAATCAACATGCTGGCTCTTAATCCTTTGCCCACATTAATCCAGAGAGAGGAAATGAATGCACTGCTGCAAGACATCAGGCTGCTTTATTAAACCCTCCTCGCAGAAACCAGCCCCTGCTTAGTCTAAAAGGTGATGGATAATTAGTATGTAAGATACAAACTATTTCCACTTGTTATGCAAGCTGCATCGTTTAATTTGTAGTTTAGAGAGCAAGTCACTCCTGTCTGGGATAAATAAAACAACATGCTGCATTATGTTGCTCACGACACGGAAGCAACATCAGCCAGGAGAAAGCCAAAGAAGCCAAAACTCGAGCAGGAGAACGCTGGCTGCATCAAGCAAAAAGTTATGCATGCATTTCTGCCAGCCTGCCAGGGAGCATCCCTCCGGCGGCAGAGCCGCGCACACCCCCCCGGCCCCAGCCCCACGCTCCCCACCGCCGCCCCCAAGCCCCGCAAAGGCCGGCTCTGCCCGACCCCGGCTCTCCTCCTGCATCCCCGAGGAGCATCCCCGGCGGCGGCGCTCCCCGAGCCGCTCGGCATCGCGGGGACCGCTCCGCACCCCGCGCTCCGCACCCCGCCGCCGGTTCTCTCCTTCATCCCTGATTTCATTTCCACCTCCCCAACCTGCCTCCCTCCTCCCGGCACTGAGCTGCGCTTACCTGGACGGGGCAGGGGGCATGCTGGGCTGTGCTAGGCTGGGCTGTGCTGTGCTGGGCTCGGTGGTCGCTGCCTGCCCGCCGTGCGCGGAGCCCCGAGGTGCGCGGCTCCCGCAGCAGCCCCGCGGCCGCAGCATTGAGCGGCAGCGGCCGGGAGCCGGGCAGCTCGGCGCAAACCCCACCTCCCAAACCTGCGCCGTGCACGGGGGGCGGGCGGAGGAGCGGCGGGTGCGCGGCCGCCCTTAACCCTTCTCCCACCCCGCTCCCCGCAGCACCGCCGCCGGGGCTCGGCCGGGCACCGGGCGGCTCCCCCCGGTCGAGCTCTGCCCGATACAGTCCCGGTGCCAGCAGCCGGGGAGCCGAGAGTCCCCCCGGTGCGGTGCTGGACACCTCAGCGCTTCTCCGAAGCTGCCTCCGGTAGCGCTGCCAGCTTTGCCGTGATTGTGCTCACTCTTCCCAAGCTGCCTCCCTCCACCTGCCCAGTCCGCCCTCTCCTCTCATCCCCTCGCTGACCCTCCTCGTCCAAGAAAAGAGAGTGTTTTGGGCAGAGAGCTGAGCCCGCAAGCTCCCACCCGTGCCCCTTGCAGCCCCCTCACCGCTGCTCCACCAGCAGCCGTCCTGCGCTGGGACCTTCCCCAGGGTCGCTGGTGGGGGTCTCCACTTGTCACTGCAACGCAAATAATGAGGCACGAGCTGCTTTGAAAGTCAGGGTTTGAGCTTAATGAGCAGAGTGATTTAAAGGCAGAAAGAAAAGCAAAAATTGGATGCAGAACTGAAGGTGGGACCTACCTTTTCCCCTGTCCTGGAATATCGTACGGGGAAGTGCTTTTAAATGACTGTGCAAAAAGTGTCTTTCAGTGCAAACAGGGTACTCAGCCTTAACTGTGCCTCCCCTGGGTTTTGAGGGATTAAGTGAAACCCTTATTATGTTTAATTATCTCTAGAGTTGCTCTCTGTGCTTGCTGCCTTGCTTTATGGTTTAATAAACTGCACATCGATATAAACTGAATGACAATTAACATTAGTGCAGGTTGGATTCGCGTTTATTGCTGCTCACAGGTTCGCATTCAACGTGCCTCTGCTCGGAGGTTTCATTGCTGCCTAGCAGCACCTCTTCATTAGCACAGCTCCCAGCTCCAAAAGGCAGCTGGAAAACACCCCCAGCAGCTCGGGGGCATGCAGGGACCCTGGGATCAGACCCTCGTGCTGGCCCGTGGGGCTTGGGCAGCAGCAGGGCTCCTAAGGGTGTGTCTTGAACCAGCCCAGTCCCAAACAGCCACCCAGTACCACTGCCCCCAGTGCCTTCAGGACACCTGGCTCCCATATGATGGAGGATGGCCCCAAGGACAGACCAGTGTGTGCAGAGAGGTCAGGAAAGGTGCTGCCTTTCCTTGTCCTGGTTATGCTCTAGTGTTGGATGTAACAGCAAAAGCGGAGTCTGGAGGAGCCAGGACTGTTGTACTTGAGCAGCGTATGAAGGAATCCCGCATGTTATGAAACGTTATATAAATGTTATGTGTTATTTGTGTAATCTCATTCTGATTTATACAATGGTGGAGACTGCTCAGTAATCCAAAATAAATATATTTCAAGTTTAGCTCTGAGTGTTTTCAATCTGGGAGTGCCTGTGTCTCCAAGGTCACCTCATAAATCCTGGCACTGTGGCACGGCGCTGCCAATCTGTGTGGGGTGTAATAACTCTTGAGGGAAATCAACGCTGAAAATGCTGCCGAATTTTTCAAAAGGAACATGCGTAGAATACATCATCACAACCCATCTGAGCATGCAACAGCCGTACAAGCGCCAGAGAAAAACATCATCCACTCTCAACTGGGTGGCAACCAAAAGCAAATGAGATCTGAAAGGTAAAACCATGCAACGGGGGTGTGCAGACAGATGGCTCCCCTGGAAAGCCTTTTGGTCATGCCACCATCTCTGCATACGGTGTAACTCACCGCTGAAGTGATGAGCAGTCGAGGTCACCTGCTTTGGTTCTAAATGAGTCCACAGACAAGGCCAGAGGTGGAGGAATAGGAAATGAAAGACTCCATTCTAAAATTCAGACAAATTCTTTTTAGCAAATAGTCTAAAATACTTCATAAATCCAGCAAGAAAAACTGCCTTGCAGGTTTTTAAGATCACTCAAAATAATATAGCTGACACGTTGAATAAAGCCTTACAGCGCGACCTTCATCGCACGCTGCTGTGCGACTGCATGTAGGCTTGGCAATTGGGATATTCGTGCCAGAGCACTGCAACGTTACTTAGTGTGGTAATATTAATTACGTGAAAACAAACTACTTTTAATTGCCATGAAGGTTGTCACACAGGCGTGCAAGCACAGCCAGACAGAAGGCCACACCAGCACCATCCCTGAAGCGTTTGTGCTGCCCTGCCCGACCATCGCTGTCCGGTGCATCCACGTGCTCCCAATGCCTATGGAGGTGCATGGCCCTGCAGCGCTTCCACACCAATTTACAGGGATGAAACAGACACAGGGCCAGGCTGTGATTTATGGATGCTAAACTCGCAGCCCGAACTTGGCAGAGGCTCCTTAGTTTAGGCTCCAGTTCGTGTAAATCTTGGAAAGCGTTTGGGCATTGTTTTCCTAATACGATACGACTTTGTTAAGCAGCTCCTCTTTAAATGTCTGATACAAAGCATCTCTAATGTTTACACTGTAGTTTTGTCTGACCTTTAATTAAAATACCAAGAGCATCTTTACAAGGTGATGGCTATTTGGAAAGTTCTTTGAGGGGCTGTTTTAGTCTAGGGTTGCTTATACCTCAGCGACACGGACAGTGATACAGCATACAAGTTTTGTAGAAATTTGCCTTTCTTTTTAACCATTACTAGCCTCATGTCATGAGTTTCATTTCAAGGTAATGCAATAAATTCCTCATTTGAAAGGCGATAAAGCAAGAAAAGAATAATCAACAACTGGCTGCGAGTTATTTGTAATGTGATCTGTAAATATGCCCACATCCACAGATAAGTGACAGCACAGATGGTGAGATGTGGGAGAATAAATCTTTTAGACAAAGTTGAAGTGATATTAGTGCTGTGGAAAGGTGGTAGATGGATGGCCTCAGAGGCTGATGTCCTGTCTCCATGTGAGGAAGAAACTGAAGCAAAACCTGTGTTTTACCAGCACAACCCAATGTATGTTTCAGAAACCATTGCTTGGAGCCACAAGGTAAAGATTTCTCTGAATTGATTCAATCTTTGGACACTCTGTTGAGGTTCCTGCTAAAGATGTCAGTGAGTAGCAGTTTCAGTGAAGTATTTTGAAGAATGTGGATATTTATTCCTAATAAGGGCGTTGAGAACCAAACATCCAAGCCTATGAGCTTAGTGGTATCAAATAATCTTCAAATAGTACCTTCTACAACTTTACTATCCAAGGATAAAGTACAGCACTAGGCTTTTCAAGATGAAGATTTTTTGATAGAGTTTTAATTTTCTTCATTTAATTCTAAATTTGTTAGGCCCATAAAGTCTCTGGATGGCAATGGCACTTCTGCCTGCCTCAAGGAGCACCAGAATGGACCTAAAAATAATTCAGTAATTGCTGGAAAAGAAACTCTTTTGCAGTCTAAAAAGCTCATTTCAAGTAGCAGCTGAGTCCAGATTCTTTGTGTGTTGTTCATTGGACTTCTGTACCAAACTCTCCCTGAACCTTTATAAAAACCCCTTGGGGCTTACATTTCCTAGACACATTTGATAATAAAGCACATTTTTATGACCAAGTTACCAAATAATGAAATTCAGGATTTTTGAATGAAAATGATGCAATCCTCAAAAGGTAAAACTATAATTTATAACTCTAAATTAATGCCTTAGGTTACAAAGCAAAGAATTTTAACGTTTAAAAAAAAAAAAAAAAAAAAGCAGAAGAGGAAGAGCCTGAAGCTTCTCAGTCTAATAGTTATAAATTATTTTTGTCATGATTAAGATTCCAATGTGACACCCACTGCTACATTTTAGTAGTTAGAGAAACACATTAATATAAACTTCATTATCTGCAGTGTTTTTTTTTTTTTTTTTTTTTTTCTTTTAGATTAGATTTGAAATGCAATAATCTAATTACTTCAGAAATTAAAAAAAAAAAAAAGCTCACCATATTTCTATGTCATTACAAAGGGGAAGTTTCAAATGATGCAACCTTAGTAATATAATATGCATGTTAAAAATGTTAAAAATAAGTACCTTTAAAAAGACAAAATTCAGAGTGTGTTGCCATGATAAGGTGCTGACATTTATAAATGCCATGTGATTAGCATGTGAAGAAGAGATACACATTCATTGTATGCTAAGACCTATTAATCATCCGTCACCTGATAAACATACGGCATAATGCCCTCCCCGTTCCCTTTCAAAGTCCTAACAGCGATGGCTGTGGGCGCTGATTACTCAAAAACTTTGGTTTGGGTGGTTACCAATGTGGGTCAAAATTAAAGAGTGGGTGCAAGAAAGCGTCAACCAATAGCCTCATCAACCACCCTGCTGGGGTTCTTCTTCCAAAGTTAGCCTACAGTGCTCTGGTACATTTTCTGTTGTAAATATTCTGTTGAAAACTTTGCTTTTTGGCCTTCAGGGAATGAATCTGCACTTGAAGCTTCACAAATGAGCACTCCAGCCAGGTGAAGCCCCACTGATTCCAATGTATCCCTGCATCATTTTCCATGAATCTGACTGTATGAGCTGGGGAGAACTGACAGCTTTTCTTCCTACAGAGAAGCCTGCCTCTGGAGTCAAGCTCTCCAAGCCAGATAAAATTCCACACATCCAGAGAAAAGCCAGCTCAAAGCACTTAGGAGTTCATGTCCCAGAACAAGAGTTATGAGCTTAAACACATGGTCCATCTTATCCAGCATCTTGCCTCAAATCATGGCTGCCATGAGATATTCCAGAGAGAGGAGCAAGAAATGCCTCCTTCCTCTAGGACATGGAGCAGCTGAACATCCTGTATGTGTACTGCCAAATGCAGGCTTGAATACTTTCACTCTGACACCGTAGCTGTTGATGTGTACGTCTCCTACAAACACATGCAGACCTGTCTCCTTCCACCAGCAGAGCCTCCAACTTCAGAGCTGCCTCAGGACCTCAAGGAGGCCCTCACACAAGCCACCCATCGAGCTTTCACTGATTTAGAGTTACAGGGTTGAAGTTGTAGGTGGCTAACTAAAACCCCTTCAAAATACGAAACACTCTTCTCAGTAATGAGAACTGGAAGGCCGTTAAGGCTTTCCCTAGAATGGGAGCCACGGAGACAATTTCGAGCAAGACATAGTCTATTGTTAATGTACAGATAAGGAAGGACAAAAATAGAACTGGATTAATTTCAGCACAGAAATACAGGGAAAAATATATTTGTGCCAAGAAAAAAGAAAGTAATAAAAATTTTTATATGAAAGATTTCTATAGAGGCCATTAGAAACAGCAGAGAGGAAAAAAAAAAAAAAAAAGAGTATAGGAAAACATCTCTCTGCAGCTTATGAATAACAGATAAACTTCATTCCAGTAATGATAGGGCAAGGATTTATTTGAAGAGTAGTAGCCTGCCAATAATAAAGATAAATACTTTTATAGCCTTTGGAAGAATAAAAACAAAGCTGAGTTTCTTTTTTTTTGTTTGTTTGTTTGTTTGTTTTGTTTTTAATTGAAACAATTATTTCGCCCAGGACATTCGACAGATAAGTTATTAACTGCCATTTTTGAATTTTAACACTGTACAGCAGTTACCGACATGCTGATTCTGCAGACATACTTTCCTAACAGGGATTGTATTATTGTGGAAGGCATGTGGGCAGTACAGGAACATGCATATTCCCGTTTAAGTCACCACCTGAAGATAATATCCTGGACTGGCTACATCTTATGGGAGAAAACAGAACCAAACCACTTTGGCCTAAATGTATTTATGATATTTAAGTATAGGAGTGATTTTATATATACGATGAAGCAAGAAAAAAGTCAAATTTGTGTAAGCATGTTGTAGAGCATTCAGAATGCTGCACCACCAACACTGTGAGACATCTAGCAGGTGCCAGGCAATGTGTTGCTTACCCACGAATCTGTATCTCCCAAACTTGCAGGTACCACTACTTGTACTTTACCTGTGAGAAACTATCTTCATTTTGGGGACTGTATTAAAGGGAGCAGTTGGGGAGCTGCTGTATAAACCTGATCAGAACACAGCATTTACATCTTGTGCTGCAGTTGCCTGATGGTGCATACAAACTGGCTGAAATGTTTGAGTTTATTTCATGAGCAGTTGCAAAAGCAAGTATTGCTGTAATCACAGTCCTCACTGGAATTACCTCCCCTGCTGCACCACAAGAAGTTTGTTGTATAACTAGAAGTAACACATTAAAGCTGGTGCAAGAAAACAGAGGTCCAAGGACACAAAATTATTTGTCCTGTTGAAAGAAACATCCAGAAGCTGAGTCTTCTTTCTACCTTGACATCTCAGGAACTAGGCCATGTTGGAAGCCATGGGTGCAACCACCACCTCTCATGGTCTCCTCTGCAACTGAACTTGTCTGCTGCTCCAGATCCCCACACTCAGAGGTGATGTTTCTGCCCTAACAGACACTGAGCCCACTTATTCCTGCTCTTCTCTGGTAGTGACAAAGAATAATCCATATATTTTCAATGCCTGGATTATGTCTCCATTTTGAAAAGCAAACCTTTGCAGAGAGATCACCAAAACTGTCCATAGCCTCGCTCACACCCCAGGGGCTCCAGCCCATCACACCCCTGAGGGTTATGGGGGCTTCAGCACAAAGGTGCCAGGGTCACCATGTCTGTTGTGGGCCGTGTGAGCATACTGATCTCTGCAGATGAATGCAAGTTTCTGGTGTGGTTGGTTTCACCTGAGCTGAGTATTTACAAGGTGAAGGCTTTCAGGATGCCTCTGTCTTGAGGAGAAACAAGTGCATGGAAGCAAGTGGTAAATTAGAGCTAAATAATGAACATAAATGCTTCCAAATTTTTATTTTTATTTATTTTTATTTATTTTTGTGTGTGTGTATTCTACAAGCTTTGTGAACCTTCTTGTAGCGGCAGAGCTGCTGGTCATTAAATAAAAGGAAGCAGAAGAAAACGATCGCTGAAATTTTTCAAAAGCTAAGTGTTGTTGTTTCTCTCTCCCCCCCCCCCCCCCCCCCCGCCCCCTTTTTTTTTCCTTAAAGAATGGATTTAGCTCCGCAAAGGAAAGGCGAGTGAACCATTTGAAACCCTAAGGAAATGCTTACTCCTTCCTTTGCAGTGCTGAGATGTTCCACTAAGGCTTACATTATTAAGAGTCTTCCAATGGATTTATGAACAGAAGATTACATTCTTAATGCTGCTTCTCAGAAATTGAGTGAATAATTCAAGGCACACCAATATACTACGGAAAACAGAAAAGTACCTTGCAGCTTGGTACCATACAAAGAAAGTGAGCCTTAAGCTCACTCAAACTATATAAACTTGATATATGTAGCCTAAAGACCACTGCGTATGAGACAGCTGTATGAAGTGAGGTGGTATAAAGCACTGAGCGGGAGCTGCAGAATATGTAAACAAATGCTAGCAATAATGCACAAGTATAACATAAGACTGATAGCACTACCCATGAAAAACATAGTAGTTGGACCATTAATAAGATCCTTTTGTGCTTCGTATTGACAGATTTAGAGCATCTGCTCATCAGAAGTCAAAGAAATTAGAGTGATAGCCCAGGGCGGTGAGTCAGCTACCAGAGGAGGTTCATCTTCGTGTCAGGAGGAGGAAGCAGCCGCAGTTGGAAGCTGCCTCTTTAAATACCTGCACTGTACCCTTTAACAACATTTTTTTCCCCTTTAAGAATGCTCTTGGCAAGTAAGGTTAGGCTTCCATCAGATGTGCCAGGATGGGAAGAGGCCCTATTATGCATGTGAGATATTATAGCAGAGAATGGTACTATTCTGCTAGATTTGACAGGGAGCTGCTAAAATGGGTGGTGGTATGGGGAAACTTGAAATGGGAATGGTTTGGTTGGAGATTGTTGTATGCAGCTCAAGTCATTTTGAAGTAACCAGTAAACCAGTCATCCCTACACACGAATTCCTGCTGAGGTATGAGAAGAGGCCTATATCCAATGACCAGTGGAGGTTAAGGCCAGTGTAGACCCAAGCAAAGAGAGAGGAGCTTAAGATTATCAAGAAACTGTATTGAGGTATTCAAGGAAATGCCTCTTCCATTCTTGCCCCTTCTCTGCCTACCAGAAGCTGGCATCACCCATTCTTCCCGGCCTACCCCAGAAGCTGATAAGGGACCTTTGTCTCCATGTGGAGAAGGGAGGCCTGCGGCAAGCCAGGAGCCCACACTGTGTGCTGGAGGGGATGGTGTGAGCGGTACATTTCCCGGAGGTAGGGGCTGCTGCCCCCCGAGAGCCGTGCTGGAGAGGGTATGGAGCTGATGCAAGATGCAGTGAGCCAGCAAAGTGATCTCCAGGGAAACCTCTCATCCAAGGCTGGCTGTTTAATTGTGAAATAGGGACCGGTGTTGATTTGCCTGTCTGTCCCCTGTGAACACTTCTTCTTCCGCAAGGAGTCAGCCTCCCTGAGTGCTAACCCTACAGCGTTTCCATCAAAGTCATTATCTGCCAAAACCGTCCTCAAAATGCTTACATGCCTGCTCAGCTGCTCATTTGAGCAGTGCACAGGGGACACCCAGCCCGGGATGCCAGGAGACTTCTGCGAAGCATTTCCCACCAGGGCTGGAGCTGCTGGGGATGTGCCAGGGCTTGGGCTGCACCCTCCAGGGCTGCTCTGCCCAGCCCATCAAGGAAAAAGGATTTTATCAGGGTACTGGTTGTAAGCTTTCTGATTCAGCCTTGGTGCCTGGGGGACTCAGAGTTTGCACAGTCCCACCAGGAAGGCCCCTTGCAAGATTTTACATCTGCTAGAGCCTGCGTGAGCAAAGTGGGACAGTAATATCTGCTTTCCCCACTTTCAGCATAACCTCTTCAGGAGAAGAAAAAGATGGCATAAAAGAGCAGATCTGAGCTGCCTTCATCAGAAAGGAGCCTTCCCCTTCTCAAACACGCACACCTTGACATCTGACTCAATATCACAGTTAAAATTGATCCCTGTGTAATGTCCCAAAGGCAATAAGGGTGAAGAATGTGTGTCCTTTACTACTGTTGGGTACCCGTTCCCTATCTTTATTTTAAATTACTGATGATAAATAAAAAGAAAGAGCAAAAGAAGATCGTAAGAACAAAAGATCATAGTCTTTTCTGTGCTATGGAGTGATCCAGCTGATTTAAGCATGTAGAAACGTTTGATGCTCACTGCAAGTTACTTTGTTGTGTGCTCAGATTAACTGTATGTGGTTTGTCTCACTGCTGTCTTTGTTTGTGGGCTATTTTTAGATCTGAAAAATGTTCAGCAATTAGCTGCCTTCTCACTGTGTTTGTTCTTCACCAGACGTTGCAGGTTCTTTCTTTCCTGCGGTAAGCCTAGCTGTAGCTGCTGCACGCTCGGCTTGCCTTGTGCCATGCGCTCAGCAGCGTGAGGCTAGGAGCTGATTCCTGACCTGTTTGCCATTCCCAGCCTCCTGCTTCTTCTTGGGTAATCTGAACATTCAGTTTTGCATTACGCAGGCTGTGCTGCCTATATAGCCCACAACTGCAATAATTGTTCTCTTTAAACATTGTCATTTGCTACCCAGCAGTATTACTGTGGATAAAGTCAGTAATAATGAGTTTTCTACTATCAAGTAAAAGAATCAAGTAGAGGTAAAAATGACACCAGAATGTTAAGTCAGTGCTGTTTAAGACTGAGATAAATTTTGTTTTGTTGTGCAATCCCATCCTCTTCAGCTTTTGCAGAGCCTCAGAAGATCTACTCCATCCCACATTCACCTGCCGTGAATCCACACAGCACTCATGGCAGCTGCAGACCAGGCAGGTAGCTGGATATTTGTTTAATGCTTTGGCAATATTCATGACATTCTTATTTAATGTCAACTCCCACTTGATTTTACAGGCAATTATGGCTCAGTTTGGGCTATTGTATCAGCCTGACTTTTCTTCCTTCCTTTATCCCCTTCCTTTTTATTCCTGGATATTATACCATTCGAAATCTGTGTCAAAACCTGTTTACACTCATTCCCATCTACCACTTACACAGGCACTTTGATAATGTGCCTTTGCTGTAAGCACATAACAGAGGCTGTTTCATATGGAGAGTGACACAAATAATGAGTAGAAAACGTGTTGCATTCTATGGAAGTAATTTATTACCAGCCAGAAAGCCAATGAAGGTCCGTACACTATTTTTGCCCTACTTTGATCTTTAGGGTGTGAAGCTGATACAGTGGCATGTCTCCAAGCTGGCTCCTGGCAGAGAAATATTTCATACTTTGGTTTGGTTTGTTTTCCTTAGCATTAGTTGAAGCATAAATTCTGTTTTTTTTTATTTTTTTTTTTCTTCTCAGAAAGGAGGGGCCATGAAGACAGAGGATAGTGTCCCCCCATCAGCATCCATCAAAGCTGGTGGCAGCGAGGCTGTGCTCTACCTGTTGTGTCCTTGCATCTGCACAGTGTGTGTGCCAAGTGCTCGCTGTCTGTCTGCTAGAAGAGGGAAGTCAGCAGAGCTACTCTGGGTTACCGCCACTCATAACTTCCCACGTGTACTCCCTAGGAATGCGTAAGAAAGAGAAATCCTCTGAAAAGTATTGTTTCACCCAGTTCTACACTTTTGCCTCGACAGTATCTCCTGCAAGAGTACAGCCATCACAGCTGAAGGAAAATAAAATAAGAAAACTATGTCACTCTCTCATATCTTCTGACTTTTACAGTTTGATATTCACAATCAGATAATAGCAGCTCAGATCTTTTCTGTCATTTTGCCCAGCACGCACTTGGAATAGCAGTGAAATTTAAACCGCTATCTGTAATATTTTTATTGAGAACTATATGTGAGGAAAGGTATCTCACTGAAATAAGCACCTTAGCCATTTCTGCATTTCAGGAGGGTTCATTTTTGATGACACACACTGCGTATGAACCTTCATGATATACTGGCTAGGCAGTGGAGAGCAAAGTCACATGCAGACAACAGTGATTTCCAATATTGCTGATATTTGTAATTGAAGGAAACAGATGAACAAAACTTTCCTCTCTAACCTTCCTGACACATCAGCTGAGCCCAGGATGACATTCATAAGTAAGTGTTTTGCCCAACCTTGTCTGAATCTTCAGGCTATCTTATAGTATTATCATTAATGTCCACGAATGTCTGTGGCTTTTGTTAATTGAAAACTTATTTCAAGTTTAAACTAGACTTTCTGGAAACCTATCTTAATGCCTCCTCTGTTGGAGGTGTAATTTCATTCTGCAATTAGATGCCAACATTAAAAGCAGTGACTACAGCAGCAATGATATTGTAAATGTGTGCAAAGATATTGTAAATGTGTGGAAAAATTGAAGCCTCACTTATACTCTTAAAAACCAGCACCATCTTATTTTCACTACTTCCTGAGTCAAAGCAATTCGATTAGTGTGCAAAACAGGTTCTTAATTTCTCTTTTGTTTTCTGCTTGTTGTAATTATTTACTTTATAAATAGGCAGCATCTCTCAACATATGTTTGCTCTGCTTTATGTTTTTAATAGAGCATGCAGGAGTAAGGAAAAAAACATATACGGTAAACAGGATGGCTGTATTCCTCTGGGAATTTATTTTTCTGTTTATTTTATGTTTCCTAAGACACCTTTCAGTGTCCTGAGCTAATGTCATTCCGACTTCTCTACTTCAGCTCATTGAACCCTCTCTCCACTGTCACACCATCGACAAGAAATGAGAAATTCTGAGGGTCAGTGAACAAAGCAAATTTTCCCATTACTGCAAGTGAAACTATTTAGTTTTGGACTATTTGTATCTGTGATGCAGTGTGCCAGTACACTAAGATGCACTAAGAACAACACTTCTAAAATACAGTTTTCCTTGTTTGGCATTGCCATATAGATTTCTGCTGTAAAAAACTCATAGGTTAATACTCAGGAGAGGGTTTTTTCCCTTTCAGCTGCTGCTGTTTTTGTAGTTGACATCTATCAGTTGTTTTGACTTCATTAAAAACAAAGAAACAATCAATCAATCAAACAAATATAAAACCCTAACAACCTATAGATACCACAAAGACAAAACTCAAAGATAAGTGAGCACAGCTTCCCAGTCTGACCTCTCCACCAGTCTGCAGCCACGTGTGTGCCTCTGAGCCTTACAGAGGCTGGGTAGGAGAAATGAGACTGATTCTGCCATTCAGCTGCAGATGCTTCTGTTTCCAAAATCTGCACTGGAGCAAATATTCCCCTGCCTACTAAAATCAGACACCAGCATGTCTGTCAAAAATCAAATGTGTCAAGGCTACCTGTCTGGGTTGAGAACAGTTTATTACACTTACAACATTTACAAGTTCTCCAACCTAGCTTAAAAGTATTTCTTAAAAAAAAAAAAAAAAAAAAAAAAAGTGAAAGATTTTGGCTGTACAAATAAAACTGCTAAAAATCAGAACAATCATAAGCACCCTGTGCAGTGCAAGAAGTCTAGAATGCAAGTAAATAAATCACACTAACACATGGTCAACAGAAGACTTATGGCATAGCTCCTTGTCAGGTGCCAGTCTGTGACCCTTGCCTCAGAGGTACTGTTTGTTATTTACTTTGTGAAATGGCTGATCATAACATTAAATCCTGCAGGCCTTCCAACTTACTCGCTTGGTGTGTCAAGAAAGCAATAATAGGTAAATTTTGGAGCAAAAAAATATTGAATCATTTCTAAGGTCAGGTTGTGGAAATAAAGAGACTAAAGCAGCAAAACAGCAGGGTAAGTATCTCCATAGTAATCGTTTACACGACCAGATAATTCAACAGCTTGGAAACAGCAGTCAACAGATCTCTTCCTATCCATCACCTGCCTTGGAAACCCTTACTGAATAACTATGTTTGTACTAAGTGCTGATGCAGCGCTTGTATTTCTTCCAGAACCAGACATGCAACACTTCAGCAAGCATATGATAGCATAATTGTTTCTGATGCTATATCTCAGTTTGGTACGTTCTTCAGAATTTGATGGGGATAAAATGAAGTCCTTTCCAGAGATGTGTAATATGTTATACCAAATTTGTACTAGCTTAAGATTAGCTGCTGAAAGAGGCTCCATATTTTTATATTTTTTCCTTTTCCACAAGGCATTATGGAAAATATGACATTTAACTAAACACAGTTCACTTAAAAATATTGTTATCTAAGTATAAAAATTGATCACACTCAACTAAGGATCTCATACTAACCTCTGAATTTAAAAACATTAAAATAATCTTGCAGCTTGATAGCAATTGGTTCTTCTTTTAAAACTGTCCATTTTAGCCTTATTATTCCCAAGTGGTTTTAGACTTCTGTCAAGGGGTTTCACTGTTTTAAGGTCCTTTTTATGAGCAACACAGAAAAGGAAATGCAGATGCTGATTTGGAAACCTTTTCACGTTACCTGTTGACACGGCTGTCAATTACTGCACTCTGTCTGACTAGCACCTACACTGTATACTGGCGTGGAAGGATTTTTCTTGTAGTTATTACTATTTCATCTTCCTAACTGATCTGACCCTACCTTCATCAGCTTAATTGGGTGAATCATGAAGAAATGAGTTTTAGTTTAACTGGAACGAATGCCTCATTTCGAATGTAGCATGTTTGAAAAGCAGAGAATTTTATTTGCTGAAAGATTTTTTTTTCTCTCTCTCTTTTTTTTTTTTTTTTTTTTTTTTCCTCTTAATGCTGTAACATTTTTTAATTCATTTGGTGCAGTGCCTTCTTTCTGGCAACAATGTCTAAGTGTGTGCAGAGAGAAAACTGGAACAAGACTTTGAGTATTTGAATATAAATTAGGCTAGAGGGTCTATTGAGGAAAACACCCCAAAAAGTAAAATCATGCTTCTTGTTTTGCTTTTACTGAGAAATAAAACACAAAGCACTGCAGGAAAACTGAGCTGGCATGGGAGCTGCCCCAGCTGGGCTTTGGCACCTTCGCTGTGCTCCTGGGTCTTCACCTCAGAGGGGATTTGGGTTATTACCACACGTCTCTCGACTCGGCAAGGGCTTCATGCTCTCTGCGTTTTTACTCACCAGAAAAATGTACTTGATGCATAATATTGGTCTTCTGTTACAAAGGATGGTAATAAAGGGAAACCCTGGTGTGTTACAGAGAAAGGTTACCTTGAGCCATGGGAACTGTCCACATACCACAGACGTGATATTAAGCTGCTGGTTTGATCTTCTCTCCCTCACAATTTGCACTGAATTTTTTTTGCTCTTGTCCACATAGTCTCATGAAGAAATTTCAGCAAATTAGTGATTTTTACTCGGTTTCTTTATAAAACCAGGAGACCCACAAAGTGGTGATTTGATTCAGTTGAAACTTCATTGCCTATAATGTTGCAATAATACTTTAATGAAATTTACCCCGATTCAGATTTCAATAGAAAAAATACACCGTAACATAATTCTCATCATGCTAAAAAGCCTTGCCCCCAAAACACAAGCAAAGAAAACAAATGGTTCCAGTAATTAAATTCTACATCAGCATGGTTTATTGGTGGTGATTAATAAAATAATGGCACTATGCAGCTCCTGAGGGCTGACACAACTGGCGGTGTTCTGCTGAAGTTGGTAGAGTTACAGCCTGAGACTACAGTCCAAACAATGCCACTAAATTAGCTGCCATTAAAAATAACTTTTACTATTTCAGACTTCATTAGCCTTTTCTAATTTGGATGTTCTCCTCATGTAATCCTCAGGGTTTAAAGCACTGCTTGGTGTCATAGGTACAGCATACATGTACATAGGTACAAAAGGCTTCGCTCTGGGGCTTTTGGAGAAAGTGGCCACAGCCTGCCCACCCACGAGCATTCTGGTGCTGCTGAGCTCTCCAGCTCCCCAGGTCCATTGCCCAGAGCCCCTGAGCAGCCCTAAGCTCCTCTGCACCTGCCTGGGTGGGAGTCTGTCCTGCTTGCATGTGTGACCAGAATTGCAAAACTCGGGAAGGGAAAGCACAGAACTCTAAGATAAATGGGGTGCATCTGGTAGAGCTGCTTCAGACTCCCTTAATTTGCTCGGCCAGCACTGACTCAGCAAATAAGCAAAGGTCTGCATCACCTTGGCTGAACGGGCAGGCTTGTAGCACCCCGTGGATGGGCACTCTGAAAGAGTTTCACCAGAACTGGCTCCCACCGGTCACCATTTCACCTGCACAGCGTATTCTCCCTCTCTCGAGGCAGTGAAGGCAGCATTACAATACTGTTCCATTTTATCGCTAGATGTACGCCTCTAGAGGGCAAAGCATTCTCCCCCCAGCACAGCAGTACACACACTGGACCCTGCTTTCTCTCCTCCTCCTATTGGAGTGCTGATTTGGCCATACCTGCACTTTTCAGGAGGGTTGTGTTCATTTGGAAAGCTCAGGTGATGGGGGAGTTCAAACGACCATCTCCTCTATTGATCTTTCATATTTCTGAAGCGAACTGAAGGTGATCTTTTCACTGCCTGCTCTAATGAGACCAATAGAATATTTCAGGGGAAAGCACTGGATAAAAAGAGAAGTGATTACTGAAAGTCTGCTCCTCAAAAATATCCCGCCTATAAGCAGGAACTGTCATTAGACTAATGTATGTTTTATAATTACCGAAACACTTTTCATACTATAAAAGCAATGGCACTGAAACCAGCCCCATGCTGCACAAAGCATCTAATATTTGATTTGTATGGGTTCAGCCTTACAACACTGTTAATGACGGCAAACGAGGGAAACACAAATACTGGAAATAGCTGAAAACAATTTGGAAGCAGCTAAACAAAGGATGCATCACTTTGCAGTGGCAATCTGGAGCAGATTTCAGTGAAGCAGGAGCTGTGCGTGCCGGGTGACCGCTGGCCCATGCTGGGAGGCAAATCCCTTCAGACCCCTGCCTGGCAGCCCCCACCTTGCTTTGCATCTCCAGTAGCTGGCTGAACAGAAATTGAGAAGAAATAAAGGCTGTAAGGCTTTAAACTGGCAGGGAGGGAGGCAAGGCTGGATACCTGGGTCCTGGAGCCCCCTCTCTGCTCGTGCTGATGTGTGAGGTCCCCCCAGCTCCAGGGACTTCATGAGCAGTGATGGAAAGGGGGAGCTCACCCCCCAGCAGCTCTGTGGGCCTGGGTGGGTGGGAAGAAAATGAGCATCACCCTACTCCGTGTCGGAGACACACTATGACAACAGCAGAGACTGCAGCTGCGGGATTTACTCCTCGTGTGCATGCTGTGTTTACAGGAACAGGCTTCACTCTTCCATATGCAATTTATATTTAACTGTAAAAGAATTCCACGGGAGATCTATCAGAAGTAATAGGAGATGGAATATTTGCTAAGAAGACAGTATTTTCTACTTGCACCAGCAAATGGATCTGCAGCCAGATTAAAAAAAAAAAAAAAAAAAAGCAAGAAAACTACAAAAGTGCAGCCATATGCACAGCTGGGGCACGAGGAGCTGCCTGGGGCACGGGGAAGGTGCCGGCACTGCACCCGCCTGAGCACCAGATCTGGGTGCCTGCACTTTCCTCTCTCTGACTCCTCCAACCCTGCTCGTTGTAATTATTTATTAAACTTCATGCCTCAGGACTGCTTTTGGAGGCAAATCATGGGGCGTGAAAACACGCTGGATTTCAAGGAGAAGGATGGATAAGGCACCTTCCCATCTGCCTATTGGAACTGCTCAGGCAGAAACAGAGATGTGGGGCTTGAACTCCAACTGCATTGGAGTATTTGCATGCCTCTGGACTCATTCTCCTTTAGATTTCCTCATGGAGCAATTTACATGTTAATGAACCCTAGAAATAATTCCTGAATCAAAACACGTTTCCTATGAAAAAAATCATATGGACCTTGAAGAGAACTGTATGACAGCTTCTAATTCAAACACTTTAAAGTTGAAAGGGATCATCATAATTTGTCACTTTAAGCTTTTACTCATTTTCTTGGGGTCTGCTTTGAACAAACTCATTCCATAAAGTCCTAGTGTTAAGAAAGAAAGAAAGAGAAAAAAAAATCAAATAACATTACATATTTGGCATATTTTGAAGCCAACAGGTCTTTGGGAATTATGTCTGATCAGTCTGTGCTGCATCCACCTGTGCTGTACCTCTCCAGGCAGATTTGGATCTGAATTTTGTCACCCACTCTGATTGCCACTGAATGTTCCAGTATAGCTCCAGGTGAGGAAGGAGGAAGGTGCTCAATGTTAAAGTGGACTTTCTTCTGGGTACATTCAGGTTCCCAAACCAACTGCTCCACAATCATACCCAGAGTAGACCCAGAGCCATCCATACCCGCACAATGGCTTTCACTCTGACATCCCCCACAACCATGAAGATCTCTGTGATTTTCTTGGTGTTATGGCTGCTGACCCATGAACCCTCCAGTGGGTAAAACCACAGTTTGTTCCTCCCATCCTTGCTCTCGTGGTGAGGAGAACTGAACCTGGGGCAACGTCCGTGCTTAGTGCGATGGGGGCCATGGCATCTCCAAGCTCAGGCACAGCATCAGTAAGCTTAAATTCAATAGTTTGTGCTCTGCTGCCACCTGAGTCTGCAAAAAAGAGAATATTAAACCTCTCGGCTTAAACTCCTGCAGGTGTGCTGCAGATCTTTGGCTAAGATGGTGCTGTTTGGAGATATATCCACGTAATGATATCATAAATAATTGCTTCATTTTTCTGTATTCTTTTCTTGCCATTGGCAAGAAGTTATTAGAATAAGCTTTAAATAAGATCATCTAAAATTACTGGAAATGCTAAAAAAATCCAGAACATTACTTTCGTGATCTTGCTTGCTTTTTTCACATCCTGCCTTTTGGTCTAAGATGTGAATTTCATTAACTGTAAAAATATTATTTTTCCTCTTCTCTTTGCTTATTTAATTCAGTAAAATAATCTACAAGAAAAGAACAATTTCTAAAGGACAAATGTAAGGTCACCTTTGATGTAGGATATCCAGTGCTGAGGACAAGGGAAAGAGCACTCCTCTAAGACTGAGCACAGATGTGTCACGGGGTGCAGGGAGGAAAGAAAAGATGTTTGCTTAGGCTTCCCTTACATGGAAGTGAACACAGAAAGGGCAAGCAGATGCAGGAAAATATAAGCCTGTTCAGGGCATAATTTATCTTAGTCATGTATCAATGGAAATGGCCTTTATTTGAAAAGCAGCCTAATTACTGAAATTACTGCTGCTGAGGTCCTGCTACACACCGAAGGAATCTATATATGCTCTGCCATTAGAAAGTTTCACACATTTTCATATAAGTTTCTAATAGCAATATTGATCAGGCAATTATCAGATTAAAAACAGCAACAAAGCCCGTGAAAACAAGCAGCATCTCTGTCTGCCCAAAAGCGTCTGAAACACATTTGTGCGTGTGTGTGTGTTTTCATGTAGCTGAAAATTAAACCAAATCACATCTCGTGTTCCAGCAGGTTTATTTTTCAAATGGGGGAAGAAAAATCCTTGAAAAGAGAAAAGCTTCCCTGATGCTGTTCAAAAGGCTTGAGGCAGTTTCTACCCCATTTATTCTTTTGGATTTTTTCTCAGCCCCATCTGTTTATTTTCTGTTGAGCAATCATAGCAAAGCAGATAGCCAGGCTATAAAGATCTGAGAGCAGGTGGGATTGGGAGATAATTTGTGAGGCACAATGCTATGTTCTCTGAATATAGCATCTCTGATTTGATGACTCGACTCGTAACCTAATTTGTCCACTTTTATTTATTTATTTTAAAATAGATATACTTTGTGTGTCAGGGAAGTGCTTATTTGTGATTAAATACAGAAGGGAGATCACACAGATACTATGCTGGGGAGCATAGCTTCCTGCCAACTTACCTATTTTTCAAAGGACCAGACCTCACAGTTGCACACAGAAGCCAAAAGCAAACTTAAATTCCTCTCTGCTCCCTGCAGCAATTTACTAAGTGTCATTTGTGCACAGCAAGCTATTAGACTGGATGGCAGAGCATGGGAGAGACACTGCTTGCCCTCCTTGTGGGACGTGTCAGAGAGAGACCGGGCCAGGGCAGAAGTAGGTTTGTGTGTGCAGCTTTACAAGTATCTGTTAAATAAACACCTAAATATACATATGTAAAGATGTATTTATGTTAAATAACTTGCTGCTTACATTTTTTTTTTTTTTTCAGTGGCAGAACATCTGGAAGGTCAGGCAGGTTTCCTTGTGCACCTGGCCTGGAGTCAAAGCATGCTTCATGTGCATCTCTGCTGCTCACAGTTGCTGGCAGGGTCACGCCAAGCTGCAGAGATGCCCTCTGGACTAAGAGGGTAAAAACACACATACACTCCCAGGCAAGGCAGCTGACAGCACTGTGAGTGCTAACCATCACCCTAGATCACCCTAAAGGAAGGGACCCTCAGTGATTGCACCTTCTTGGTTCCATGAGGGAGAAATTGTAGACTCTGAGTTATTTACCAGATTCTAAAGCTGAAAAGCATTAAGCCCACCTCATCTCATCTTCAGATTCTCATAAAATTGGCACCTTAATTACCTTTACCCGATCAGTGTACTAATAGAGCAACTATGGTGCTTTTCCCTTTTCTAGAGCCGTTGGTGTGGTATGAAAATTTAATACTCCTGTTTCTTCTATCTAAATAATACCTAATTGCTTTAGCAAACAAGCAAATTCCAATATCCTGTCTATATTTTTCTCAGCAAGACAATATAATGTTAGATGAAATTGTCTTTCTCAATAATTGAGTGAGTTTCAGAATGATAATAAGTGATACAATCTATAAAGGTGCCTATGTGATGCAGGCTGCTTCCTTCCATGGGTACTGATGGAGAGGTTTCATTTTTTTCATTTATTTATTAACAAATATTTCTCCCTTAGGCAAAGCTAGTCCCAATTAAGAGCCATATTTTCAAATGCTAAAAGTAAGTATTCTAATAAAGACGCTAATTGGCAAGTATGCGCTTTAAAGATAAACATAAATTATAATATCTCATGGCAAGTGATGCCATTTCTATTAGCATCTCTACAATGAAAGACAATTTCCCTATTATCCAGGTTTACATTTTACAGTGTTGAGAATGCCAAATGGAAATATCCTCCAGGACATCAATAAAGCAGCCATGGTTATGAGCTAACCAATGGGTAGCTGAGGCATCACTGATTTATTATTCTTCCTGAATCCACAATTAAAAAGCCAATAGAAAGACAATGTAAACTTTCATAATCTGAACAGTTATTGAGGGATCAAGCCAAAAAATATGCCTGAGAAAGGAACTGCAGAAAAGATTTATACGCAATGACTTTTAAAGATGAGTATCTATAGATATGAAGCACTGGAAAAAAAAAGTATTTTGAGTGCGAGAAAGGTAACAGAATAGAAGAAATAAGCCCCATTCACACAGCTTCAAGAAGACAGACCCAGTGAGCTTTTTATGTGCAGATCTTGAAAAGCTCCTTATAACTTCACAGAACTAGAAACCCATGAAATGGCAGAGCTGATCACTGGAGTTATCTCAGTGCGTCGGGATCTTCCCAGGGCACGCTGCTCTCGGGGTCTGGGCTGGTAGCACAGCTGCTTGCTAGTGCTGATGTCCAGCAGCATCCAAGCAGCTCCTCAGATGCACCAATCCCACACTAGGTGCTTTGGAACAGCAGTCAAGCTAGTTGTGAGCAGCTGGATTAATAGTTATCAATTATACCATGTGGGTATTTCTAGTCAGGCAAGTGTAAAGATTACTGAGGAGTGGGAGCTAAACATGAGTTTGAACTGAATTTAAATAACAGAGATGAGGAAAAGTTAGGGAATGGTGGCAGGGATGGGAATGGTGGGAGTATTAGGAACAGCTGTCCCCCATAGAGCAAAACTGACTTAAAAAAAAGCAGCTGTACACAGCTTATTACTCATGGTCTGCTCTTTTTTACTCCCCTCTCTTGAGCAGAAAGACACTTCCAGAGCCCTTGCCTGCCCGATAGAGAGCATGAGCTTCCTGCTGCAAGGGTGCAGCTGCCCTCACCACAGCTCTTGCTAGATTTGGTCACTCTTTGCATACATGGGCAGCCAGAGATATTAGTGTCATAGCTATTCTTCAAGTGACAGAATGTTTCTTCTATTTTCTCTGCTGGTCCCTTCACACAGAAGAGCTGCTGTGTTTCCTGAAGAGCTCAAGAAGCTGAGGTGCAGTGGGGCACTGCACTGCCATTGGAGCAGAGCAAAGACTGCCAGCATAGGGGACAAAGGGCAAGGAGGGCCTTCCACTGACAAATGGCTGCATCTGTAAAGGAAGATTTTCCTTTCCTGTAAAGCATAAACACAGCCTCTAAGTATCCTGCATGCCATACTTCTGAGTAGGCAGGATGTGCCTTAACAGGGTGAGGATGAGGAGAGGAGGATCACAGGTGGTCCAGGGGAACAGGATCATGCACACCTCTGCTCTAATCTGTCTAAGCTGTTGCCTTGGGGTCTTTCTTGCCCATCAGTGATGGATTTAAGAAAATCTGCACGGTAAAAGAGAAGCAAATAAGAATGAAATATAAAAAGCTGTAGAAACCTTGATGTACTTCTTCAGTAGGGTACAGCAGGTTTAGTAAATATGTCAGACTTTACTGGTTGTCTGCAGGTCTACTTCAGATAAGCTTTTATGGTGGTAACTAACAATTGTTTCAAGTCCTGTTTTTTTACTAGTGATATTGGGAAAGGAAACAGATTTGCTTCCCTGTAATAAAAAAATATGACTTGTCAAATCAGGTGTGCTAGTGAGTGTGCTCGCACCCAGTACTTAATAGGAATAACCTGACTGATGCAATCTGACATCTCAAGTAAAACAGATGGCTGTGGGATGCGTTGCCATCCTTAAAAATATTTGAGACAGTGCACTGAGAAGTGGGCTATCAATAGACACTTCTTTAATACATCACACTGGTGAAATCTCTCTTTGGAATTCAGAATCTTACAATGCAGTAAATAATCACCGTATACATACTGAAGGTCTTTGTAAATGAAAACAAGTCCATGTTTATCTATTCTGCTGTCACATTTCCTACTCTCCCACCTCATTTCCATGTCGTCTAAGTATATCTCTGTACTCAGATTTATCAGTTTTATTTAATACTTCCCATTCATAAATCTCAAAACTTTTCACAAGGCATGGTGAATATTAAATTGCTTTGAATTGCTTAAGGGAAAAAAAATGGTACTGAACTACAAAAACACCAAATACATGACCCTGAAGTACAAATGTAGATCAGTAGCATTGTGAACTTTGGCTTTTTGACCTCATGACAGCATAAAACAGTTAATCAATGCTTTGTGGCCTTTGCATGGAAAAATCTCCAAAATTTGTTTTTGGTTGGACTTACAGAACTGTTCATTTTATTTATTTATTTATTTATTTTCTTCACAAATATCAATATTTTCTATGTATATATTTATAAAGCAGTATGGAAAGGATCAAATCATTCTTATGTTTAATGACAGATTTCATGGCTGTTGGATCAGGAAAGCTGGAGCTATGTTACAAGAGAGAGCAGCAATGTCCACTGAGCAGTTGGATTTATATGATCACTGCCAATGAGATTTTGTGGAATTGTGTTACAGTTTGGTACAGATGAACAACCTGCAGCGTTACAGAATTTGTGATGCTCTGTCTTTAATTAACCTCTTTTACGAGCGAAGCCAAACAAGAAAGAACGCTCTCCTTTATAAAGGAATACTTTTACAGTCATTAAATACAGATTAATACACTTCATAGTATATAATTTTGTGGGTGACATGGGCACTATTTTTACAGCTGTTCTTTAGAGGAAGAATAAGTTTCTCTTCATTAAAGACTAATAAGTGATATTACATTTAAGTGCTTACATTAGATATGCTTCTTTGAATTTAATGATGGGGCAATGAGGCCTTTAATTAAATAGTCAAAAAATTTCTACTGGGAGAAACAAAAACAAATTTACCTACAGGTTTTCCTCCCAATACAAAAATAAAACAGAACCCATCTGGTAGATAATCAATGCTTTTATCTCTAGAACTAAGCCTCACACTGTTGTCTTTAAAAATGTGGTTTTAGTTTCTGAAATCCGTATAATGGGCTGAAGAAACTCACTTCATTGCTGGATGTAGAGCTATATTCAGTCATACCTGTCTCACGTCTTTACACAAGGTTTTAGGAGAAAGAGGTGGAAGGAAAACGCATCTATTCAGATACTTTGTATATGCACACAGCACTCTGACATAGAGCAGTGACTTGTAAGAAGCAGTATTCTAGCATATTTTCTGACATTCTATAAATATTTTTCATTTGAATTGCATTCATTCAATTAGAGTCCCTGTAGATACATGGTAGGTGTTATCAAAATTGCATAAGAGTCTAAAAAAATCTAAAATCTTAGTCTAAAAATCAGCTAAGTTACCACATTATGGTAACCACAGACTTCTGTGATGGACTTGTCATATAAAATAAAAAACAAGTTAGGTGAGTCTCATTAATTTTTCTTTGTTAATTTTATTTTAATCCTGATTTTTTTTTACCAAGTTTTCTGTATTCTTGAACATGAACAAGAGAAGAAAAAATGGCACCAAATGGAAAATTTATTTATTAGGCAAATCTATATTTCATAACTTTTTTTTTTGTGTAAATTGTTATTCCTTAAAATATAACACTGCAATAAATTGCACTAAAATGCAATTTGGAAGCTTCCCAGAACTGTCAACAAGTTACAGTTAATGAATCCTGAAGAGGAATTTTGTCTCCTGGACACAATCAGTGAACAAACTCACCCGATTTCTTCATTCTACTGTACTTTTCCATTAATTGAAATGGGATCCTGCTGTTTCCTTATTTTTATCACATTAAAATTTATTTAATGAAAATGCAACAGATGTTACCTAATTTTCTATCACAGTTCCGTTTTCCAGTATGACCAGCCAGTTCAGCAATAGAAATCCCAGTATTTCTATATTGATTAGTGGAAGTTTTGAGTGGCAGCCAGCAACATTCGTTAGGTGAGTCTCCCTATGCTGTAATCTCTCATCCACAAACATGAAAATTTACATAAATATGTGCAGGTGTGAAAGTTTGAACAAGAGTGCACAGATAGTTCTCACTAATGAGAAAGGAGATGGGACATCTCTTCAGCTGGGGTCCTGGACCTCAGTGTTTCTGCATGGTTAGAGGGATAAACATTGTGAGTACTTTCAAACTAATTCAAAGCTTGATTTTGCTGAATACTGAGCAGCCAAAAACAGTCATTGAAATAGTTTGGCATATGAAAATCCAGTATCACTTTGTCCTTGAATACCATTTACCCTGCCTCTGAGTTTGAACTTCTTGAAAAAGACCAAAGTTCTTGTTTTTCCAGTCTAAGTGTTGTTAGTGAGAAAATGAAGAAACAAAGCAACACCATCAGCCAGAACTAGAGTACATTATCATGTAGAAAAGTGTTCACAGCTCACTGCTCCATCTGTTCTACCAGTGAACATTAATTATTTTTATAAAATTCTCAGCAATTAGAAAAAAAAAAAAAAAAAAAAAAAAAAAAGAACTTAGATGGTGGCTAAGGAATCGTTTCATTTTTAATATCGTACTGGAAATGGATTCTTATTGCCATAACATCCAGAATGTTACAAAAAGCACATGAACAAATAGGAAAGAGATGCTGAAAATAGATGTGATCCAGGAAAGAATCACATACTCACAAAAATATATGCACACAACCACTTGTAAGCTTATAGGTTCCTCCCTGAAAATGCATATAACCATATTGGATTTTAACTTCTTGGATAGTGACAATTACAGTGTATCACCTCACGGTCATAATCTCTAGCATGCATATATTTATTAGGCACATTGCTAAGGCTCTTCCCGAATTAGATTCCAAGTGACTACTTGTACCCCAAAGCTCTGAGACATGACTGCTCTGTCTGAAAACTAATTTTCTCTAATAACTAGAAATTTACCAGCATTCCGACAGCTGTTAGCCAAAACTGCTACACAAATGCATTATTATCAACAGCTACTATCACACCATCAAAATATTGTGCAGATGTGCAGCTACCACAGAATTAAGAATTGGCCACACTTAAAAGAAAATTTTAATGTCATGAATTTGAAGTAGAATAAAAATAATCAGAAATTGCAGGCATCTGATATAATAGCTCTGAAACATAAGGAAACATACAGAACGTAATAAAAGAACCACAAAATGAAGGCTTTTTTAGTCGTAACACAAAGCGTCTTAAGGTCTGTACTTTCCTGCTTCACATCCAGATTATATATAGGTGTGATTAATCTGTGCCTGGGAATCCAATAGCTGCAGCTGCATTTCAGGATTTCTGTGACTTTAAAGGCCATGCTTTGAAATGCTATGGTTATTAAAAAAATGACAAATAAACCAAGTAGAATGGGTGTATTATGTGGAAAGCCTGAGAAAGAGCTCCTGAAATTCTTAATGTAGATCACTACGCAAAATATTGGAAAACTAGAAATTTTATTTCTACACAAACTTACCATATATTCCCAATACAATATAGTAATGCATCTATTTCCATGCAGTATGTAGCTCCCCACGCTAAATACATATTTGCAACACTGCAGGTATAGGCAACACATGAACTGTTTTTACTATTTTATGAATTGGTCTAATTTAGAGTACTCAGCTTCCTATAGGTCGGATTACTGCTGAATTGCTATGTGAACATTTCTTTCCTTAACACTTCATGGGGCTGAAGGCTATATGGAACCTGTGATAAGCATTGAAAATAACCTGAACTGAGAACTACTGAACAAATGTTCGAGAGCTGAAAAACATATTTAGGATCTGGGGACATGTAGAACTCTACTGAATGAGAAAATCAGGACAGTTCATATAAGACATCTGCCGGCTGCACAAAACCACTGGTATTCTCTCCTGGAGTTTCCTTGTTGCTATGCTTTCTGGCTAAAGAAAAATTTAGCATCTATCTGATCCAAAGGCAATGGCCTCTGCTCTGGCTGCTCTCTTTAAACGTTTCAGGTCATTCTCCTGCTTGCTGCTCTTGCCAACTCATTTTCTGATTAGGAGATACTGTTACGTTTACACTCTCTCGTTATCTTTTACTAGCAAACGTTGTCCAACGGGACATTCCCTGCCAAGGTAATGTTGTGCTCACAGCTCATCTTGGCTATAGAAACATCCTGGACCTCTGCTTAAATCAACGCTAACAGAAAATCTATTGCGCTTTGCACTGTAAGCTTGGTCCGGTTCTTAGCATTAGCGATGTTAGCAGCATTAGTGAGAATAAATCAGACCAGAGCACATGGACAAAGAAAATGATGTCTGAGCCACATAATCTATAAAACATTGTGCATGAGAAGAGATTAAAACCATGGTATAACAAAACATTCAAGATCCAATAATAATAAAAGTGTTGCCCTCCCCATTACTCTGCCCACCTTCCCAATCAGGATTTCTGCATTGGCACCTAATTATCTAGCTCTTCATTCACCTCTCCAACTTTCTGTCATGGTGGAGTCAATTGAGAGACTCCCTTTAAAGGCAAAGTATGGATCTCATTAACTTTACAGATGCAGGCACACATCCATCTCTTGTGCACTTCATTCTCTGTCAGCTGTTCATGTACTGTATCTCTCTTTATTTTTTTTTTTTTTTTTTTTTTTTTTTTTTTTTTCTGCTCTTGTTTTCCTGGTTTATTTAAAATGTAAAACATAAAGAGCAGTCACTTTCTCATCCTGGGTCTTTGTACAGTATCTAAATCAACAGTGTCCTGCTGGGTTAGTGCCTCTCTCACTGCAATACAAATAATAATAATACTGATCGTATCTTCTCAGCTCTGCTCCGTATAGAAGAGGACACTTAGAAGCCAGTTACATAATAGCAATAAACATGAGGTATCGTATAATAGATCTTCAAAGATACATCAATAATACATTTCAAATCACCGCTGCTTGTGCAGTGTTACTGGGAGGGAAACTGCTGGGGAAGAGAAACACTGAAAATATCCATCATCTTTTAGTGTCTGTGTAAATGTTTTGAAGATAGGCTGTAAAGCTGCATTAAGTTTACAATAAATTTTGAGGTTCCTAACCTGTTACAAAGTGCCAAAAGCCAGTGTTCATCCACAGGGCAGAGTCTATATGTCTGCAGTTTCTGTAATGCTTTTATGCTTGCTTCCCTGAATGGCAGAACTGCATTCCACTTTACTTTGCTGTTTCCAGTTGCTGCCCAGTGGTTTCCAGTTGCTCCCTGATTTGGGAGGAGAAGCAGGAATGTCAGAAGAACATAACTGCAGGAGAAGCTTCTTTGACCAAAGGAAGTGAGTTACCTAGTAAATATTTTGTGTTCTAAGTTTTATTAAATAAAGATACTTGGAAAAAAATAGCTTGTAAATTATCTTTGTGTGCAGTCTATCTGAATAGTCCCCTGTGGAGACTTTGGAGATGCTATACATGAGGGTGCAGTCAATTAGTTTTGCCTAAGTTATTTATAAATGTGGGAGATGCATGTACCTACCTCATCTAGAAGTTAAGTCCTATCTTACTGCTGATTTCTTAGAAATCTTAGTCAAGGTTTTCAAGGCTTTATCATTTTTCACTGTGGGAAGCCAAGGAATATAAAGAACAGCTAGATAATATCTAGATAATAGTATAAAAGTCTCTCTCTCTCTCTCTTTTTTTTTTTTTAAAGGGTAAGATAGCTTTTCTACCTTTTGTGCTCCCCAACCCTTATGATCCCCAATTGCTTCCCCAAACAGCAGTGCTGCACAATCAATATTCTGGTTCCTATAGTGTTCTTCATTATTTTCATTATTCCCCATCATCCCTTTTGAAGCTATTCTTCTATCTCTGAGAAGGATGAAGACAAAGTTTAGAACTTAATACTTCTGCTAACATGCACATATTCCCAGGAAAGCTGAATGCTGAGGAAGCCCACTGACCTCGAGCTCCTGCCTGCTGAGGAGGAAATCATGGCCATTGGAGCAGAGCCCACCCCAAAATTGGGGAGGGCAAGTGGAGGGCTTGGGTGAGCATGTGGAGCTCCTGCACAGGAGCTGGGGCTGTCCTATGAGAGACATCTGGAGTAGAGGTTCATCTTTAGTACAGGCTATTGTGTCTTTTATTCTTTTGTTTTTATGCAGCTTTTCAAAACCTTAAGAGACACTGTACTCTGTGCCTTTGCAAATATGGGTAAGCATACAGAGATGGCTAATTAAAAGTAAACAGCCCTATATTTAAGGATGTTTAATTTAATAGGCACTTAAAATCAGTTTTCATAATATTGTCACTTGAAGGTTGTGTCATTTAGAACGGAGAGGGCAAACATTGAAACCTGACTTAAAGTAGGGATGGTGCTAAAAACCATAACTACCAGCATTATACCTAAGTCCAGGGAAGTATGACTCAAGCACTTGTACAGATAACAGAAGTGAGTCAAGGTTGGATAATAGACCATTTTGGACTTTTTGGCATTCAGTGACCTCCTGTTTTCTTTGCGACTTAAACCAGTAGAGAGCAGATAGCCCAAGGCTAAGAGGTGAAGTTTGAAATGTAAATTAGACATTTGCCCATGAAAACATTTTGCTGCCCTCTAAACTTTCTTGGAATCTCAGCTTGTTTAGAAGGCCCAAGATCTCCTTATCTTGCCCATGCAAGGAGAAGCAACTTGAGACAAAGCACTGAACTCCACTGGACTGCAAACAGGTTAGCTTATCTGGGGATGCCAGTGGATGATAAATCACTGAAAGCACCTAATAACTCTCTCAGTTGCTGTTCTCAGCAAACTGAGAAGGCTAAACCCAGCCCCCCATACCCTATCCAGTTTGGTTCTAACCAAGTGGCAGAAATTTTCTACCAGCTTTCTCTCATCTGATACTGATAGATGAGCACCTTTTCAGACAAAGGATAGTGGAAGACTTTCCAGCTCTTCTGTAAGTCATTTTTTTCCCTGGCTTTCTCAAAGTCTTCCTAAAAATCTCAGATTTCTTCGAAAATAGATTTGACACTAAAAAGCATTGATGATTGAGCCCAACAAACAGGTCTGCAGTTCTTTTCCTTAAATTAGCCCAAAATACAACTGATCAGACTGTATATGAAAATTTTGTATCTGCCAGCATGTTCTCAGACACATCTGTGTGCTCCAGTGCAGCTACAGACACCTCCAACTCTACACATCCTGGCCTTGGCAATGTGCAATATCCTGAGCAAACCTGCAGTAACCTTGCATCTCCCACGGGAGAAGAAACTGAAGGCAAATAATTCCTCAATAATTTCTTCATCTAGGCTATATTTAATTTTCTTCTTTAGTTACATCTCAGTTACATACAGTTAATAGTTTGCATAACATGCACTCAGAAAATAGGCAGAGATGCAGTCTCAGAGAGAGAGAAAAGTTCATTTGCATTCCAGATACTAGTTTTGATGGCATTATTGACTCTGAGTGATGCTCAGAACTCTGAAGGGTGGGTTGCTATCACTGTATGACTGTGATGGTCTTCATTACTCAAGGCATCCTGACCCTTATTTCACTTGATATCAACTTTGTGATCAGGAATAACCATGCCCAAATATCTGCAATGAATCATGAGATGCATGAGACAAATTTTCAGTGTTTCTAAAGAAAGTAAGAGACCATTAACACTTTGTTTTCATAAGATAACTAAATATTCAAGTGAGGAAGGTTGCATTGCAATTTGCAGTTGGATGAGTTTTGTCATTGTTATTTTAAATAAAAGCAAATAAATAGGAGATAAAAGAATATTAAAAGGAGTGCTGAAAATAAGTGAGGTTTTCTCATTTGATCTGCACAAGTTTGTTAAGATTTTGTTTACCGTGCCTTTTTTATTTTATAACCCTGTTAATTATAAGCATTTTGGACAGATACACACTGAAACACACTCTTTGCTCAAAGATTCTGTTTTGGTCTTAATTGTCACAAAAATATTGTTGCTCTATAGCTCAAACACTAAATCGTTATTTTTCACTTGGATGATTGAAAGGATAATTTTTTTTTATTTTTTTTTTCCAGTAAAGAAAGGTGTTTAGAAGGAGTTTTCAGAGTAATTGTCAGTTTAAAACTGAGCTCTACCATGCGAAGCTAATGGTGGGCTTGTTTTTACCTCTTTCTAGGTACTAGATAATTTTGATAATGATTAAAAGTGTATTTAATTGGTGTCAATTCTGTTCCTATGATAGAATGTAGTTAGAATGAACTTCTGACAGATATTGGTGGACCAGTAATGAATACTAATATGTCCCGCAACATGGTTTGGATTTAAAGACCTTCTGGAAAATCATGGAAGAAGGAAAGCAATCATTCATTCCAGTCACAGCATAGGCTAAGCTTTTAACAAGTATGTTAGATCTCTACTGAAATTTAGCCCCTAAGTCTAACAGAATTATGCATAAATATATTGATCTATCCAATTTATTTGAAATGGTCAATGGTGACAAATCACATGCACCCCCATTCTACAAATGGCTAGATGTGTTTTGTGAAAATTATTTACCTTCTGGGTAGCACTAATGTGAAAACAACTAAAAAGAGATATAGTAATAATAATAATAAAAAATAAAAACCTTAAAAACATTGCTGTCATTGGAGAGCATGAGTATGCTTTCATATTGCTTCATACTATTCATTACAACCCTTCTCCAAACAAGTTTTTTGGTGGAAATGGAAACACAAAAATATTATGTAGTGCAGAATATTTTTTTTTGTATAAATTCAGTTTAAAAAATGAAAATAAACATTTCTTGAAATGAAACAATGGACTTACTGATCACTTACAGACTTGCAAACCCTTTTATTTATTTATTTTCCCAATCTTTCTAGAGTACATCAATCTAGTCTGGAAGATTAGAAAGCTGCCTTTTTAGGACATCTGAGGGTTTCCATTTCCATTTATCATCCCTTTGGATACTACATGCTGTAATAGATACTACATACTTGAACCAAAGCCCATAAAAATCACTGAAAAGATTCACAGAAGATTTAATGGATTAGATTTAGATGGTTCTTATTGTGGAGAAGGGCTTGGTCCTGTAAGGTGTGCCTATCTGACTTTAGCAATTTTTTTTTTTTTTCTTTTTAATTCAGGGAGCAGTTTTGCACTTGGAGCTCAATCCACAGCCCATTGAAATTAATAAGAAGCTTTCTGTTGACCTTAACAGGCTTTGTATTGTGCTTTGTGTGAAAAACAGTTCACTGACTTAACCAAGGAATATTTATAAAGTAAAAGCCAAAGGAAACTTAGAAAAGAAAAATCTTCCATTTCATGTAGTATCAATTTTAGTGCCAAAAATATAATAAAAAATCCTGCAACGTTTTTCTCTTTATCATCTTCCTCTTTACAGGCTTCATGAACCTCATCTAAAAGGTGCTCTAGGTAAAAACTATTATCATTTTGATGAATGCCAGCCCTTTGACATGAGGAAGAAGTCTTTTATTCTCTGACAATGTCCCTGCCAAGCTAAGCAGAAGATATAGGCAGAAAGCTTTGGGGAAACCCTGATGCTGATGAATTAGAGCTCCCTGCTGAGCAGCAGCCTGATGATACCCACCATCCAAACAGTTTAGTACCTTTTCAGCAGGTATAAGAATCTGGTTTGCCTTTTTGTTAGATTTTTAAAGGCTAGAGTCTGAACCTGAGCCTGGCTCTTCACAGAAGGAATGAAATCTGTTTTCTCAGGTATGACTCTCTTCCTGTGTTTTCACTCTTAAACTTTAGAGCACATACTCTTTTGTTGCTTGTCTGAGGAACAATGCAGTGAGCTGTCACCATGCGTTGCCAGCTGCGCCAGGGGTACCAAAGACAGAGACCTTATGTTCTTAGGAGCTGGGGACTTACAAAACCCATCTAGACTAAATGGACCTCCAAAAGTAAGTCAAAAGAGCCTCTTTTGATTAAGCACTTACAGTGCTTTATACTTCTGATTAATTGGAAATACTCTTAGGATGACACGTACCTTAATTTTTATTACATTTTTGCATTACAGAACAAGACAGGAGAAAAAGCAGACAGAAATATGAGTCGGTATCGTAAAACAAACAAAAACCAAAAACACACACACACACATCACCATTTAGTTTTTTGTTGTTTGTTTGTTTTTTAAACTGGAAATAGATTACCTCTATCCTAAAAGAAAACTAAGTGCAACAGCTATATATTACAGAATATTTCTATGAATGCAGAGCCTAAAGACTTAATATCAAGCTGGTGATACATCATGGCACACACTGAATACACTTACATTCCTATTAGGAAAACCTTACATGTATAGCCCAGACAGAGAAAGAATCAGTTAAAATCAGTTTCCATCCTACATGAATAGATCAAAAATTGGGATATGTGAAGCAGATACAAAAAGGAAGAGAGAGAAACTTTCTAAAATACCAAAACACCCCTACAACATAAGACAGGCTCCCCATGGAAAATAAGTGGAAAAATTAATTTCATGTGCCCTGATAGTTGGAAATAACTAAACTTTTTGTTTCTGGTCAACCAGAAATTACTACCAAAAAAAAAAAAAAAGAAAAAAGAAAAAAAAAGAAATCAGGTAATCAGACCTGTCTCTGTTCTTGGCCCCACATCCAAGACCCTTTTGTCTCACCTGAGTGTCTGGGGTCTGGATTACCTCTTAGTAGAGGGAGGCTTGGTGACATTTCAAGTAGTTTGGTATATCTCTTGGCCTACAAAGCAGAGTACACATTAGATTTTGGTATTAACTATTTTGGCTGCTCTATCTGTGTTTCTTGTTTTATCCCCAGTTTGGTAACATGTCACGCATGCTATATTATTGCTGACTTAAAGCACAAAACAAGATCAAGCCTTGAAAGAACAGTTTCTTTTTAGAAAGTGGAAAATTGGCAGGAGAAATCACTTCTGCTTTCAGAGGCAATGGCAGGAGCAGATGCTGAGTGCATATTGTGCAAGGATAGTGAAGCAGAAGCAATTGAAAGAGAGAAACTAATATAGAAATCACACATAATCTGGAGAATTTAAGAAGCAAGAAATACACACTGCCCAGCTACTGCTCAAAGCACAAACTGAAGCAGACAAGGTGAAGGAAAAAAAGAGAGCAAGCTGAATACTTTAATCACTTCATGTGAAGAAAGCTTAGTATATGGGTGCCAAAACTGTAGATGTTTAGAAAGTAAAAAATTGATTACGAAGAGATAAGAGTGTGCCAGCTTAAAGAAGACGGCTTGGATACAAATGAAACAGAGGAATCGCTGGTATGAAATTGTCATAGCATGGAGGAGAATTTGCACAAGGTAATGAATCAAAACTTCAAAGTCAAGGAGAAAAACAAGAAAAGAAGTGATCAATTAGAGCCATCAAAAAATGCTCATTAGGAGAGCTTGACTGTATATATCAGAATTTTTAAATCTGAAGGTTTTGACTTGGTGAGCACTTGGCTGGCTGAATGTCAGTCATTAGATCTTCCAAAAGATTCAAGCACAGTCACCATGCCATGCAGCTGCCTTTCCTCTCATTATCAATACTGCAAAGCACAAACAATTCCATCTGTGATAAGAGAAACATCTGACCCAATATCTGATCGATCACAGAGATGGCTGAGAAGGAAACGTGTGTTCTCCTGCTGTATGTTAGCTGGTAGGATTCCTGAAAATAGTGATGCTGTAGAGGAGACAGCAGCTCACACCAGCACTTTCACCACCTCTGCGGGCTCAGCTCAATGTTTACCACCAGCTGGTGTCCATGGTGATACTAGCTGGGTTTCTATTACCTAGAATTGATAATTAATGCATTGTCTAACTTATAGAAAAATAACTGCAAAGATCATGACCAGCAGATGGTCCCTGTAACGGAACCTCTTGTCCAGAATGTCTCCTCAGCATCTTTGTCCAGTGGGAATCTATGCAAATGGAACAGATTGTAGGTGTTTTTTTTTTTTTTTTTTTGGTCAGTTTCAGGCAAACCAGTCAGATCTGAGTGAAACTGGCTTACTTCTTCTGCATGGGTACTTGGTCACAGTGTGGGAGGATCAGTGCATTTGTTAAGTCTGGGATGGCCACATCCAAAATTATAGCTTCCAACTAAAGGCATAAGGATTTATATAACATTGGAGTAACAAATACAAAATGGCTTGGTATGCTTAAGTTACAGGTGTAGCAAAGCTTAAAGACGTTGTAAATTAAGGACTGAGGAAAAGGTCAGCTAAATATTTTAAAATATTTTCCTCACAGTTTATAATAATCCTTCTATAAGCTTGAGATCTGTTTGCTTACCAAATATTCATTAGCCACTATTTATACAGTGCTTTGAAAATGTAAAGCACTAAATATGTGCTAATTATAATTACTTATTATTATTATCAAACTCTTTCTTCTCTTTGTTTTGTGTGACAGTATCTATGGGTAGGCACAGAGGTTGCTGCCCTGGAAGCATCTTTGCCTCCTATAGAGCTGAATTAAAAGCATTTTTTTCCTGGGAAAAAATAACAATCAGGACAAGCTTGCAGATGGACGGGAGAAGCAGCAAAACCATACAGCGTATCAGATTCACTAGGGCTTTTTGTTATATTTGTCTTTACAAGCCTGATCCAGTGTGGTACATATATCATGCTCTGTCTGGAAGACAGGCAGTAGGATTAATGCTTTATTTTCCAAGGGACAAATGATGGCCTTTTGAAAGGCTATTAAGCAGCCCATTTTAACCCTGGTCCCGCTAGGAGGATGCTGTTAAGATGTGGGTTGGGTGCGGAATCGGTGCCCCTACCCTGGCACATCCAACCCATGCGGCCTGTACGGGATCGCTGCCTCACGAGCAATAGGCCCAGAGCTGCTCACCACCACCACCTTCCCCACACAAACAGCAGACTGCATTGCAGCTGTCCTCATACAGTATAGAAAGGGGGAAAAAAAAAGTCCCATTCTGCTAATGCTAGAATCCTTTTCAGATTGCTTGGCAATGACACATATGGGCCTGTCCTTGTCTCACTGGTAGGCCTGCTTGCTGCAGCTGTGGCTGCAGGCTTTATTTCTTCTGCAGTCCCTAGTTCCCCAGGTGATCCAGCGTTTTGCTACCAATAACTAAAATTAAAGTTCCCCATGCTGCTGCCAGCACCACACACACTGCCACAGTCCCCTTGCTCCCCAGGGGTTTAACTCGGGTGTGCTGCATTATTCCTCAGGCACAGCTCTAATGAAGGAAAAGACTGGCTTTTAATTTGGATATCCATATACACACCTAAGAAAGAGGACAGACAAACACTGGAAAAATGAAGCCTTTCACAGGTTTGTGAGATGGAGGGAGGACAGAGAGCTTTTCCTGCACATCACTGAAGGCCCTGGGAAGGAGATTTGCCTTGCTGCACTGTACAGCCAGTGTCACACACTCTGCTGCCAGAATAGCTTGGGAGTGTGGGGAGTTGTTTTTTTGTTTTTTTTTTTTTTTTTTTTTTTTTCTTTTCATTTTCTTTTTCCTTTTCCACTTTATATGGTGGTTCCTTGTAGTTCCTAGCAGAATGTTAAAGTGAGCTGCTCAGTGCATACATTTCTATGGTGGTGGTTTCCTTCTGTCTTGTCTAGCACGAAGTGACACAAGAGCAATACTTTCTATAAATAACTTCCAAAAAGAAGCTACTAATTATTAATGCAGAGAATTCCGAAAGAGAAATAAAACAGTGTTTCACAGCAAGAACTTTTAATGAGAATGCCATTAAGGCAATCAGTCTGCAAACCACAAAGTGAATTGCAGGGCAACCTTTCAATTTCTTTCCTCTCCACTGAAAACATACGCACCTTTTTGGTTATATCTCTACCAATGATGAGATATGAACCAGAAAGATGGTGTCAGCTGCTGGGCAGCTGTCAACAGGAAAGGTTTCTTGGATGGCACATCTGCCTGGTGCTGTGGGAGCCCAGGCTGAGTAAGTGGAGGGTTAAATTTTGACCCCCAATGTAAAAGACCTGCGGTGAAGACCCATGGAGAACTTTCAGCAGGTATGGGCTACATACACATCAGTCAGCTTAGAGCTGCTGCAGGATCATGCTGATGGTTTCAGAGTCAATGGTACTGTACATCAGAGGTGATGCAATACTTGGGTAAGTACCAAATATACAGGATGAGACCGTGAACCAAGAAGTAACTTATCCGAGCACAGAGAAATAACCCAATGAAATAGGAATCAAAATTCCTATTCTAAAATGTTTAATTGCAAACTATAAAAACTGTCCAGAAATATATTTTACCAGCAAGTTTATTTAGTAAAAGTCTATTGTGAACACATTTGTACTCAAAAAATGTTTTGTTTTTGCGGTCTAATCAACCACCTGATTTCCTGTGTTTTAGTGTTAGATATTTGTATTAAGTGCATTTTTATTAAATATCTATCTTTCCAATGATAACAGTGGTTTATCAAGGTGAGCATTAAGCAAAATCATACTTTAAAAGTCAAGCATTAAGCAATGATTCCATCAGCTTCAGAGATTTAATGTCCATCAGATACGCAGAGGCAAAAGCCTGTTTATACCTTTCTAACTCAGATTTGAGAAGGGGGAAAAAAGAGATTGTGGAAAAAAATAAACCATGTACACAGATTGATGTTACATGAAATTAAATAATGTGTGTGGTAGTTTGATTGTTAGCCTGGCATGTTTTACTGCAGCTTTTCAACCAAGATAGAATTTCCAAATGATGAAATAGAAAATAGTGTTTAAAAATTTAATGTATATGGGACAAAGCTATTTGCATTTTTTTTTTTTTTTTTTTTTCATGTAGGCATATAAATATAAATACTGACTCCTCTGCAAGGCAGGTGGTCTGGCAGCTGATGATTTGTGTCACTTTTGGAGAGTCCAAATCTCTGATTTCTGATGTTCTTGTGAGACTGTTGCATTAAAGCTTTCACCTCTGAAAGTGATTTCTATTATTAATATTTCACAGACGAGGTCTGAGGATTATGAGCCTTCTGTCATTGTAGTATTAAACAAATATTTTAAGAAGCATGGTGGTTTTCCCAAGAAGTATGTAAGATGATAAATGACTTAATCTGACCCTAGCTATTAAAATAGAAGTCACATTTATTTGGAAAAGAAAGCTGTAACGAAGTATATAAGTAGAGGAGATCTAGAAAATCCAGAGAGAAATCTACTTTTTGGATAAATACTGTACAATGGAAAGGAGCAAACTCCTAGGGCTTTGAATATTAGCCCTAAATCCTAGAAGTCTATCTTGACAATGCTGGAGAAATGCTGCACCAAATGAGTAAACATTACAACATTTTGTGCTTTGTCAACTCTACTACTTTGCTCTTTTCAAAAATCCAGAAATTTCTTTTGAGTTTCTGGTCATCTCTACAACTGGATAATGCTTTGCTTTAGGGGTGAGCAGGTCCAGAAAAGGAAACCTTACCCTGTTGTGTACAGCCTGTATGTAGTGACTGTAATTCCCAAGACAGCTTTTTGTTGGTGGACATGTCAGCCTTCTGCCGAGACTGTTTTTTGACTACTAGAGCAATAAGTGGCAATAACTGAAGAAAAAGGTCTTGGGAGAAAAAGTCTTGAAAGGAAATTTAGAACAGGTAAGAGAGACATGAGAAAGGAAAGTGGAAACAAAAACAATAACAACAAAAAATTAGGCTCTTTTTTTTTTTTGGCCTTGCAACACATAATAGAGAAGCTGCAAAGAAATACAACAGGTTGGTTGGGTACATTGCCAGAGGAATTGAATTTAAATCAAAAAAAAAAGGAAGCTTTGTTATCAGTGCAGCTTTTCCTAGGGTAAGTTTTGAACTGGTCATCACAGAATATCTTGCTGTTAACCTAATGTTTTTAGAAAAAGAATAGTTTTAGCAGAGAAACAGTATGTCAGAGATCTAGGTTATGGAGGAAAGGATAAGAAAATTAATTGCATCCTCGCTGCCAATACGAAAAAAAAGTAGACTTCATAATAACTTAATTAACTGGTTATAAATAAATGATGAAGAAAGTATATATAATCAGTCCACAATCCTTATTACATTGACACCAAAACTCTAGTGGGAAAAGTGACTTCCATGCATACACCTGAAGCAATGCAAGGAGATGAAAAATTCAGGGCAACTGAATTGAAAGCATCCATCCATGTTACCTTCCAAAACCAAAAGACCCTTGTGAAAGAGCTTTTTAAATAATCCTCACAGAGAGGGTCAAATCCATCTTGTACCCAATCAGAATTATCCAATCAAAGGGAAATAAGAAGCTTCACATACCTTTGGAGTAAAAGCACATTGAAATGTTACCGATTTTTTTCCTTTCTGAATCTTTGTGGTGTTTTGATAAAATGTTGTGCCAGAATTATGCTGAAGAAGTATACAGCAAGACCAAGAATGGATTAAATTTAGGAAAAGAATCTTGTTAAGAACAAAATAAATAAATACTTCAGTTTTGCAAGATAGAAATGACAGTCACAACCATACTGGGAAGCGATCACATTATGATCTTATCACATTCAGATTTAACACCTGAGTCCCAACATTGTCTGTGTATCACAGAGTGCACGAGACAGGCTGCAGGAACGCATCCAGAGCAAATGTTCCAATTTCACATCTGAGCTCCACCAACCATTTCAAGTCTAGCTTTGCAACTCTGGCAGCTCAGCTGAGAGTACAGACCCCAACTGCACAAACCTTTCTATGTGGATACCATGCCCTTGCCTTGTTGAGGCTCCGTAGATGGTAGACATGAGCTTGGGAGGAGAGCAGGAAGGCCATAGGGATGGCCTTCCCTTGAGGTGGGCTGGAGAACGCCACCAGTTAGGGAGTCACAGAGGAATGAGGCTGTGGAAAGGAATCAGCAAGGTTATTGTGGGGCATCCCACATGTAAAGGATGAGAGAGAATAAATCAAATGCGTTCCTCATCCCTGCTGGCAATGGCTTGGCAGCATGCAGTGTGCAAGTTTCTCCAGCCCAAGAAGCCATTATGCCTTCACAGACAGCGCTCTCTGTCCTGCTCATAATGGAGTTCAAAGAAACAGTTGTAAAAGCGGGAGACAGTGCTGAAATGTATTGTTCAGATTACAGAAAGAATATGAGGTGTGCCTGTGGTTGCAGGAATAGTTTCATCTGCACTTAAAATGAAAAGTTAAAGATATTCAGCTACCGGCTTCAGTTACTGATTGCAGTGAAAAGCAATTATTGTAACTATGCAACCTTCTTCCCTGGCTGCTCTCAAAACTGACCAGTAGAAGTACATTGAGCCTTAGGATAAGAAAGCATATGCTTCTTTTGGAAGAGATGAAATACCTCTCATGCAATCTTTTTTTTGCACTTTTAGAGTCAGTTAACAATTAAAATAAGCCCATATCTAGTTAGTTTCTCTATTTGTACAGGGTTAAAAGATAGCTTGGGGACTTCAAATAAAAACTCTACCTGCTGTTTGGCAAAACAAACAAAACCACCACAAAGAAACCAAACTCTGCTAATTGAATAAATTTAATCTGATTTTTATACAGAAGAATGTTGATTGCTGACTGAGATCCTACTTCTGAAGCCCACAAACCTCTACCAAAAATAAGCAGCTGCAGCTCATCTCATCTTTATTTTATTGCACTCTGGACAACTTCACTGCACTGCTTTTAGGTAATATCCTTACCACTGAACCATTTGTTCTCGAGAAAACTTAGACTTCGTAAATTATTATTTTTTTCCTCATTTGTCAGCTGACTGTCATGAGCTTTCATCCACACCAGTAAACACTATTTAGTGATAATTTCACCCCTAGGTAAAGGATTGGAAGCCATGAGAAGGCTTCTTGCCTTTTGATTTTAAGCTATAATCTTTGTCATTGTTTCTCAAGTGATTTTTTGTCAGCACGTGAGGTCACAGCAAAGGTGGTCATTGCAGTTTTCACTCTTCGGGTATTTTATTAGTGATTATTTGGACTGCTCACTATGGTTGCCATACTTGAAGTCCAGAGCTGCTACAGTCTAGCGTTTATAGCACTTGAAAAAAATAACCCAAAAATATTAGTTACCACCGCCACTACCCTGCTTAGGTAAGCCTGAGTTGCGCTGCATGCACAGACAGGAAGATATTCAGTTCTTCCCAGGTGACGCCAACAAATTTGCTCCAAACAAGGCAATTTCTACCCTTACTCAGATTCACCACTTCCTAAAGGAGAAAAAAAAATTAATGGATGGTCTTCATCCTGGCACTGGGCTGGTAATGAAACACATACTGCCATATTCACATTGCTGTGTCTGTGTAGACTTATCTCCTCAGTTTGTAAACAAATTCACTTTATAGGTGCATGTTCTTTTGAACACAGCAGTCACAAAGCACTGCCACCTCTGTGATCCACAGCTTCAGCATGGATAGTAGGAAACTAAACCATTAAGATGTCATAATGTTAATGGAGTTAACGTTGCAAGTTGCTTTCTTCAGTGCAATGAGAAATAGAATATATACATGTGCAGATGGACCTAGAGGTAGGAGAAATGAAAGGACATGGAGGCTCTAGGCATCTTTTTCCTAATTACTATTAATCAATTATTTGCTCTGGTAAGCTTGAGCAGCTCAACAGCACATTTGCCTTTACTGAATCTTGCTGCTTGCACTTCATGCAGTTATATAAATCAGGGTATGTTTTGCTACATTGCTTCTCAGCTGGTCATATATAAGCATGAAACAGTAGAATTTGAAAAATCTTTTACAAAACAAATATGCCTTATGCTCTCCAAATACCAGAGCGCTTGGCTGAAATGACCAACTGAGGAGTCCTTGTGATGTTTTTTTGGCCATGGTTCATGCAAGAAACAACTAAAAAATGTGAACGTTGTTCCAGTAGACTGAATTCTTATGAAACTGTCTTATATTTGGAAAATTCCTGGTGGTCTATAAATATTAAAAAATTGAAAAAAAACACTGATTTTGGTGCAACAATGACTTTATAAACAAGACAACAATGGCAAAACATAAGCATCTATGTCAAAACTAGGGCAAGCTTCTTGGTCAAGGACTTGGCTATTTGATCACCAACGTAGTTTCCCTGAAAAATCTATGGAAAGACAAGCCAGCATGCACTAACAAAAAAACAAATTTATGTGGAAAATGGAAATAGGAAAGTGGAAATGGAGAAAGTGGAAATGGAGAAAAAGTAGCCTTTCTGCAGAACTACACGTTTAGACAGATGTTACCAGTGAATGTTTTTAAATGTATAGAATGACTTTTTTTCCTCTCAAAGTAATCTAGGATCTCATATCTGGATGAAAAATGTGACTTCATGATAGCATTTGAAAGAAGATAGGGGCTCATGAACATTGCAGAGTATTGGTTGAATCAAAACTCCTTCAGTTAAAGCCAGTGAGTCATACAGATAATAGACCTGTGAAAACGAATGGCAAACCGGTCCATCCATTCAGAAACAATCTGTTTTCTACAATTTCACACATGGCACCATTCATACAAGTCTGACTATTACTGCAATGCTGTAAACAACAGAGCCGACAAAACAAGCTGATAGTGTCATTCTTAATTGGAATGAAAAAGAGCAGGCTTGCCAGCCTCCACTGCTGCTGTAATGTTGTGTTGCTATAAAGAAGCTACACCTCAGCCAACTCTTATTCCTTAGCATTTAGGTCAAATAGTTTTGACCATGATTACCCAGCAGAAGTTCAGAGCAAGTCCATTGACTTCAAAGTTTTGAGCTACATTGGAATGAGGATCTCCTGCAGCTAAGAACAGATTCCCATTTTCCACCGACTACACAACCAATTTCTTCCCAGATACCCAATCTGCTCTCATCTCACCAGCAGCTGCCCAGCCATCCTCCCTTAGTGCTGCTCTAAGGTTTCTGCCAGACAAAGAAGTAATGATAGAGAAGGCTGAGTTTGGATTAGCGTGTTTTGTCTTGAGCAGAACAAAATATGTTGAGATGGTCTTTTCCTTTTGGCTGCTCAGCAGATTCCATTTATTTCGCTTTTAGAAAGATGTTCTGTAAAGACCGCAAAAGTAATTTAAGGTTACTGCTACTTTCCTTTGTTGTGCTGTTAGAAAGGGAATGTATTGACATGTGCAAACAAAGAAGGAATAAGCTACCTGACGCTCCCATCACAACAGTGTGCTCCTTTCCTGCTGGATGTTATCTTATTATCTTTATCTTCATCTACTCAATTGTATATATTTGGGTGTTGTCATGCTTAATCTCTAAATTTTAATATAAATGGGGAAAATTCCAATATTGGTGAATGGTGTAACTGCAATGAGAATTGATGATGCTTACATGAGGTTTCTCCTTACTTATCTACAAGCATTGAAACATGACAAATACAACTTCTAGTGTATTAAGGTGTAAGGGAATGTGCGTTAAAAATCCACGTGGACCCTTGTCTCTATCTCTTTGACATGTAACTCAAAACAGCTCACATAAAATGACCATTTCATGGTTTTCCATTTGAATGACTACAGAACAAGTATGCTCCAAATTGAAAAAAGAGGTACAGATGCAGCATTTCCTTATGTTGCTTTCCATCAGCTAGCAAATAGAGGCACTGTTATTTATTCAATATAAGCTCTAAATACTATTTTAAACAGCAACATTTCTATCATGTCTTAACATAAAAACAAAAACAAAACAAACAAACAAAAACCAGTAGATTAGAAGTAGACATCATCAAAATACTGAAAGAGACCTATCAATTACTTCTCAGGAGCTATATGTAAAGATAGTAACGCAATGTACTTTTGTTAATGCTCACAAAACTTGTACAACTGCAGGGGTATAAAAATTAATCAGGTATCATTTCACTTGTATTCAGAAAGATACCTACGATACTTATGAAAGGGAAAGTAGTTTACTCAATTTCATATAAATATTAGAGCACAGATTACCCATCTATTTTGGAGATATTTCACTTTGCTAGTGCTAAATGTTTTATGTGGTAATAAAAACAAAAATAAAATGTATAAGTACCTTTCAAAAATGTTAAGTTGCCAAGAACAAGAATAATCTCTTATCTGTGCAATTCTATTAAATATTTGTGGCAATGATGATGGAAAATAAAAGTATATAATTACCTAGCAGGCTGTGACATAAACAAATGCATTATAAGCAATTGTTGCAATTACATGTATACTACAGTATATGTGCCTTGATGGATTTGATTTTTTTTTTTTTTAATTGAGGTTTAACATAGGAAAATGAGTATTTTACTTTGGCTGACTTACATTTTTTTTTCTGAAAGGTTGTGTATGAACTAATCAGCCCGAATGAATCATTAGGTACTGAAATATACATAAGATTTTCATTAAAATGTTTGGTATTGTTCTTGCATAATACACATTCTATTTTGCAGTGGCTTCCCTATGAAATTATGTCTGGAATATGGATTTTTATTTGCATTCATATAGTCCAAAGACAAGGTTGTATAAAACTAATCCATTATTTGAATAATACTGCACATGGACTAGAGAAATCCAACCCTCAACCCCATGGCCCTAAAGCAATAGTAACAAATATTATTTACAGGATGCTTTTTCCTTTATGCTTTCTACTATAGGTGAACTGGATAATCACAGCAATGTCTTGAATGCTTAATTACAGGATGCAGGTGTTTCTTCTTTTCAGGAGCTCACTTATTAAGGTCACCATTCTGAAGATGAAAGTGAGACATGAAACATTTTCTTTTTTTTGTTGTTGCAAAGTCTCATTTCTCAAGAGATCATCCCATTTGGGAGGTGTCTGATTCACTATAAATGATAGCCCTTTGCTTGAAAGAGAAGCACTCAGGTAAGGGGAAAAAGGATTAAGAATAAAGAAGGCATATAAAGCACAGTTCCTTTTATTTTAATTAATCCGTATAAAAATTTATGTAGAATTTAAAGATTGAAGCAATCTAACATGCCAGAATTAATAGATACAATCAGATAATTACTGCATTATCATGAATATTAGATTATCTAGTATTCGTGCCTTGAAGTTCACTTTATTTCTACCGTTCTCTCCTGACGTTTTAATTTCTGCTGAGGAAAAGCTCAGTGCATTCAAGTGCAGAAAGCCAGCAGCTAGATTTGTAGTATCACCCTGGTCCTATCTGAAATCTCATAGAAAGCTTAGGTGAGAATTTAAGAGTTACATGAATTTGCAGTCATATCTGCACAGACATCAGTTCCACATTTTATGACAGAGCTAGTGCTTGCCTCAGATCCTTAACCACCATCTTGTGAATCCAGGCAACTGTATCTGAGCCACAAGGACACCTGAAGAAGCAGTATAATAAAAAACTATTACTACTCTTCATTTCACACTCTCCCTTCCCCAGATTGGCCCCTTGCAGGTTTGTGGAGGTCAGGACTTCTGTTGGTACATCATTTCAAGAGCCTGTAGCCTGGCTAAGATGCTGTGCCAGCACTACTCTGGAGGAGCTTCAATTAGTCTTCCTCGCTAATCCAAAACTCTGCTCTCATCTCTATATACAGAAGTCCCTATAATAACTTTACAAAACCGAATATCTTTTTTGTATATTTTATTTCCAGAAATCTATTATCTGCAGGAAAAAAAAAAATGTTCTCCCTGTATAACTGCACCATCTTTTTCTTCTTTATGAATTTACATTATTAATTAACAGTGCTATGTATTTAAACCACTTAAATGGTGTATATCTATCGTTACTGACTTCTGGGTAAGCAGCTTCAAGGTTTTATTAACTTATAATTATCAAATTAGTTTTACCTATTTTTTCAGCCAATTTACTACTGAATAATTCATGAATAGCAAGGAGTAATCTCAGATACTCTTCGCAGTCATCATGCTTGACACCTAGCTGCGGAGGAAAGCTCAGAGCATAGCAATGCTGATAGGAACTGCCACATGAGTACTGTGCAGGTTTGATGGAGAAAGACCAGTTACCTCTCTTCTAGCTCTGTAACTAAACCTTTGATGACTGATACAAAGAGAAGTCATAGAAAAAACACCATGACACAACACCTCAAATGTAAAATATGCAGCATTACCTACCGCATCAGCTGTTATTGATTTCATCATTATTATGACATGGTTAAAGTCTGAAATATAGATACCTTGCATCTCTGCTGCTCCAATAAAATCGTAGATATTCCAGGAGAATTTTTCTTTCCCTGCCATCTACCTGCCTTTTTCTCCTCTTCTTAGACTGAAGAAAGACAATGAAGAATTGGTGGTAGAGGGATGGTTGGACCAGATGATCTTGAAGGAAGGTCTTTTCCAACCTTAGTAATTCTGATTCTAAGAAGAGGATGAGGAATAAGAATATAGCAGGAGTAGGGAAGAGAGCCAAATTTTAGTGCCGTCCTAGATAAAATGAGCACAACAAAAGTATCGATGCACATATATTTCTTGGCCTTCCACTCAGCCATATTACACTTATAAAAGTCAGACTCGTAAGTGTTAAATTATCAAGGGTATCACATTCAGAGAATTCCTCTCTGTTTTGGTCTGTCACACAATCTGCCATTTTAGCCATCACTCATCACTGCTGGATGCACTGCTCATCTCTGAATCTATAAATGGCAGCAACAGCAACATTGTCCACATCATCTGGATTAAAAGTCTTATTTTTTTGTTTGAAAATGTCAAACATGTTACATCTATCCTTTTCAGATAATGAGTTCTGTGCAAGGAGGCAGTAGGATTCCTGTAAAGATCAGGCATTTATATGAGTAATGAGAACAACCACTCCTTTGCTATTTAGGATATTAAAAAAGAAAGTTATATAAAGAATGACAGCATTTAAATTTTAACAACTTACTGAAGGGGATAGGAAGTCATATCTTTGTCAAGCACAAACACTGCAGACATGATCAGGATAATTTCTATTTCTTGTTACCTTGTTGGCCCCTATGAGTCAAATAAATGCAATCAATGCATCTAATCCTCTAGTACTGCAGAATTTGCAAGAGCCATATCTAGAGAAATGCTGATCTCCAAAACACAGGATATGTTCTTTCTGGATTGTCAGATGTTAGTACGTGAGATATTTGCCTGTAACACTAAGCACTAGGAATTGGTCCTAGCCTTAGAGAACATCACCACAAACTTTTTTTTTTTTTTTAAAAAAAAAAAGCATTTCCTAGCATTTGACCATTACTTTCATTGCTCTGATGTATCAGACATCCATCCCATAAAACAATATAAGGCATAATACAATTTAATTATCATGAGGAAAATATTGAACAACTGTCCTTTGAGTATCTGTAACTATCTGTAACCTATTTTTAAAATGCTATAATTCCTCATACTATCCTTGACATATTGTAACACCTCAATTTTATTAAATTATTTACAATAAAGGATAGTAAATTTTAGTGTTTGAGTGTTTAATTTCACCTATGTGGAATTTGGCAATATTAGCAGTGAAATACCTAGGACACAAGAATAGATTTATTTAATTTTTTTTTCTCCTGGGTGGAGTATTAAGCATCCAGAATTGTGCAGATTTTCTGAAAATTATTACAATGACTGTATCCCATGGCAACAAGACACGATGAATCTCTAATAATGACTATACAATGACCAAAAAAAATACAGGGAAGAAAAAAGTTTTAAATTGCTGATATTATTTTCTCTGTATGCTAAACATTGTGGCAAGAAATGAAAAAGACGTTTCAACTGCAGAAAAATTTAGGTTGAAAGGGACATAAAGGGACACCTGGAGTCCATTTTCTCCAACTCCAGTCCTCAGAGAAGGGCCAAACCCCTTGGAATTGGAATCATTTTGGCCATGAGTAAAGTGGTATGAATTTTGTTTATTTTCAATCACAGTTTTCATAGCCTCTCTGGACAACTGGTTTTGTTGGCCGATTATCATTGACACCCCTAGCCCCCAATATTTAATGAGAATCTCCCTTGCTGCAACTTTTGTCCACTCCCCTTCACTTCCTTTGGTGGTATTCCTCTAAGGAAAGAAATCTGACCCTGCCTTCTCTAAAGTCACTCATTAGATAGCAGCTTCTTGGCCCAAAAGGGCTTGCATTCCACAATAATTGTATAAGGCTTGTATCAGATTGTCACTCTTTTAAAGTATTACAGTTAGCAGCTACCTTCAAGGACAGGTGCCCACTTCCAATGACTGAAAAGTGACCACTGGTTATCCTCTACAGAGTCACTGTAATACAACCAGCAGATTTTCCTTGTTAAAAGTGAAGAAAAAACAGCCTATGAAAGAAACATTCCGCAAATATTAAGAACTTGGGAAACCAGGAAACAAGAAAAAAGGAAAAGGAAAGAAAATTTAAGAAAAAAATCCAGACCTTTTATACTTTGAGAAACTTAAATAGTTCTGACATTTTTGATCATCTCATCTTTTCTTATCTGAACTTTGTACCCTTGAAGAATTTGATAAACCCACTTTGGCAATTTTATTTCAGAAAGAGGGAGCTTGTGTCATAGCACACATTACATGATGATTAAAACCTGGGAAAATACATGGAACCTGGAAGGAGCCCAGTTTTCAGCTGCATCCTTGGTGCTTATCTATTACAAACACATAGCTGTAATAAAAATGAACTGGATGGGAATGCATGAGTAAGCTCTTCAGATGTAACAAACTGACTTGTGAAAAGAAGAAAATACAGCGGTACTCATGAAAGAGTACTTTCTTCTGATCATAACTTTAATATGTGGTAGAGGAGATGGAAAGCTACTGACACAAATGTATTCCCAGCATTGTAATTTAAATAACGTATCTGCACTGCAAGACTGTATCTACATAGACATAACCAGCACCATTGCTTTTCTGATATCAGTCACAGGGAATAGAAAGGGCTGGGCTGAAAGCATCATTTATTTTCTTTAAAACTGAAGAATAAGGGGCTATTTATGCTGCAAGAACTGTGTAAGAGATGTCTGGGGAAAGAAAGTTGCCTGTGAGCAAGATTCTCATTGAAGCCAATAGTGGATTGTCTTGACTTGAAGAACATTTGTATTTTGATCTCTTACAGCAGTTCTTCCTCACTCTCTTCTTCCAGTGGGGTGTACCAGGCAGCAACGGGTGATCCAGTCCCAAAGCAAGTCTTCAGAGCAGAGTGCATGCCTTCAGCCTGACCTTGCCGCTGATCTCATTTACCGATATGTAAGTCAACCTTTTTCATAGCAAGCTTTTTCGCATGGTTTCAGTGACTTTTTTCAAGTATTGTGTGGTACAGGTGCGTGGTTTTCTTATTCATCGTGAAGCTTTTCAAGTCTTGTTTTGTTTGTATTAATTATATGGCACACTGCATTTTCAATTAATAGCTAGGAGTGCCCAGAGCATATGACAGGTGATTCTCACTTCTATAAACTCAAACAAATACATAACGAAATGCAGAAATAATGACCTGTAGCAAATCTTTTTAATTTTCTTACGTGTGATTGTAGAGAGAAAAAAAAACACAAGTAGCTGTTCTATCTTAATATAAAAATACCTTAACGTTCCTTTTGCTGTTCTAGAAGGTTGATACATCTAGAATCCAAAATAACAATCCTCGATCTCTCACTCAACTGCTGCTTATCCTGGAGCTGACAACAAACTCAGAGAGCCTTAGTAGCCCTAGGAAATGCTTGTTTTTGACGTCAGAAATGCTTCAGTGTTAGGTTCCTATTGGTAAGGAAATCTAAGAAGTCTTCATGACCTCGCTGTCCAGAGCCTGGAACACTATTCAAATGGAGCACATGCTACAGTTTTCAGCTGCTTATTACAGCCACAGGTAATCTGCTTTCTGTGAGTAGAGCTGTATGCATTCATTGCTGAGAAACTGAGTCAAAATTGACCTCTGGAAGGCAATGTCCAACTCAAAGTCTGTCTTCAGAGCCTAGTCTGATTAACAGTCCCAGACCCCACACCATAACTCCCAGAACAGCAACAGGATGAGGAAGGACTGCACAGTTCATCATATCTACAAGGCATTGAAAACTGCCACCAATCCTTCAGAAGATTTGGCCCACCTTATGGAGAGGGTTGGCAGCAGATCTAGTACTCTCTTATGTCTCCCAAGTCCAGGTGTGAAACCCCATCTTCCCAGATACTCAGATTCAGTTGTGACAGAACATACTTGTAATCAGGAGTTCTGCTTTTAGAATTAACCATTTTTTTTGTTGGACTTTAATACCAGATCACTTCCAAGGATATTTTTATGAACTAATTTGGATTATGACATCTCCAATTAGAGTAGAAGAGTGCTGTTACATTTTCCTTAATTGTTTTCAACCAGCATTCTCACTGCTGCAATAAGCAGGTACAAGAAACAAAGGCACTTACTGCCCCTACTGAGTACAGCCATAAAATTATCCCCAGGAAGCAAGAAGATGTAGGGACAAAGCCTGTAATTAAGAGTGGATAGCACAAACAGAACGTGAATTCCTTTAGAAATTTTTAGGCAAAACAAACCACTTCCTAATCCCCCCCACCCCCTGTGCGTATTATGTCTGATAGATTCTTGAAGAAAGGAGAAGGAAACAAGCTTAATACGCTGCAATTTTTTCTCTCACTTCCTCTGTTAGCACAGTGCAGATAATGAGCAATCCAATATAAACTATTTGTACTAATCAGGGGAATAAGCCAGTGGCATGAGAAGTTGCTTGCCAGAGGAAAAAAAAAAAAAAAAACTTTTACAGCAGGACAAGCAGAAGGCAACCTATCTTCCTGTTTAGATAGTAGCAGGGCTCCAGAGAGACTGTTCAATAGAGTTAGCACACACTTTTGCTAAACCTATGTGGGCTGGACTGTGACCCTTTGATTTCAGTCTTTTAAATATGCATGCAAATACAGTTATTCAGATTTTTCCAATTTTCTCTATCCCAATGGACATTTTTGTGAGCAATAATCATGCTCTTCATAAGACTTCTTTCTTGCAGAAGTAAAACAATGAAATAAAGTGTTTTGAACAGCAGAAGAAACCAATATTTCCATGGGTGCTTCAGCTGGTGAATAGAAGCCTTTAATAACTTCTGGTGCATTCACTCACATGAAGAATGGGCTGTGGCATGGCTCTCTGTAAACAAATCCAGTTCTACCCTATGTTCACAACAATCAAGTACTAAAAACTCCTGCACTTGCTATCTGAACTTTTTTCTTTTCTTTGGAGATAGCTCCCAGTTACCCCCCCCTCCCTCCCTTTCTGGATGTCTGAAGGAGGGGAAGATAAGGAAGATAACAAAGCATGCAAAAAATAAGTAAAGGTAAAATTAAAATGAAAGATCAAATAAATATGTTCAGCAGGTGGAGGAAAGTAAAGTGGGATTGACATTGGTGATTCAAACTGACCCACACAGCTAGCTGTAGAGATGTGGTTTAAACAGTGCAGGAGAATGAACTGGGAAAATCAAAACTGCAGTATAAGGAAGTCATTAACCAGACAACTACCTCCAGCATTTGTTTATCTACCTCTATTACTGTTTGCCTTGTTTATTAGGATTATAAACTCAAGAGGCCATGCCAACTCCAGAGCAACTATACTGTATTTCTCCCAGCACAACCTCAGTTCCTGATTACAATGCTCCTCTAGGGTGCTACTCTAGGCAAATAAAATAATAAATAATGGAAATGGACCCAGGAGGAAACTTAGATGTTAACTGTGTAGAAACAGCAAACCTGAGGCTTCATTGCTGTGTAAATTTAATGTTGGGTTTAAAGCTCATGCTGTTTGACGGGTAGGTTTTTAGAAACCTGAGCAGGAATAAGATGCCACTTCGAAAATGAAAAGCACTGAGATTTCCATTCTGTCTGCTGTAGCATTAGCACCAGCTCTGTCTCTTCAAATGTTTCCTGCTGGTTCTCCTAGAGCACAGGAAGCAATGTTCTGGTGATTAAGAGCAATATCATTATAAAAGCCAAATGAATAATCATTGTGTTAATGAACTTTATCTTAGAAAAGATTAGTTTTTTTTTTTTTTTTAAATGTTAAGCCTCTTTCCATATGAAAAAGGAAATGCACTCTCATTCCACTTAATCAACCCTGAGATGCTCATGATCTATACGATTTAATTTTCTATCTGCATGTATTCTTCCATATCTGCATATCCAGCTACTTAAAAGATGTCAAATCATTTTAATACATCAGGGGAAATGCACTTTCCTGTTTGTATACACAGCAAGCAGTCTGCTCTGTGCATTATTTGCAGAATAATTTCTCTTGAAGGGATGCCAAGAGACCAGAGGGTCCATTGCCCAAGACCACTGCCAGACTGCTTTGTGGTAAGCAGTTAGTTATCTAGCTGGTAAGTAATTGTGAAAACCATAGAAAAATTGGGTTACTATACAATATAAAGTTTCACAAGTAAACAATTTTGTAAAGATTTAAGAAAAAAACATAGGGGAAACAGCTAATATAGTGAGATCCTGTCTTCTAGTTTGAGAGCACCAGGAACACTTCATTCCTCTGCCTAGGAAGAGCTGAACCTCATTCCTCAGGAGAATGGTTCCCAAGAGAAATCACTTCAAAGTGTTTTGAGATAAAGTAGCCAACTTTTAGCTTTGACTATTTGTGCATATCTGATATCTTATTTTAAGAAAATGGAAAAAAAAAGATGCGAGTGACAGGTATCACAGTGTGCTGTTGCTGCAACAGAGTGATGGGCTGCGTTCAGAACCACATCAAACAGTGGTTTTAGCTCATTTACACAAAAGCTCCTATTCAAATGATGTCCTCAGCTCATGGGAAAATCCTGCAACCATCCTGGAGCATGAGAAAAAGCAGAATATGATAAGGCAGAAGAGGAAAGCCCTCCCCAGGAGCTCATCACAGCTGGAGGTGTCCAATTGCCTCTGCTGCTGCCTGGGAAGCCAAGTCTGTCCAAACTGCATTGCTGAGAAGCACAAGGCATGTGGAGAAAGAAAGCATTCTATAGATATATGCTTACTGGGTTAATTCTGAATATAAACAGCATGAGGTCATGGAAGTAGTCCAAGGGACAGGAGAATCTTTTTATAGTGATGAAAAGACTGAGTAAATTTCATTTGTTATCAAAACAAAACAAAAAAAAAAACCACACACACACAACACAACAAACACTTCTACCAGAACATAAACATCTTGAATTCCAAAATGGATTTAATACAAGAAAGTAGCTGCAGTTGTAGATTCAACATTAATTTAAGTGAATGGATATCAGTCAAACCAATGCCCATAACCACCAAATCTCATCTTCAGAAAATGCATTGTGTCAACTTCTGGGTAAATATAAATTCTTTATTGGTCATACAGGTACCTTTATTATAAATATGAAGGTATGAAAAATTAGGTCAAGGGAAACATTTGTGATTCATTTTGGGTTCTCAGAAAGAACCATTTCTGAATCAACTTGCCTAACACCAGTAGCAATCACAAAGCACATAACATGCTTTCTTGCACACATTTCCTCAGATAACAAACTTGTATCATCATTGCACTATTGCAACTGCTTTTTCCTTTCTTTTCATAATGCGGCAAGAGATAAAGTTGTTGAGCTAAAGTGTGTCTTTAATTAGTGTATGTTCTTCAGTAATCAGTACATCATTTCATTATCTGTAAGCATAGCATCATGTTGCCATGGTATTTTTATCCATGCAACTTAACAAATGACATGATAAACAAAGACCACACTGCACATGAAAGAGAATAGTCATGCAGTCTGACTCCGCATAAGTTATCTTTTATTGGTTTGTAATAGATTTGGGAAATGGATAGCATATGCTACAGAGAGAGAGCCAGACACCAACACATGCTAAGAAGTCCAGAGGGAAACACTCAGATAATTACAAGCTTTTTGTGGATTAATCAGTCTGCAAAAATGTTGGAGTAGTGTTAAACACCCAAACACCCATTCAACTCCCACAAAAAAAAAAAAAAAAAAAAAAAGCAAGTTGTCATACCCCTAAATCATCAGCAGTATAACTGCTGGTTTCCTTTTCTCTTCTACCAGAGCAGAAGGGCAAATGTACACACCGTAAGAGGAGACCGAATCCGTTTTCAGAGCTGCACAGCACTAACCTCCCTCTGGTAGCACTGTGGTGTTATTTTTGCTATAGCCTCTGTACAAGGCAATAATAAAGGAGGCAGCATATGGAACCGCCACATCGTCACTGTAGCAAATATTGATCCCTGCTGTGACAAAATGTGACAAAAACTTTATAAATGACAGCATGGTCTGATATGAATGTGTGTCTGTGTGTTACTGGGACAGAGTACCACATTGCAACTGGATTTGGGTTTCACCAAGCTGACGTTTTCCTGCCAATTTTCAGATCACGCAAAAGTCTCCAAATCCAATACCTTTAATTGTAAGAGAGAAAATGGATGCCACATCATGATTATGGGCAGAAACCAAAACTAAAATACATGCTTCCTTTTACTTTATTCTATCCCTCTTCTGTTTTTATTTCTCCTTAACTTCTTACCCATCTTCCCTCTAACTTACAGTTGACAAGTTTGTTCTTTATCATTTCATAACCTAAAACAAATTGGGTTGGAAGGCATGAAAAGTTTGAGGGAAAGTACTACAGAAAATTTGACAAACAGACATAAAAAGCTTTATATGTAGGCAGATGAGGTGAGCCAAAGGTAAAAAAGTCAAAATAAAGATGTGAAGAAATATAGAGGAAGAGCAAAGAAGTCTGCCTTTTTTATTTTTAAACACTTTATATTGAAATAGAACAACAGAGTGGGAGAAGGTATTAACCTAGAAAAGAGAACAGATTGGGAGGAAACCAGGCAAGGGTAAATGCCATCTGTATTTGTGGTATTACATACCTAAATAATAAAACTAGATAGAAGTTTTCAAAGAAAAAAATAAAAAAGTGACTCAGATCATTTCTAGGAATAGAGCAAATTATGAGGAAAACATAAAAGTTTTTACTCAGGAAGTCCTCATACTTATGCAAATTCTTCTTTATTTTAATGTCTTTTTAAAGAGAATAATATTTGTGCTTGAATCAAACCTGACAGACTGTTTGTCATGGAATTCAAAATCATTGGGGTTTAATCAGAAATCCCAGATTATTTTTCACCTTGACCAGCCCAATATAGATGCTTGCATAAATCTGTTGTTCCATCTGTCAGTGGGTTGAGAAGAGGAGATGGAAGATGGCAGTGCAAGTCCCTCTGTCCCACCCTTTACTTTTGCACCCTAGCAAAGCCAGCACTAGCACATCTCAAAAATGACCTATAATTTCAAGGTACATCTTAACCCCTTTACCAGACTTTTCCTGTCTTTTGTCTTTTTTTGCCCAGTTTCAGCTGAGGATCTGATGCTAACGTAATTTATGGGCTGTTTATTTCTCCCCTTCCCTATCATTAATAAAAGAGGATTGCTACTTTTATAGTTACAGTTAAAATAAATCAACGTGTTAATTGAGATTCAGGTGGGTACCTACAACGAACGGAACAGAGAGGAAAAGATCTTTAATTTTAACTCTAGCCTTTTACATCTGAAGTAGGAGTTTACAGCTGGGAGAGCGAGGTCAGGGGAAGACCATTATTCTTTAGACCTGTCACATTAAAATACGCCCATCTGCCTTGCCCAGCTCCAATTCCCATGCATACATGCACCAACGCCCCACAAGGTGCTCTCAGTTTTCAGGGACGTTGCATCATGGCCTCATCCTGTGGCACAGCGAGCACTAATCCCAGTCACGTTTGTCTATTGTTAATAGACATTTTATATGTGATTAACAGACACAATGCTACTGAGCCCAGATACCAAACATCCACCATCAAGAAACTGAAGAAACATCCCCATAGTTGCCTGCCATAGTTTCACTTTCCTCACCACAAACAATTAACTGAAAGGACTTCTCAAGTCTTCATAAACTTTATGCTTATCTCCCGGTCTTCCTGAAGGCTGTTAGATTATTTTTATAGTATGTTTGCAGAAGTTCCCATTGGTACACACACTAAAGCACCCACCATGATCTAAGAAAGGTTTGGGAAGCCAATAGGTTCCCAGTTTACGTAGATGTTTTCAGTAGCTTTAAATTGCTATGTGAAAGAGTAGGCAGTGAGCTGGTATTCACTGTCAAAGGGCTCACAGGGCCACTGTAGGAAGAGGGTTTTGGAAGCAATTGTCTTGTTTGTAGGTTTTGCTTTGAGTGTTGATTAAATAGAAATTATTGGGAAAGGCATGAGACACCAGGAGCCATTTTATATCTCCAAATCCTAGCACCTTCTTATATAAAAATACTAGGTTGCACAAAGGTTGGAAACACAAGCAGCAAATTGCTCAAGTAGACAAAAGCTAGCACCTTACAAACAGATGTACCAAAGCTTTCTGTGCACACAGAAAAAAATACATACTGCAAGTGCACACTGCACCAGAACACTTATTAGTAATGCCAAAGATATAAGACAACAGGTTTTTCACAACTAATAATCACTTTTATTTAACAAAATATTGTCATAAATCTCTCCAAAACCCACCCACTAGAAAAAAAAAAAAATCAAGAGAAGCACTAACCTCAGTAACACAATTGCTTAGAAGATGCTTGTCTCCAGGGCAATTATTATTATATTTTCAATTAAATATTTCAGCTAGATGTCTCATCAGACCTGAATTTGGTGTCCACCCCTCCCTCCCAGCCCACCCTGGCACCTGCCCTTCTGGAGCCTACCTGGCTACCTGATGAATTTCCTCTGTGCCCAGCAGCAAGGGGAAGTCATGTCTGGGAGATGCTCACAGGCCAATTTCTGCCTGCAAAATAGGTTTATGAGAATCACCTGATTGCTGAAATGACATAGATGATGATTTCTTCCCCCTGCCCAGCCATGAATAAGTATTGTCCATGGAAATCAGGTGTCTGTCAAAATATTATTACACCTGGCTGAAAAAAAAATCAATATGCCTTTGATAGGAAAAAGAGACATCTTTTTCAGTAGACCCTTGTTATAGATGAGCCCATTTCTCTTTGTTTCCATGTATTGCTGAGTAATATATAAAAAGAATTTAAACTGTTTCAAGTACCCTACAAGGTTATTTGCCTAAGGAGTGAAAGATACATTTTGGGATAGACATTGAGCTTTTTTAGAATGTTGTCTGATTTGATTCCTGCTAGTGGACTTGGTTTACTATTTTCTGGGCAGCTTAGTGTCAGATAAAACACATCAAAAGCAAATTATTTAAAATCTGTCAAAGGTAACTTGGCTATGTTTGTAGTAAGAATTTGACACACTGCTGAATCCTAAAGTTTGCTTCTGCTTCAATGACACCAGACATCTTCCCTTTTGTATGCTGGGATGAAGTAGGCAGCAGATTAATAATTCAACATGGATTAAAATGTACAACATGCAGTAAGCAATCACACACAGTTAGGTAAAATATATGCATGAATACAGAGTGAACAAGATCTACAAATCTATTGTAGGCGAAACATCATAATAAGACCTGTATGAGGGTCAAGAAAGAACTGGAACCCTATAAAATATCTAGTTTAAACATACCTTTTTTTTTTCCTTGCCATCATTTGGCTATTAGAAAGATTTTTCACTATGACCATACTGCAAGTATGTACAACGTATTCAGACTCACACCCATTTTCTTTTTGTGCATTAGAACTATTGAGAAAGCATGTTTCTCCTCAAGATCCTTATATCAAATCAGCGTACCTTGAGGCAAGTATATGACCACATAATTGAAGCAGTAAATTGATGACAATTAGCACATTAGCAGTGAACAGCAGCAAGTGATAGTCCTAATTGACAATGCAGTGGTTAGTAATTGATGTTAATGACTCACAAGAAGAGGAGAATAGTGACTAATAACCACAATGTTTAGCTGCTTTCCCTGATTGTAGGCCTTGTACGAGGTAGGGGCAGAGCATGCAGAATTGCCACCCAGCTGGCAATGCACAAACTGGAGGCCGAGGATACAAGCAGGTGCTGAAGAACAAATACAGCTTTCTGCAGCTTAATAAAATACGTTTCAAATTACTCTAGCGTTCAGCTACTTAAAGAAAGTTAGTAGTATATTCACCACTTCCACAATTCATACTTCTCAGGCACTTTCAGAAGAGCTGTGCTTGTTGTGTGAATGCAATCCCTACGTAGGGCACATAGTGATAAGGGGATGTTCTCCCCCTTTGAAAAAGCATTAATGAGTGGCAAAAACAGGCATAAAAATAAAACAATGCCTGTTTAAGAGTTTAAAATGCACTGGGCAATATTTTCTGGACAGATGGTAGATTTTGAGCAGTCTGCCTTATCTGGGGGCTGTCCTGTCGCTATAAACAACCCGTGGAAACTAAGACCTTGATGTCATTTACTGGGCTGATTTGCACCCAGAAGAAGAATGGCAGGATTATGAGCTTTATTTTCCTGTTACTCAGGAATTTCTGTGTTCATAAAGATGTATTCACTACATAAAATACTTATTGTATTGAAGAATAAGGAGAATTAATCATAATTCACAGTAAGGAGAATTAATCATAATTCACAGTAAAACATATGGATACCCATGTGGGTGGCAACAATTATCTAAAGATACATAACATGACAACATTGAGGGATACCTAATTATAGCCTTGGACTTTCTTTCCATGGTGATGTACAACCATGTATATGGGATAATACCTACCTTAAAGATCGATGCCAAAACCTGGTGCTGTGGAGTTTTCTTTACGTAAAGTGGTTTCCTTATATCAAAGCCAAAAATTCTGAGAATGAACTTGCTATGAAGCTCTTTGTTTTTAATGGACAAAAAATTGTATTTTTAAATCAGTTTTGAGAAAGATTAAAAAGCAGTCCATGGCTTTAACAAGGCTGGATTCTGTATGAGAATTATAATCTTCAAGGCAATCATTTCCACTGGAGTTTGAATGAAAAAGCACCCCCCATAAATTTTGAACAGAACTCAGTTCCCTTTATATTCCTCCTCAAGTGCTTATTATTGTGCAGATTCAAATCACAGGGAGTGTATCTCTACAGCCTTGGCAGACCTTCCCATGACCAGTCTTTAATAGAGAGAGCCAGATTCTTAGCTGCAATGAATCAAAACAGTCAATCCAAGTCAATGTCTTTAGGTTGATTTACACTAAGTTTTTTACCTTGCTCTTAGGACTGCTGATGGCTCCTTACAGGAGCAGCAAATCCCAGGTGTCCCCCTATGGAACATATAGCAGGTTTTCCTAGCACTGCTAGTGTACAGTGATTCACCTTGAGATGAATTCATGAGATATGGGACTTCTGCTAGTACCATACTGTTCATATTTTCTTTCCACTAGTGCAAGAAGTGATTTTTTTTTGCCCCTCTTTGCTGCAGCTACAGTCATAGAAAAAGAGATGGAAATTTGGCAGACCTGTAGGGATAAATATTCATTTTATTTTTTCCTTTCCCTGGAGGGATCGTCCCTGTGGGCATGCTGTGCTTCTGTGGTTAAATAAGAATCTGGTGGCAACAGGTTTTATTGCAGTATGTCTTTCTGCTTGGATTTGGAGGAAGGTGGATGAATAGTCTGTTAATAAAGAAAAAGAGAAGAATAGCTAAGGGTCCCCTCCCAGTAGCTGGCACACACAGAAAAGACAAAATGTGAAAAACATTCAGGTGTGTTGAAAGTCCTTCATAGTGAGAACTTTTTTTCCTGCCTTGGCCTGGTTTGTGTAGGTACCTTATTACCATGTAAGACCACAGGTGGGTGTATTAGATAAAGAAAGTATTAATTCTCAAAAGGTGAAAAATTACTCAGTATTTGGGGAATATTTTAATGACTGAAATATCAAGGGCTGTTTATATGTAGCTATTACTTCTCACAATACAAATATTTTAAAGAACACTTTTTAATAATGTTATGTTCATATCCTGTTATGTAGTTTCTTCAACCACAGGGCCTAAAGATGATAACAGCATTTGTCATCAGCAAATGCCTTCATTAATTTTTTATTTTTCAAGAACAGTCATTCATTACATAGTACTCAAACATAAACTTGTTTGTGACCTCTAGTTGTGCATGTTTCCATGTACTGGTACAGTATTCTCTTGAAATTCCAAAGCTTGTAGCCAGTTACGTTTTCACTTCTCCAAAAATTATGAACTACCTGGTGAGAAGGGCTGAAGACGCAGTGCAATAAGACCCTTCCAACAATCTTCAGAAAGTGGAAGGTTCTGTAGGAGATCCTGGATTCCAGCTTGTTGAAACTAAAGTGAATGTTAGGGATGCTCAGAGGATGCTCAGGTGCAGAAATAGCTTTGCTCCCATTCAGTCAATGCTCAGGTATAGTTAGAATTGAAAAAAAAAATCTTCAACAGAAATCACAGGAACGGTGTTTCCAAAAAGACGGGAATCTGTCACAGAGAGGGAAAAAGGAATTGTGTATCACCCAGCTATACACCCAGCTATAAAACTCCTGCGTGGTGTAGGAACTTTTTTTTTTTTTTTTTTTTTTTTTTTTTTTATATATGTCTGGCTACTGGTACAAACACAAAGAAATCTCAGTTTTCTCAAGTCTGCCATGTAACAGCTGTGACTAAAGTATATTAAGGAGATGCCATCTCAGCCTTTAAAAGAAATGATCAGGGAAACAAGAAATCATCTGGTGTTTCTCTGACTTTATTTTGAAATTTTATTCTCAGTAGCGGAATCCCGTTGGGGACTTGAGAAAAGACTTCCTCATAGATGCTTTTTCCAGTCATCAGTAATTTTCTCAACCTATCTAAGGCAGAACTGTGAAAGGATAGAAACTTGTTTAGCTAAAAAAAGGAAAATGCATTCTTCAATTTTTCCTTTTTGGTGTATTTTGCAGAGCACCTCAGTACCCAGCCAGCAGTGCAGCAGTGGGCTTCATGTGCAGGATGACTTGGATGCCCTCACCCACCTGTGCTTGGTAGGTAGGATGTCTGCTCCCGTGCATGTCAGAAAGGCCACATACCATAAAGGTGTCAGCCTGATGGGAGAGATCATCTCTCTGTTTGTTTAACAGCATTCCCGAAGCACAGAGCCCCTCAGAAATGAGTTACAGTGTCTGGGAAAAGGGTCTGCGCCAGGCGGTCCATCACTTGCAAATCTTATGCTGAGGACAGCCACGAGGGAAGATGCTAGATTTCCACTTGGTGTAATTTACTGTTGGTCTTTTGGCCTCAAAACAACTATGTGGGTCCAGGCCCTCCCAGTGAGTGTCCTGTAAATCTGAAGACAGTGTCAGAAAGCTCCACCTGAAGCGATGGACCCTTCCCAGTGCGATTTGCAGCTATGAATTGCTTTCCTCAATGCCTGTGACAAATTTTTATTGATGTCAATGTGAGCCAAGGACCTGAAGCAAGTTCTGTTTCTGCTACTGATTAAAAGAAAAAGAATGAAGGGAGGAAGGAGACAGAAAACCTCAGAATTCAGTAAAGTTTTTTAGTACTAATCTTGCAGTGATTTTATTAGATGTATACTGAAAATAAATACAAAATAATTGAAATATATCTCAGTGACATCTATGTCAAATTTGTCTCTGCTTGTTACATTTCCCCGGAATTATTCATTTATTTTGATCACAAAAACATTTAAAGTAATTTGTAGAGAGTTAAATAAATACAAGAAATTTGGATTTGCATATTACTTGAATTTATGAGCTTTTATAAATCTATTTCATGCAAAACTAATTATTATAATGATCACTGAGTAAGAATCAGCACTGTACAAGACTTAATTCAAACTATGTTTTTGTTATAAACTCCTGTTTTAATGTTCTAGCTTTGCTGAATAACTAGAATTTGCAGCTGTAGCAAAGTGCCTCATATATAATGTATAGATCACATCCTCTTGCCATTTTTCACAGGTGCCTGGCTATTATACGGTTCAGAATTCATTCATAGTGCCTATTAGAGGTCTTTATATGTAACTGACTTCCTTTCTTGAATATTTATAGCTTTTATGAGACATTTATGGGTAGGCCCAACAAGAGTTTCTAAGGAAATACTGGGAAATAGTTCTGTATAACATCATTAATATACTGTTCTTTGATGGTAATGGCCACAAATGTCATCTAATTGCTATATTCTTGCTTCGTCTAAGCGTTGTATTGATGGAGAGACTGACACAGAGAGCTTCTCCAGTCTAAAAAGTCTTCTAGGAAACAATTTGGCTCCCACAGAAAGAAACACAATTCAGTCTAGAAATTAACCATTCAAGTCAGGGTGTCTGTGCCTGTGATTACCACAGCCTGCATCCAAGTCTGCAAATACTTGAATGAAAGTCAAAACAGATAGTTTATGTTAAAATACTTGTAAACCATATAAGATTAACTCATTTTATGTTGTGACAAAGGCAGTCCTAGGAGAACAAGCTATATTACGGAGACTAATGACACATTGCACAAAAGAGAGAAATTGTTTTGTAGAGTTGTAAGTAATAGTGAGATTGAAATATTAGATAATATTTGCCAGCAAATTCAGAAAGGCAATCCTCCTTATCAGAGATACCTCGAGGGTTTAAGACAACATCTGCTCCTTCTAATAAAGTTATATTCATCAGTGTGGTCAACAAGGTTGTAAGAAAATCACGTTTCCTACTCTACTGTCATTATCAACTTATACTAGAAAAGAGGATTGAAAATGTATGCATATATGATTATATATGATTTCTATATTTTTTTTCCTTGTGGGTATAGGGGTTTGCTTCTGGAGGTAGCTAAGGTTTAGGGGACCTTGTATCAAAGAGAAAAACATACAGAGTAATTAATATTTCTGTGAAAGCATAGAGTAATATTTTTCATTCAGAAGTACTGTATTGAGAACATTTTGTATGGGAGGAGCTGCTAAGCCAACATGGTGTAAAGCAGACAGTTACAGCATCCATGCTATTTGAATCCCAGAGCTGGCCAATAATAAACGGATTATGAGAGAAATTTGTGTATGTGCTCAACCTTCAATATATTAAGCAAACAGTACTTAAGGAGTTTCTGTGGGTGGAAAATATGTACACTACAACACATGTACACAAGCTTCCTTTTGTTCTCACTCACTTTGTCTAAAATTATAATTATCCTTCTATATTTTCTAGATAGGTCATTAATAAATAAGGTGTGAAATTTTGTGTAACTGCTGATACTGGGGATAAGTATGTTTACTTCTTTTAAACTCATTCGTAAGAACTAAGGAATCACAGAATCACAGAATTTAAATAGTAGTTGCTTACCTTTTTGGAGGCAAATATTAAAGGATTTTTGCATATTCTTGCCTTTGTCCCTAAAACTGCTCACTGTACTTTCATGCCACTCACTGGTGCTGGGTTGAGACTCCTCTCTGGAGTAGCTCCTGGCATCTGGAACAGCTTTTCTGCAACTTCCATGCTTCACCAGTTCCATCTATTTTTATATCTCATCTCTTCTCCCTTGACTATCTCTTTTAATTTCTCTCCATCTGCTTTTTATATTAACTTTATAACTCCATATAACATTTGTGATGCAGTTTGCATGAAAAACACCAGCTACCCAGAATAATGTTGAAGCTTACCATTAACCCTGTTGAATAGGTTTGCTCCTGTGGAAGACTGGTTCCTCCTCCAGTGCTCACAGGAGCAGCTCATTGACAGCAGTCAGAGAAGAGAATCTGAGTATTTTGGTATTTCAGTGTTAATCCTCAAGATAAAGAGTTGATTGCACTAGCTATTGGGCAAACATATAAAACAGGAAAGTAGAGCTTGCAGTCAAGGATGTAAAATATTTATGTGTACACTGGTGGCAATGGCAGAAGAAACAGCACTGAGAAAGCCTTTTATATTTATCTAGTAAAAGACTGTATCTATAACATGGCTAACTAATTGCATTTTATCTGCCTTGCGTTTCCTGCAGAGTTAATGGAAACTACTTAAGTCCAGTACTTCATTACTCAGGTTTTTACCTACTCTAATTTGGTTCAGCACATGCTACAGATTTTGATATTACATGATCAAGCCCCTCCTTATAGAGAAAAAAAATGCACACCTTTCATTTTCCTGAAGAATATGTATGGGTAAGGTTTACAATGGGTTCCTGGTAGGTCATTCACTGTTTCCAATACTGTCTGTAATTTAAGGCCATTCAAATAAATAAAGAAGAGTGGACTCAGCTGGCCTGTTGTATCTTCCCTGTCAGTTATTTAAATAACATAGCAAGATGTAAAATTAACCTAGTCAGTGTAGCCTGATTTTTGCATGTTTTGGAAGTCCTTTAGTGTTTCAGTTGGAGCAAGCTGCACATATTCTTGAAGATTTTGCACTTTTAGCTGGCTAGTCCAGTGACAATTATTTACTACAGCTAACAATTCTTCAAGGCTGTGTAACCTGTGTTTCACCTATACTGACCTATCACACAACATATCAAGTGCAGTGTAAAATGTCATAAGTATATTTCCTTGTGTACTGCAAAATACCAATTTTTCTTTTTGATGTTGCTGAAGCTCATTTTATCTAGCACCAGTATATTAAAAATCTATTAATGTTTCACACACAAAATGAACACAAATTGAGCTATTGGAAGATTTATACTACAATGCACAAAGACCTAAAAGTAACTCCAGCATTATTACACCACTTCCTGTGCCAAACCAAACTTCTAACACTATTGACAAATGTTCCAGAAATTCTCATGTATTTCTTCCTGACCATTCTTCCAGCCACGAGCTCAGAGCTGTTCTCACTGCAAGTCAAGTTAATGCATTAAAAGTGCCAGAGCTCCTTTCCAGTCCTGCTAAGTGATCTCCTCACCTACTGAAAGAAAATTCCTGATAGAAAATTAGGTATACTTGGAATTACTTCACTAAAATGGGTATAAAATATCTCTTGAAAATCGGACAATATCAGCCTTGCCATTATTATTCTCTGCCTGCCTTTGGAAATACTAACATGGAGTCTAAATACTAGTTCTTTGCTCTTCCAGTCAGGTCTCTTCCGATGATTTCTTTCTCTATGTACTCATGGCTTTAAAACTTATTTATGCCTCTTCTTTTCAAAATACCATGGATTACAGTTTATTTTCTTTGCTTGCATTTTTTTTTGGCGATACTTCAAGATGTCCAGCTTAGCCTGTTCTGACATAGTTTATGAACTTAAGCAAGTGGTAGAAGCAAACTACTGAAGCTGAAATCACTTAGGCTAAAGAATTAAGAAGTTTTCAATGTTTCTGGCCTGACAACAGTAGAAAATTTGGCTCAGAGAGATTCAGAGACCATGCAATCATTCTGTGCTCTCAGACAGGACAAGCTCTCCCTGAATCAGCCTTGACAGATGTTTCTCTGATCCGTTCATGGCTCCCATGATGGAGAGTCCACACTTTTCTTTAGCATTTTTTTTTTCCCAGTGATCACCTTTCCAAATCATTACTAAGAATAAAAAATAAATATCTTTAAGTTTTAAGTATCACTTTCTGAAATTTAGATAAATTAATTCTTTATTCGACTCATAGCAGACATGGAAAACAGCCTAATCTCTTTGTTGAAGTGATCTTTTGGGTATTTGAAACTTGTAAGTGCTTTCAGACTGAGTTATACTGGCAGAAAAACACCCAATCTTCCTATTTTTCCCTATAGGTCATGTTTTTCATAGTAAGAGAAGAAAGAAGGAATACTATGTGGTGGTTGCCACTCAGGTGCACTGGTCATGCTGTTTGGGCATTGCTTGACTCAGAAAATGATGGACAAGTGGGCAAACCTTCACTGCCTCCCCCCTTCATGCAGGGAAGGACCCACGGCTTCCGTAGCAAGGGCCGTGTGTTACACCAAGGTTTTTTTTTAAAAAAAAAAAGCTCCTACTGTTGTCTTTCCCTAATGAGTACATGTTTGGACAGCATAGCAAATAGAACAATGCATTCCTCCTATACAGGACCTCTGTTTGTTCTGTGCTCTCGTCCCACCCTTTGTTGCCGTTCTTCATATTGATTAAATCTTCATTTAGCTTCATGTTTTTTCTTCGTTTTCATCTCACATGCTCACTACACCTGGTTTCATAATCTGTTGTCATGGAAATCAGACAGATGTCAAAAACATGGCTTTATCACTTAATTGCATGATCCACACAGGAGAAAAAATAATGTAGAGAGCCTGATGAGAAGTTTTGTAAGCTAAAGCAAAACAAGAAGACAATAGCAAGTTAAAAAACAACAACAAAAAATGCCTTTTACATGTAACAGTGCTCTCATTATCACCACTAAAAAATAAAAATATACAGGTATTGTTTTCCTTGCCCATTTTTGTTTATTATTTTATGTAATGAACCTTAAGGGTTCCTGCCCTAAATATAAAATAATGCTGCTCCATCTTTAGTGTAATGCTTCTCCATCTTTAGTGTAAAACTAGTGTGATTGTGTAAGGAGTTTTGTGTGTGTTTATTGAGCTCAAAGCTAACAAGTAGCATGAGAGGTTAGTTACATGTGATAAACACGTAAAATATCATTAACAGCAAAGCAGAAGGAATAAAAGCAAATGTCATTCCTTGAAATGTCCAGTGGGGTGGGCAGAGAAATGTCCGTTCTCTGGGGGATAGAGTGAAATTCCAATCTGAAGGTAAAATGACATCAAGTGAAGCCTATGATAGAGCTGGAAAATAAAGCAGATAAAAGCCCCCGTGCTTTTTGTTCAGTACAGCCCTCTTACCACCACAACATCCATGCAAACAAGAAACTGTGCTTTTAAAGTCAGCTTTGTGTGCTTTTAAAGTCAGCCTTGCTACATCTACTGAGAATGTCACCTTCCATGTGTAGGTTAGTACAGCAGTCTTCCAATTAGCTAATAATATTATTCATTTGTACTTTTTTATCGAGTAGATACTAAGAGTAAAATGTGATTTTTTATGCTTCTTACAAAAGTAGTCCCTTGATATCTGCTTATACATCTATTCTGAAATATCAGCCAGCCAAATTAATCCACCTAAAATAAGGCTATATCTAAAGAAATTTCTTACCCATAAGAAATGTGCAGTCCTTCCTTGCTATGTTGTTTTTCAGAGAGGATACATGTATTCTGTGGAGAATGGGTGCAGTCTGATTCATAAAGCACATCAATTCTAGAGACTTAATCTCTGTAAGTAGAAGCATAAAGGTTTTATAAGATAAAACAAAACTAAACAAAACAAAAACAAATCCAACCCACATCTGTATCTTTGTTAGCCTGGATCAAATAGTGGAATTAAAGATTGACGTCAGAATGGGAGGCAGAAGGGAAGGAAGAAATAAAGGATGGAAGGGAAGAAGGAAGGAAAGAAAAAATGAATGAATGAGTGTTTGAACCCAGCTTGAGCTTCAGATCTTAGGATGAATTTGCTGAGTCTGGCTCTTGAAGAAGCAAGCCTGTATTATAAATTGAACACATCTGTACGGGAATCACTGAGAGTCAGCACACATAAAACTCTGCCACCACACTTTCATGCAATCACTTTCCAGATGAGAGCAGCATTTTCCATAGCACGGGATCTGCAAAATAGGCATTGAGACCCTAGCTGCAGGCTATCTGCTCTGGTGTGTGGGGACCTGCTTAATGCCAGCTAGCTACCGCTGAAATTGCTTAGCTTCAAACTGGTGTAAGCATGATGACAACCATATAGTTCCTACCAGTATTTTAATATTTTATACAACAGAATGACTTGTAGCTTTTCAGTATTAATTCACATTGCAGCAACAACAATATAGTCAGAGAAAGATAAAATTAACATGTTATTTATGCTGAAATTACATTGCATCACAAACAGTGTTCCTGGAAGGCTGAAAAACTGAATAATTTTGAATAAATTATTGATGATTTTAAAAGCCTTTCTTATTGATTACAGCTTATACTCTTAGATTAAAAGAGTACAGCTAAGTCCTGTCAGAGTCTTTAAAAGTCAGAGTTCATCAGAGTAAACAAGTGACACCGTGCTGCAGTAATCCAGGTCAGCCAAAGAGGAGTGAATGATACCAACTGCATTGCTTTGTAGTTTAAAACTGCTCTGATTATTATTTTCTTGTTCTCTAAAATTGCCCTAGAACTATACAGAACAAAGTTAAGTAAAACGTCTGAGGTGCTGCAAGGTTTCTTCAGTCCATGCTCACCTGGGTTGAGCACTGGTGCTGGGTGACACCTGGGTGACACCTGGGTGACAAGGAGCTCCTCCAGGCAACAGACACTAAGCAACATGACCAGCAGATGCCCTAATGATACTTAGCTCCCAGCCTTTGCAGCCAGCTTACCAACTGGTTCTCCGACAGCGCTGCATTAGCTCTGCATTGCTATAAACATACTGGCAGTATTACTACAGGCTGTTCCCAATTTACTTCTGGATAATTGAAGTATCCTATTACTAACTGCGTTTTGTTTCTCGTTCTGTTTCTTCACACAGTGTGCTGTGGTCATGTGCATTTCACCCTAGAGGTCTTTAGCAAATTCCTGTAATTACTTCTCCACATCTCTTATTCATTCGTTCCAACTGAAATTATCTCTGAACATTAGTTCCATTTGCTAAATCTGTTCTTGCTTTATTAACTTTAATCAAACTAATATATACTGCTAAATGAAAGGTGGTCTATGATGCCCATACCTGGCTCAGCCCTCTTCCCAGGGGCAAACACCCTCTTGAAACACAGTGACACAAGTTAATTTTCCAAATATCAGCATATAATTTGGCTGCTGTAATTTCAGTTATTGAATAGTTGCCATTGATGCCATTCAAAAGCTGTATTGCTAGTGCAAAATAGATCTGAAAAAGATTCTATGTATAGTTACTCGAATTTCAAAGTAAGTTCACTCTGCAATGGAGATTGCATCTCCATTAATGTTTGCTTTTCACGAAGTTTCAAATGAAAGAAAATTCAATTGGGCAAAGTGCACTCCCTACTCATGGAGAGGTGTGATTAAAGAAAGGAAAGAGAAAGAGTTTGGCTTTCATTTCTATTTATTTTTAGAATTTGTGAGGTGCACAGATTCTATGGTATTGAGAAAACACAAAAGACTGGTTGAACATTTTATAACTCACATAGCTGTTAAGGAAAAAAATTCTCATAGAAAAAAAATAACACACATGAGAAGTAAGACAGCTTAAAAATCCTCATTAAAATCAACCTATCTAGACCTCTAAAACCATTTTGACTTCAATTAGTCTGCTTTTCTATGTCAAATGCACATTAATGGCCCGATCCTATTCCCATGACAGTCAGTGGAAACATTGGTCCTTGCCTGAATAGAACTGAACAGGAGTTCAAGAGTCAAGCCAGAGATCACCGAAGAATGGATAAAAGCTGAGCCTCAAGCTCAGGTTTTCAAAAATTGTTCAAACTAAGAAGATAATTAGAAAAGTTGATTTTTTTAAATATAAAAATTTATGAAATATATAGATCAAGTAGATTTACAGAGACATTGTTGCTGTTCTTTGTCTAGTGAATTATTAAATATAAAGATGAGGGGAGGAGAATATCCTTTGTGCTATGATAAATAGTATCAGATTGAAAGTAATTGGTTGTATTTTTCTCAACTATAAAAGCATTGCTAAAGCCTAGTGATTGTACATATATAAGGTGTGGATTAACTTCAGTTAAAATGGAAATTTTGTACGGTATGGTAGATGGGAAACAGTAGAGGACAAGTATCTTGAAAACCACAAACCTTGGTAGTCTTAGTGCTTTTACTCCTGTTAGGTACTGCAATGTTTCTCTAATCAATTAACCTAGAAATAAACTGTCTTAAAAAGTTACATATTTTAATAGTTTTGTTCACTGTACTATTTTTGAAATGGCAATTCTATTGCAAATGTTTCAGTAGGAGTGTTTATATTTAGCCACATTAACTTGTGATGTGCTATGACAAAACCATTTACTTTACTTTCATAAACTGAATTCCTTCTGAAACACATCTAGTGTGTGTGGCAAAACTTGGGACTGAACAAAATATTTGATACTTGAAATTAGATTGGGACAAGCACAATGAATCATGTTAAAAAAAAAAAAAGTTGTCACCATTGTGACATGGCACGACGAAAAGCATGGCACGACACACAGTTCATAAATCTTCTGTGTCTACAAAAAAGCAGTGGAAAGTCCAAGATTCTTAACATGATTTTTTAATCATGCTTTGCCTAGACAGCTAATGGTCAGCTTTTATACTTTGAGGCTATCCTTGCAATGTGGATGAAGCTGGTTCTACTTTCTAATTGGGGAACAAAACCTGTCAAGCTCATGCAATAGCACCTAATAGCCAACTATATCAAATACTACTTTGAAAATGACTGAACTTATAGTTCCTATGGAGTGACCTATTTCAATAGCAGAATATACATTGTTAGAGAATTTTGCTGAAGCATTATGGGTAATAGACTGAACTCAGAAAATTCCTTGACTTCTGGGATAACAGCAGGGGATATTTATTGATGTGTTTTGAAGTTATTGCAGCTTTTTGGCTTAGCCTGAGTGGAATTTGTAATCTTATATACTACTGGGGCAAGAGCCCACTGTGTTACCCCAGCACAGGGCAGGACCCTGATTGCCAAGTTTGATTCCTGCTTTCCTCACAAACATGCTACATATACCTTTATTATTATTATTATTATTATTATTATTATTATTATTATTATTATTATTTTTTTTTTTTTTTTTTTTTTTTTTTTTTTTTTTTTTTCTGGCACAAATAACTTCTCAGTGACAATGCTGTCACATGAGCAGATATTGGAAACACAAAATTGAAGACTGATCTCACTTTAGTTTCCACTCTGCTCGAGCCTTGCCTGGTCTCCTTTATGGGTAGGAAGACTCCAGATAAAGTCCCAAAATAGCCTGATTCAGATGGGCAGGAAAGTTTTAGAAGAACTGGGCAGAAAACCAGATTATTTTGCAGAGGAATAAGGGCTTACCAATTAAAAATTAATAGGGAAAAGCAACAGGGAAAAAATAATGGCAAGAGCAAAATTAAAAAAGAAAAGGAAAAAAAAAGGAAAGAAAGAAAGAAAAAAAGATGATTCCAAAATTTCTGAGTCTTCAGCATTTTATTTTATTTTATTTTATTTTATTTTATTTTATTTTATTTTATTTTATTTTATTTTATTTTATTTTATTTTATTTTATTTTATTTTATTTTATTTTATTTTAATTTCAGGTACATCTACAGTCCTCCCATTGCCTCACAAAGAGAGCTTTCCTGACCTGTAAAAGTTAGATAGCTGACCTTTTTTGTCCTGAATTTATCTTTATAGGAGTCTCCTTGCAGGTTTTCAAATTAATAACAGCACAATTCTTGTACCTAACCTGAGTGAAGTATCTGCTATTTGGTGTATTTTCATGCTGTTCATCTTCAAATATCTGGCCTGATAGTTTCCACTCTCCCTTGAGAGATTTAAACCACTCAGTCACATACTGGGAACTGAGTTATCATTTTTTAAGGCTTTATTGTAAGACCTAGGCACTTGCTGTCCTAATTATATGTTAGATAAAAACACAGAAGATATACATCTTTTACATCAGTTGTCCTGTAAAATCAGATATCTAAAACAACCCTATAAAAGCTGATAAACCAAAGAGGGCGAGGGGAAAAAAAGAGATAGCAAGTAAGAACAAAGCAGACCTACATTAATGTGTGTCTTTTGCAAAGGCTAACAAATTACAAGAATAAGGAGAGAGTTTTTGACTGCTCTGAACTTGTTCCCTTAAACTGAGACAAACTTTATTCTAAGTTTGTAACACATGGGCCATTCTTAAAATTTTTAAACATTGAAGAAAATCAAATCACCTAGAATCTACATTTCTGGTTTTATATTATATATTTTTCTTCTCTTCCCTTTACCATCTTTATGCTATCAAAATTTAAGGCTGAAAATATCAAGCAAGATTTACTAATTATCATCTGAATGTGTTTGATGAGTTATTTTGATTACTTCAAATTTATAGCGTTTAGTTTTCAAATGTACACAGGTCTCTCAATCAATATTTATATCATTTATAGAAAAAATATAGCCATTTCAAGATCAGAAGAAAATGACAAAGCATGGATTATGCATTCCTCTGCAGCCCAGGCTCCTTGGAAATACTGCTGAATGCTGTATCAGGAGCACTTCTCATAGCCATAGTACAGTAATATCTCCAAGGAAATTAGACCAGGTTGTGGATGAAGGAACACAGATTTCTAGCTTTATGAAAAAAAAAAAAAAAAGAAAAAATACACGCCTATCCCAAACTGACATCCCACTGAATCTACAAGCAAGGCTCCATTGTTCTTCCATTAGCTTCTTCCCTGGATTAAAAATAATTAAAAAAATAATAAAAAAATGAATTGTCTAGAGAAGTAGTGTAGGATAAATCAAAGCTGATTGAGCTACTGCTAATTGAACACTGCAGGGTTATCTGGGAGATGGGCTGCCAAGGGCTGAGTGCCACCCAGGGTTATGAAAGACTGACTGAAGATCTGATTCAACAGGTAAGTAAATGGAAGGAGATCCACCTGACTTACATGGGTAATGAATGAGATCCCATGAAAAGAAAGTCTCAGTGAACAGACTTTAATGTCTTGTAAAAGTCTTGTGTTCAAAGATATGAAGAGAGCAAGGTTTGAGTCATCTATATTACAAAAATATCCAAATGAAGATACGCAATGCAGTTTGCCTGGCAGACTAAACACAGCTATAAAAAAGCCTCAGTACTTCAATAAATGCCATGCCCCAAACCACGTTACTGTGTTTGGAATATGGTTTTCTTTATGAATCCTCACTGAAGCTCTATAAATGGGCATAAACTTCCCTCTGACTTTCCCGCAGCCCTCTTCTTACCTGCAGCCCACGATAAGCAGCTGGCACCAGGCTTTACTCAACAGATGGCTGGCACAGGGGCTTATGCGCATTTACTTGTCTCTGGCACTAGTCAGGGATGAATGGTATAAAAAAATTCTCCACAGTTGTTGGATGAAAAAATACAGTCTAGTCCATCCGAATGGAATCATTACTTTATATGAGTGTGGTTTTGAACTTGGTACCTTTTCAAAGGTTGTGTGAATCTCTTGGGGATCTCTGAAAGGAGATCAAGAAATTATCTGATATGTTTTCCATATCGTTGTTATTAGGATTAATAACAGTGACGTTGGTCGTGTTTTTAACCATTAAGGATTCCTCTGGCTCTTGCTTAAGTCAGCAGTTAAGAGAGCTGAAAGCATGTTTCAGGGAGAAGATTTTCCCTGACGTTTTCTTAGGAACACTCTATCTCCATTAATAGAGAGAGATCAGGTTTTAATCATCCTAACCAATTGGTAGGAGAAACAAGAAGGGGTAGTGGAGTAGCAGGCTTGATTTTAACAAGTGTCTGTCTAATTGGTGCCTCATTAGACTGGTATTTGGATCTGAGGCTACTTCAGAAACCAACATTCCATCTGTGGTTTATGCACATTTTATATGTGCCCTAAATAATATGAAAAAGAGAGGAATCTGCAGGAATGAGCTCATGGGAGAGTGAGGAAAACATAAGACTTGTATTAAGCTTCAGAAAAATGAAAAGGGAGGGAAAAAGTGGAATTCAACTAGGTCTGATTTTGTGCTCGGTGATGTTCACCATTTTTACAGACTGCTTGTGTACATCCATGCAGGATGGCTGAGAAAGTGGTAACACTGTGGGAACTGTGTGTCCCCAGTAGGTAAAGTAAATTGTAGTCTCTCCACAGTAGAAAGATCACCCCCTGATCAGCACTAACTGCAATGGTTTGCCTAATTAAAGGGTCAGGAGAAGTTCCAAGTTTTGATTTTAGCCATGACATGCTGCCATGCAGATGTGTCTGGGAAGCACACAGAAAGTCTTGGCTGGCAGGCTGAAAGAAGAGGTCTTCCTTATTTTCATTTTTCTTCTCATTTTCATTCATCTTCTCATTTTCAGCATGCACTTCATCAAATGTTGTAAATCTGATGATTTTTCTTTTGTCTACTCAGGATACATATCTGCTGTTATCTACTCGCAGAGCATTCATTACCCTTAGAAACCTGGACAGCAAAACACTCTCATTCATGCCAGGCTGGATTTCTCGTAAAGGTTTCACACAATAAAATAAAATAAAAAATCAGCAATTTTGATCTCAGCGTAGAGCTTCTGCAACATGCCTAGGGGGTGTTAAACCTGCAGGGCTATTAGGAAGATCTGGGCCTCACCCTGGTCTGCTTTTGGGCTGGCCACAGACACTGAATTCACCAGGAGCCAGGTGATGTGGCCAAGCAGATTTAGGTCTGTATAGTGCCTAAAAGAAGAACTTTCAGCCTTCTATAATGGGAATATATGAACTGAAAATCTTGAAAAAAATGACAAAGTATGTAATCTCTATATCTAGCTTGTTTTCAGACATAAAATACATCTAGAAACCACACTCGAGGAACTGAATTAAAAAGCAATAATAAATGTAGCCTTATAATTGGGACACAAATAACTACAGATCAGTAGAGCAACACAAATGCAGTGGATAGAGGTCAGGGCAGCATCTGCTTTCCTGATCTTGCATATATGCAGAGGCAGGTATAGCAGTTTGTTACCCTGGAGCTGTTCAAGCATACAGTATGTGGATTTCTAATAAACGGAGACCTTCTGCTTAAGCTTATGTTGCTTTCTTCCTGCTGCTGTTCTGGGATTTATCTGGAGTTCACAGACTGGGTAAGGTGTCCACTAATCTTATGGCAGCAGACAGAATATTTCAGCAGTGAAGCTGGCAGAGGGGAAGCCATCCATAACCAGGCACAGCCCGTACAGAAGAACAAGCCCCCTGGATTTGGGAGGATTTTTTCTGAATGCACAGGTGAAAGCAGATTTATTTTCACCTGAAAATTTTGGGGAACAAATTTTTGTCTCACTTTGAATGTGGATCCTATTAGGAATTAAGCATAAACATAAACTTGAGTTTCCAGCTTGCTCTTGCTGCTAATACTCTTATCCTGTTAAGGAAGGGATTTTGTGTGTGAATCACATTACTACATCCTTGATATCTGTGAGAAAACCCATGCATTGGGAAAAATAAAAATAAAAAAAGAACACAACAACAACAACAAAAAACCACCTAACCCTCTGCATATAGAATAAACCTGTAAGAGAAGTCACCAGAGAAGGAGAAAATGCTTTCTCAGAAAAACCTGGGGAAGGCAGGCTGAAATGAGAGTTGTGTCGAGTGCTATGGAGTGTCATTTAGTGCTGCTGAGGATATACTGCCTGTTTTGTAGGATGCACTGAAGTAAAACACGGAGAAGCAGATTCCTGATGAGGCACACAGTGTGCTGTGCTGCCGATCAATTCACCTCTACACTGTCCTTTACTCCCAGTCCTTATCTATCTATGGTCTTAGGCACTTGTGTCTAGACATAAACTTTTTAGGTCAAAGATACAGTTTCCTGTAGCTGTTTTGGGCATGCAGGGCTGCTGGCTTTGCTAGCCCTTCATCTGCTAATAGCCCTGCAAGGAGATACTGCAATACAAAGTTGGAGTATGGAGTCAAAGGGCCATGGGAGAGGACTGAGGACCAACAGTGCAGCAAAAGCAATGGCTTTGCCATTGAGCTTGATCCTTGAGGGCTTTGCCATTGAGCTTGATCCTTGGGGCTGCAGGAGAAGGGGAGAAGCCCCCATCTTTTGGGTTTTGGCAAGGGACTTCTGAGATGTTCCTGAACTATGTCTAGAAAGATGGTCAGTACTTTTGAAACATCAGCAGCACAAAGAAATTGAGAGAAAATGTTCAAAATCTTGGTTCACCAGCACATGCAGAGAGGGATACAGCTGTCTACAGGGGCTCAGGAGTCCTCAAGGAACCCCAGGGGGGCAAATCCTGTAGCCTCAGTCCATGTGTGCACAGAAAGAGAAATGTAGGTTTTGGGGGAATGGGCAGAAGGGAGTTTTGTCAGCAAAACCAATGCACCTCCTGATTAGGAATGTGAGGACGAGGTGTGTGCAGTCACCCAAGGCTCCCCAAGTGTGGTGGTTAAATACACTGCTGAGAACAGCAGAAACCAGGTGTGCTGAAATAATCCCCCCTTCTGCATCCCGGTTTCCTACAGTTCAGCATTTGCTGTAGGCCAGTCTATATTTAGCAATGGTAAATCAGATATAATGTAATTAACCCAGAATGTTCTTTATTTTTGTATTGGAAATGGCAATAACAGTAAATTATCGCAAATAATTATGGACTGCTTACAGAATTTCCGTAGACAAGACAATGCACTTTTATATGATAAGATTTTATAACCATACAGCCTTTATAGCTGTAGAGGTAAATTACTTTTCCTGTGGTTTCAACATAATGGGCTGTGCAGATAAAGTATTTTTGTGAAAACATGAATGCTTCCAGATGTTTCACATATTTTCTGTCATTGATTTAAACTTAATCTTCACATGATTGTGCACAGGGAGTTCCTGCAAGGTAAGTATAAAAGGCACGGATGCACAGGGGTGGGGATTTGGAACAAGAGAATGTAGAATTTTATACCAGTTTTAAATGCAAATGATGATTTGATTGACTTTATCTAGCCAGGATTGTTACTGGGTTTGAAACTTTGTTATTTCTGATATTGTGCCAAGAGAATTATAATCTATAAAAAATAATAAGCTAATAGGAATTGTGCCAGTTTCGATATGTGCACTCTAAATTAAGCCTGAGGGCACTTGATGTCCAATTTTAAGATTGGCCTTGAATTTAAAATTTACTAAGTAATTATTAAGATATTTGTTGGGAAATAATCCAAAAATTTAATCCAAAACCAATTTTCAAATAAGAGACATAGGGACTCTCTTAGGGCCCAAATACATGCATTTAGTACATACGTGCACTTGTGTTAATATATAAATAACCTTCTTCTCTTACACAAAGTTATCACAGTCTATGGATATTTGAGTTTAGGATTAGAAGAAAGCAATTAATAGGATGGTATTTTGTCCTTTTCTGATTTCCAGAAATGTGAGCAATAAATCATAATGCCAGAGCATCTTGCTTTGGGAGAAGGCATTTTAAGGGAATAATACCAGCAATGAGCCAATGGCTGAATTCAGCCTGCAAGATCATGGCTTGGAAATACTTTTCAGACCAGACAGCTGCATTTTGGCAACTGCAGGAGGTGAACCACTACCAAAGAAAGTTATTTTCTGATATAATTTCAGTCTGCTCAGGACAAGAATATTCACAATTTATAAGCCTGATACTGTACAGTGCTTTACTGTGGGTATTTTATTACTGTTTCCTGAAGATTTTTTTTTTTCTATTTTATTTTGATCAAGGAAAAATATCTTATTCTTTTGAGATATCCTTGCTTGTGCACGTGGGTTAGTAGCTTGGTACCAGAAACCATTTAGTCACAGGCTTACCTTCAAGGACACACTTAAATCCTATTGAAATCAGAGAGCTTTAGAAGTGCGATTAAAGCTAAGTATATGTGTAATGCTTTGCTGAGAAGGGGCCATGAGCTTGGGAAGGTGTTTAATGTTACATATAACTTGAACCAGACAATCAAATTTTATGTTGGCATTTTAAGTCTATTTTAATGTACATTCCCCATCCATGTTAAATGGATTATCCACAACAGTCTTATAAATATGTGTAGCAAGAATAAAGCAAAGTTTTCAATGAAAACTCTGAGCCAATCGTGATTTCTGATTGTAATTGAATTCCTGCATATTTGGTCCTAATTTTCATTAAAAATAATCAAAAGGATGTCATTCCAATAATTTGTTTTACCAGCTGAAGGGAAACATTGCAATGTGATTTGAAAGTTCGTTATAAACTTTGCAAATAATTTAAAACAAAATGTAAATTAACCTGCGATAGAACAACGGTCTTTAGTGACTTTTACTTGAAATCCTCTAGCCCTGACTAAAGCTGGCAGCAACATCGCAGGGAGCTGGGCTGTGTGCTGACATTTCCATGCCCCTCTCCTGCGTGCTGACTTCTCGAAACCGAGCCCCGTAGTTCCTCCCCCGAAGGCGTTCAGTTCAGTTCTCATCCCGCATCCCACAACAGGACTGCTCATTTCAGCAGTTTTCAGATGTGACAATAGAAGCTGACCAACTAATTTAGGAGAACCTGCAAGAAGGGGCTTTACTTTTAAATCAGTTTTCAGAGAGGTTTGTGATTATTTTTGCAATCATTTTCACGAGAATGCTTTAATAACTCCATGCAGCAGTTTCTGATGAGGATGTCAGTGTGATAATTTTCCCTTAAAATAGTGCAAACTGCTTTTGAAGCTTCATGTTTTGAAGGGTTTATTGAGGACAAATAGCAGTGCAAGAGGAAAATGTTGCTGTGCAGAGGTCTGACTTGCTGATCTTCCAGCCATCAGTTAGCCACGAGCCAAGAGGATATTGGCAAACATTGTTAAGTACAAAATAAAGTAATAATCTTCATAAGAATGTCCATACAGTTGTAAACCTGTAGGGCCTTGAAAACCACAAAGTGGTTGTGAATATTAGGCTCCTGGGTTAATAGCTGGAAATCAAATGCATTAGGAAGTCCAGCCGGAAGACGCTGATAAGAAATATTCTTTGTTCCTTTGGAAATAGCAATACCTAAGATAAAAGTGGAGTACATTTTAGAGTAGCGATGAATCTAACTTCCAAATAAAACATGAAGCGAATATTGAAAAGAACAGCAGGCAAAGCACTTTTGATTTTCCTCCAGAGTTCAATATATGAACTTTAAAAATAATTTATTTTTTGTTTGTGTTGATAGCTTTATTGTAGAATAAAAACTCAGGTTTTCCAGGGTTTGTATAGCCTGCATTGTTCTTTTGTATTTATTTATTTTTTCCTAATCGATGCTCTTCGTTTCTAAGTTAGTGACATAACCCAAAGAATATCTGACATTCCTCGGTACGTGCTGCTGGGGAGCTAAGCCAAACCCTGCACCCCCTGTTACTTAACCCCATAGTGAGTTTTAATTTCAGATTGCACAGAATATGCCACACCAAATTATTCAGCAAGTAGCTGAGCTGTCCCTGTGGTGTACAGGAACCTATTCTCTTGGTATATGCATGTAGAGATGACAGAGTAGAAATGAAGGTGTGTGTCACTGTGTGCCTAGCAGGGCAGCAGGAGCAGGCTGGGGACAATACCCAGGAGCTCCACGCAGCGACCCCAGCATGGGCATAAACTGAGACTCTGCCCATGTGGGTGTAACACTACTGTGCCATGGTCTGTACAACTCTAGCAAGCCACACTACATATATATCAAGAATGACCAAAACACTGTGGAGCAATTTGAAGAAAATTCACAATTTCTTGCTGCTTTCCAAAACACCAGGTACTTGCATTCCCAGTCATTGCATTATTTCTTTCATTCATAAAACTAATTCACAACGATTTCTTTTCCCACCTATCTTCTCTCCTCTAACTGCTTTCTTTACCTGTGCAGCCACTTTGTTTCACTCCACAAGGAGAATTTTAGGCATTGCAAGGTGCTTAGAATACATAGCGTGGGAGCTAACCTATCTGTCTTCTTTGTGTTCATCACATCGGGATATTAGTAGGAATCCTGAGGTATTTAAAAGAGGCATTGAAACCTCATTTGCTCACAAACTGCATCAGGTTTTCAGTGCTCACTCTGCTGAACACTGCACATCTCATTTTCAGTGAAAGATAAGTAAATGGCTCTTTTTGACGGAACAGTAAGTGAAGAACACTGCATATCTCACTACTTGGTGAATTACTACAGCTTCCTGGGGTTTTGATGTAGCTGTTCTGAAAATGCCCTTCAGAAGTTAGGCTGTACTTAGTGCATACATAGGCGTCAATAAATAACCATCCTGATTCTATAAGTCCTACACATGCAGTATTTTGGTGAAATAAGAACAGGAAAAGATGGAGAGGAAAGAACATGCAGAAATTACATAGCTTTGTTTGTTGTTCCCCAGCCCTCACCTGCTCAGGTTTTAAAAATCATTCTTTAGGAACCAACAAGTAATCACAGCTATGTGAAACTATAGCAGTGAACATTTAATTTCCCTTCAGTCTCACAACCAGATGTGGCTGGGACAGAGTAGGGTCCTTCAACCAAAAGAAAATTTGCTTTCTCATGTACAGAGTGACAGGCAGGGGTCTCAAATGCCATTGCCAGCTCAGGGAGAACACCACTATATTGGTCAACTACTAATAATAACAGTGTCTTTTTATAGAGAGCATGATATGTGAAAAAATAAAACCTACCTTTATTTCAGTCATTATCTTTTCAATATTTTTGTTGAGAGATTTCAAAACCATTCTCTTTCCAGAGTGGATCTCAGAAATTAGAAATAAGTTCTGATTCAGCATGTCATGATGTAAATATCACAATGAAACATGGTGTCATTTAAAGACTGGTACTGTGGTCTTTGGTGTTGTGGATAGTCTTATTATGTTAGAGATGTGAAATGTGAGTCATCTGAGACCTATGAAAGCTAAGAAAATATTTAAAAATAGTGTCTTCAGTATTTTGCTTTTTAAAACATCTGGCCTTTAACAGGAAAAGCTGTTGATAGCTTCAATAAAAATAGAATTTCATGGTATCAGTAAAATAATTTAGATGTGACTGATTTCTTGGCAGTGACTTATTGCTTTTCTCATTGTGGCAATACTGTGATGGTATCTGCCACAGAGACAGAACTGGACAGTTACTGGTTCCTCAATATTAGCTTTTTTTTTTTTTTTTTTTTTTTTTTTCTTCTCATTTTAGTCATTTATTCTAACAGTTGCACTTGATCTTGGAAGTCTTTTCCAACCTAATTGATTTTATGATACTATTTTATTCTTTTTTTTTTTTTTTTTTCCCTTTCCCTCTCTCTCTCTTTTTTTTTTTTTTTTTTTTTTTTTTAAGTTGGTTAAGAATTGTTGTTTTCAAAACATGATCAAAATTATCTCTAATGAGTGGTGTAAAACTGAGGACACAGAGAAAGTGAGTGTTGCTTGTTCAAGCCAGGGGATTTTATAGTTCTTTCTTTCTCAGCTTCATGGAAGGAAGAAAACACACCTCTTTCAAGCTTGGTTGGATTTGAAATTATCTATTGTCATGCTTCCTCTAGCTCAGCATCCTCATGGGCTGTTCGTAGTAACATCTTCATTTTAAGATTATATAGTCTATTTAATGCATATGCAGCAGACTTCTAATTGCCTTTGTTGCTGCAATCCTCGGTCATCAAATTTCTCTCTCAAAGGCTGGCACACACTCCTGGAAAAATGCTTTTTCCACGGTAGGTTCACAAATGGAGCAGGCATGAGGAGCTGCCAGAGGGTGTGGGAGGAGGGGGAGAAAGCTGGGACATCTCTGGTGGAGCTGGTGGATGGAAGACCAGAGTTAATCCCTGCTCTACACATAAACAGTTATCAGAAGGAAAAAAAAAAAAAAAAATATATATATATATATATATATATATATATATATATATATATATATATAAAAACAGGAGATGTCTGCCAGGCCTGAAGAACTGCTGCATCCACAGGCTGAAGTAGGTCAGATATGAAGGGGGTTTTGATTTCAAGCATTTATGAATCACAAATGCAGCTGTTGAAGAAGTAAAGTTACTAAATCGAGAAGTTTCTTGACTAAGATGATGTTCCTTTCTTTTTCCTGGTGTATTATTTCTGGTGGGATCAAACTGGAAGCGCAGAAACCCTCCGTTGAGGTGTGGCTTTTAAAGCTCAGATATACGTAACACAGGCAATTCCCCTGCTTCATTTCAAACTGTTGACCTAGCTTCCCTAAAGCAAGCCTTACTCCCACTTACATCACGCACTGTAAGAGCATCATTCAGCTTACATCAGTTCTACTGTCTGCCCAAGAAAGTGCTGTAGCAGAAGGGTGGTATTACAGCAGTCCTTACAGTTTTGACTATTTAACTGTAATAAAAGCAGTTATGAAAAACAAGCCTAATTCAAACACAGGAAAAGAATCACAACCTTGTTTTCAACCAGCAAAGAAGAGTCACTACAACCTTTCCTTAATATAATCTTATTGAAAAATATGTGGTCACCATCCTCCCCATAATGTAATTTACGCCTGGCTGGCAACTAAGATCCCTGTATTCCCTATTTTTATTTATTTATTTCTTTTTCCCAAAGTAAAAAATCTCATCAACATCAAGAAAGAGTCTTGTGAGATTGGACTATTGAGCTAAGGTGTGAAATCTGAATGTTGGAAATGTCTGCACCAGATGCAGTGGGTCAGGCTTGCTTCTAGCTGCACGACTTTTGGCCAAAAAGTAGCCAGAGGGTGATCAGGTGAGTAAAAAAAAGCCTTTCTGGGACAGTATCTTCCTGTAATCACATGCACGTACTCATCACAGGAAATACACAAGGAAATTGCACTGAGAGGAACTGGTTACCAGAACAACTGGAGCCCGTCAGCCCCTCTGATCCACAGGGATGCTCACCTGCTCCCTCTCCAGTGGTTCTGGCTTTCATATCACAAGCTTTTATGTGAATTGTGGGACCTAAAAGATGGTTACTTATCACCTGTGCTCCTCCCTGAAGAAGAATAATATCAAGCATACGCGCTGAGAGGCAGAAGGTCACAGCTGTAACGCTGAGCAGCCATGTTTCAACAATAGCTGAAATGTGTCTCTCCTGTTACCCTTTCTCCCCAGAGGTGTTGTTTCTAGTTTTTGCCAAACCATATAAATCAACGACTACTACATTACTACATCAGCATTATTCAGCGTTCTTACACTAGCAAGAGGTGCCATCTCTAAGAATAACCTCCTGTTAGAAAGGACTCCTTTTTCTCATCAGTATCAACACCACCAAAGCCTATTTTTTTTGCCACTGTCTTTTAAGAAAAGACTTCAAAAAACATATTCCCAATGAATTTTAGCATACCCACCAGAGTCAGCTTTATGATGAATTGAGCTTGCCGCAGTGAGGAAGATATATGCAATTGTTACCATACATATTTTGCTAATATTGTACCTATTTTTAGCTCATGACCTATATTTAACAAATATATGCAATGTGACACATGCCATCAGAAATTAGAGTTGTCATTATGAAAATATGAAGAACGTGACACACACCATTAACACGTGTCAAAAATCATTAGACTCCTTCTCCATTAAAGCCACCCAAGCACTTATAAAACGAGGAAGCCTGGTCTCTTTATAAACACTTAGTTTAGCTGGTACACCTTTTATTTTGTCTTATAAAGGCTCTGGGCTACATTCTGTGTCATTATTCTGTACTCTTTGTTTGCCCACATTCCATCCAGTCTTTCCTGTAATATATGGCCAGAAATGTGACAGCACAGAAGCTGCTTTCTGGTAGCACTTGGTATGTGCTGATGGCAGTTCTGTAGATTAAAATGCAAAACAAGTTGATAATCTAATGCAAAATATTGTTCAGACCTCAAACAGAAGCAGAAAATACACCAGACCTGTTTTCCCTCTCCATCTTTCAAGAAATCTTGAACTTTGCTCTTCTTCCCCATAAAAGCAGGTGATCCATTCCTCTTTCTCCGTTCTCAGTAAAAAGTAAATAATTAACTCCTAGAAGTGTTAAAGGGGCTGTATCTACAGCATGTGTTAATATTGCCAGTGCTATCAGAGTCATCTCCACTTAAGAGGCTCTTTGTCGCTGGGAAAAAGTGAATGAAAAACATTTTCAAGCCAAGATAGCTTGTTTGGAGGGGTTGTGATAGCAACATAGTTTTTAAAAAATCCACCTTTGTAATCATTTGAGTTTATCAATATGTATATAGTTAATAAGGGAATAATAATATATATGGACACATAGATGCTTACTTATTACTTTGAATATAGCTTCTTTTTAAAACCAAATGTATCCATGATAATCCTTATCTGACCCTGTCCTCTCCCAAATTTCACCTTTGAAAGTTCTTCTTTGAGCTTGGGAGATTATGAAAGTTATTTTTGCTCTTTCCAAATTCAGGGGTGAAAACAACAGGTTGCAATGAAGGTCACTGCTTTTAGGGATGCTGCAGAATGTTCTCATATGCTCAGTCAGTACGGCTGGAGGTGGGGGTCCCAGGATAGCCCCCAGGGCAGGTTGGCACCAGTGGACTGGAGGAAGAGGAGAAAGGTGGATGACGAATGTGGCCCTTTTTGCAGAAAGTGGTAGAAATAGTGACATCTGGCCTGTCTGACTACCCAGTGAGTGGGTAGGTAAATTTTAAAAGCTTTGTCAACATCAATTTGATTTCTGCCTTCTCAGCTGCACAGTCCAGGGTGTCTTAGAAGCCATACTCAAGAACCTCCGGTCCTGAAATCTCATGCTCTACTTGTCCCTGGTGCTCACTGGCCTTTGATTCATCAGCGCAGACAGACGATTTCTGTCCGCCCCTCCCCTCCGCATCCTGTGCTGACAATTCTGCCTTTGGGTGCACGCAAAAAAAGCTGTCCTAGGAAGTCCTAAATGATAAATGTTTACATCACAACTTGCTTGCTAGAAAAGTCTTATTCTCTCCTGACACACCGATCTTTTTTCACACTGCTTTTGTTCCCTCGTTAGCATACACAGCTGCCTGCATTATGCCATGCAGAACGTAACACATGCAGGATGTGCTTGTCAGTGTGTCAGGCTTGAAAACCTATGATTAAAAATTATGTTGCTCATTAGTCATTGCAAATCAAACTGAGAACAATGCTCTCTGGCCAATTTGTAAACAAACATCCTGTTCAACCTGTTCCGTGATTTCTCTATTTCTCTTTAAGGAAGAGAAAAAGAGACCAGCTCATAAATAAATAACTCCCTAATTCTGCTAGAGACACATACACAGGGCAGCTTCCTGGTTGGATAAATAGTCCTTAATTTCATTTGCTTCAAAATTGCCTCCTACGAATTTTGGCTTCAGATATCCCTAATGCCGATAATGATTCATAAATATTGTATGAAAGGAGCAGAGTGTGCATGTGTGTGTATGAGATGTATGGCTGTTCTCATGTGGACAAAGAATTACCATTCCAAGCAACAAATTAGTATCCTGAGAATAATGTCAAGAACATCTCACTGACAAAAAACAACTCAGTCTGAAGACAGATGCATGTTCCCCTTCTGTCTGTGAGCATCTGAAACCTATGTGAAAAAATGTCAATGTTATGAAAAAGAAATTTCCTGTAAAATTCCTGCATGTTTTTCCCTCCGCTAACTCTTCAGTTCTCTCAGGCACCGCAAGGACTAGAAAGAGTTTTGAAATCGGTGCCATAATGCCTCCACGTGTGCATACTGTGGCCATGGACATGGCTGAGGTGCCAGGCAATGCCTAGGAAAATCACATTTTTTACACTTCCAGCAGAACTGGAGAGAGCTGAGCATGGTGCAGTGCCATGGCCTGGCCTGCTCTGTGCCCTCACCTGCTCACAGGTGGAAAGAGGGCACAAAAAATGTATGGTATTGTACATCAAATTTAAATTTGTTCTGGTTTTGTTATTACACATGTAAATGTAAAGGTCTGATCCTTTACCTAATGTCACAGAGTGGGGTTTATACTTCAAAGGTGTGTTTTTGGGGACTTTTGCAATGTGATTGCAGTGGGTGATGGCCAGTGAAATTGTTGTGATTGTTTGGGATGGATTTTGATCCATTGTGTTTTGTGCAACAGGGGAATTTAAGAAAGCTTGGGGAAGAGGCCTCATTTCCATGCTGTGGGTTTTTTTCACATATTGCTATTCCAGCCAGTGTTGTGGAGGCAGAGCCATGCTTCCAGGCCACCCTACAGCATTGCTTGTAGGGGGAATCATTTTGGGCAATTCTGAACTTTTCCCTGGGGTAACTCAGCTTGCAAAGCAGTTCTTTCCCCTCAGTCAGATTTTGGTTCAGAGCACAGGAACAAGAAAGCCGCCGATGTCCTCCCATGTCCTGGCCTCTGTGGAGGACGCCAGAGCAAGCTCTGCAAAAATGTGCTACCAAATCCTCCAGCACAGTTACAAGATAATGTGCTCACATCGAAAAATCCGTCCTTACTGTGGTTAATTAGAGGTCGTTTAGTACCCTGAGGCATGATATTGTTGAAACAATCCTGTTTGTTTTAGTTGTTACCAGACCCAATGAGCATGCTGTTACAATCTTGACTTAATGTTTGATTGATTTAGTGACATTAGTGTAGGTGCAGAGGGATTGCAACATGGAGGCCAGTGCAAGCTGACATGTAGTTCTACCCTACGATGAAGAAAATACTCGTTTCATTTTCTGGTTGCTGATTTTGTTGGGAGCAATAAGTGCTATATGATTGATACCTTGATTCTCTTTTAGTTCATCAGACAAACATCTAGTCTGGTTTGCCTGTGAATTTTCTGAAATGGTGTTATTTGCCCAGTAGAACACAATAAATAATCCACCATGTATGCCCTTGCATTTTTTTCTAGCAATGCATGTGTGCTTCTGCAGTTCATTTCCAGCTATGCATGACGCTGCAGGCTGCATTCCCCAGGACGAGGTAAGTGCCCCTGCCTGCATGCCCTGATTCCTCACAACAGAGCAGAAAAGAAAACATTTCTGTCAAATCTTGTTATACAGCACACTGTGGTGTTTTACTGAAAAACATCTCTTTCTGGTTTCAGCTGAAATGTGTATGAACTAAGTATACTAGCAGAAAATCATTTACTTTTATAGTATTAGATCACTTACTGCTCCTTTTGCATTCCTGTCTGTAGCTCCCAGGTGGGCAGAGCAGCTCTGCTCCAGTGCTCCATATTCCTCAAGGAACCTCTCAGCGGAGACACACGGCCACCTGGACGGGCACAGGGTCTGGTAAGGAGAGCCAGACTTCCCACTCTGAAAGGACAAAGGTCAAGTTTTTCCAGATAAGCCAACTGACAGCGCCACTCGCATCTTATGCTGAGCTTTTTACCTCTGTAAAAGCTCAGGTGCCAGATCAGTCTGCAAGCAGGCTCATCAGAATTTCTCTGCAGTGTATTTTTAAAATACTGAAAGAAACAATCTTAGTAATGTTAGTTTTCCTATTCAAGATTTCTCATGCTGTTTCTAAACTTGCTTTTCAGACAAACAAGCATTCATCCTATTTCCATCAAATTCAGTTCAGTAAATCCTCTGCAAATCTGAAGTAGCTAAAATAACCAAAAATAAGAACTTTTCCAGCTGCTTGAAAATGTTTCTTTGATTTGTAATGTTTTAATAAATTGCACTATTTACATAACAAAAATGATTAATATAAGCTGCAAAAGATATTATAGAAATATATTAAGTACATATAAGGCATAATACGGTTATAGAAAAGGAAGGCTGCACTACAACTGTAAGGTTAGCTGTATGAAAGCCATTTCCAAGAGGTGTATCTCTCCCAGGAGGGAGAGACCAAAACCTTCATAGACCATCGATTCCATTGCTCTACTGCTCATTTCTTTAAATAAACTTTTTCTTGGTATTTAACCTGAATTTCAGGATGCAACGTGGTTTCTTGTTTTCTCTTTACATGGGTCTCTCAAACTACACCTTCAAGCCTTGTTGGGACCAAACCAATGCTCAGTGAAGTAGGAAGATTACTTAATGTCTGTGATTTCTTGCCTGTACATCCTACTGTGCTGTTTTCTGTGTTACCATCATCCTTATTTTCTTTCAATCCGATTATTTTAAGTATATTTCATCAAGGTCATCTGAAACTCAAGTTTTATAAGAAAGTATAAGTTTTTTAAGAAAGTACTGTCAGCTCTACTGAATTCACAAATTTAACAAGAAGATTTTTTATTTAGTCATCTAAGTAAATAATTAAAATATTGGGTACTTTTCCTACAAAATCCCATTTGGTTTCCCTTTCATTTTTGAAAAGAAAACAAGAATTCTTTGTTTATTTTTTTTTCTAATGAGTTTTGTAGCCACTTCTTGTTTCAGTAGGTTATGTTCTCTAAAACATAATGATTATCAAATTGCTAAACTATAGAAAAGGTCAAGAAATGGTAAAATTATAGGGATGGAATGTAAAAATGGAAATTTTACAATATTTTCCATAGCCCTGATTACTCCAAGACCTATTCCTTTGCTGAATTATACTCTCAAAATGGTTGTTTGTGTGCTTTAAGGCAAGTCCATACATGAAATAATTTTAGGCATTAGCCCATCATTAAGGTTGGAACATTGTGAGCATGCTGCCTAAACTCTAAGGCAAAATACTCAGTTACAATAGTATAAATCGTAATGACTCTACACTAGTGATTTCAGTGATGTTAATGGTGATGCTAATTACACTACCAAATCTGTCCTCGTGTCAGCCATGTTCCCTTCCTGGTCTTGATGTGGGGAAGATTATATTTTGAAGTATGTAGATAAAGACCTATTGCATCTATAAATAACAGTGGATCAGATACGAGCTACGCATACTGATGAGCTCCTCATTAAAACAAATGTATTGATGGTAGTATTGTTTATTAAGACACTGTAATATATAGACAGCTGGATCATATATAATTTAAACTGTTCTCACTTTACAAACCTGACAACTGAACAGATATAATTGATTCATGTATTGCAATATTCATTCCATTAGTTAGAATATATATCCAAAATTGAAGATGTCAATCAAATAAAATGAATGCATGTTTTCATAGAGCACTGTGATTCCTTTTATTAAACCAAGAAAAAAAATCAATCACTATTTTTGGATTCAGACTCAACGAGAGTGTGACTCCTGCAAGTGATGTGGCAATAAATATACATGTTTATTTTAGTCATGTTAGAAAATTACTCTGGATACTTTGATCTATTTAATGTGTAGGAAAATAAGCTATTTATGATAGCAGTGTCTATAAGCACTTTAAACAAATAGTTTTGCTGACATATAGGTACAGGAGATGGCACTGATTCTCACTTACACCAATTTTACACTCCATTGGCTTCACTGAATGTTAGTCTTGATTTACACCAGTGCAGAAGAGATGGAATGGGCCCTGTATTTTAACTGCTGTCTTTCACATGCTGATCTGCGGCTCCTGAACTGCTGGATGAATAATGCGGAGGCAAATATTACAGGTTCTGTCTGCATTTTTGTGGTAATTTACTTCTGAACCTTGGGAATAAAAACAGAGATCTGTCATCAACAAAGCATTCATTTCCTCTGTTTGGAGCTCTGCCTGTGCTCACAGAGCAGATCTGCTCTGCACCCTGTGTAAAACATGCTGTAAGGCATTTTCTTTTTCAAAAAGGATGCACAATTGCTATTTTAATAAGTGTAAAGTTGCCGGTGCCTGCTCTCAGCTGAAAGCAGGCTATGAGCCATGTGTGGCTCTGGGAGCTGCTCACAGGTCAGAGCCCAGCAGGTGTAGCACAGTGTGGGCATCGCAGCAGCGCTGAGGTGGTGTCCGCAACATGTCCCTTGTGACAGCCAGCAAGAGGCAAGGGGAAAGAAAACGGGAGGAAGGGAACTTTGCCGTGAAACTGAGAGCCACAATTTATGTGAGTCTTGCAGTGATTTTGTCTCATCTCACTTTATTGATCGGTGATGTTTTCCACTATACTTGTCCTGCAACAGTTGCAGTCTTTGCAGCACCTAAAGAAGGGAAGAGCCCACACAGCTTTTCCCAAAGCAACAGTTAATATTACTGTTCGGACATTTTTTTGGAGCATTTTAGTTTTGACCACTTTCTGATATCCAATGCTGCCTTGCATTGCATTCATACACATAGAGTGCATCACTGTGGTCCCTCCTCACACATGAAGAGATGAAGGAATGGGAATCCACATGTGCATATGCTAGAACATTATCAGAAGAATTATATTAAATTTTATAAATGTTATTTTTTTATATAGAAATATCATATTATTAAATTATTATTATTTAGAATATGCATTATGATGTTCCAGTGTATATCCTCCCTTTATGGAAATAAATGGACTCTAAATTCTAAAGCTCCTACGATTGGAGTCAAACCACAGGTGTGCAGCACAGTCCTTTTGGGAAGGAGAGGATCATCCCTGTCCCAAAAAGCTTCCCCTGGTCACCTCTGCCCCTGCCCAAACAAAGGATTGCAGTGAGGTGGTATCATTGCTGTGCAGGAGGGTCCAGGAAGAATGCTTTGCCTTTGAAGAAGGCAGAAAATAAACACACTTGGCCAAGCATGATAAAATACACACGCAAAAAGTCTACATAATATATACCTAACCACACCACAACTTTTAAAAATTAATACTGTTTACAATTTATTTCCTAAACTTTAACCTGTGGCAATGGGCTCTGACATGATCTGCAGTAAAAGGAATCAGTATCTCAAATAATTTTTGCCTGCAAAATTTTATACTACTACTTTCTGCTTCTCTGGGTAACTGCATAAGGGACTGCAGACAGTTTATCCCATGAAGCACTCCACGGGGTCAGTGGAGACTTTGAGGCCCAGGAATCAAGGGTGCAGGGTCCAGGCATCACCATCAGGTAGGATGAAGTGATTTGAATGGTTTTAAAATTGGCGGCATATTTTTCACATTAGAAAATGTAGTGTTAGGTGAGATAAGCAGTCTACTTATCTTTTCTGTCTGGGAAATACAGAAGTGTGCAGTATTTAGTTATCGCTGGAGACCAAAATCTTATGCTATGATATGATTACAGAGTCTTTATGTGAAGACTAGCAGTTATGTTACAAGAGAGAGAGACAAAACCCTCTTCATTACACCAGATTATCAGAGGCATTGATATGCTTCAGCACAGGAGCCCTTTCCCTACCAGCAGCTCAGCTCAGCCACAGGCTGTGCTATGGTCAGGATGAGGAGCAGAAGGGAGAGAAGATGCTCTGCAGTCCTGCACTCCAGCCAGAGCCTGAGAACATCTCTTGCTGGTCCGTTTTTCAGAGCTGAAAGATCGTCCCTTTTATGTTCCCTCAGGGAAATCAGGGCAGCAGGAGCAATGGCATTTATCAGATATCTGAGAGGGGACATAGCTCTGGAGAGAGTTGGATAAATCCCTGGGAGGGACCAGGCACAGAGAAATGTTCCCTGCCCACAGGGCAACATGGACTTTTTTTAACTGGAGAAAGTGCAGGTGGCTGGGTGGGACATGGCCAACCCAGCCCAGTGCTGCCAAGCGATGTCCTGCAAGCCCTGCAAGCTGCCCACACTGCCGCAGCCACGGGGCACTGGCAAGAGCTCCCCTTGTCCCCTCCCAGACGTGGCTTTTCTGCAAAACACAAAATCTGCAGCACATATATGGTAAACTGTGAACAACGCAAACAGCTCACTCATCCGTCACAGCACCATATGGCTGGATGTAAAAAATAAGTCCTAAAGATTATATTATAATGAACTGAAATGAGAGGCTTAACTATTATAAATAATTAAAACTTTATATATGCATAGCTATATATATGCATATGTCCCCCCCCCCCCTTTTTTTTTTTTTTTCTTTTTTTGGATGTATACATGTATACAAATTCACACCTAAATCAAGTAAGTGATCTACGTTTACAAAGAATACAGAGTACCCACAGGAATATTCTTCACGCAGTCACAAATCTATCTAAAAAAAAATAAAAATTAGCCTAAGTGAGTCCATATTTAAAAAAGAAAAAGAAGAGAAAAACACACACACACACACACACACACAAAAACTAATCACAAATATTATCATCTGCCTGAAAACACCTGGGAAAAAAAAGATTTTTCCTAGAAAGCATGAAAAAGGCTGCAAATCCATTCCCCACACCCTGTGCTGGTGGCCAAACCCTCTGCTTTCTTTAGCTATTGTAGCTCAGAAAATCCTCCCAAAATGGGCTCTAATGAAGCACTGCCAGCTTGTTTCTCCCTAGGCAGGCTCCTTGCAGTCATCTGAATTGTTTGCTTCTAACTACTGCTTTCTTAAGAATTCAGGAGTTGGTCTATAATAGTGCTGTTGATGAATCCCACTTGTCCTGCTCTGCCTTCTTCCCAAATGGTACCCAGATCTACTCCACTTTGCTTCTGCAACACCATGAGCACTTTCGTGGCATATTTCCATCAAATGCTAAACAGCAAAGAAATCAAGTCCCCAGCAGAGAATTTACCAATTTTGTCAATCCTGAGTGACATTTCTAACTATAAACCTGATATTGCTGTGCTGTAAATAGGGAAGAACAGACTTGTTAAGGCACAAGCCAATACTTCTCTGAAGGCAACCAACTCCCCGCTCTGCCCCTAAGCCCCATGTCAGATTCAAAGTGCCAACATGGGGCTATGACCCATGCATGAGTGCTATGAACTCTCTTCTTCTTCTAGAAAATGAAAATAGCATTTATTTATTTTAAATGTATAGATGTTTATAGTCCCAAGCTTTACTGGTAAAAGCTAATAGAAATGGTTATGTGTGGATCTAGACATTGTTTTGGGACATCATTTTTTGTGAAACTTGGTCAAGCTCTGCAAACATATTTAAGTTAATGATACTGATGGACTACCCATAGATAAAAAGTTACTCAGTCACAAATCTCTGCTTTATCTTGATGGGAACATTTTTTTCTTCACTGTGGGTAGCTATAACTGAAAGGAAGATGTAGGATAAACACCAGGAAAAAAAAAAAAAAAAGCAACACATTTTATCAGGAAAGCCCATTAAGCAGTACAATTTCCATTTTAAATCTGTGGGATCTATGTCATTGGAAATTTCAAAGGACGGTTGTGATGTGGTTAATCCTATCTCTGAGTGGAATAAAATAGATGGCTTCTTGAGGCCCTTCTGCCTGCATTTTCTATGGTTCTGGTGATCTCAATTTTATATCTCAACCATAAGGCTATGGCTCTTCAGAGGAACTCTTTTCCCCTCATATTTCAGAGCACCATTTCATCCCCAATAGGAACGATAAGGTTGCTGACATCTCAAGACATAAAGAATTGCTGTGGGATAGGAAATAGCCTTTTTCTTATCCATCTGTATCTAGATTGCTGGGTTTTCATCTCTAAAAAGTCCGTTTTGACCAAAATGGCTTAAGTGATAAAAATAGATAATATGTTCTTATCTTTATGTCTCCATCTTTCTATATTTCTGGTTTAAAAAAAAAAAAAAAAAAAAAAAAAAAACAAAAACAGAGCAATTGTTGGGGTCAGATCAGGAAAAAATTCTGGCCACACAGCTCCCACTGTACCCATGAATGTTACTTTGCTAATTAGGAGAGAAGAAGCTTGAGTTTTGTACTGAATTCAAACAGTAGACACATTTTTTGAAAAACAAAACAAAAGCTCATTGCAGTTCAGCACAGCTTTTTTTTTTTTTTTTTTTTTTTTTTCTCCTTCTTCCTTCCCCCCAACTGTAGAGAGCTAAGTTTTCCTCTTGGCACATTTTCCCTGATATCTATAGCATGTAAACCTGTTTCAAGGAACTCCAACAATGGACTAATACATTGTAATAGAGTTGTTATCCTTTATTCTGCAGCAGGTTTACAAGTAAGTAAAAACGATTTATGAAGGATACTGGAAAGTAGATGTGTTTCTGCTTTTCATGCCATGTGAAAATGGAGGAGTAATCCACGAGCACAGACAGGGCTGCATGCACCGTTAATGTATTTACAGCCTAATTTGCCTGTGGAATGCACAGACACAGGAAAGCGATGAATCCAGCAACATAATAGGAATCAAAAGTGTTGAAATGTGATGTGAACAAAATAATCAAGAATATTAACTTAAAATATTTCTATATCAACATATGTCAAGACATATATCAAAAAGTCACTTTTTTTTTTTTTTTTTTTCTTTTTCCTTTTCCTGATTGAAAAGAAAGAAGCAGTCAGGTTTATCCCATAGCATCAGTGTTTAGTGCAGATTTGTTTCAGCTTCACCTCTGGACTAAACAGATCAATAGCATTGAAATATCTATTCATCCTTTCCAAGCTAAATACTCCATGCAGATTTTTACTTTAGTCTTTATGAAAAGGATGAATTTTTTTCCCATCAAATTCACACTGAAGTTTCAGTGGGAGTTCTTATTGTCATCAATGCTATATAGGCTAATAGTACATTTCATAATTACTTATAAAAATAAATGTATTTTCCACAGAAAAAAGTAGATCTTTGTTGTTGTTGTTGTCTGGGAAACTTCTAAAACCCTGCTGCCATGAGGACAGAATTGGCTATGGACAAGGAAATTTCTTCTGTATATCTGCAACCTATTGTTTCCTACAGCACATGGAGCAGGAACTCAGTTCTAAGTCTCCATTGCAACATGGCAGCAACCTGAAAGATCAGGAGCATGGAGGGTAATTAGCACAGCAGTACAACGGGGTTTGTTTGTGCACTTATAATTATTCTATGAAGCCTGCATGGTAATTTGAAAAGCATTTTTTAAATGAATGGTTTTAAGAAAATTGCAAAGACATTACTATCTGGAAAAGACTAATTTGCTTCAACTACTGTAACGCAACATTGTCAGACTTCTCCAAGAGGCAAGCGCTCCATTTCTTCGTTGACCTCTGCTTCATCTAATCAGGATCTGGTGAAAAGCAGTCTGATGTGCTGGTGTGTATGTTAATGATGTTAATGGCTGGTAAATCAGCCTGGACCCAATTTTGCCTTTTTAATGCTGCATCCTCACTGTGGCCTGGATTCAGGTGCTCCTGTGCGTGGGCTGTTCCTCACTTCCCCAGGGATTCTTCTGCCATCCTCATTCTCACAATCCCATGCAGTTTCTTCAGCAGTTCTCCACCACCGGTACCTTCCCATGCCTCCTGCAGGAGTCATTGCTTTGATTTCTTCCTCAAACTTCTCCCTTGGCTAGAAGCTTGCTCTTACTAATCTGTTTCTTCTCAAATTGAAGCCTCAAGTTCTTTATTTTAGAAGGAAATTTGACCACTGTAAGGAAACTGAGCGACAACAGCTGGCTGATCAAATATACATAAGGAAGAATCTGCTGCCTGCTCTTTTATAGCTCTTTTTCCTGTAGTCATCATCCAAGTCTCTTTTTCCCTGGTACAACATTATAGCATATTACATGACTTGTCTGTCAGCGGCCTTGCCTGAAACACGCTCTCGGCATTGAACTGCTCCTGACTTCCAGATTGCCGTTGTTCAGCATGGAGCATTGAGCAAGATGTTTGTTAATCAATAGGTTTCAGATCTATGACACAAAATACAAACAGTATCTGGAGAAATAATAACGAGATTGAGCTAAAACCAAGTTTTGCCACAAGCCAAAGAGCAACACTCAGCTGTCCCGTCTTGATGCAGGGGCTGCATTTTTAGAGACTCTGCTCTGCTGTTTTTCACAAATTCAATTCTGATGATTTCTCCTAAGAAAACACACTCTTGTGTGGGGTGTGGAGGATGAAGCAAAATTTTGCTTACTGCTGGGCTCTTTATCCTATCTCTGTAGGATCTGAAGATCATTTATGAGGTAAATAAACAGTTTAAGAGGAAAGTGGATACTCTACATTTTTATCCAGAATACAGGATAATATTGAAATAACATCAAACATTCCATAAGACCACATTCAACATTGCAGTATGTCCTAAAAATACCTATAAAATACTACAACATAATAAAAGTATTAATACTTCTTTGCTAATGAAGATGGAAGAAAAATTTGAAGGCATCACTCCAGGTTGACTGAGTTTTGCACCACTTGAATCAATTTACATTATCCCAAATTTAATGTACTGTATATGCATTAATTTAGAAAATTGAATGCATCAGAATAATGAGCGGTATAGTAACTAACTTCATATAGTAACTGAGTTACCTGAAAACCAAAATTATTTCATATTTCCAAGTAAAAATAATCTGCACATTTATGGCTCTTAATGACTAGATCAAGTGGAAAAACTGAATGCATATCCATCAGGAATTGTATGCATAGTTAATTAAGTTTGAAATAATAAATGCCTGATTTCTACAGGATAGAGTAAACATCCAATTAAAATAGGATGCGGCGTACACTTTTCTTTCTCATTAGTCAAAGCATAAAGCATTTTAACATTTCCTAAATAATTTACTTGTATTAAAATAAAGTGAAATGCTTAAAATATTAATAGGGTACTTTACAATGCTGTAGTCAATAAGTTGCTATATGAAGGTAATGTAAATAATTTATGTCTCTATTCAACAGCAAGAGTCTGCAGTTCTCAGCAGAGCAGGGTCCCACCAACGCAAGGGAACAGGCATCTGGCCAAGTTATACGAAAATTGCAATTAAACCCTATAGACAGCAGTAGAACCTGTTTGCAACATCAAGCTCAGTGACCCCAACCTGAAAGCAGGGAATGAACCAACCCGTCTTGCTCTGTCAATGACCGGGACCAGCCTTTCGGTAGGTGTAGCTTATACCACGCTATGCCCTGTCTGCTAGTTAGCTGGGGGTAACACAAAAAAATGGGTCAAGCGCTTCTTGAATGTAGAAGAAAGCCTGAGTCCAAAAGGACAGAGGAACAGGTGCCTTCTGGTGCATTGCTGAGCCTCCTCCATAGCATTAACCAGCAGGTCTCCACAGCACATCAGGACACAGCCTGAGCACTACAGGTAATCTCTGACACCACCTTCCTTGCATCATGCGATCTCCTTAACTGCATAAGTGGTTTATTTGTGAAGCCATGGATTTATAATGCATTTGATCAACTTCCATAAGCATGTGTGGTGTTGACACAGCCCATGTGTGCCGGACCGTAACCCTTCCTGGAACTGAAGGCAAGGGCAGAATTCTCAATTTTCTAAAGCCAGATGGACACAAGTGGTTTTAAAGCTGTGAATTTGAATAATCTGGGTTATGATATGCAAAACACAGCAGGCATTTCAGCTTCAATTTTCTGCTAAAAGTCAAGGTATGGATGTTAAATCTGGGCTCTCTGATGAGAAAAACACATGTACTGACTATCCAAGCAGATTGCTGTATCCAGTGAATTAGGACTGCAGTACATTACCAGTGAACACATAATAGGCCTGTGCAGCTAAACTAAATTAACATATCTTTCCCACAGATCATTTTGCAAAGTAGAAGAAATTCCTCTGAAATGTTTTGTTACATCCTTATAATAAATAAATCTTAATTCCATAATAAGAAATTATTAAATACTGTCTTTTATCAAGAGATAAAAGTAACATCCTACTAAAACTCAGAATTATAGCTCAAATAATATATAGAAATGTGGCATTTGGCTGGGACAGCTTTTAAGATATTTCAAATGTTAGAATCACTTTTCATTAAAACTGTGACTGAAACTGAGAAACTGGCATAGTGCCTTTTTTTATATGTACATTAAATCATGCATTTCATGGCAAGCTTTTTACATTTTTTTCTGTTTATAGAAGTCATGTACAATATCTTCTTTGAGTCAGACCAAGATCCATCTGTATAAAGGGAGATATATTTGCCTTGTAAAGAAGAGAGTTTTAAAAATGTACTGCCCCTAGAATCCTTCATTGCATGTGCTCCTGGACTCCTTGGGGCTGCCACCTAAAATGGCTGCTCCACTGTGCTCCCTCTCCCCTTCCCTCAGGACTTGCTCTGCTGCAGCACTTTTTCTTTACTAGTTGTATTGTTATGAGAAGCTGCTCTTATAAAATGCATTTTAAGAACCTTTTGTAAACTGAAAAAGCAAGGCAAAGAAATTAAAATCAGGCTCTAGGCCTGAAAAGACCTTTGCCCCAGGGAAAAACTCATTATTTGAAAATAAGATGATTAGCCCCAGACAAAGCAACTCAAGCTGAAACGTTCTGTCTGTGGTCCCTGGGGCTTCCATCAGGTGTTGGAGGTGGCGGCATGAACCATCCCCACCACCCTTCAGACAGTGCCTGCTCTCCCCAGGCTGTGCAGCCTTCTCACCTTCAGCACCACAGAGTCCTCCTGGAGGTGAGACCATGCTTTTCCTCATGATTATCACGCACCTTTTTAGCAAGACAAATGCCAACTACTTCTTCAACTTCCCAAAGTACCCCATGGCTATCAAAAGGCAACAACTCACTGCCACCATCTGTGCCTCGCTTCTTTCTAAAGAGTCTCATTTCCATGGCAAGTTTTGTGGAAGCTTAAATTAAATTTGGGACCTAATTTTAAACAGAATCTCAACCTCCTGAGTAAACAATAGATGGAACCTGCCTATTAAATCATTGTGTTTTAATTAAATTCTTTGCAGCTTGTGAGTGCTTTGAACTGAGCTAGGTGAAAAATGCATTGTAATTTTAATAGGGTTATATTTTGTGCTAAACTCACATAGAGCAGTGACACAAGATATATGCTGTGTTACCACAAAATAATGCATGGTATTTTGCTGATAACTGCACACTTGGTACATGACAAGGTAGCTTCACAGAAGAAACAAAGGCAACATGAAGTGGGCTATTTTCAGTTAGAGACTTAAATCTTTGAGAACGCATGAGCATTTGTCGTACTTGCTGCCAAAAAAAAAAGTAAATATTCGTCCTATTAATGATTCAGGCTTCACTGAAACCTGAGGGAAATCCACCTATTGATTTAAAAGGCTTTTGTATCAGGCCCTTAGTGTGTTATTGAAAAAATAAAATAGAATAAATAAGAAATTCACAAAAATGAGAGAGGCGAACATGGTTTCTTTCAGTAGTATGTGAAATAGTAATGGACCTGAATGAAAGAGATACACAGCAAAATACTGGCAAGGTGTTTTTTTTTTTTTTTTTAAACAACACCATGAAAGTTAGGAAGTTGATTAAAAAAAAAGAGAAGAAAAAGTTGTAACTTTAAAATGACCTCCAGCACCATCACTGAATATCTCCGCTTCTTTATCACAGCCTTTGCGAAGCTATCTTCCCATAATGCTACTGGCATCATAAAGTTTCCCAGTAGGAAATATGACACACTCTTAAAACATATGTCAGAGATTTCCAGAATTGCAAACATGGTATTTTAGATGGTGAGATTCCTTTCCTCATAAAAGCATCTTTAAATTGTCTGACAGAGAAAATTCATATCAGGAATAAAAACCTGGCCCCAGCGGAGTCAATGAGAGTTTTATGCCTGATGCGAGTGGAACCAAGATTTCATCTCCGCTTTTTTTTACAGTTATTCCTGTATGTAAGTACATGCTGATAGTGTCAGCATCTGCCTCGGCACCAAGTGAGGATGAATCAAAGGGGCCATGCACATCCCCGAGATGGAGCCCTGCGGCACCACTCGGTGCCAGGGCTGTGCTGGCTGGTGGGTGCAGCTTCAGAAACCTGGAAACAAACAAAGCAGGAACCTCTCACACTGACACGTGTGAGTGATGCTTAGAAACCGTAATATATAATGCCATAGCTGATGGGTTTCTGCTTGTAGAGACCTGATTATTCCACCTGGATAGTGGCTTAAACAAAAGAACAACCAGACAAAAGAAATATATGTGCAAAGTCCAAGAAGCAGGCTATTATTTTCAATGGAGTTTTTTTTTTTTTTTTTTTTTTTTTTTTTTTTTTTTCCTGGCATTAGCTGCAGTAAAATGAATCATGCAGAGCAACATTTTTCACAAACCCCAAACATCCTACATTCACATAAAACTGATGTACACCAGGAACGTTCACTGGGCTGTAGAATGGGAACAAAGAGGGCTGCAGACATACAATTTGTCATCCTGATTTTATATAATAACAGGATATAAGCATATAAATGGATAGGTTTGGCAGGTGAAAAGGAAAATTATAGGGAGAGGGGAATATTGTAGCTACCTCAACAGTGGCCATATTGCCAATAGATCCTTTTGCCATTTGACAGCTGTCTTACGAAAGGGCTGAAAAATCATGTTTACTCATATCAACCTGATCTCTCTTTTGGTTATTTAGGACTCTACATATTCCATGAAAAAAAAAAGAAAAAAAAAAAAAAAGAAAAAAAAAAAACATTTTCAGCTTCTAACTTCAATTGAATTACCATGAAATACACATATTTGTATGTGTGCTTGCTGAACCTTTGGCAATAGATGTGAATGATAAGGTACTCAGGTTGGCTCATTATCTTGCACATATGAGTTTACAATGTCACATAGGAAAAGTGGCTTTTTCTACAGAGAACAAGAATGAACAAAGTTTAATTTTTCCAGCTTGATATCACTATTTCTTTTAGAGATCAGTGGGTGGTCAGTATGCAAAGGATGTCAGTGAGCCAGAGGAAATCGCTTCTGTAGGACAGATGTGTAGAGAAGCCCATGAGGGCTGCCCTCTCTACTAGTGTGTGACAGAGCCCAAGCCCACATCCCTACAGACATGTGCTGGGGATAGCAATGCGAGAGTGAGTTAAGGAAACGCTCAGTAAATATCTGACAGATTGCTGCTGCCGCTTCTTTTCTTTAGGGCTTGTTTTGTACTGTACTGAGAAACTTGTAATACTGGACTGAGCTGAAGTGGTGACATTAAACTAGGTCCTTGTGCTTCAGGCTAGGTCTAGTGTTTCATCCAAAATGAGATCATGAATAGTGCTAACTTTGTTGTTGACAGACCTTTCATTCACTATGAGCAGGTGCTTGGGGCAGTTTTCTTATGCTGACCTGATCATTGGCATTTGGAGTAAGAAACTTGGAGAAGGAAGAGTTATTTACTTTCACTCCACTGAGATAGCATTTCTCTGAGCTATCTTCTCCCAGCAAGACAGGATTCAGAAGAATGAAGGATATTATGTAGTGCAATAGCATTTCAGTCTTTGATTTTTTTCTTTATATTTTCCAGAATTTTGCTGAACAGTCCCAGTATCAGGGAAAGTTTTTTAAGGGGTATTGACCAAACTACTGATTTTGCAGTCTCAAGTGTTCATACACATGTTACGGATTTTAGACATTCACCTACCTGACAAGCAGATGCAGTCACGTAGATTTGACGCTTATTCGAATTGAACTGGCTTTAAGTGGAAGAACAAAACTAGTGGCTTAAAAACCTTTCCTCTGTATGTGATTTATCCATTAGGCTAGCTGAAAGCAGAGATAGCAAGCCAGCCAAATACATGCATATATACATAGAGACATAAGGTCAAAGAAAGAAGAAATGTAACTATTACAGAGGGAACAACTTACATTTATAAAGTACTAAAGTATAAGAATAATGGATGAACTCAACAAAAACCTTTAAAGCATCAACAGTAACCTCAGCAATAGTTTAGCCAGCTTATACTAATGAACTCAGAGTGGTTCACCTCGTAATAAATGGATAATGAGTATATAAGAAATTGCATACATTAATATCTTTTAAAGTTTTTTTTTTTTTTTTTTTTTTTTTTTTTTTTTTTTTTAAAATGTAAATGGTTCCTTGATGTCTCTGTACTGAGAAATAGTGGGACAAGAAAGCCTATGCTATACCCTTATTGATCTGTGTGGAAGTACAGGAGTATTTTTGTGGTAGGTAATTTTACTTCGTAAATGTTTGTTGGATCCAAATCCTCTGAAATTCTGTGTATGGATGCTACTTCAGCTTGATGTAATTTTAAGCATATTTTTATAAGTTTGAGTACAGCTTATTCTGAGTCTTTTCTATTTGCCTGTACACACTTCTTGTAATTGCTGCCAGCAGCAGGGCTTTCACCTCAGCCCACAACCAACAAATCCCGTATCTAACATAAGAGTAAGAAGTATGGTCTGCCAATGGAACGTGCAATTGAAAATATATATTTCTAGGGTAGATTTAGATTAGATATTAGGAAGAAATTCTTATTATAAGGGTAGTGAGGCACTAGAACAAGTTTCACAGAGAAGCTGTGGATGCCCCATCCCTGGCAGTGCCCAAGGCCAGGCTGGATGGGGCTTGGAGCCACCTGGTCTGGTGGGAGGTGTCCCTGCCCATGGCAAGGGGTTGGGACTGGGTGTACTTTGAGGTTTCTTCCAACCCAAACCATTCTATGATTTCTCACACATTAAATTTAACGCATAGGTCAGCATGAAGTGAAGTTCAGTGTGACAGTGCGGAATAGGAGTTTCCATGAACAGGTACCATAAGTTGGTTTTGAACAAGTATTGCGTGTGGCATGGAGGCAGGGAAGAATCCAGGATCAGCAGCCTCCAGAGGTGCACCATGAGAAGCCTCCGTTCCAGAAAGTGCAAAAGCACTAATCCAGAATTCCTATAATTTAATGCAGCTGCCAGAGTGTTGATACTAACAAATTTGAAGACTACCCATGGACTTTCAGTAGATTTTTGTACTATCTATGCTTTCAGTCAGACTTTTTATTTTCTGTGCAAAACTGCCAAAATAAGTGCTAGATTCTGAAACACAGAATAAGAAATTTCCCAGGGAGTTATCTGAAATAAATATTACAGAGGAGTTCATTTTAACAGAGTTAATCCACCCAGAAATGGATAGCAGCAGATATTTAATCATGGCATATCCAGTTTAATCACATTTAGAATCCTCTGGAAATTAAGCTTATACAACTTCCTTAATTTAGAGGACAGTATAATGCTTAAGTATTTAATCTCCTTAGGATTGATATTGGACTCAAGTCTTTTGCAGAGTTTCATGAATAGATATAGCACTCTCCTCATGTTGGGAAACTTCAGAAACTCAAATTAATAAATCATCAATTTCTGGCCCCAACAAGATAGCTTTTTTTCTTGGGGGGTGGAAGGGGTACAACTCTATATCCTAAAGTTTACAAATGATTTGCTTTTGGCCTTGAATATTTATCATTAAGTCTATTAGGGCTACTGTACTCTTTTTGGGTTCCCTTAGGGAATGGGTACTCCAGCACGATGGTTCTTTTCTTTTCATTAATTTACAGCTAGATTGAATAGTTTTAGACCTTCTCAACACCCACTGGGGAACATTTTTATTTCAGTAACTTTTAGCCCATGCTAGAATTCCTGTAGCATTTTAAGCTACAGGTTTATGCTAGTGAGATACGGTATGGATATGACAGGCCACAAGTTATAAATCATCCATTGCTTTGATTTTGTTTAGCCTACCCTGAATTTCCATCCTGCTATTAATTTTATCAGATAGTCCTTACAATATTTTATGTAAAATGCCTTGATTCTGGTAATTTATTTCCAAATGGCTTCAGAACAATATTTAGCCCCGCTCTGTTCTTGTTTCCAGGGAAGGCTCTTAAGTCAGAGTGATTGTGGTTGATGGTAAGTGATGGAGGAATACGGCAGTTGTAAATACAGTATGATTTCTCACCCTGTCCATTTTCCTAATGAGAAACCTGACTAGCCCACAGTTGCTTATGTATACTTTGTATAATGGGGAGCCTGCAGACTGCACACACCATCCACCTCCCCCTGCTTGCCAAGAAGCGTAATTCCTGTAACAGCACGAGTCAGTGCTCATTTGCAAAAATAGCTTCCTGAAAACAGCAAGGCTGCACAAGGCAGCTACTATTCATCAGTATGAGTAATATGTTCAAATATGGATCCTAAATTAAAATAGCCAGTGCAAAGAACAAAAATGAAAGTATCAAAAATAACAAACAGAAACAAATTAATATTAGTAAAAATATTCACTAATAATGACTTATTTTCCACACCAATCCTTCAATCAAAAAGTCATTCCGAATGACATGCATCCAGGGCTCTAACACCATTCTAGCATTGAACTATATCTCATAAAATAAGATGATGCCTTGTCTCAAGATGTGCTCTAGTAATATAGTATTTGGAGTTTTACACCTAACAATAATTTGATTTTTCTGAATTTATTGATGAAGAACGGGCTGTAAATTCCATATGAGTTCTTTCACTAAAGGATACAAAATATTTCCCACAACAAGTATAGGGAATAAAATTGAAATAATAAATTTCAAACTCATCCAGGCAGGCAAGTTCAACACTAAAGTAAATTCATTGGCAGATTTACAATTAAGTTCCATATGGAATGGAAATTATAATTATAAACACCTAGAAATGCTATAGCAGCTTGTATCTTGAAATCAGCAGGGAAAAATAACACATATTTAGTTTCAATAAAGTCATAATTCCTGATATCTTCAATTACCTGAGAAGAGTGGCTTAATTTAGCAGATTCTTTGAGAAAGGGGGGTTCTGTTTAAAATCAACTACTCCTGTAAACAGAAGGGAAGCATAAACCATTTCATTTCACAGGAAAAAGAACTCCTGCAAGCCTCACCTCCAAGAGCATCTTGTTGCATGATGCTGGATCCTCAATGCTCAGCTCTGCCCATGCTGGTGGAACACTTTTTGCCCAATATCAGGCAAGCCAGCTCAGGAGGGCAGTTTTGATGATGCTTGCATGAACCAACCTGTTATTAACCTCCCAGAGGGGGATGTGGGTTAGCACAGAACCAACTCCGCTGCAGCAGTTGCCATAGTACAAGGGAAGAGTCTCCTCTGAGTATTTTACAGAACTTTGATTCTTCAGAGCATATTTTGAGATAATTTGCAAGGATTAATTTGTTTCTTAATTTTTAGCATGTGAAGCCCCTGCACATCATAAGCTTTCCTTGGATGCTCCCTAGCCTGTAGAGAGCTTTCTGCTAGCTGGAGTGGCTTATCAGTGCCCCAACATGAACAATGATTGAAACCTCTTATGCAACAGCTGCTCTGGCTTTGGCTGTAATAATTTGGCTTAGATTTGCTTCTCTTTCTTATCAGTGTTTTATCAGAATGACTAGAAAGAGTCACTAACCAAACTGTACAAGTCTGTGCTCACACATTTGTGTTTATAGGAGGTTCTGAGATGATTCCTGCAAGGCTCCATAATGCAAAAAAAAAAAAAAAAAAAAAAAAAAACAGTAATTGTGCTGTGATTTGCACACTTCTCAGCCCAGTAAAAAACGGTGGAGCTGCATTAGTTCACAGAAGTCTATGCAGTTGGTCTGGCAGATTGACATTTGCCTTCCATAAGAACCTCAGTTCACACCCAGCCGAACATGGAAACTTCCAGCATTCACAGCAGATAAGTTTCCAAATTCTGATAGTGAAAACAAACCCTACAACTGTTCTTCAGAGATTTTTTGTTGTGATTTGTTTATAGCAAAGATTTTCTTAACAAATCAGCTGAATATTACCCTATGAGAATATTTTTAACTCTTCTTTTAAACTGAGTTTACTTAGCTTGGAGAATCTCAACAGACTTTATTTTCAAAGCCAATTAAGCTCTTACCATGAAAATTGAGTGTTGTATCCATGTTTTTTTTTTTTTTTTTTTTTAATGGACAGATAAATTGCTCATAAATATGCCTGAACACACCTTCAACTTGGATTCAAAGCATCAATAATAAAGCTTTTCTCTTTTTTGCACCAATGAATTTTTGCCGTGGAATAAGGATATGAATTTCACCTTGTATGTCTCAGTGGTATGTTAGACTTACATTTCACATTTAAACATACATTCTTTTTTTTTTTTATTTTTTATTTATTTTTTATTTTTTAGAATTTTGGATTAAATTCTTTCATCCAACCCTACTGCTTCATGAAAACTAAGGATTGTGTAGAAACATGATTTTCAACAGTTTTATTTGGAAAAAAAATAATCTAAGAACCAATATTTCCAAGTTCTATCCAGCTGGAAAGGATGAATTGGAAATCAGTTTATTTTGACTCAAAAGGAGACATTTAATTCAATATCACCTTGCAGAAAAAAAAAAAAAGTATTCAAAAATCTTTTCTTTCAAGTGTATAATAAAAGTCTGCCTTTCCAAAGGAGTGGTCATCCTCCAGCCATTTATTTTGATTAAACCAACCCAATCTTTTCCAAATGAAAGTGAAGCCTTTTAATTAAACTTGATATAAAATCACTTTGAATAGCTGATAGATTTGACTAAAAAAGTGAGGAAGCAGTGAATAGACTTTTCTTCATCAGATTTTTAAATGATTTCAGTAAATATATATTAATCTTTCCAACAAAATGATGAAATTCAAATTGCAATAGATCTGTACGAGGACTTCATTAACCATTTACTCCTCTCTCTCTACTGTTGGTAAAGATGAATGAAGAATAGCTTCATTGAATGTTGTAGAAAGCATAGGAATTCACTCTATTGACAAAAAGTGGATTCTCAGTTTCCAGTTATTTTGAATTCATGCAGATCTGCATGTAGACCTGCATTTATGACATTATGACATTTTTTAGACATTTTCAAAGATGAGTACAATATTATTAGAATAACAGATTATATCTTTAGTAAAAATAAAGTACTACTTTATCTGCAGTAGTACTACCAGCAGTCTATTCATTCTCCTCTTTAGCACAGGGATTATAGATTATGCAAGCACAATCTGAAGCAGTGGTGAGGTGCATTATTTTTCCCTACTTTAGTCATGTACATTACTCCCTGAAAATTTAAGTAATTCATTAGTTTAGTGCTACTGTGTTCTGGACATGTTGAAGCCAATGAGAAACTTTCATTTCAAAGGGTCAACATTTCATCTGATGTCTGTAAAAGCATATGAAATAAATTATTGTATGGTTCTGGATCTGTAGTGAAAAAGACTTGTTTGGCTCTTAAAACTGATGGACCATCAAAATAAAGATGATTCCCTTTAAATTAAGGAATTTTCCATTGAATTCAAATGATAGTTTGGTGTATAAAATATTATTTAAAACTGAAGAATGAAACATTTGTCTAATGAGAAAAAAATCTTTGACATTTAATGACCATTTACACATTTTTGACAACATTTTTTTATATCAATATCAAACCTTTAAGCTAGTTGCAGAGTTGTACTAATTTTTTCCTTGTTACAACCCTCAATATAATATGCACACTTTTAAAAATGTTCCAAGTTGTTTCAGATATTTTCTTGAACAGGATAGATTATTTGCTGACACTTATATAAAATAAACTTAAATAACAGGGGTTTTCATGTTACAAGATCTGTGCACATATACCAAACCAGAGTTTGGTTTTGAAGGTCTTCCTTTTCCTTATTTACAAGGCTGGATTGCCTGTACACTGTCTAGACTCTCAAGAAGCAAGTCCTCTTCCAATTAATATTTCAGTGGTTGTAACATTTCCTGGTTTCACAGGAGTGTCAAACTCCGCGATTCACCATGCAGGTGAAGTAACAACAGCAGTTGGTTAATTGGTTAAAGCAACAAACAGAATAAACCATGAGATTTGCAAGTAAGTAATTATTGTATCTGGCATATAGATACCTGCAGGCCTGCCATACAGAAGAGCTAGATATTGCCTAATCACCTACATAATTATTATTAATTCCCTAATATAAAATTGTTTTAATTGCTTCCTAGAAGCTCCCTTTTTATCTGGCAGAGATATCAATGGTAGGAAGAATTAGGCTACAGTGAAATTTTGGGCTGAGTTTTAAGGTATCATTTTGAATGGCCCCAAGACCACATAAATCTTACTGCAAATGCATGGATCCAGGATTAACTGTAGACTACAACTGAAGTAACTTTGTGCCGTTTAGGGGAAAACCTGACACTTCTTTCATTGATTCTAATCTAATATGCTGTAAAGAATATTCACAAGGGACAATTTAAATCAAAGGGAAAAACAGAAAAACTAGTAGAACTTGGTTGCCTCGACATTCTATCAAAATTACTTTGCTGTGTCCACCAAAATTCAATCTTTTCTCCTCACAGATCCTGCATAATCCCTTATCAGTGTTACCACTTCCCTTATTTTGCTGAGTCTTCTGGCAAATTCTACATTCTAGTATTTTAAATCCCCTGTTCTATTTTCTGGGTCAGTCACATGTCTGTTATTCTAATAATATTGTACTCATCCTTGAAAATGTATAGCTCCAATTCAACAGTCTTTCTGTGCTCCTAGCATTTGTTTAAAGTAGATGGAAAGCATGCAAGAGAGCACATACATGCCAAGGACAGATTTGCTTTCCCAGTCATCTTTTGCTATATATCTCATGGTACTTTTCATTGTTAAACAATTGATGCATTACCTTGAGAAGTGGCAAGTTACCTTGGACATTTAGTACTCTTCCTATCAACACAAAACAAAAACTAAAAAGATCGACCTGATAATTTTTCCTATTAGTAATGTCTCTCTTCCTGCACATGAAACATGGAAAGTTCAAGGACAAGGCAAATGACTGCAGAAATTCTCTGTGAGTCAAAGTACATACTGGTAAAAAGCAAGAGACAAAATGGATCATCTTTTTGAGGCCAACTCCAATTCTTCAACTGATGTTTAATAAAGCCCTATCATCTGTCAACTTCACTAGATATGAATTCTTATAGTCTAAGATAATATTCAGTGTAAGAAATGACCATAATCCTCTGTAATTAGGACTTTAAACAGAAAAGGGCCCTTCAGATTTCACTTTGCTGCGCAGCCCTGGTGCTCTTCATTCTGTTTAGTGATAATGTTACAACAAGACCTTGACTGACATATGGGGCACTGACTGGGGTTTCTGGTAAAGGCAGGCAGAATTATTTTCACTTAATGCTTGAATAAAAGTATCAAGCATGCTTTGGATGATGGATGGAATTGATTTTTTTTCAGGTTAAACACTTAAATGTTGGATCACATCTTATAGGCACTACTTAAATCTCATTAGTATAGCAAAGTTTGACTTGGTATTGGTACTTTTTTCATCCCAGTAATTTCAGGTCATAATATGTAAAAAAAAAAAATATTGTTCATCCTAACAGGAACAATACAGTGTATTTAAAAAATAGAAGGAAAGAAAACCCATTGCAAGAAAGAAGTTTTATCCTGGAAATTATTATGCTTTTCTATTAAAATTAAAATATTATTTGGGAGGAACAAATCAAGAGAAAAATCACAGTAGACCAAGTCCATGATGAAGGAGAGATTAATTTCTCAAGAATAAGAAAAGCTGCAACTGAAGCTAGGACATAATTAGTATTCACATCTTGAAAGCAAACAAAAACAGTTTTTGCTCATGGCTTCAGGCATCCCCTGTGGGCTGGATGCCCAAAAAATTAAGACTTATGCCCATTTCTACCTCAGGAGTAGCAAGAAAGAACACTACTGTTTAGGGTAGATAGAAAATAAGATGAGCTAAATATTAACATTTAAAGAAAACAAAAACCACAGGAGACCACTGATGGTGTCTTTAGCCTACTGAGTACTTTAATGGTGAGATTTACATAGTCTGAATGAATCACTGTTATTTATTGCTTTACGGCATGATAATATAAGAGAGAAGGGCTGAGGACTTTGTATTTCCATTCTAGCATTTCTTTTCCTCAACAGTTGTAAAAATTAATACACTGTATCTTGGCATAGAAGACTCATCAGCAAGCAGTGGCATCTAGAAAAAGGAAAGACAAATATATGCATTTATAGGTGAAGAATAGTCCATTCATGCCACTTATAAATGTAAATGTCAATGTCAAAAAAGTCAATGGCAGCTGCTTGTAAAGAATCAGCTTTTCTTAAGAGCTCATTCTTTCATCAGCTCCACAATGCATTAGCTAGACATTTAAAAGCATTAATCTAGCTATTACTTATGAAAATCTGTCCATTTGCCATTGAGGCATAAAGCAGGAATTGTTCAATAAGAAGGTGATTTTTTTGTTTAATCACCCTTTTCTGACCTCAGTGACACGTCCATTTCCATCAAAGCACTTACATATGCTAGTACTATAGATTTGTGTGTAAAACCTATTTTGATCTTTGAATAGAAGTGTTTTGAAGGTTCCTTTTCCTAAGCTGCAGAAATATCAATAGCTGTACACAGAACAAGACCTCTTCTTGTTGGAAGATTAGCAGCAAGCACTATTTCCAGTAGACAGAGGCAGACTGGAGTTGCAAGCACCTGGCTTGTCCCTGCACAGCAGTAACACCCTTGGGCAATGCCAGTAGCTCTGGCTTTAGCTTCTACTTCTCTTACTGCTTCCACAACTACCCAAAAGAAGATTCTGCCCTGGCTTGGTGTAGAAAAACAGCACAGATGCTGACTGACCCCATTAACACACCTGTAGAATGGCTTCAAGGAGAGTTTTGAGGTTTCAAGAGATACCCAAGGAGTACCAGGGCTGGAGGAACAGGGTGTGGGAGGAGAAATGGAGGTACGTGGTGCAGGACCACCTTAGGTATTACCCCTAACCAGCATTTGGTACCTGAGCCCTTGACATAAGTATGGGCAAAACTGTCATAGAATGGCTCAGGTTGAAAGGGACCTTAAGGATCATCTAACTCCAGCCCCAACAGTCCAGCACAGGCTCCTTGGGACACAGATTTTAGTGCCCATTAATGCATCTCCAGTCCTGTTCAGCAGCACAGCTCATTAAAGATAGTACAGAGCAAACATGATGCTTGTCCCTTTAAATATTTTGATTGCCTATAGCTTCACAGTTAAGATATCAGTCGAGTACACTTTAATTAGCCCAGAGGAAATCACAGTAGGGATGAAATGAGTTGGGTTGTTATTCTTCTGTTTTTACTAACAGCAAATAAAAGCATGTAATTAGCCTTTTTAAAGGCATTTTCAGGATCTTAAGGTTATCATAACTGTAAACAATAGTATATTTATCTAATCTGAGTGGCACTTGAAGTATATTTTAACTCTGAATAGGAAACATTAAAATTACAATTGGTCTACAGCTTTTTGAAGAATTACATATGGGTTGAAATATACAGTTTAGCAGCAGTTGCAAGGGAGAGATTTGAAGGTTTTCAAGCAGGAATATTTCTTGATTTGCTTTGGCAGTGTCAAAATATTCCTTTAGCAAGAAAGTAAAAATCTTTTGTTTTTATTTATTCCAATTCATTTATATTAAAATATTGGTTTGAATAATGCATTGGTATGTACAATATTCCATAATTCATAAACTGTGAAAGACTAAAATTTATCAACATAATACTCCAAATAAAATTTTAATCACTTTAAAGTGATTTGGTATAACTGAAATAAAAAATAAATTTAGCAAATTGTTCTAAGATTTTTTTTTCCAGATTTTTACCCTCCTCCACATCAAAATTTCAACACAAGCTCCCAATCAGTCTATTCTCCACCCTGCTCCTGTAACCTGAATTTCAGATGAACCCTTAAGAGTGGTTTTCCCTTTGGTTATACTGATGTAAATCAGAAATTGTTCAATAAATTTACATCAGTATGGTCAAAGGAAGAATTGAGTCAAATATACTGAAATTTAATTTATTAGTTGTAAAGCTTTTAAGAGTAATTTTTCTGAAAGAAAAAATCCCAAAGATTCCACCTTCTGAAGAGTGTTTTGGATAGATGTGAAACTAACATCTGGGGAAGTTGTTTGTAATGGGAATTAATAAAGTAAACATCAATGGGAAACCACTGCAGTATCAAGCAATTATTTTATGGGAGATATTTGTACTGTTACCATCACTTTCTCCTTCAACTGGAGAGACAGCATACATGATCAGGGTCTGTTCAACAGGGTAGGAGCCTTTCTCTTGATTTCAGTGGAGGTTAGGTAAAGTGGAATGAGAGGAGCTTAGACGGGTTACTCAGCATCAGCAATAAATGGATGGGATTATTCACTTCCTCTTTAGTGAGAATGTGTTCTCATAACTTCTTTACACAGGAATTTGAGATTACCTTTGAAATTCTTTACAAGTATTATGAAAATCTGCAGATCATCCTTGGGAATACTGCAGGAGTGTCAGTTCTTACTAGGGATAACCCAGGAGGATATCAAAATAACTTGTGGTAGCACTGGAGCTGACCCTACAATGAAAACTGACTCTGCCCTGAGCATGAGCAAGCCTGAGTGAGAGCAGAGGTACTGGAGAAAAGGGCATCTTTAGGAGGGTTAAATTCCAAGAAAGCTTCATTCACAAGAAAGTTGTTTTGCTATTTTCTATTGAAAGCATAATGTAAATTAAGTTTCTGAAGGAAAGTTATCACTGAGTTCCTTAAAAAGGAATATTGTTCCTCTAACAGAAAAGCCCTCCATCCTTAAAGAATCTATATTACAAGCTTTATGGGACATGGAGGATGGAGTGCTGATCTCCCACTGGGTTCACTATTGGTCTTTGTCTTTGCATTTCATCTGAATCCTCCACTGGATTACACCTGGCACTGGCACTACCTGAGGCACAGCAGGAACCAGCAGCTGCACGTACTGGGGCATTCACTTCTGAAAGACACAGGACTGTTAAAATACTTAGTATGTTACTATTAATCACTACAAAATGAAGTGTATCCAAAAGACTCCCTTCTTCCATTTTGTAAGCATCAGCATTAGGTACATATATATATTTTTTACTGTCTGTGCAGTGATTTTTGTTTTTAACCCCCACAGAGCCAACACATCCATAGATGAATGAAATATTCATCCTTGTTTACTGATTACAGATGAAAAACCTTAATATGGTTTAGATTACCCAGACCTCTTCCTGCCACTGACTCACACAAAACTTGCCCTTGTTACGTACATCCCCAGTAGTATGTCTTACACACTTATTGATTGACAAATGTCAAATTCTGGGAGAATAACCTAATGAATTTTTAGCATCTATCACTAATCTTTTCTGGATAGATTCAGTAAAAACAGTATTATTTTTTCTTCACATGTGAAGTATTTCTTACAATAACGGATAGCTGCCAGTTTGAAAGCCTCACAAGATGGAGTTATCTAATTACTTTCAAAACATCACTAAATTTGTCCCATGAACACCATGGCTGATAACACCCACAAGTACATACTCTGCTATATAACCTTAATGCTGCAAATCATTATAAAATTCCTCTTTGTTTGCTATGTAAAAAGCTGCAAATATCAGACTTTTCGGCATAGAAAGATAGGATGGAGTACTGCTGTTATGCAAAACCACAAATGCTCCTCAGAGCTTCTGGAAAATCACCCCCAGAGAGGACAAGATGAAGGCATCAGCACTGAAGGGTATTTCCAACTTCAGCAGCTGAGACCAAATGCTACACAAAGCCAAATTAGATGATGGCTGCAGTGAGCCCCTGTGTCCAGTAGAGATTATGCAACACAAACTGATATCAATAGGAAATCTATAGGTTTTGATTTTACCATTGATGCAGCTTCCCAATTAAGCATTCTGTTTTGTGGCACTTGCTTTTTAGGTCTGTTCTCAGCAGATCCAGACAAAAAAGCTAAATGGACATCAAATATCAATCTCCCCTTGCCAGAAATGTATTGCCAGCCTGAACGTCTATTTTAAGACAGAATAATGAGAACATTTAGCCCTTTCAAGTTCTGGTTTTACTTCAACTAAAGCAACTACACATCAACTTAATGTCTTTCTTTATTCAGTGACACAGAGGTCACTGCTGTGAGATTTATTTGATTTCACAGTTTGGCTAATTAATTTGCTCATTCTGAGCATACACCATCAGCATTGCTTCTGGAGTAGTACTACCAAAGCAACAGATTAATTTACATGGTACAGTGCATCCAGAATAATTATTACCCCACAGAATTGTTATTGCTCGAAATCTGAGGGGAGAGGGAAGTTTCCTGCTGTGATAAAAGGGTTCTGTTGTGACTTTATCAGCTGAAAACTACGTGGACTAAATAGCAAAAGAAGTTCCTTGCTAATGTTGAGCAACACAAATATCTAAAAGCCCATGGAAGTGTTACAATACCAAATTTGTTTCTCAAATTTCATTCTTATGAAATTATATTAGCAGGCTCAAAATCCTCAAGCCACACCCATCCAACAGTATCAGCAGCCAATTCACATATCAGTGCCAATTAACACAACAGCACCCTGCTTTGGGAAACAAGTTCTTTATAAAGATGTGCTTGAAAACTCGTAGCACAGGTACAGACAGGAAATCTTAAGGAGACGATTTTTTTTTTTCCCCTTCTGTGATGGCTGATCAAAGTTCTCTAGTTCTTTAATATTTATGTGCTTTGACCAATGTATTAGTTTTTTTTTCACTATGCTGTGAGAAGCAATCTTGACTTCTTGTTGGACCTTTAATTGCTACACCTGATTCCCATTTCTGTAATCTTCAGCAGCCAAAGCAAAGTCCAGAGGGTGAAGAGGCTAGAATCCCAAAGGAGAAGTGTTTACAGGTGGGAGATCAAGTGTTAGGGCAGATCTTACTAAGAAGAGACAGTAAATCAAGTCTCCAGATTACCAGAGGAAGATGTGAACAGCTGACATTTTGGATGAAGTAAAAAGACATCAATAATTATGCTTTCCTAATTAGCCTCGGGAAGGACTTGAATAGCTGTCATCTACTCAAGTGAGCTAAGAACAGGTTAAGACCATTAAGTCTTAACAGGTAATTGGCAGACCAGATAGCATGTAATTTGCAACCAATTTTAAAGCACTCACACTAGCACAATGCTCCACACTACTTCTGATTTCCCCAGGTGACAAAGCAACAATGTATTGACCCAAGCATACAATGTATTTATCCTTGCATCCCATTCCTAGCTTCTCAGGAGCAAAGATAAGTATTTAGAGTAGAAAACACTAGGTTGATGGACACCTCCAGTCCTGCAGGCCTGGGAATACAGACAATATACCTAAAGAAGTGTTTCAAGTGCAAGTTGTTCAAACTGTTAGCAATGTGGGAGGTTCTCATGGCCGGTATGAACTTTGAAGAAGTCTTCCAGGATGTTCTTATGATAAAAGGGTCCCTCTTGCACACTAAAGGAGCCAGCTCACTCTCCCTTCATCTCACAGAAAGGACATGCCCTATGCTGTGACAGCCTGCAGCAAGCAAGAAGAAAAAATCAAGCAGACAAGAGTTTTCTGTGTCAACAGTTCTTAGCCACAAGGATCAAAATAATAACTCTTGGAAGTCTTTTAGGGATTACAATAGTAAAGTTGCAGGACAACGATAATAGAGAAGTTGCTGCTGCTACGGCCATAACTCATTCACAGATCCTTCAGCAGAACAGGCTAAGATAACTGCTCCCATTTCTTCTCTCCCCCTCCATTTTGGGGAAGTTGTTAAGACAGAAGCATAAAATAAGCCAAGAGCATCCTGGAAGAATGTTTTTTTGATATTAGGTCTTCATGAAGTACGTTGGACTTCTAGTAGCACTAGGAACCTTTTTTTTCCCCTGATATGTGGAGTTTACACATCTACACCTCAGGCTTGAGAGGAGGTTATTTGCAAGTGTAATTTGTCCTATTTTGACCCCATTCGGAGGGTCAAAATAACACTATGCATTTACTTCAGGGGATTTTGAACTCTATTTCACTACTATGGTTTAATACTGCCACAGGGAAATCTACCAATCATTGCACATCAGAAAAAAATGCAGTGGTGACCCCATTTAAAATGAACTAGTCAATTGAATTGAAATGTTTTAAGATTAAGAACACAGAAATTTATTAACATTACTTAGATGTCATAATACTGTCTGCACATAATGCTAACCCTGCAAATAGATAAAAAGCATTTGCTCTACATGGAATAGGTAATGAACCTTTCAGTCAGGTCTTCTCTATAGCTTCCAGTAATCTTGATAGCTTGAACACAACTGGAAAAAAAAAATTCTCTCCTCTTGGGCATAAATGATTAAGTATTTCCCTGACACCAATGGCTTAGAACACAGTGGTCCATAAGGAAAGGTGGCCAGGTTACTCAGAGTTTGTGTCTATTCTATATCACACCTGAACCTTAAGTATCTTCCTTGAGCTCTTTTCTCAAGACTTCCATCTAGGTTCCTTACATCTCCTAGTCTCCAGTAATCATTGTACACAAGGCATTTACAAAAATCTCCACCTACCATGCTTTCCAAGTTTTTCCCAGCTCTAACAAACAGCCTGTTCTTGTTTCTTTTACCTAGAGAGTCAAAAAGGAAAAATGCACTTGCTTAAATAGATACCAATGGTTTCAGCCCACAGGTTCAGTGAGATTTGACAAAATTGAGGTGAATTGAATCACCTGTGTAACTCTGGGTTTCCAGCAGTAAAATGAAAGTAAAATATATGTGGTAAATTGAGAGGATATATATTTATAGTCACATGAAGATTAATGACAGGTTACACCCCAAAGGACTAAAAATGTCACAGGTACAGACATACATACATATATATATGTGTGTGTGTATTGATATCAATAAACACACACACATAGACACTATATTATGTATATATGCACATAAACATAGATATAACATTTATATATGTACTTCTATGTGTATCTTACCATTTTTCCGCAGATTATCTTCACAGAGGCAGCAAAATGAGTGGTTGTTCCTCCTGATAATTTTGTTAACTGATTGCTTACAAATACCTCCCATCCACTTTGCTAAGGACCATCATTAGACTTAATGCAGATTCTCAGGCTTGTCATGTTGTTCATGGTTCTTTGCTTTCAAGTAGTGCACCCACAATAGACATTCAAAATCCCTGAATGCTAGATATAAATACCGTATTGTAGCTGCATGAACCTGATTGAAAATGCTTTATCTGGTAATGGTACATGGAGCCTATTTCGCATCTCTCACATTCTCAGTCGTTCATTTGAGATCAGATCAGGCCAAAAGCTGTGATCATCGAATGTACAAGTAACAGTCTGTGTAAAATGAAGTGTGATATTGATCCACTGCCTAAAGGATAGGTCCCACTGTCACAAATGGCATATATAGATAGCAGTGTTGTACACAATACTTTCAAGCTAGGACTGGGGCTGCAGTTATGGTTGGGTTAAATTACTGGGGCAGAATTGCTTAAAAAGTGATACAGTGTTATGCAAAAGTCAGTTTTGTACTCAGAGCTGTTGCTTCTGTTTACCCCCTATGTTTCTGCTTTCAAGATTTTTTCCTTTTGGCCTAAAAGGAGCTGAGTCTTGCTGCGGGTAAGGCTGTGAAGCCTAAACTGCCATCGCCTAAGTGTCCTGGTACAGAAAAAACGTGGTAACCTCAGAAGCACTGTGCAGTTTGAAGTAGTGAGCAACTGGAAGAAGCAGCATAAATGCACTTTTTAAAAGAGTCTGCACTCCACATGATCTGGACCTCTGTACTGCAAAGGAGTGGAAAGTCTGCAAGTGTTAATTTGGCACTTCATGGCCTGCAGATTACAGTAATACCAACCAAGACTATCTACTAACAATTCATGGTTTTCAGATTATATATGACTTACAGAAGATGTGTCTGCTGCTCTGTCTTGTGTGAGTTCTGTCATTTAGTGACCTGCTCCATTCTCATAGATATTTCTATTGAGCAACAAAATATAAATTTCCTTTTCCGGTGAAAATCATCAATATACATGTACTATGATTACCAGACCGCTTATACACTTATAAAAATACAGGGGAACTAAGCTGTATACTGAGCATTACACAAACTGTGTACAAAGCACTATGCCATGTTTTTATTTGCTTGGTCTATTCAAAGTGTGGAAGGATATGAACTGAGTGCCTAATTAAAATGAAGTGAAACTCATAACAGTTTATTTGCACAGCAGTGCATTTGCCACATTAGTCATTATATTGCATTCAGTACCTTACCGTTTAGTTATAGTACACAAGAACTGCCACTTAAAATGAAGTGTAACATGTTCTTTCTTTTATTTGTGTCCAGAGCCTTAACCATCTGCTTTATGGGGCTTCATCAGTTTACACATCATGCTACTAACTGCAATGAAGCTCTAATTGAACATGTGCTTTAAATAATAAAAAGGATCCATGCTTTGTAGCAATAGGCAAAACTTAAGTGATTTACTTCTGATAACCATCCTACACATAAAGTTATGCTGGTCCTACCTTTTAATGAGTCCAAAATCAAGAAAGATAATGCCACTGTAAACTTTGTTCAGTTTGAAATTGTTCTTTTAGAGCCTTTCAACTGGAGGTGGAATTGCAGACTTGGGATATTTAAGTATATACATATCATATTTGCAGTATTTAAACAGTCTCCTCACTGTAGAGTATTTGGTTTTAGCTAAGAAAATTGCCATTCATCACGGCATATATCAATCTAGTAACACAGAAATGGAGGAAAGTGATGTATCTAAGTACAGACAGAATGATCTGCTTTCCAGGAGGACAAAGTTCCTCTGGTTCCTTTTTGGAGGTGCACAGTTTGTACCACAAGATGACCTGGGGAATCAGAGCTATAGATAGAAGCTAATGACTCAGATTTGGAGCCCAAATCTGCATGAAAGTAAGGGAGCAAATGTGCATCAATAAAAGTAAAGTTGCCATAAAAAGTAATGTTGCCCTTGTAAAAATTCACATGTAGCTATACTTATATGTGAATTACTGTGTGGAGGAATGGTTAAGTGAAATAGGACATGTTGATGTTGGGCAGTTAGGAGGCAATGGGCTAGTGAAGTACCGTACTCAACTCACATGAGTCTGGCACGTATGCAGCTGGCTGAGAGCCAATCAGGATCAAGGACACGATGCCCTTGAGCGATTGGGAAAGTCCCTAAGGCGGGACGGTGGCTAAAAGAAGGAGGAACAAACTGAAAAGAGCGGGAAATGTTAGCCAATGCTGAGCTTAGTTTTTGCAATATGTATGAGTTGATTATGTTCGAACTAGATAAAAGGCGACTGAGCTATCCATTAAAGTTGAAGTTCACTGTTCACTCATATTGAGCGTCTGTGTCTTCCTCCCGTCGACAACAAATTGGCGCCCGAACAGGGACCGGTCTGAACGGGATTTGGACACTGCTGGCAGTGATCCTGGGCCACGTGTTCGACGGAATAAGGGAGGATCCCGCCGGTCACGCGTCGCCGAGGTCTGAAAGGTGAAAGGGACGAAAACTTGGAGTCCCCGCACCCGCAGCTCGGAAGGTGGAAGGGAGTCCCCGCACCCGGGATGAGCCTATAAAGGGTCCCGCCGGAAAAGCGCCACCGAGGTCTTTGCAAAGGCTGCAACTGTATATATAAAGGTATGAAAGACAAGCGGCGTATAATTTGCTCAGATGCTTTTTAGAAAAGCGGAGCATTTTAGATATAGATTGTAAAAAAAAAAGAATTACCAGGGTTGTTAGCATGTGCAGTAGCGCAGGGTTGTTTTACAAATCCTGATACAGTTTTTTGAAGAAGCAGAGTGGCGTAAATTTGGGGACAAATTGTTTGATGTTATTAATGATATTAAGTCTGCTAAAAAATTTATTGAAGCCTTGGAGAACAGTCACTAGCGCTTTAGCTACACATCAGGCTGAGCAGAGAGTCGCTGCTGCCGCTACAGAGCGACTGGGATTGCCGGGAAGTGCTGGAGCTGGGCATTGCCCACTGCCGCCTTCGGAGAGAATGATAACGCTGCCTTGGGGCTACGGGGCAATGGGAGCCTCCCCACCCCCCTCAGTCACCGCCACGAGCAGCGCTGCGCTTGGAGTTCACCGTGTGGCGAGTCGGCACAGAGCAGAGGGACGGACATCAGGACCCTGCAGCCTGTCTGACGTAACCATGGAAGCAGCGGCGGCTGTGCTGCTTCTCTCTGGCATGGTTTTGATCTGTGGAGACCGTGCATGGCAAGGAGTACCAGCCAATGCTTTTGGAGGACCGTGTTACCTAGGGCGACTCACACTTTTCGCTCCAGATTTACACTCGTGGCAGAACTCGACAAGGAGCAGAAGAATTAAACGAGAACTAAAAACTTTGGGTTCTGACTGTAATGATGATGTAGAATTGTGGGGTCCAGCAGAAAGATTCTTTGCTTCTTTGGTGCCTGGTGTGGGAACTGCACACGCTTTGACTAATAAGCTTGCTTGTTGGGCTGTTAAACAATCAAATGTAACAACACAAGTTCTTTCTGAAATGTCACAAGATATGGAGAGTCTAAGACATGCTGTATTGCAAAATAGGGCCGCTATTGATTTCTTGTTGCTGGCTCAGGGACATGGGTGTGAAGATGTAGAAGGAATGTGCTGCTTTTATCTTTCTGACCATGGTTAGTCAATTCACGACCAGTTGAAATGGTTAAGGGATCATACACAAAAAATTGTAGTACAAGATAATTGGTTTGAAGGTTGGCTTAAATCTGTTTTTGGGAACATGGGTGGATGGGTTTTCTTAGTTAAAGAGGGACTTCGCTTTCTACTTATAATTATATCGATTATAGTTGCTGCACGTATAATCCTTAACTGCCTAACTAAGAAACTAGAGCAACTCACAGAGAAGGTATTTGTAGCGCAAAATAAAAACGGGGGAATTGTGGAGGAATGGTTAAGTGAAATAGGACATGTTGATGTTGGGCAGTTAGGAGGCAATGGGCTAGTGAAGTACCGTACTCAACTCACATGAGTCTGGCACGTATGCAGCTGGCTGAGAGCCAATCAGGATCAAGGACACGATGCCCTTGAGCGATTGGGAAAGTCCCTAAGGCGGGACGGTGGCTAAAAGAAGGAGGAACAAACTGAAAAGAGCGGGAAATGTTAGCCAATGCTGAGCTTAGTTTTTGCAATATGTATGAGTTGATTATGTTCGAACTAGATAAAAGGCGACTGAGCTATCCATTAAAGTTGAAGTTCACTGTTCACTCATATTGAGCGTCTGTGTCTTCCTCCCGTCGACAACATTACTGATTTGATGAAAGTCAGTGTGCATCATGGCATGATCTAAGCAGATAAAATTTTGATGCTTGCATCCTTAATATTGCAGTAAGATACAAGTCTGGGATAAACTTCATTTTCAGTTGTATTTCTGGGATTATGCACTTGCAGAATATAAATAAGCAGCCTGTGTAGTGAAATCTAGCTGATATGCTGATTTGTAGATGACAATTTCTACCCAAGCAAAAGTTCACAACATTTTAATTTGCCATGCAGTGGACACCTACATTTTGTGGGGAATGATCCAACAAAGTGGGTGATAATGTGTCTGCTGTACCAGAGTGGCACCAGTACAGGTTGCTTACATTGCAGTTTAGGGGTCAGCTTAGTCCAGCATGCGGGCACCAGCAACTGTGAAGTGGCAAAGTTTTTACTTTCTCTTCTCCATTACTGCAGCAGAGTATACTTCTGCTGAAAGGTGACCTAATTATACATTACAAGTGTGTAGCAGGTATTCTGGTATGCCTGGGAGATGAAGAAGAGATGTTTAATGTTCCTCTGCGATTTCAGATGATGATACTGCTTTGCAGTGCTGTGCAAGCACAAGTGGGTGTTGTGCAAGCAGATGATGGCCACTTGATGTGAAAGGACCACAAACACAGAGTTCTACAGTTTGCAGAAACACCCAGGGACCAGATATGGAGAAGGGCAAGAAAGGAGTAAGAGGGCAAAGGGGTAATAGAAGTCTCCCAAATGGTCTTTATACACACATCAATGTGAGTGACCCTGCAGTGACAGCGTGCAGCTAAGGGTAGGTTGCTCACACTTTCCTCATCCCTTAGTATTGAGGGAGTGCTTCAAGTTGTTCCTGGATCTGATAGGAAAACTTCCAGAGTATTGGTGGGAAAAGGACCTTAACATTGACTGATATATTTAAAAGCAAAAGAAAACAAACTAGCCCCCTTCCAACCACTTCACATTGAACATGAAGATGACTAAAATCAAAGTACAACTTTCTAGGTCTTAATTTGTTGTTGCTCAACCTGAGGTATATTTTAACTATAATATCACATAAGTAACACTCTTTCTCTCCTTATGGAAAGAGCAGACCACCTAATTCTTTTCATAAAATTCTGAAATCCTTACTATGACAACACCTTTTAGAAATCAAGGGGCATTTTGCAACAATAAAACTGGGTTAGGACTCAAAGACATGGATTACTAATTATAGAAAAATGCCAACTATTGTACATTTTTGTGTATGGATTTGTGGGAAAGGAGATTACCCACTCCTCATTCAGTTCCTGCCTTGTTTTTTTCTTTGTGTGCATATGCAGAACCTTTGGTCTTGGGCCACAGCTTCTCTTAGGAATTAGCGTGATGTTGCAGACCCAGGTATACATAAGCTCCATTGTTGACAAAGACAATTCTTTCTATCTTTTTAGTGATATTTCTAGTCATACTTCAATTTCTAGTACTAACCAATCGGCACCCATCCTCTGAAACCTGTTACTTAATGCTGTCATTTTCACTTCCTGGCAGGTCCACAGTGCCAGCACAGACAGCTCGCCTTAGACTTATTTTGCTCTTAATTGCATCTGGTTATGACAAACTACTGAATCCTTACTCTGAAATTTAAACCAGAAACCAGCACAAGTATGAAAAAGACAGCAAATCTGTGTATTTTGAAGATGGACCGTCTCTGAGAAAAAAATAAAAATAAAAAATCATAAATGCACATGCAAAGTGCATGCACAATGCCCATACTGGCATAGTGAAGGTGTCGCAGCAGGATAAAGTTCATAAGAACTGTAACCAGACATTAATTTTAAAAAATACATTGATTACTAATGTAAAAAAAAAAAAAAAAAAAAAAAACCAATGTGCTACCTCATTCACTAAACATCAAACACAGGCATTTTAGTTCAACTTCAGAGATTGCATAAATAGTATGCAAAAACTGGATCAAAATATTTGTTAGAAATGCTGCATATCTAAGTAGGAAGGGGAATTGTTAATCCATGGATGGGATACATCACTCTGTTGCAGCCGATTACTTTCTTCTAATTGTTTTATAATTGTTGCTATTGGAACTGTGCATAAACTGTGGGCTTAAATAATTCTACTTTAACAGAAGAGGTTGGTGTACTGGAATTATCAATTTCATTTTCAAAATACCTTTTCCAAAAGGTTGACAATATTCAAGGAAGTGCAGGCAAATTTTGGATATATCTGATTTGTCACACATGCTTCTGTATTCCCCTAACCAAGCCCAGCCCATGTAGCTTGCACAAACCTGCTAGGGAAATTTATGCTTTCCAGGTTTTCATATCATAATCCAGATTTTCTCAAGAAATCTATTTCCTAAAACTCCTAAGTCTACAGAGAGAAAATGCTTTTGTAAACTTGACCTAGATATCTATTTCGAGTGTGGTAGTGATCAAAATTATCATATGTTTTTTGCAATCTGATTTCCAAAGTTCTATTTTAAATAGATTCCTTTGCATTTATTTTCTTTAAATATATCATTTTAGAATATTTATGGATACTATTCTCCTTAGGCAGAGTCCTTGTCCTTGTAAAGTAAGTAGCTAGTGTAGCTTCGGATATATGTCAGCATAAATTATTTATTGAAATCATAAAGTATTGAAGAATATTGTCTTAAACTTTATTCTCCGACAATAGACAAAGAAAAAGAAAATATAATCTAATTAAAATGTAGGCTTTATATGAAATAGAATTTGCTTTCTCTGACTTATGGTATTGCAACCTTTGACAGGATTTTTTTTTTTTTTAATAAAAGAGAAGTATGTTTTATAGAAAACAAAACAAACAAACAAAAACAGGGATGACTTATCCCTGAAGTAAATATCCAGCCTGTGAAATATAAATAACAAGGCTAATGTAAGAAGAATATAGATAAACCAGATTAACAGAAGAGATGAAAGAGTAAAAAGAATGAGTGTGCTGCGAAAACTCTCCTGGGTTAACTATAAAAACTTGTCAGTGTGTGCACAGGGAGAAAGGAAATAAAACATTAAAGATCAAACAAAAAGATCCTGAGAATTGGGTAACAGTTTCAGGTATTTATGTGTACTAACTAGGTAGCAACATATGTAGGAAGCACTGGCAGTAAGGAAAATGCTAACAATAAACAAAGCAGAATGACCCAAAACTAGAAATATAATGCAGTTTTTCATGGAGCTGTTCGTTGTGGGTACTCCCACAAAAGTCATCTCTCACCAGCAGAGGCAAACAGATCAGCGAGCTGAGGTCCTTCTCAGCAGCTCCAAAGCAGTTGCCCAGGTTTGACTTTTAAATTAATTTGATTATAGCCTATTTAATTATTATGTATAATAGCAGTATGGATTTCCTCAGGCAAAATATGCACACTAGGGGACTCAGTAGCACCAATGGCACCAGCAATCTCCTACAGCTCCTAGTGGCGACTTGATCTTCCAACCCTGCTCTCATGAGGTCAGAGCAGCTGGAGGGAGGAAAACATCCATATCTATAGCTCCATCCTTCCCTCCTGAAAAAGTAAATGAAGGGCAGAAGTAAGTGGGGCAACTCTGCTGAAGATAATTTCTAATACCAAATACCACCTGTATGTATCTCTAAACCTTTTCAATTTTTGATAAAGCAAAACAAAGCAGAGCCACTTCATATGCAAATGTACTTGAAATTATCTGCATTCGCGGTTTCTCAGTTTCTGTGCCCAGGATGTGGCTCTGTTTTCTGTGCTGAGCTCTACAGATAGGACTTGAACTCAGGTGGGCCCTGGGTTCACAGAAGCACATTCCTATTTTGCTGATAAAAAGAACTTAGTAAATGTCAATTCAGAATTAAACTGCACTCCAAATATTGTGTAAAGTTACATTTAAAATGACATTATTGCAAGATTAATATCTAAGATATACCAAACTTTTCTTCAGTTATTGGAGTTAGGAATGTCTGAAAACCTCAGAGTGAGCTATTTCTACATTCTTGGCCAGGTGGCTGCAATCCTTCAATTCCTTTTTTTTTTTTCTTTTTTTTTTTTTTTTTTTTTTTCCTGTAGTCATGTTTTACTTTCTGTAAAACACTCTTTTTATTACATCCCTAGTCATCCATCTACACACAGCGGAGCTTAAGTGCCTGATCCTCTTAAATAAATGAAAGTCTATCTACTGTCTTTTGATCCGGCCCTTAAAAGGAAAATAGTAAAGGATGACTGGGTCATATTGATTTAGTTTCAGCCTCACCTAGCTAGTCGAAACTCATTAGAACAACTCAGATTGCAAATAGGCAAATAACTTAGGGTCTGGATATGCACTTGCATTGAGACTTCTACCACCACATCCAGTCTCAAAAAACAAGTTTAAAAATTTTGTACATTTTGTACATTTTGACATCCAGCCTTGAGACAGGCTGGATGGTCTGTCTGTAAAAGCTCAGGTTTCAGAGAGCAGAATGGCTGTGACCTAAACAGTGTGATGAAACACAGATTTTGTACAAGGCAGTTCTCATCCATAAGAAGCGTTTAAGAATTTTCAAATCAAAGATGAGCAATTTGAATTCTCTGTAATGGTCTATAGTTTTCAGACAATCCAGAGATAGCTACCTGATTTGAAGCTATTAAGAAACGTGGGGTCATTGTTGAGGTTTCCTTTCTTTACTGTCGTTGTTTGATTAATTAGCTTATAGCTTAAGCTTTCATCTCCTGCCTATGAGGGAGTGAGGTGGGCTGTGGGCTTTAACTATTATTAATTACTCTAAGCTCTGCCAAAAAGTGTTATAAAAAATTAGTCAGCACCTTGAAGTATGTTACTCATGATTTACACAGATTTTCTATTGTTGTTTTTGGCTAGTAAATAAATACAGCACTGAGCTGTAGCTGAGAAGACCTGCCCTGCTTTGTCAGCTTTGAGACCCACTGGTGTGGATCCACTGTTAATAACAGGTAATATCAACAGTAATCAAACATTTTCTCTCTTAACATTAACAGAGGTGGACCTGCCAGCTAACTCAAGCTGTAGATATCTGGTTGGGCTGTGACCCAGATGGGTACTACTCAGGGTGAATGAAGATGGGCAGACCTGCTGCTTGGCTGTCACCCCTGTAATGCTGCTCCTTTGACAATTATGTTGATCTTTTTATATAATCTCACTTGTCAAAGCAATTCTCAGACTTCTGTGCTCCACCTACGGCTGTTTGGGTACGTTGCTGTTTAAGCTCAGCAAACTTGCTCCATCAGCCTGCCCATCTGAGTAAGGACTTTCTGCAATGACCTTTCACAAACAGCTTTTCTGCAAAAGCCATTAAGATTTGTTTAAATGTCTCTTGCTTATTCTGTGAAGAAAAAAAAAAAAAAAAACACAAAAAACAAACTTGATGCAGTGTCAGACTTCCAATCTGGAAGCATTCCTATTGCTGCAGCAATTTTAGACAGCATTTTGCTTAGCCCCCGGATTTCATAGGCTAAAACGCTATTCGAAACACCACCTCTAAATAGCAAGACTATCTGAGCTGGCATTTCTGCACCACCCGTCCCTGCTTCCAGCACAGATTTGCCATTGCCCGCTGGCACCAGGTGCGGAGCAGGGACCTTTCTCTGCTTGTGTCCCATGTGGTGAACTCACTCTGCTCCCTGGAAGGGGTCTGCAAAGTGGTCTGCTGGTGGACGTGGCCCCTTTCCAAGGGGTTTTTGGCGAACTTCTCTGTGCTCTGTGCTGCCCAGGAGCCATATGGCCACATTTATGCCAAGCGGTAGCAGAGTGAATACACGGCAGGGCTTGCTGCTACGCTAACCGCAGCCATGCGGCTTTTGGCTGGCTGTGGATGTGGGCACTACAAGCTTACATCTGGCTGCGAGCTGCCGCCAGGACGCACCTTCGGTTTCACGGGTCCCCAGGGGTTCAGCAGCTGCCCCTAAAACTGGTCCCAAATTCCTGTGTACTCTCTAGGGCTGTGCTGCTAGGAAGGACAGAAATAAGTCTGCATTATACATGTATATGGGGTTGAAGGTACTCCTGACATGGAAAGAGTAAGGGTAACTGAGTACTAATCCAGACTCTATGGTTAAAGAAAATATTTTGGCATTTAATAGCTACAATAAAATGTAATGATGATAATAGAAGTACATAACACAATAAGTAACATACTGGATAGTATTTTTTTTTTTTCTTTTTAATTATCCATCCTTGTACATATAAATATGCCAAGTGATAGATGATCATATCCTCATCTCTGGTGGGTGAGAAACATGCAAAAATGTTAAGTAAATGAATATGAACAGCCAAGCCTGGCTGCAGGAATGAAAAGAAATCCAGATTTTATGCATTGGGATGTTCAACACAGAGTTATTTAAAATTCATGCCTAATTAATAATAAATACATTTCACAATTAATATCAGAGGTCAATTGCAAAACTAAATCTGAGGACAAAATTGTGTTGTGTGACCTCAAATCATCACATGCGTGGGATGATAAAGGGAAAACCTGGCAGAAGTCAAAGTCACTGAGGTACAATATGATGCTTTTGACAAAGGAGTAATAAATGAAACATAGTGAGAGATTCCTGTTCTTTAAAAGGCTGGTAAAATACTGTTTGCTCTTGAAAACAGTGATGAAATCCTATATGCCCCCAGTTTGCTCAGATTTCACCAGATAAGAATAAAAATGTTCTGATTCTGCTCTCACTTTGGTTTTCTGTGACCTTATTCCTGGTGACATCAGAAGGGCTTTCTCAGGTTTATATCAATATGGAATCAAAAGCCATCCTGATCTAATCAGAGCTTCCAATTAGATATTTTAATATATTTGCTTTTAAAGTGTTCAGCTTGAAGTGGTGTAAAAATTCTTCAACAACCTAAGAGCACAGTACCCATAATTCCTGCACCAGTAAACCACTATTGTGTGAAAATACCAGCGTAATTTATAAAACACGTTAATATTTCCCATTATATCAGACAAGTCTTTCCTGATATCTGATATTTAATGAAATGTCATGATTATTTTCTGAACACCTTTTAAGATCTGGGTATTACACATAATATAATCATTAAAGCAGCTTCTCTAAAACTTAGAATGCCTCAATTATGCCTCTGTTGACCCTAATTAAGAAAGGGGATTTAAGGATATATTAAAGTAAAATCCTTTCTTTTAAATGGATATCAGAAAACCAGAAAAAAAATAGAAAAGTAAGGGAAAAAAAAAAAAAGTATTCCTTATAACTTGGAACCAAGAAGCCTCTGCCTCTTACAGCCTGATTTGCAAGACCTTTAAATATGCACATAACTTGCACATGGAGCAATCACTTTTAACCAGTTTTAGTCCGTTGTCAAATCATACCCAGCCAGAGCTGGCGCTGCTTCCAGGTAAATTGGTGTCTATTTGGTGACCCCAGGCCCACCAGTTTCCCAGAAAAGTTTTGGAAGCATCTCTGAGCCTGGCCTGTGTCAGGAACTCCTACATGTTGCAGTCACCATCCGTACTGCAACACACAATAACCACGAAGTCTAAAGAAATGCAGTTTTTCCACTCAGATACTGCACTTTTGTCCCTTCTCTTTGACATTATGTGGAAAAAAGAAGAATACTTCACTGCTTTGATAATGTTACTACTGCTTTAGTAATTGGAAAGCAAGGCTCTTTGGAAATACAGCTAATACAGAATAGGGTTAATTAGCCAACATGTCTTCTGTACTGGGCATTTGGGTTACAGAGCAGAACTTTGAATGTTTATAAGGCAAAATGTAGTGCATCACTTGCAACAGGCTATCAGCAATGGGTACCAGTCACTGCTGTCCCTAGCCTTCCTTATCCTCTAAGGAGAAAACTGCCTTTGCTCAAGGGGAACACTGCAGTGCCACGTAAAGAGCAGTGTATGTTTTTATTCGTTTCCAACTTGTCCTCCCAAGAGTAATAAGATAAAAATGAGTCATGTGGGGGTCGAGTATATATGTCAGAAAGCAATTCACCTGTTTTCCTGCTTTGGCTGTGTTGAGTTTCAAAACATAATGCTTTTTATTGTGTGACCTTTGGTAGCAACATATACAGGGAAAGCAACTGAGGGTGCCTGGGAATACTCTGGGTAGTACTGGGAAAGAAGCTGTCTTTTTGTGGTGTGATTGAAAAACACCCTGCTACAGCTCAAACTGAAATGATTCTTCATTGCCATGCTGCCCTGACTCTTTATTTGAGATGACATATTTGTGTCATCAAAGAACCATCAGGGCAGAGTGAGGAAACTTCATAATGATGATGGTGGCAGGACCCTGTTACACTCCTATGAGTGTTTTGGGGACCTGCAGCGTTTCTTCCAGATGCCTGAAGTTGGCTGTTGGAAAGGGTATCTCAAAGGTTTTCAGGGGTGACTTTGAAGCATCTTTTCTCTGTCTGGTTATGCTGTGTGAGAGTAGCCATTTTTTCACATAGGTAAAATGAAATGTAACAGCTTTTGCCATGATGTAGATGACTGGATCCCTCCTCTTCATTCCTTGACTTGCCATCACCAGTCCTTACACAAGATGTAAGGACTTGCTTTTCCTAAGAACATGGCATGTATGAATCACAGAACCACAGAATGGTTTGGGGTGGAAGGGACCTCAAAGCTACCCAGTGCCAGGCCCCTGCTCCTGGCTATGTAACAGTTTGTTTCTATGTGTGATGGCTTTGTCTTCAGCAAGTGTCTATGGAGGTATACTGTAGGCTGTTCTTCCTGGGAAAAAAAAAAAAAAAAAAGAGACACCTTGCAATGTTGTGAAAAGAGACAATTTAAGGACATGAACATTGAGCAAAATGAGTTAGTAAGAGCCCTGGTGTGAAAGCTCATGACAAACTATTCCACTGTTCCTCTGGTTTCAGACGTACTTTCTTACTGCACAGCGTAAGCATGGACAGGAGTGCCAGCAGTCAGAGCTCACTCTCCCTTCACCACTGAAAATTGCTGTACCTAATGCTGAATGTCTGTTCCAAACTGCCTTGGGAAAAAAATGATCATAAATACTATACTGCATATACAGAACATAAAAGGAAATGCTTTTATGTTCCATATTTCTGCAATTGTTTTTAATCTTCCTTGGTCTGCTCCTGGGTAGAGAGGAGACATGAATTTCTTCCCTGCTGTTTAGATGCAGAGGAGAAGCTTTCTGAAATGAATTAGCCACTTTAAACTTCTATTCTTTAGAGGAAACCCTCTGTGATTTGGGGCTAGAGACATGAGAAGAAGCAGCAACCCCACCAAGCTCTGTCCTTGCCTGTCCCCCCTGTTCCCTTGTGCACGAAGGAGGTGCTGCTGCTCCTCAGGGGTCTTCAGCAGCACTCACTGTGCATTTCATTATAGAATATTTACTTTACAGAATTCATCCAGAGGTAGCTTTTATCTTCTTTCACAGATCTCAAGGATGAGCGAGCAGAGGAGCTGCCAGTGGAAGTGGGGAAGGAACACGGAAGGATTGCTGTGATGCTCCACACCACTCTGGGGAATCCCCAGCACACCTTCCTGCCCGCTCAATATCCCCCTGTCTTGGGGACATTAGCCCTGGAAGCACTGATCGCTTTTAGTCAGAGCTGAGATGACCACCTCAAGTTTTTTACTTTCTAGGCATGAGTACGTGAGCTAAATTCCACTCAGAGGAATCCCATTTACAATTCTGCACTTTTTATCTTGAGCACTGTAGCAAACTGCCATGTTGTCCAGACATGAGCTAAATTTTAATTCCAGAATTAATGGCAAATCACTCAATACATCTTTAAAATTAACTCATTATCATAACACTGGAAAATAGAACATTGATCCATTCACACAGCAATCCAAGGGGTCCAATTTTATGGTCTTCTTCAGAGAATTTACTGAAACTTGTCACCATAAATTAAAATCATAATAATAATAAAACAAACAAACAAACAAACAAAAACAGCCCACTCCTGAACACTTGCAATATTCAGAACAGAGGGGATAAAATGAATTACAATAAAAACACATGCTGTTTACGCATACAAAATATTCTAAAAGGCATCTTTCGTCAAATATGGAGTTCTACATCCTCCTTCATATTGTGTTTGTACATTTATGCATTATATAGAGAGAAACGGTTTTGACTGCAAATATGCACCCATTAAAAATCCATATTTAATCTTCTCCCTAGTTGTCTGGGAAGCAGGCTGTGCTTTGCAATATACATATGCACATTACAGATCGTGAAGTGAGTATTATTTTCTCCATCTTTTTGATCTCAAGGAAGCTGCACTATTTTCACATACAGTTTACTAAACATATCCATCCAGCAACACTATATCAAGTATTCATAAATCATCATATTTCAGATAACTAATTGACAGAAATCAGCCCCCAGAGGAGTCTTCTTGTAAATTCAACAGCTCTTTACAATGAAGGACTCTCTAACTCAAAGCTAAAATCCGCTTGAGCTTTGAACCAAGACCTGAAGGTCAACAAATGTAAGCTTAATCAGACCAACATGGAAACAGATTTCATCGTAAAAGCCTCTTTATTGAATAATGTGCTTCTCAACTCTGCCTGGCTGGGAAGGCATTACAATGTGATGAGTGAGGGACCTAAATTACCCAAACCCAAGAAAGACATACAGCACTGTTCAAACACAACCAGCCTCTGCAAGAAGATGGTTTGTGCAGTATAAAAGAGAGGCACAAGGCAATGAGAGCTGTACAGTGCTCCTGTCACTGTCGTTGGGCAACCCTAGGCTCCCCATGCCCTTGGCAGAGGTGAAGCCCTGGAGAAGCCCAGGAGAACACCCCCATGGATATGTCAGAAACAGCTGTCAGAGCTGGAAGACAGACACCTGTAGTGCAAATTGTAGGAAAACTGTAAAATATGCTCACTTTTGTAGGAATTGCTTTTTACATCCACAGGTGGGGCAAAAAGAAAGCTGACAAAATTACATTGTTTTGTAATTATGTTGAACAAATTCCAATCCCCTAATTTGTAGCAATGATTTCAACACACTGATATTTAAAATTATTTTATTTCCTTCTACATACAACACATCTCAAAATAAAGACCTTTAGAATGAAAAATGATGTCTTTATCAAAGGCATCACTGAAACCTGAGACGTCTAAATTTCCAGGGATGAAGAACATACCAGTCCCTTGGAAAAAGTTCAGAATGATTAATTGCAAATCTTAAAATGTTTAGCTTGAACTTCCAGCTATTTTACCTAGTTACATATTGGCTAAGCTGCTGGTCCGTTATTTAAAAATTCCCTTCCCCAAATAGATGTTAGCAGACTCTAAGTTTAGCCCTTGATCTTTGCTTTACAGAGAAAAAACAACAGCTCAATTAGCTCACTGTCTCTGCACTTGAGGGCATGTTTCCAATCCTTTCATCATTCACTGGTACATACCTGATCCCATTCCAATTTATCAGCATCCTTCTTGGGCAGTAGCCAACAGAAAGGGACATAACACTGACATAGTAGAATAATCTGCTAGTAATTAAAATGCCTCTTTTTGCCTTATCTGAAGAGCCAGTGTATGTTTTGGCTGCAATTTCTTCGAGAGCATGTGCTCAGCCATTATCTATTCTGATCTCAATGTGCTTTTCGGTGACTGCTCCCAAGACAGGCTCTCCAGGTGACTTATACTGAAGTTAAGTAAACTTCAGCATTAATTCATGTCCTATTTATTGGGTTAATGAGTTGATTTAAGCTGGGGAGAGGGGAAGGATGAGCCAGTGAGGAAGGAGCCTGGCATAGCCGTGAGGATGTAAACTTAAAACCAGCAAGATTCAGTTTCCAACGCCTTCATGTTGTGACCTTGAACAAGTCAGATTAGCTTCTTGTTTCTTACTTCTCTACCCATGTAATGCAGACGATAATATTCCTCGTAGCACTGGGGGAGTTGGGAGGATAAATAGATTAGAAAGATGAGCCAGATCATAGCTTTATTTCCATTTACAATGTATAAATGTATATGAACACACTTTCGCTCTTCTGGCCAAGCATAAAATGAAACATTTAGAAGGTAAGATCCAAAGAATTTCATTAAGAATCCACTGCAAATTGCAAATGACACCTCATGTATTGGAATGTGAATTGTGAGTTGGGTGTTGCAGAAGTGTAAAATTATTCCATAAATTATCTATGACAAAGTCAAAAAATGTATCAGTCAAAAATTGTATCAGTAAAGCCGTAGTTTATTTTTAGATCCCCAAACTGTGCACAGCAACATGTGTAATAAAGAAATAATTATTCCACTGCAACATGGTGAAATAAAACTAACATTTAGAATAAAAAATAATATGAAATAATATGAATTTGAATTGTGAATTTGTGAAATTTCTGCCTGATGACCTCCTGGAAAGCATATTGCTTAATGTTATATTAATCAGCCTTCTCTATCATGTAGAGACATTATGTGATTCTACCTCATATATTTTCACATTTTAATATTCATCTGAAGATTTCCTTCATATTTCAAGGGAAATGGTAGATGCCTGTACAGCACTTCATCTATCCTTCATAAAATTTGGGACAGATTTGGCTGTATTGAATTTTACACTCAACTAAAGTTCAGCTTGAGATCCCAGGAAGCAGGTGAGAGAGAAAAATAAATGATTAGCAAGTACAGTTCTTTGCCTTTTCCTTTGACAAAGGTCCTCCAGATATAACTTGTGCATCCAGTGCTGGTTTGGTTCTTTCAAAGGCTGCTCTGCCACCTTCCCCCTGCAGGTTCCCTCACTGGCCCCCACAGACCACCTCTCTCAGCAGGCACGCTGGCTCTCAGGGTGCAAAATCAGGTGGAGCAGAGGTCAGAGCAGCAGCAGTGCTCAGGCTGCAGCAGTGCACTGTGCAAGGGGAAGCCTTACAAAGTCTCTGGCCCTGAAAAACCAATTTTTTAAATGCTTCATATGGTCTTATGTGAGCCAGAAGCGACGCAGGTGCAGCATGCTGTAGCAGAGCAGTTGTTCTGCTGAACTGCTGCAATGAAGGTCTCACTGACTTGAATGCCTTATGCATAAATAAACAAATAATACAAACCTAACTCAAAAAAAGCATTGATTGAAGTCTTGGCACCTGGCTTGTGTGTTGCTGGAAAAGAGGTTTGCAACAAGCAATGCCAACAGAACAAGGAGGAGAAAACCTCAGGAGACAGTAGTGGTGCCTCTGTGTCTGCAGACATGTCCATGTTCTCTAAATTGTCACAATCCTCTTGTTAAGTAATTACCCAACTGAGTCTGAAATCCATGGTTTAAAGTCCTTTGAAGATATATTTAAACAGGAGTAGAGTACTAGGATATTATTAGACCAATTAAATGAGATGGGTAATAATATGCTAAGTGATATTTTAATTAATATGGGCCTATCTGCATAGACTCTTGTGGTTTATGAATAAGGTTTGGGTCACTCCTATTTATTCAAAATATTCTGAGGTGCCATCATACCGTATCACAACAGGTTTGATGAAATTATTATCAGCTAACACCTAAATACTTAAATACTTTGAAATCTACACCAATAGATGCAAACACTAGCTGAATTCACAGCAAAAGGAATAGGCTGAATGCCATCCTCCATTTAAAATTTACAGTTCTAGTAGTTTTGAATTACTACTCTAATGTTACTTAAAAGTATTTGTGTGTTTGTAGTTATTCATCTCCAATTTTCTACATTCCCAAGGAATAAGAGTATGACATTTTTCCACATTAAGGTAAACTGAGTATGTTAGTCAAGTACTACAATTTTTGCACTTCACTGTTTATAATATTAATAGCTGTGCTTTAAGAAGTGTACTATTGAACTGTCAAGAATGATTTGTTACCAGGTGTTAGCATAATTTGCCAGCTGTCATGTTTTAATCATTTTTATTTGCCTAAAATCTGACACTTAACTTTACTAGTAAATCAAGACATATAGCAGAAGTTATTTGATGCTGCAGTAGCTAAGAGGAAAAAAAGTCTGTGCATCCTTCAACTGGTATTTGTATTTTCACTTAGAGAACAGATTCTGAAGTCCACTTTCATTCATAAATCACACCAAATTGCTACTGTTCTCCAGAAAAGCTTTTTTTTTTTTTTTTTTTTTTTTTTTTTTTTTTTTATGTAAGTAGTTCAGTCAGATGCTACAGGGTTTCACTCAAGTGTATGTTTAGTCATGTGAGTAGGACCAGCAAAATTCTTCAGCTGTCTCTCTCCTGTCGGGGCCAGGACCTAGTGGGCTGCTGCTTGATTTCCCCATGAAGAGAATGTAGGTGTTTTAATGAAGTCCTCTTTGACAGCAAACAAAGCAAATTAAAACCTTGATTTCCCATGGGGAGACATTTTCCTCCCCAGAGGAGTTTGTAGCTTTTTTTTTTTTTTTACCAAATTCTTTTCACCAGCACCAGTATATCTCATGGCATGGTTTTAAACACCTGTGAACTCCTCCCACCCACCCTAACCGTGGTGACTGCCAGGAACATGCAACTGATTTTGCTCATGTATCCCCTCAGAGCTTGTTCCCACACTGCATGGAAAGCAAAGTTATTTTCTTTGGGATAATTTCCAGGGTACCAGCCTAAATGTAGAATATATGGCCTCATTCTTGATTTCTAAACTTTGAATCTGACTATATTAAAATATTCTTGTTTTGAAGGAACAAGGTTAGTAAGGGATCCAGAATGCTCTTCCTTATTTCCCTGGTCTCATAATTATTTACCTTCAAATCAATCTTCATGTCATCTGAAACTTTTACAAGCCAATCATTACTGAAAATGATTAATAGCAGTAAGCAGACACCAGCAGAATACCAGCATTGCACTTAATTATGATTTCTCTCTGATGACTACGTTTCAGATCCATTAGCTTGCCCATTTTTAATAGATTTAACCTGTGTTTTATTGCTATTGAATAATTCTTATTTTTAATCAAAATATTCCCAAGACTGAGTCAAATACCATACAAAAGTCAGAGTGTCTAAGAGCCGCACAGCAACCAAGCTTGTAATGTTATCAGAGAAACAAAATCAGGCTTGTTTGACACGAGCTGTTTCATAATATCATGGGGAATGACAATCATATTCCCATCTTCGATTCTTCATCACTTGGATCTTTCATCAGCTTTCATTCCATTTTTTTTTGCCCAGGACTCAAGTCAGGCTAAATGATTTAGAGGTAGTAAGGTTGTCCTGACTGAGTATCTGGGGCACTGACACGACATTAATACTCTTCTAATCTTTTAAAATTTCTCTAGTATTCTATGCTGTAACAAAAATAAATGTTCTGCCAAGATAACCTCAACCAGCTATGAAGGTCACCCTACGTAGAAGATATCCCGTCTGGCAATTTTAGAATGTTTGTTTTTATGTGTTGTTTAACATCCTCATTAGTTACTAGATGACTCCTAACTACTTCATCCTCGTATTTATTTTGAAAGGAGGAGACATGAATGTTTATGGAGTAATTCTCCTTTCTCTGCATCATTATTAACAACCTTATCACCAGTATTGTGAAGTAATAAACCCAGAATACTTCCAGGATTTATTTTGTATAAAAACATTGTAAGTGCATCTTATTTTCCTCATGTGTTTGGAGTGGATTTATTTCTAATAATTTTAGCTTTTCTTTTTAACTTCCTACACTTATACATCCTTCCACTTTTTGTTTATATACTGCTTTTCTGCACTGTCTCTGATTTCAGTTTCTGTGTTCCACAGAAGGGGATATTTTTGCTCTTGATTAACAAATCAACTTACTGACTTCCTGAAAAAGGTGACTTACTACCTGAATTTTGCATCTAAACATTTTTATTTATTCTTTTTCCTGGCTCTGTTGGACTGAGGGACATCAGCTCACTCAGTCAAAAACCAGGTTTGGACCACTTCACATGATTGTCTTCCACTGTGCAACATCAGGTTGTAGCACAACAATGACATTAAACCTATGTGACAGGAAAATAAAATAATATTTACAAGAAGAGGAAATTTATATTTTTATAACATTGTTTTAAGAATGCTAATTTTTAATTAGCAAGCACTGACTGCAGCTGCATGGGAAATGGCGGTGCTCAGCACCTCAGCAAACCTCTCTGCAGGATCTGGTTTCCTTTGAGTTAGATATAAGATTAACCTGTCGGAAACCTGAATAATAAAGACTCACAAAAGTGCCTATAAGTGAGTTAGAAATCAAGAATTATTAATGAAAAAAAAAAATAAAAAATCAGTAGATAATCTTAGTAGAAAATATATCTGAGAAAGCTGTCAGAGTTCAGGGCAGTTTGTGCAAAGAATGAAAGAAAAGATTTCATCAGATAAATTATCTGTTGTGACTGTTTTTCCAGCTCTACTTGTAACCAGCAATAGAAAAAAAAATGGTTCCTTTAACATTTCCTCAGGTTGTGACAATGGTTTAGTTAGATATGTAGGAATAATTTCATAGCTTATTGTTTCCACTGATGTAAGATTCTCCCATCCCAATGATCTTTCCATTTGAGAATTATTGCATTTTGAAGAAGTTGCAAAATAGAAGTTGCATAGCTCAGCTTGAGAGGAAGAACAAAGCAGTCTGCAGAGGCTGGAAGAGACAAAAGGGGGAGACACGAAAACAGGCTTTGCATCTAGGGAAGCACTGATTCTCCATGGCTACCAGGAATAACATAAACAGTAATTAGCTTAAACTACAGAAAGGAAGATTTAGATAAAACAGAAGGATTTTTTTTAATTTTTTTTTTTTCTCAGTTTAAGACTGGTTAACCATGGGAGGAGCATATAGAGCTCTGGAAACCTTCATAACTGGAGGCTCTTAGAACCAATTCTACAACAAAAGCTATCAGCAGTGATGAAGGTGGGGAAAAGAGGATAAATTTGGTGACCTTTGAAGATGAACCAAAGTCCCTTTAAGACTAATTTTCTGTGATTTCATGTAACATCTTGAACAGGTTGTTTTATAGACCAAAAGCTCTTGGAAATGAAACAGAGAAAATTATTTGAAGGCTCACAGATATTTATTGCCAGCTACAAAAAATGGCATGTCATAAAAAGTTAGTGATTATATTAAATATGTCATTATATTTATTATAACAATTAAAATAGCAAAAGCTTAATAACTAATGAAACTGGAGAGAACTTTGCTTTCAAATAAATTTGGTGATAAAGAATTATTTTTGACAACAACATTTATCATGGGCTACCTAGTACTGTTGTAGCTATTTGTTGTACTTAATAAACAATGATAAATATATCTTCTTACAGGAGAGTAGCTTAAATGTGTGTTGTGCAATCTTCTTGAGAAATTGTAGCCAAGACTAATTAAATGATTCTAATTAAAATTGTGTAGATAGGAAGGAAATTAATGGCTTCATTTGTACTATTTGTTTATTTCATTGTCAAGTGTACTGGATATAATTGCAGTGCAAAGAAGAAATCATCAAAATTATTTTTTACTCTGTTGATTCCCTGTTACATCACTTTATTGCAGAGGCTTCATTTTCTCTATCTTTAGAGAGAAACAATGCTGGCAAAATGTAAAACCTCAACAAAGTTATTTTCTTGTTTGAAGCTGTTAGATGGAGAATACATTTATTGAACAAAATAAAGGTTAAGCTTCAATTAAGCATTCTAAATATATTAGTGAGCTATTGAAAAGCCATAATGTCTCAGCCCACATGGTTCACCAAAAGCTATGAACAAAATAAATTGTAATAGAAGCAGAAGGAGTACTCAGATGGTATGCCTCTAACATGTGACTTACAATGGAATGCAGAATTACTCCTACCCTCTATTATGCAGTTTGTATCAGATAAAGAGATTATATATATATATATATATATATATATATACATATATATGTATATTTTAACTGGTAACAGACTCCTATTTCAAAAGAGGAAGAATATCTTTTTTTTCCAGGGTAAGGTTTAAATTTCACTTTTTCGTTAGGGGTTCCTCCTATCCAGGAAGATGATGATTATACGTAGTCTGTAACTCTCACTATCTCTTACAGGTTTTGTTCTGTGTGCTTGGAGAAATTTGGTTGAGACACATGCAGGTAAGCAGGTAATCTCTGGTTCTTTGAGCAGCTTGGAGCAGAGTTGCGTGTCCTTCCTCTTTACCCACCTTGCAGGTAACATCCTGGGAGCCCCCATCAGCCTCCCATGCTCATCTACCTCAGAGAGTTGTGATCTCCACAGGCTTCCTCTCAGGGGACCCAGAACTACTCAGGAAACTGATAATTAATTTTAATGGGTTTAAAGACAGGCAAAACTGTTTGGGAATTTTGTTTCAACTAAAAGAGGTGGAAAGGAAAGATTCTGAAATTCATGAGCTTAAAATATGTTTATGTTTGGCTGAATTGTGCTCGTGAAATTTGTTTCTTTGACGTGTCAACATTTTCTACAGAAAGCAGATGTTCTTTGTGAGAATTTCTGATTAATCAAAAATACAGTTTCCTTTTTTAAATTAGTTTCAGTCGAACAACTTTGACAACTGAACCATAGCTAAATCCTTTATGCTGAATACAAAATCTGTCTTTATGTTTTTGTCTGAATGTGCTTCTGCAATGCCATGCAGAAACTAACTTTTATAGCTTTGATAAGTGAAAATATTTGGGAAATGAGAGTATATTTGAAAATTCTTCCATTAGAGACATTTGTTAGAGCTAGCTAGACTAATGGCTTATTTTCTGCCTAAATCAGAGAGATTAATCTATAGCTTTAAAATCAGAAGAAAAAGAGCACTACTGAAATGTAAGGTCTTGAGTAAGACAATTTTCTTCAAGGGTAGGAGACTAATCATCCTTCTCAGCCAGTGTTTTTTCTTTCTCTCTGCTTTTTGGCAACTCATAAATGCCATCATGCTCTATGAAACCCCCAATTCCTGGTGGTGATGTGGTTATATTTATGAGGTTTCAGACTGCTCCTGGGATAGCTACTTTGGGTTTGAAAAACATTTGGAGACAGGCAAAATGAAATAATTAAATACTTATTTACTAAGGGAATGGCTGCAACCCTCACTCAGGTGTCATGGGCTCTCTGTGAGGAGGTACCAGGTCATTTAATGTGTCACTACTCAACCGTGATGGGTATGCAATGACTGCCCAGCGAGGCTGTTGTAGTGGTGTACACTGGGTATCCCAGGACCTCTCCCTGGTGATCTCCCAATCTCAGAAGGTTGGGTCCTATGCTCCTTCATGATCTGTCACAAGCTGAGCTCCTGGAGTACATCATCCTATCCATCTCTGCCCAGAGGGATCCTTCTTGTGTGCACAGAGTGAGCTGGGTGGTAAGCACAAATGACATGGGGATCTGCCTCAGATACACACTCCTGACCTAAACAGAAATGGTAATGTAGACGTACACGTAGTCCTGCATACTTTCCACTTGCCTCCAGCTGCAGAGTTGGTAAGCTGACTATTTAATCATTAGTGTCATGTTGTATTGGTACAATCGCTGTGCTATCAGCAGCTGTAATGCTCTAAGGACGTAAGTAGAGCAAGTTCAGCAAAGACAGTATTTTTTATTAGATCAGCTGATATAGCTGAAAGAAAAGCAGACAAGATTTTTATTCCCCATGGGAGACTCTTGGATGTGAAATAGAGGTCTTCTGATTCCAGCAGGATCGTCAATGTGCTTCTGTAAGTTAGAGGTCCTGGAGGTGGGTGGGTAAGTGAAAATAGCTAAAAATTAGATAAAATGTGTAACAAATACATGTGGAAGTGTGGAACATTTCCTTCATAAAACCAGGATTGACATCCCTTTCCCTACAATGTGATGCTCACGTACTAGTACCTACCAGATGTAAGGTGTAGGAAACCACCAGGTGCACCGTAAAGCACATAATGTCAAGGTGCCAATAGCAGAAAAAAAACACTCTGAGTGTCTCAGGAGAAAGGCCATAGTTTAATATTACTAACTCCTGAACACATCAGTAAAAAGGAGAATGTGAGTTTTCAAGCCTGGTAAGGTTCTACCATTAATTAAATGTATTGTGCTAAATAGTTTTCTACTGGCAAAAATGTGTAAGTCTATATTGTACACAGAAAGAAGCTATTTTCTACAGGGTGTGTGGAATCATTGCTTAATAACAATAAGAAGATCTCTTTCGTTGTTTGTTGGAGTAGCTGTGGTAAGCTGCAGTACCAGGACCATCAAACATCATGAAAGGTCTCAATAAGCAGCACAAAAGCTTTACTACAGGCACTTCCTAGGCTGACTGAAGAACTAACAACTAAGACACTTGATAAAGTTTTACCCCTTAATTGCTTGAAAACTGTCCAAATATATGGATTTTTATTTTATTTTATTTTATTTGGCTTGGTTTATTAATCTACTTGCCACTCCCAGTTGTTCAATAAATATTTAATGCAAGTCAGCTCCAACTTGGGTAACTTTTGGAATGATCTGCTGTGAGTACTCTTTCAAGCATTCATTATTCATCATTCAATATTGAAAGTGGTTGATTTGACACCTGGGTCAAATGGAGGCCTTAAAGAAGCCACAGACCACTCTCTTCTGCATGCCAGTCATGAAGAACATCCCCACTCCTGGATTTGTGGCTGTGGGGGTCCAGCAGAGGCTGGTGGGCTGACACAGCTAAGAATACTCTGTACTTAAAATGAACACAAAGCCGTCTATTTTAGCGTAAAGAAAAGATGCCATTTTCTATAGATAGGTCTCATGCATGAGGGTATCCTATAAGATAAAAAATCCTTGGTATTTAGGAAACAAGTTCAGATGACCTCAGATACACCTGGTGGTGGGATCACCTTCCTTTGACCTGACCGGGAGTCATTTTTTGGTGTTCTGGCTTATTTTGTGAAAGGAACAAAGGTGCTTAAAAAGAAGAGTGGATTTCCTTAAGCCAAAGTTGCTTTTCCTGGCTTCTTTAAAAGCATCAGAGGTAACATTACTGTCTACCTGGCTGTAAAAAGAACAGCAGGAATCAGATAAAAGGGAAAACTTCCTTTGAATTGTCTCCCCCTACCCCTTATTTCATAGCAATATTGCCTAGTAGAATGTGGTTTTTTTTTCCTTCTTTATGTAACTTTTTTTCTCTGATACTTGATGACAGAAAATAGTATATTATAAAAACGGTAATCTTTTCATTTTCCTATTGAGAAAGAGAAAATGGAAGGCAGGCAAAATTTGCAGAATTAGTGAGCCTGCCACTGTGACTCAAACACAGGCTTCTGTGTCACTCACCACGTCCCTGAGTATGTGCTGCCATGCGGAAAGGATGGAGGAACTGCTGGGGAAAACTACTGGGCAGGAAAGTAGGAAGCTGCCTGAGTATTAAATAAGAGGAAAATCAATGCAGTCCAAAGGTTGCCTCCAAGGAAACAAAACAACATTTCTAAATATGTTTGTCTTGCTTCTTTTTGCCTGCAAATGCTGATGGTTTTGGTAACCCCCCTACCAGAAGGTTGATGGTGGGTTTTGCTCGTTCAGGCTGCTGCTTGCAGAGCCGCCCGCTGCTCATTGCCACCCCAACCAGAGGTCAGCCTCTCCAGGTCCCGGCCAGAATATGTGCCTCAGCTTTCCCAGCTGGTTTTGATCCAGCTGAGCTGCCTTGGCTGGAGTGGTAGACAGGACGTGAATTGTTGAAGCATGGTGGATCAGAGGTGGAAGCAGGGTGGTAGAACCGGGGCAAGCTGCCATAGAGGAGCACCCACAGCCTTCACATGGTCTTCAACCATCGTACCCAAGGAAGGACTGGACAACATCACAAATGGTTTATCAGTATCAACGGGTCCCCACATGCCACTCAATGACATCCCCTTTTTCCTTTTGACACCTTCTCCTCCCTCCCATGCAGGGTAACAGTGGGTCTGTTGTGAATCTCCTTCAGGCTCCAGGTTGCACAGTCTGGGCTGCAGGGATGGCCTCGGTGTCACTCACTGGCCAAAATCCACAGTCACGGGTATGCATGAGTGTTTTCCTGTAGATTTGCCATGTTGGAATGAAGTGTGATGGCAGGAAAACAACTCAGAATCATTTCTTCTCTCCCTTTTAAAATATTTTTTATTTTACGAGAGAACTGTTTAAATACAGACTCAAGGATTTTGAACTCTTTCCTCATTCCTTGGACTCAGAGCAAATTTACATTTTTTTACGTATATCATATTTTTTTCTTTGGTGTTTATGACCATGGAGGGTGAAAATGACAGAATAAAAAGATGATGGCAAGACAAATACATAGGTCATTAAAACAGCTTGGATCCCATGGTTCAAAACAGACCAAAATTCGTATGTAGTTCACAAGTTAAACACATTTTCATAAGGATTTTTAACACACATGACATATCACCTAATTATATAATTACATAATGCTTTTTAATAGCTTACTGTTTTGGGGGGAAAAAAAAGAAAAAAAGAAAAACCTTCTCTGGCAAGCTCTGTGTGATTGTGAGCTCTAAACTCCAGAGGGGACTGCAGGTTCTATATATGTTTTTGCCATTTTTTTTTTTTAATTTGATGTTTCTCTGAAATCATTATAGTGTAATGGCCTATAAAGTAGGAAATACACTTTTTTATTATTATTTGAAAATGCAGACATCTAAAATAGACTGCCAAAATAAAGGTTAGTTAAATTTCATATAAAAGACCAAATTCATCTTTTTCTTTTTCATAAATAGTTCCACCACAGCAAAAGTGTTAGGCCAGAATAGATAAATTATCCTACATGGAACAAAGTCCATACGAAGCAGAAATTAAGGGATAATGTTATGATACAATCTGGTGTTCAACCATTTTAACTAAGGATAAGTGCAATTTAGAATAAGTTAATTTTGTAAAACTCATGGCATACCTTGTGGCCTTCTGGCTAACTATTAACTTGTGTGAATAACTGCTACAGAGACAGGGGCATTTGTTGTGAAAACTCCTAAGTGCTAGTGGAAGCAAAATCTTTATTGTTCAAATGTGCCCAAGTCTCTTTTGCAACTTTTAATGGCATAATAATGTTGCTTTTTCTATGCCAGGTAGTGCACCTCTGCAAACAGCTGCTGTTTTATAGCCCTAAAGATGCCTGAGGATGAGCTTTGTATACCCTATGAAACTTCTAAGTTATTAACTCCTAAATGGCACAATTCCTTCAAACCAATACCTTTGAACAAATACATATTTGTGACACAAGAGCCTACAAGCATGAAATGGTTCTCTTATTAATATGGCATTCTGAGAATGAACAGAAACAGGGTGTTGAGTATCTCAGGAAATTAAGCTCCTTGCTCTTTGTAACAAGCCCTTTCATCGGAGCCCTCTGTTATGCCCAGGTGGGCTGCAGCCAGCATCGCTTGACATGTGCCGCCTGAAATCCTGTGCAAGAGGGGAGATAAATAGGTAGACAGATGTTGTTCTACCCACGTTGAAGATAGTTGTTGTCTGCTTTAACTGATAGGTTAATTAGCACTGAAATTAGTGTGTTAGTTTGGGGTGGTGGAAGTGGAGAGTTCTGATTAATGGATTAATAGCATTGAGTTATATACGTCATTAGATACTTGCCTCCATGAAAGGCTGAAATGACCCATTAAATCATGCCTGATCCTAAATGATTGAAGTTCCTCCATGCTTTTGAGAGAAGTCAAATGCAAGCTGGCTGTCGGCCTGACAGGCACCATGCAAGCTTCTCAGCCCCTTCTGTTGCTGTGCAGTTGAGAAATGAGGCCGTTTACCATGCAGGACCTCATGCGGAATTTCAGGAGACAGTTTCCTCATGCTGTTAGCTAGTTACCACTAAAAGAGAAGTTTGGTAGACTTTTATGGGATGTTTAACAGCAAATTGATTTAAAAAAATCAAGTGCTACTTGGAAATATGTTTTCAAGTGTATCAGTTGTATGGCTGTTTCCTCCCATAGGCTTCTCATGTCACCTTGTCCTGTAGTATGCCACCAGAAGGGTGAAAGGACAGAGATACTAAGACACTAACACTTTCATGAGAAGTCAGGGAAAGCCCATGCAATGAAGCAGATGGGAGCTCATTAGTTAATAGGAGCTCAATTTGCTGATGGATATGCTGTAGAGCCTCACAAAATGGTACCAATGCCTTTCACAGCTCTGCAAGAAGCTCAGTGCAAGTGGCAAGGTCGCACGATACCTTGTGCATGTGAACCACTACAGCAGAGACTAACAAGCAGGACACACTTAACCTTACCTCTGACCCATGCCAGCACTAGGCCCTTTAGAGAAATCAAAGTGAGATAATGGAAGGAGTAATGTAACATTTTGTAACCCTGATACATTTCTGCATGTATCTACCAAACACAAGATAGTGAGTAGGCAGAAGCTAAGATTACTTCTCCAGTTTGTGATATTAGTATGTTTCTGAGTTGATTCAACAGGCAGGTGTTTGTTAAATTGGGTTGCCTTTTGTCCAGCTGCATAATCTGATATCTTCTCAAGAAAGCTGAATTTTACTGGCAAGTACATGTCACATTTCCGTATCTCCATTGATTCTCCATTAATCTGCATTTCCTTTAGCAATTTAAAGGGAAGTTAAACAGAGCTATGCTGTGTCCACTTTGCTGTGTCCTGATTAACACCTGAGTGTAGAAGCATTTTTGGCACGCCTGATTATTAATAGAACAAGTCTAGTTAATTGCATTGGTCAAACTGTTCCTGTCACTGTTTAATGATTAAGTGCACTCCTTGTATTTTCGAGTTATCCTTCTTAGGCTGAAAAAGAAAAGCACAAAGAATCACACAGTATCTGGAAGAACTTTTTATGATAAAGACAACTGGTTAGAGAGAGAACATTTGATATCTTATTATAGAGTGATATACCATCTAAAATTAAACAATTTTAATCTTGGCTTTTGTTGCAGTCATAGAAATGTGTGACTGATGCAACTCAGTGTAGCACAAAGCGTTTTCTGAAAGATTTAATACATTGCTTCTCCTGTGACTGAATTTAATCAAATTACATTTAAAACAACACAGTGCCAGTCATAAAAAAATAATAAAATAAAAATTGTAAAATGTAGAAATTAAATCATTCTATAGGATGCATTTATGCTACAGCTCCTCATGTGCCCTCCCTCCTCGATAGATCACTATATGGTACTGTCCTCTCTCTCTTAATTTTGTATCTAGGAAAAAAAGGTGGGTAAGATTTCTGCAGTACTGCTGTTACTTTAAATCACCTTCATTCACATTTTCAACAATTGTACTCACTTTTCAACGGTCTTTATACTGCCCTGACAGAGGTAAGTACTTGTATTTTTAGAGGTGCAAAGAAATCAAAATAGCTATAGCAAAAACTTGAGCAAAGAGCATATAAGCCTGTGATGCAGGGCACTAGGTCTATGGAAAAAACATGGTCTGCCAAATAACTTGATACATAATGGGAAATACACTGAATGAAGGAAAATGCAGGCCAAAGCTAACACAATTACATCGAAGCCACAGAAAAAGCTGAAAAAGAAAGGTACCATTGATACATCATAAAAGATCCACATAATTCTTGATTTAGTGTATATTGACAGAAGAAAATAACAACTTCAGTGCTATACTTGCTAAATTTGATGGAAACATTTCACCTGACGGACAATGAACCACCGACATTCAGCAGCAAGATCTACTTTTTCAGTGATTGCTTGTATGTCTGTAGAGGAGCCATTGTTTGAAATGCGTTAGCATTTATCTCGCTTCATCCATTTCAAATGGTAGTCTCATGCAGCAATTATCACTGCATCACTATATATCTTGGCTGGTGGATAATGGCCAGGGTAATCACTTTATCGATCAGGTGGCTGGAGCTATTGTACATGGTCTCCATATAGGCAGGTCTCTTCCAAGAATATGCCATAGCCTCTTAGATCAAGCTCCACTGGGAATATACCTAATTTTCCACTGCTGAGGAATTGCTCATCAAGTGGTGAATCCTTGTAGCTGCAATTTGTTGGGGATTGCAGGACTCTGGGAATCCAGTGTGTCATTTGGCATAACCCTCAGCAAGGGAGTAGCAAAGAATGCCCTGTATTTAGGGCATACGGTGTGACGCCTCCCTGCCCTAGCAGAGATTCTCTCCTGGTTTATATTGGCAGGAAAGTGCATTCTTTTCCTCCTGTACATTACAGTGACAGATGAGAGAGCTTCCCTTCTCAGGAAAGGGATGCCCTTTGTGCATTCCCATGGTACTTTGTGGACTTGGGTGTCTCAGCAGCATGCGGTATTATGGGAGCCACACAACAGCAAAGAAATTCAAAATAAATGTCAAAAGCTCAGCAGAGAATGACTCTGAGTGTGAGTGTTGGAGGAAGTGGGTGGAGAAATACCAAGTTTCCACACAGCTATCAGGCTTAGTCATAACCTAGCTGCTGAGAAGCTGCGACATGGCAAAAAAAAAAAAAAAATGTAGGCATGTGAATTGCCACCCTGGGTACCTTGGTGAAATAAAAAAATAATAATAAATTGAATGTCCTGGTTTGAAGCACAGGTGCAGAGAGCAGCAGATCAGCAGTTTCTGAACATCTCATTTAGCTTAAGAAGGCTAATATCATGGATCTGTCCTGGGATGAATGGAGAAAAGGTTCATCCACTTCACGCTAGACCTCAGGACAGGGAGCAACAAATGGTTTGGTTTAGTGTGGCAGTGGCAAACTGACAAATACTGGCATCCACCGACAGCCCAATGGCAAATTAATTCTTATAGAAATTTAATTTCATATTGAAGAAAATTTCTATTAATCCAAAAAAAGAAAACTTTTGTAATAAAATTCTCAGCATATGGGTCAGTCCTTGTTACTTTCTTTATATCTTTAATAATATTTTCATTGGAAAAGAAATCCATCCGTTTCAGAATGTGCTTCGTTGCTGATGCAGAAAATGCTTGCAGTGGAGATTCAAGGTAGATTTATTTGCATTTTCATTTAGACAGCCTGATACCCGTAGTTCAGGTCCTTCCTGCATAATTCCAATAATTTATCCTGTTTTCATGTAAGCGATGACAGAATATGTTATACAATAGAAAGTTTTTTTAAAAAATCTAAGAGCCATCAAGATGTCACAAAAAGACAGCAAATGATGTTTTGCCTTTTATTGGCCATCTGCCATCCTTGGGATGGTAGTCAATAACGATCTGTCAAACAATTAACACAGCTAATAAATAGTCACAAAGTAACCTAATTTGCCAACCACTAGTAGCCACCAGTTAGAAATTAATGTACTGTAGCTCATCGGTACTGCACCTGACACCCAGCCAGATGGGAAGGAAACATGGCATGAGAGATGATGATTAATGATGGGAGCAACACGCAGCCTTACCACGTGTTGAGACATGGAAACTCCCTTTCTGCCAGGTATATGGATGTGGTTAGCATGGGAAATACATTGCCTTGCAAATGATGGAACAGTGCAAGAACCACGGAGATGCCCCTTAAAACCATGGATCTCCTTGTGCCTCTGCTGTACACAGTGAAGCATGGAAAGGTTCTGGGTTTTCGGCTTACACTAAGGTTTTCTATTTCCTCCTTTCAGTAAAGAGAGGAATGGTGCAGAATACTAATGATGTACATAGAGAAGGTGATGAGGGCTTCCCAAACCCTGCAGAACTTATGTCTGATTTTGGGGTGTGAAAGGGCAATCACAAGCACCCAGCTTGGCTTTCTGAACAGTGCGAGGTGTACCCAGCAATTCTCTCATCGAGCCAGTAACTTCCATTTGAGTGCAGTGTGATGTGACAATTTGGGAAATCAGTCCATGTATCACTTATGAATCCTGGGTTGATTTTTGAAATCTGTGCTACAACGACCACAATCTGTACACGTTCTACCTCCTGTTGCTTACCGGGGTCCAGCTGGGCAATCGCACACGCCTGTCTACCTGTGAATAAGTCAGTTGTTAAAGACACTGTGTGGAATAGACTTTATTTGGGGCTAACAAAAGAATAAAAAATTGTCTATATCGCTGCTTTTCTCTAAGCTCTCTGCGGGGTTCTGAGATCTGAGAGAGCATAATTTCCCCACATCCATGCAAAGAGATCAGGGATTAGTGTCAGGCCTTAAAATCATAAAGCCTGCAAAATTCAGAAGAGATGTTCGGAAAAAAAGGAGAGTTTGAGCAGGAAAGAAAAGCAGCGGGTTCCAGTTTTGCAAAGCAGACGTCTTCTTTAACATTGGGATCAGACAACACAGAGACATTCTACATAACCGTGTGCTGGGAAAAGGACTGTTTGTCTCTTATCTGTTTATGAACCACTTAGGCTTCTCTTCAATTATCCAGATACATCAGTGAATGCAGACAAAAAAAATCAGTGGCAAATTCAGTCTCCATTAAATGCTTTTTAATTCCTGACTCCTTCTTCCTGCATCCAAACACAGACAGCTGTGACTCAGTGTTGAAAGGACTCAATGCTTTTAAAATTCATGGGAATGGCTAAGAAATTCATGGGAACTGCTCCCTCCTGTGGAGCAGCTGTTGAGCAGAAGCAGCTCATCCACCATCCAGATCTGCAGCCACCATGCAGGGACAAAGGGCCACTTTTGTCATCATCTCTGCATAATGGCTATGGTACCCTACTGCCATGGGCAGGCAGGAAACTCCAGTTCATTCCTGGGTAGAATCAGTAGGTCCAGGAGGATGCAGCAGCAGCACCCAACAGCAGGCAGGTGGTGGAAATAGGTAAAAAGACAATGCCAGTCACTGTGCTGCAGCAAAATGATTAATTCCACTGCAAGAATTACACAGAATCGTTGCATTCATTGAGCTCTGATGGGAATGGATGGAGCAGTTTGTGCTTCTCAAAGCTGGGACTGCAACTGTCAGAATGGCGTGGGGCAGCTTATGCCTTGCATTGAGCTTTTAGGTTGTTTTTAGCTTTGTGAGAGGCTGGCTGTGAATTGCTATAAAATGAAAATATCAGATTCTGGAGGAGAGTTTCATGGCATGAAGCTGATCCTGGAAGTCACTTGGCTGAAACCTCAGGTAGAGGCAAGCTGCAGTGTGTCCAAGGGCACGGCCATCTGCATCTCCCAACGGCGGTGCTCGCCTCGCCTCCTGCATCTTCCAGCAAGGCCCTGCACTGCCTCCACTTGTGTTCATGAGAATACCTGATGAACTGGCTCAGGGAGCTGCCTAAATATACACTAAGACAGAAAAAAAAAAATATTTAACCCCTCAGATCCAGAGCATTTCCATCCCTCAGCTCACACACACTCCCACGAAGAAGGGGTGGCCCAGGACCAGAACAGGCAAGGAAAGGGAAGCACCCATGGGAGATGCAGTAGCACAGAGACAGATCCTCCACTCATTTAGTTCCAGTTTGTTCCTGAGAGCACCCATGCAGCAGACTGGTGCCAGCAGGGCAGCACCCACTTGCAATAACCCAGGTCAGGAGCTGGCACAGGATGAACTGCCCATGCTACAGCTCTCCTTTCTGCGCTGCCATGCCAGCCTCTCTACAAATACATCTTGCTGCAGACATTTCGCTTCATCTCTCACATCAGTGAACATCCTTGGAGGAGACTGTCCTGTGCTTATGCTTTTGCTGTTTTGTTGCTGTGCCTAAGGGAACACAGCACTTGCTGAGCAGTCTGGCAGGGAAAACAGCAGCAAGTAATTCAGCTAATAAGGAGGCAGAAAATGCAGATGTGAGAGCGGACACCTTCTATCTCAGCAGCCCAGCCTATCTTACCACATTTCAGACTGTACATCACAGCAAACGAGACTGGTTCATGGGTGTAAAGGTGTTTCAGGGAGGCTAATGAATGATATCAAATACAAGACACATATCTAAACACATTAATAAATCATTATAAGTGTTAACCTGGATTTTACAAGTGCTGCTAAGCCTCATCTAAATAGTTTCCTCCACCCTAAATGTTCTCAATTCTGTACAGGGCATGAGCAGAAGGTGCCACATAGGCAGGTTCAAGTGTAAACCAGACTAGCTGGAAGGAAGGTGAGAGAAAAACAAGTATTGTGAGTTGAAGCAATGTACTGTGGTTTTAAACTCATTTTCCAGTTATTCTTTGCTCTTTCCCTCCCCTTCCTCTTTTCTTCCTGGGCAGCAGTTAATCAGCACCTGTGAGTATTCATACCCTCTGTTCCAGAAGTTCTATAGAAGAGTAGAAGTATATAGGGAGGAAGATAATAAAACGTGAAATATATGATGTTGTCAGACCTGTGCCCAGCAGCATAATTTATTACATATTCCTGCTCTTGCCAGTCACAAATATGCAAATTTAGAAAGATATGCAGGTGGCAGAAAAGATGAGAACTTAACAAAAATAACTCCTCAAAAGCAATGCTAGGGACCTTTACGGCTATGTCCCACAGTCCAGCAAAATAGCCTAGATAAATAGAAAGCAAAGGGATTTTATATGCAGACTACCAAGGTGTGGGTGGCTTGGTGGAAGTAATGGTGGCAAATGCATGTGCACAAAGCCACACACACACGTGTTATATAGTGGGAAATTTGACAGACCTCTGGGACAGCATGCGAAAGCAGATGCAGGATTGAAAAAAAAAAAATCTTGAATGCTGACTGGGGAGGATTTCAATTATTTTGACACTTATGAAATGGAACAGAATGATTTCACAGAAGATGTTTGTTCCCGGGAAAAGTCAAGAGCTGTCTCAAAGTGTCAGACAAATGCCAGAAAGAGGCCTTTTTTCAGTGCTGAAAGGTACCAACGCTCACTTTCTAGACCTTCTGAATGAAAAGATGTGATATTTCTAGTATCAGCTGTGAGTTTTGGGGCAAGATGGACCAAAAATCAGGTGAATGAGGAGATTTTCATGACTTGAAATGGAGTATCTCATAACGCACCTTTTCTCCCCAATTCTGGAAGATATACGTTACTGCTACCCATTTGTCAGAACTTCTCTGAAAGAAACAATTTCTCTTTGGACTCTACAATAAATTGATATAGAACCAAAGCATCTGCTCTCCTGAATGAAGAACATGGATGTTCACCAATGTCTCTGCAAAGCAGGGAACAGTCAGTGCAATAGGACACTTCACAAAGAGTGTGTGGGCTGACTGCCCATTGAAGCTCAGATTCTGACTAGGAGCTTCCATGAAAACGAATAACCTAAAAGGCAATAATTAGACATTAAGTAAGAACAAAACCTGGGCGGTCAGATATATAAATTCACTGAAGAGATTACTCCCTGTGGACTGGAAAGTAGCTAAAGTAGCTAGCTTACCCCATTATTTAAGAAAAGTCTTAGGTGCATGCTAAAAAAAAAAAAAAAAAAAAAAAAGAAAAGAAAAAAAAGATCAGAAAACTTAGCATCACTTTATAGAGCAAGTCACTGCAAGGTTTTTGAAGATCAAATAGAAAAAAATACAGAGGAAAGTGTACAGAATTAAACACAGTCAACAAGATTTCAGAAAAGAAAGGTCAGGCCTCAATAAGTTTTGCAAATTCTTCAAAAGCATGAATTGCCCTGGGGGTTGCAAGGACCAAATGTTCAAGTTTTCATAAAGACATTACCAAAGGCATATCCTGGGAGTATATGTCTAAAGTGTGAAACCATAGAGTCAGAAAAATCTGAAGCAGATGCCATTTTACAGTGCTTTCCTCTAAACTGGGGGAAGAAGTAGTTACTGCTTTCAGCAGACAGACAAATGGCAAGAGACATGGAAGTGGGAAGATGAACCCTCCAAAGCCCAAATACACCGGCAAACAAATAACTTAGCAGTACAAGGTGTGTTCATCTAGATGGCAGAAAAATCAGTGAATTCATTTTTTAATGGCATTTGACAGGCTATGGGATTTGGTATAAATTTTTGAAGACCTATGTTCCCCTATTGATCATGAGCACAGTGATCAATGTTTATCATATAGAAAATCAGACCTAGATTGTAAGAGCTGTGTTCATTCACTTGTTTTTTTTTTTTTTTTTTTTTTTTTTTTATTTTTTATTTTTTATTTTTTTTATTTTCCTTCTACACTGGATTGTGGCAGTAACAAATTCTAATTACATAATGACCTTGAAACAAAATTGGATCATGTCAAATTTCAAATTTCAAAAGAAAAGGCAATTTCAAATTAAAATATGAAAAATCTCACACAGAGTGTGGAGTGGGATGTTTCAACAACTTCAAAACCATTTTTTTCAAGAACTGGGAGATTTTTACTCTTTTTTCCTTTTTTTTTTCTTTTTTTTTTTTTTTTCCTTCTTCCTTGTAGAGATTTTTGATTATTTTTGAATTTTATTAAAATAATAATAATAAAAAAGTGAATTCTCAATCTGTTCTATACACAAAAATTCATGAAAGCCTCCTGATATGGGTGGCAGTCATGGCATCCATTATTAGAGCCTAGCCTTTGACAGAGATTTGCTTCTAGATTTCCAGACACATGTAGAAATGCCAAGTTGAGAGAGGAATGTTTGATCAAAAGGAGGAATAAACCCAATGGAAGTCAAAACTCTGGGATTAAAACAGGTCCCTTGCCAAGAAAGATGCAGTAATTTGGAGTATGATGATCCCCCTATTTTCCCTGGCACCTTTCCCCCACTTGGGTACCTGGGTGAGCTGCTGAGGGATTTCCCTGACCCATGGGATGTGCCCATGAAGCAGCACAGAGGTGGCTCAGTTTGCCCCTAAGCCCCTAGCTACCCCAAGATGTGGCATCCAGAGTCACTACAAACTTGTTAAAATTCTTCAGAAGTCATGGCATGGTGTTTGTCATGCCATAGGAAGCTACAATCAGCCATGAATGCCGTGGGCAGTGGGAGAAAGGCAGGAAAGGTGAAGATTTCCAGGCAGAGATGGTCTTCCACCCGCTAAATCACTGCCCAGCTGAGGTCAACAGAGTGTAAGGAATAGAAACGTGCTTTCTGAATGCTAAATAGTGTTTTTAAATGCTGAGATTCACAGATGGCAACACTAAGTGAGAAAATTTCAGATAATGATGTGCTCCTTGAACAAGGACTAAAGAATATTTAATTATCATAATAAAACAGACCATTGGAAACAACAACAACAACGATGACAAAAAAAAACCTTGTCTGTATCTAAAAAGGACTCTCGTTTATGTTTCATATCTTTTCAGTGCAAATATTTATCTTGGTAGAAAGAAGTGTAGAAAATATTTTGAGAATCATTTCCAAGGCATTTGCAGTTTGAGAAGCATCAGTTCAAAAGATCCCAGCGGGTGACCCCTTAACCTGTCTTTTCCTTAAGAGAAATAAAATAAAGTGAATCTTGCAAAATAAAACTTACCAGCAAAGTCCCTGTGAAGCTGGAACTGGTAAGAAATGCACATAGATAAATGCAGGCGATCAAAGAACTTTGCTGCCTCCTCATTGACTTGAGCTATTTTGAGTTTTGCTGCTGCCCTGGCCAGAGCAGGCTTGGTGCCTTTCAGACACGTCAGCATTAGCAAGTAGAGAGGAACCTATTTGCAGGACTCAAATTCATGCCCTCACAGGTAAAGGAACTTATTGTGTCCCATCCACAAGGAGTGAGGGCTAGCAGGAATGGAAATCTCCAGACAGATGGTGTAGTGCTGCCTGCTGGCTGCTGGGCGCCCCCATCCATGGCATGGGCAATGCTTAGCATGGGAGGAGAGCCAAGCACTGAGAAGCTGGGAAGGATGGGGATGCTCACAGCCCCTGGTGTATGCATGTCCATAAGCTACCAGACAACCTGCACAGCCCAAGCAGCACTGGCAGATTTTTCTCAGGCTGCTGAGCTTGTATCAGGGCACAGATGTGGCAGGGGTTTATGACTGTACACTGCTGTGCCTCGGGGGGGATGGAAGAAGAGACATGGGCCATAGAGCAGCTATTTACATACAGGCCGGGAACACTACAGCAAGGCCCTTTTTGTTTTTGTAATTCTGGCCCTGGCTCTTGGAGCTCTTCTGTTTGTGTCTAAAAGCTGCCTTTCTGTAGTATCTGTTTCAACTGGAGCCAAATGCCTCCTTCAGTCAGTCTAGGGGACTCAGGGCCCTCACCCCTGGTCTGATTCAGATCTCTCCTTCCCTGTGAGCTTCCGAACTTCTTGGGCCATCCCTTGGGGTCTCCATGCCTGCAAGCAGAGGCAACTGTCATGAGCTAGCAGCAGGGCAGCCACCCTCACTGAGGCCTGCAGTCACATCCACGTTTGCCTGGGCCTCACCCATCAGACCTGTGGCTGCACTCTCATGGTGTTCCATACCTGGCTCGAGCCAGAAGCAGGGCTAACTCATACATCACACTTCTACCTTCAAAACTCTTGCAGGCGTGTAATTTTGTGTACCTACAGGAGAACTACAGACGTTTTCTTTTTCTGATATCTACCTCTTACCTCAACCAGCAGCAGGCAGTTTTGCCATGTTGTCCTCGAGATGACTAGAAGCAGATGGAAGGGGGCATGGAGTCGCCTTCATTTTCCATCTGCTACCATCTACTTTTAGCTCCACAACTCCTTGGGAGGGCTTTTAGTCTCCTGGCTAGCACAGTCTGCTCTGGTGGAGCTGTACCCCCGGATGCGGCTGTCCCCGATGCCGCAGAGCATCATACAATGCACGCAGAGCAACTCCAAAACTTTCCAGTCCTTCTATGGAAATTTTTATGGCAAAATAAAAGCAGGTGATGTATTGAAGACCGCCACACATCCTGTATTTATGCAGCACGTAAAAAGTTATAGGAATTTTTGGTAGCTTTAATAAAATATATTTGAATACATGTGATTGTGGTGCAATATAAGACAATAAAAAAAATCTTCTCACAGGGAGAATCTTGGAGAAAAACACTTTTTTTTTTTTTTTTTTTGGCTGTAACTATTTACAGTAACTATGTAACTATTTTACAAATATTCCAATCAAGTTAAAAGTTTATAACAACATGCTGGCATTTAGTAAACTACAGTGGTCTTGAAACGTCAAGTTTTATTTCACTATTGTAATCAGAGTATATTTATTTTTGCCAGTGTGAGTGCATTCCTCTAAGCAAACTTTCAGTAAGTTCACATGTAAACTATTTATTTGCTCGTTTATATCTTATTTACCCATTTATAAACTTATTTGGAAAAAGTTTAATATATTTCTTCAGAAGTGGGGAGGTGGAGGTAAGGGGTGAAGCAGTCTTACAGGCATAAAATATGTAAAGACCCTCTAAAATGACCTCAGCAACAACAAAAAGCCCTAACTGTAACTCTTGAGTTGCTTATGAACAAGACTGTATGATATGATTGACTGTGCTAGCAGACAACCTAATTTGATGACCTGCAAAGGGCTTCCTAGTCCTGTGACCTGTGTTACTACCATTATTGATTATTTGTGGCTAGTAATAGGTTTTAAGGACCACCTTTTAAATTTTGATTACTATGGTGTTTGACACATGGTACTTGTATTGTATTTCTATGCAACTAATTAACAGGCACAATTCTTCAAGGAAATATATGGACAGGACTGAAACCTTTTTCTGCTTGTGTGAGTGGAGAGGACCATGTGCACTACTCTGTGTCTTTTCTCACTGAAGTAATTGTTCCAAATATAGACGATACACTCTGTGCCATGCAAAAAGCAGAACATTTATGAAACCTGGATCCAAAGTTTGATTTGACTTTAAGCATCCTCCTCAAGACCCAATTTCTTATGAAATTCAGATTCTAGATCCTGTTTCACATGGAATTGTTATTAATTTTACGTTGATTTAGTAGTCTTTAAGGTTGAGTTTAGCTGAGATCCTTTTAAGCCTTACAATACTCATTAAAAAACAAAACAAAACAAAACAAAACAAACAAACAAAAAAACTGTTTACCTTGATCTTGCATAATGAGAAAGCACACAGTTAGGTGCACAGACTCAAGTGCCCATTTGCAGGCTTTCAGTGCAGCACATTTCCCCCCAGTTAACAAAAACTGCAATTTCCTTGCTGTCCCTGACACACATATTTATCTGAGTCCTTCCCGTTACAAAACTCTGCAGCCCTGAGCTGGGAAGGGGGATCCAACACGGTGCAGTGGGTGCTCCCCTTAATTTTCCCCAGGGTCAGCCTGGCTGCTTGGTCACCTCCATGATAGCAGAAGTTTCACAGGAGCCCAACTTGGTTTTGTAGAAGGAGTCAGTATGTTTCCACACGTTCTCCAACTCACAGTCACCTTTTGTTACTACTGGATGAACCTTCTCTTTTCCCAAGCTTGTTTAATTTAGAAACAATGTGTTAGGCTTGTCTAAAAGAAGAAGAAAAAAAATAAAAAATAAAAAACAAGTTTTGACTTAGAGAAGTTTGAAGTGTGAAACTGTGCTCTCAGCTACAATATGACATAAACCTTAAAATTTTCCAAAGATGCATGGTGTTTTAGTTGTGTCAGTCCAAACAGGGCCACCAGAGGCTCAGACAGAAAATCCTACTTTTTGCTAAATAAAGCAGAAAGGACAGCATCTGTTTTCCAGAAGGGCCTCTTTTTCCTCATTAAAAGTATTAGTTGACTTTTAATATAATGAGTTAGAAAAAAAAATATATATATATATATTTGTCCAAATGTACATAGAGATTGCAGAAAAATTCAGCTAAACTTTGAGTTATTTATGTTTTTAGTTTTAAAAATACATGTAGTAATGTTTGAGTCTTACTACCAATTTTTAGTTGGAGTTCAATAACAGCAATGAAAATATTAAAAAAATAGAAGTACATGCTGATGTGAGATCTTATTAACAACACATCTGTTTGTAATACCTCTCCAAAATGATTTTGTTATCAGGAAAATTACTATCTGAAAACAATTCCTCTTCCTTATATTGATTTTTCAATCTGAGAGTTCACAATTCCTTGCAACTGGGTTTTTGATCCTTAAAAATCCTTTGTGCAGCTTCAGCATTTCCAGTTTCTAGTGACACGTGGAAACAAAGGTCAAAATTTCATTCTCATAATCATAGCAAAGCCAATTTGGTGCTTTCCATGCATTTCTGACTTTTTTTTTGGCCAAGCTCTGGTGCTGGGCTTTGTGGTAGAACTTTCCCTTGGAAGATGTCACAGCAATTTCTAGCTGTGAAGGAGCTTGGCCAGGTCTCTTTTGAGATGGTGAAGATTTCTGCCCATTTTCCTTTTCCTTTAATTCAGACTATGGGAGAAATCTAACAAAGATCTGAAGTCTCTTAAATACATTTCATACTTTTATCTCAAACCCCTCAATTGTTGCACATAGGCAGCAGTGCCCAATGTGGCACAGTCAGAGCAAGAACAGCCCTGGCGTGGCAGAGATGTGTGAGATTGCCCACTGAATGGTCCGGGATAAAGACAAATAATCCTGGAGTACTCCAGAAGAGCGAAGCAAATGGTGCCAGATGATGACTGCTAGATGTGCTGGGAAGTGAAAAGAAATTGAACTCCGTTAGATGATCGTTTCTAATGTTCATAAGCGATGTTATGTGACGGCTGGTTGGGCGATAGGCAAATGAAGAAGGATGGCTTCAGGCAACTCTTGCTGACAGCGAGTGAGAAGATCCAGGCTGAGCAATGTCAGACAACTACTGCTTAGTGGATATTTGGGGAATGAAGATGAACAACGTCAGAGGAAAAATGCTGAGGAAATGTAAGTCAAACAAAGATAAATAATATCAGAGGATTATTACACAGACGATATAGGGGAATGAAGATGAATAAAGTCAGTCAGCTGCCGAGCAGATATTAGACAAACAAAGCTGAATATAGCAAGATAAGAAAGATGTACAGCACAAATGATGCCTACAAAAGATTCCTTTAAGTTGGGTAAAGAAAAGAACAACTAATCTTCTCTCCCTACAAACAGATTTTTGTTTTCTTTCCCTCATTTCTTCTGCACAGATTTCCACTTTGCTCCTAAAATCTGCTATTTTTGATAATTTTCTTTCTCACTTGCTCATTTGCCCTCAGATATTTACATATTGTCACATTTGGACGGGAAAAGACCAGTAGCTTAGGTCTAGATGCTTTTCCCTCTATAGTAGTGTCACTCTATTAAAATCATTAGAGAACAAAACCACTCTGATGTGACTAAGGATGAAATTTGGCACAATTTGCTCTGGACAGAAGTAATAAGCACCAGAAGATACTTGAAGAGCAAGAAATGCCAAATAATGATACCTTCGGAGAGGAAAAACAGAGAAGATAATTACTTTAATTACAGAAGATTCCAAAACAGTTTAGTGAAACTACATGGCCCATCACCGAGACTGGAGTCACCAGTCCCTTCCAATCTCAGGGACAATTACTAATCTACTTGTGGGTTTTCAGGGAAAATAGGAAATCTGGCATCCTCAAGAAAAGGAGGAATTAGACTGTGTGAATTACACAATCAATTGCCAAGTGGGTAATGATGAATAGATTGTACCTCTGTTCTAAAATGACATAAATAGTAAATAAAAGCCTTGCTTGTAGTGTTTTCTCAATACAGAACCATATTTCCTAATTAACTGTATTATCACTGTCTTCCTCTTTCCATAATATACAATTGCCAGGGTAGTTTTATTGATACATTTGGGATTACTTAAAACTTAATTTGTTGCTTAGCATGAGGATTCATGTGTGTTGTGTCTATGTAATCAAAACATGGTTCAAACTGTATTTCTGCACTGTAATCAGTGAGAAATTAATGTCTTATCATTAGATCTTTAATGTGTGAGAGACCATGAGATGACTCACAGTAATAAAATGTGTGGAAAAAAATGCATGTTTTTGCAAACTACTCTTTTAAAGCTAAGCAACTTATTGGGAAATTTATGTAAAAAATATGTTTTTTCTTCCTATGTATTTGTTCACTTAACCAAGGTAAAATGTTGGCTTTGATACATGTGCAATGCCTATTACTTCAAATGAAGAGTTGTTAGCTATGGGCACAAGCTTATGGGGCAGGATGGTTTGCCAGTCAACCTTCTATAGTTAATAGTATGTAAAAAAATTATGACTTTGTAATTTCTTGATGTGTTTGTTATATTCTACCAACACTAGAGACACGACACATCAAGATTCATCTCTCCTGAATATACACCTTTTTCTATTGAGTTCGAAAGAAATAAGAAGTACAAGAAGCATAAGGACACAGATTTGGGGCTTTAGAATTTCGTCTGAATGAATCCAGGCTAAACAGCCCAGGTAATTGAGACAGAGCATGCAGTTCTATTGTGCAGATAAGACTGAACTGAAATCAGAAATAGCTGTCTTAATCATGTATGGGCAAGAGGAAATATCTGCTATGCCAATGTCAGAATTTGTCAACAATACGAGGTCAGCAAAATGAAATGGTTCAATTATGTATAATCATACCACATATTGCACTCCTAAGTGCAACAAACAAAAAGAGGACTATAAATGACATACAAAATAACTCAGGGCTCTCATTGGTTGCCCAAATAACAGACTTTTGGTTCTCCATGTAATTATTTAATCTGTTATTTAAGGAAGAGCTCTCAGTTACAAGGTCGTTCTCCACAGCACGCTATTCTGACAGTAAGTACGTGTCTTAACTTAGAGATTTTGGGGATAGAAGAGCTTATCATCGTCATTTAATCTGACCTTTCATTGAACAAGGGGAAACACTCCACCTGAAAAAGAACATGGTTTGTACTGTTACAGATCATCACCGTTGTGTTTCATTCTGGTCTTAAGTGATCGGTATTTGCTGTAAGGAAAAAGTTCAAAGAAAGGAAGTTGGAAAGGAATGAAGAAGGCTTGTGTCATGGTGAGGGGAGTGCTATGAATGAAGGATAATTGAATATGGGATCTAGGTGAGGTCAAAACTAGATGGATCCAACTTTTCCCTTAACAATACAGACTTGTTGAGCTAATCAATAGGAGCCCTGGAGCTTTCCTGGCAATTAAGAGCTCTAAGTTCAGAAGAGAGTAAGTGCTGCCCCTCATAATAGATGCATAGATTCAAAGATGACTTCAAACAAAAAGTCAATTGATATGAAAGTATAAAGATTTTGGAGTGTAGGTGAACTGAATGCAAAATTTTTCTTCTATATTAATTCCAAATAATACTTTCTTAGAATCTATTCTAAGGCTCTATCAGCAATATAGAACACATTTTTACACCAAAAAGGCCACTACTATTTGGGCTGAAACAAACTTCCCAACAAAAAATACAGACTTCAGATCTGTCTCCTCCATGCTCTGTCTTTTAAGATTACTCAAAAGGCATGTATATCCACACTCCCAAAGAGGGAGAGAAGAAAAGCTTTAATCTTGGCATAATTAAAAGAAGTCATCCTTGCCAAGTCTGTTTTTCATTTTCTCATTGTTACACTATTTATCTCTTAAGGACTTTCCCTTTTCTTCCTCAGCACAGCTGAAGTCTATGTAAAATGAACTTTTGAACTTCTGTTTCATAAAAAATAAAGAAGCTTAAGATATTCTCAGCTTCACTACAGGGAAGACAAGGTATTTGTCAGTGCAACATGACTTACCCAGAGTGAGCCTTAGCAATGTTTCTGCCCTGAACAAAACACAGAAGTAAGAAAGCAAGGCAGGTTCAGGACTTGGTGGTTGAAATAAGATGGATGAAAACCCATTAAAATGAAAATAGCTTTGGAGTTGCTCTCAATTCATAATAATGAAAAAGAGTTCACAATTGGGCCTACAAAGACTACTCTGTCCACTACTCTGTCTCTAATATTCCTATTCTGCAGACTCCTAAAACCAAAACAAAACTTAATCCTCCAAAACCCAACAACAGCAAAATCTGACCTTGAGGGAGCTTGGAGACATGGTCAGTGTTTTTAGAAACATGATTCCCTGTGGATGTACAAGAAATATTTCATTGTATGTCTGTGAAAACCAGAAGTATCTATTGAAGCCAAACCTGCAATTACCAACACCAAACAAAAAAGCCAATGCTATTGGAAAAGAAAATGGTTACAGCAACTTCTTTAGGTGGCAGAAGGAAGCTGTTACACACTTAATCCAGTTATTATAACCTATGTACAAGCTTATCATGAGACTAAAATCTATATAATTGTCAATGTTATTATGGAAAGGAGAAAACTAGTTGTTACACAAAGATTGGAAGAGAATGGATGCATTCAGACCAAACTAAGCGTCAGTTATAAGCAGATAAGCCTTTATCATTTGGTCTTAAAGAAAACTCTCTAGCTAAGTGGTAAATTGTAATAGTCACCACATCAAGCAACTACAGAGAGACATTGTTATATATACTCAGGCAATTATATTGTACTCACATTATTTTTTCTCTACTGTTGATCCTGAAAAAGTAACTCAGTGAGATATCTGTGAGGACCCAAGAGTTACAAACAGCACTTAAAGACATATTTAATACTATACATAAAAATAGATCGGAGCACACAACTGCTTTGCAGATTTTAGGTCCAAAGATTCTTGTTGAAATACTGTGGCTGAATGTCCTTGAAGGGTGATTTTATGTGAGATCATATAAAAAAAACCTGTTCTCTATAGAATAAAGCTTTTGATACACACAGTATTGATGCATATGAAAATTGGGTGTGGATTTCCAATCTTTAAAAAAATATTGTCCCTACATAAAGAAAAACCACAAACACTTATCTTAGTAATGATTCCCTTAGAGAAATACCACTTTTAATTTTCACAAAGCATCCCCTGTCTGTCAAACTCCAGTGGCACAGTATTATGCATGTCATGATTATCACACTCAGAATGAGTTTCATTGCACACTCAGCAAATGAATGAATGATTTGCTAATATTAATTAAAGATGGTTGAAGGTTGAAAAACTATCTGCATTGCTTGCCACACTGACTGATGAGGCAGACTGCAGATCTATACTTTTTTTTTTTTTTCTTTTTTACCAATTTGAACAGAATGGCCTAAGTAATTCATTAATAGATTATTTTAAAATGACCTTTTAAGACTAAATTTTAGCTAGAAGTCCTTTTGTTGTACCACGTATACTTCAAAGACCAATGTTAAAAGATTATGGAATTGCTGCGCACAGTGCTTTGGTATTTGCTCACCTTCCTTCCAAATCTGCCTTTACTCCAAGGCTTACTTTCAGCCAAGAGTCAGATTAGTCTCAGTGAGTGAACCCACAAAGCAGTTTCTCAGATCCATAATATATTTATTTAGCAGGACTCTATATTGGTTCTCTGCTGCAGAGCCTAAAAACCTAATGATCTAATTTTCCAGCTTGGGTGTCTATAGCTATGAACCTGGACCTCTAGTTACACAATGAAATGCCTGGATTAGACTCTTAGGGACTGTTCCTGCATCAAAAATATGAAATACATCTATATTCAGTTTTAGTGGGTGCCAAACCAAATTAATACTTCCCCAAAAGTATCAAAATATGGAGTTAATGTCTTGATTACTTTATTTAAATTAGCTGATAAGGAAACACTGTATTACAGAAGAGCAGCTATGGATTTTCATGAGTTTCTTTTGCAGAAAACATGGCTATTCCTTCCAGATACTGCTGATGAAGTTTTCTTGACTGAGAAAGAATCAAAATAACAGATTTCTCTTAAACAAATTTTATTATCCCAACGATAAGTTTAGGCATTTTTCTGATCAAATGCTTCCCTCGAGGGCATGCTGGTTCTATGTATATCTATTGAGATCCATTTCATTTTTGGTTAGTCTGTGCATTAGCAATTGTTAACAACTGTCCTTTTAAATTATTATTATTATTATTTTTTAATTTTATTTTTGTTTTGCAGGAGGTGCTACAGAAAACCTATAGTATTTTGTGGATTAGGAGAGCTACAGAGTCAGTAGGTTTGTAGGGTGGTTCATGCAGTGGCTTTGTAGTGAACTGGACTGGAGACTTGTCATTGTGCCAAATATTAGTACAACAATCGGTATATGGTCTCATCCACATAAAGTGGAATTGTATCTGTTCTCCTATCAGGGCCTTTCCTGCATTTCTAGAAGACCGAACAGGATTTATTTCTTTGTATCCTATCTATCCTAAAAGGATTACATTAATATGTCCCAAGGGATACGGGGGATAAAGAGTATTTGTAGCCATTCTTCAGCTGTGGAGCATAATTAATAGATTGTATGACAGTGTCATTTGTTCATTTCTTTTCAGTTAAAATAGTAAATCTTGGAATCAATTTATTTGGTTTTATTTGGTATTTGGTGTTCTTCTCAACTAAGATGTGATTGAAAGATATTTGATAAAGTTACATATTGTCTTGTCAATGTCCTAATCTCTTTGTTTGCAGGCTATGCTATGATGGCAGCTTCCTTTGCCCCATCATAATTTGCCTTGTGTTGCACTGTTTACTTCTGCTTCAAATTTTTTACTCAGCACTGTAGAGATTTCCATGAGTTGCGGTAAGACCTTGAGATTTTGCTTTTGTTTGTTTAGATATAAGTTTGAATTATTGTTTAACTACTCTATAGCTACTTTTATATTGCAGGTATAGCAAACATAGCTGTCCTTGTCTTCCTCTCTTTATTTGAAATTTAACAGCTAGTAAATCAACTGACATTAAAATGACTCTGTGGAATGTACAGATTTAAATGAACCAATGAAAGCATAATGCACCTGATAATATGAAAACAAGTAATGAAATTTAAAATGATTTTATTTGGAAAGACATCTAGAGGTCAAGGATATTCCAAGTTCTGAAGGGCTGTGTGATTTCTTCCTTTCATGTCGAAATGCAATTAAAAAAAAAAAAAAAAAAAAAAAAGGAGAGAGAGAGAGAGAAAGTCTTTGTCATTTTAACTCCATTATTTCAATACATTGACTCTTAGTACAATATAGAAAGAAGAAGAGCAGAGATGCCTGTACACACTACATTGTATAGCCCCAGCAGTATGAACAAGCTCAGTTCAGCACAATACAAATCTCTTTGAAGAGTGTGCAATCCTTGTGACAGCAGTGCTCTTCCCTGCTGAGAAGAAAATAAAAAAGCTGGTGGCCAAAAATCTGGCTGGGGGTTTGGGGAAGTTGGGGGCATGATTCTTACACTGTTCCTTATAGTCTCTAGGCAATATTGCACAGGAAGCATCCTTGGCACTTCGTTGTTTAGAGTGCAGGAGGCCAGAGAATAAGAGAAGCTGTTGTCACTTTTCTGTGCAAAGTGTGTGATTCAGACCACGCCATGCTGCATCTGCTACTCTGTCTGATGAGGAGGTCACGGGTGTCCTCTCATCAGCTCTGCTGAATGCCATGGAAAGGACAGATATTTGTAGGTACTGAATTTTACTTAATTCTTGTCAATCTTTCTAAAATGAAGGATAACCAAACGGTAGCAACGTTTACTGTTTTAGGGAACACTTCACAAATCAGACTCTGAAAAACAACTTTCAATCCCCCACTTTGTATCTGTGTGGCACTCATGTATCGGAACTGTTAGAAACTTCTTTTAACATCAGTCAGTTTTGATTCTGGATGGAGCTATTGATGACAGTCCACATGGGAGCACAGGCACAAGCCATTCTGTTTGCAGTGTAGGTCACTTCAGGTTCAACCTGCAGCAAAGCTGAGCACGTATCCCAGACACACACACACACACACAGTCAGAGACAGGGCACTGAAACAACCAGCCACACAAGGCACCCTGGCCAAGAGCTGCCTTCAGCAGGACTCACATAAAACACAGTCAGCTGAGACCCCTTCGTTATCTCTCTCCAGCTGGCTGAGATAAGAAGTTCAGTAGTGAAGTCACATACACACATTCATGGATCCTTTGAGCAGCTGGCATGGCTCCTCTGTCTATCCACCTGCCCACATGCTGGGCCCTCGCACCTGCTTCATGACTACTACTGACTGGCTGGGCCAGTGCGAAGGTCACTGCACACTCACAGTATTCACACACTCATCCCTCGTGCACACTGAATAAACAAGTCCCCCTGCGTGCACTGCATGGGCCCCTGCCTGCCTGAAACCTGGCCTGGGCCTGAGGCCCACTGATCCGGCCCAAAGCTCAGCAGGGAACGCGCACATGCAGCCCCCGCACACCAGGCTGGAAAGATCCCAGTGGCTGGCACGCAGTTTGCTTATGTTGGTTCCCCACTAGCTAGTTTTTCAGGCACAAAGTCTTCAGGACCATTTCTAGATTCAGAGAACTATGCCCCCCCACGGGCTGATGCTCACTCGCTCCAGGAGCTGGCACCACAGGCTGTGGGCCTACACCCCTGGCCTGTCTCCAGGAGCTGGCACTGGCTTCACCTCCAACAACCATTAGTAGCTGGCACTTAATTCATTTAATTTACTTCTAATTCTTCACTCCTTCTTAATTATCTGCATATGGACTCAAAAAGAAGCATTTTTCAGTTTGGAGTAGGAGGATTTTGGATATGAGCTTAGGAGACTTTAGTCACAGCTGAATGTCATTAAATAAGAAATTTACCATTTACTGAATGTCTATTACAACTAATACTTTATGTTTTCCTAGAATATTTTTTTTCCTCCTTTTTTTTTTTTTTTTTTTTTTTTTTTTTTTTTTTTTCCCCATTTATTCCATGGACTCCTAAAATGTATTTTTATGTAGATTATTATTCCTACCATGCTTATTTCACATCACACCAATGTTTGTTTTCTTCCCTTTGCTGAAGTGCTTTCAGTCCAAGTTGGTTAGAATCAATCCAACTTTTGTTTTGCAGTTATACAGACATTTATTAAATGGCAAAAATTAGATGATCAATGAAGAAATGGTAGTGGGAGTCAAAGCAAACCCTCATAACCTTTGCAGTCCTTTACAGCAGGATTTTGAAATGAGTTTTTTAAAAAGACCTTTATAAAATCTTTCATGAACAAACAATTCAGATAATATTTGTTGGCAGAGGAATTTGAGAGAAGCAAAAAACTAAATGAGCTATCTGAGGCCTGATCCAGTTTCATGAAATGGTCAGTTGGCCTAAAAACCAGCAGAAAAATTAACTTTGTTCTCCAGGACAACTTCCAGATAGAAAACCAAACTGAATTAAACTTGGGCTCATGAAAACCTGTAGCAACCTTTCCATTTCAGCTTATTCAACAGCAAGAGCTGTACAACTTCTAAAGAAAAAAATACTACCTTTTCCGTTTCCCTTCTTTTAATGGAAGCATACAGATATGCATAAACACAGCCATCTAGATTTTGAATTCTGGCTGCCAACAGAATGCGAGCCAAAAGCATTTATGCAGATCACTTAGTGGTTCAAAAATTGAAATGGAAATCTCATCAGAAAGGAGAGGAAAAAAAAAAGAAAAAGAATTAAAAGGAAAATAAAAAGGATCAAAGAGCAACAACAACTGTTCTTTCAGTGTCAGAGTGCTCACCCTGCAAAGTTCAGTTGTGTTGGTGCTGGTAGCTGCACCCCCATCAGACAGATGATTTATGGGAATGTCATGTCTGTAAATCAAATTAATATTACTATAATCAGGGGCCACTTCTGAAAACGATAGCCTTTATGAGTCAAAGCAACAGATCATTGAAAGGAAGCAGTTCAAACAAGGGCAGTTTGGACACGTATTAAGCCATTTTGTTAACTGCAACATAACAAAATTCTGGCATTGCCTTATAAAGATGTTGGCCCATAATGAGTCAGGAATATTGACTATATCACATAAATACCATCCACAAGAAGACAAAGAGGTACAAAGCGTTGGAGTGACACCTAAAGAAATGCTATTTCTTAATCTTTGGAATGATATGATGCATTGCAGTGTCTCCCTATCTCCAGGAGACCATGACTTCAGAATATTTGATAGCACCATTAAGCAGCTGTGTAGCACTGAAACTGAAACACAAAAACTCATGCTGAAACAGTGGAATTAACTGAAGAGAATACAAATTAGCTAACAGATTTATTTCTTACACTGACATAATAAACAAATATTGATGGTTTCCTGTGGTGTAATACATCCTTATTCACTGCTTCACAACTCACTTGGAGCTTCATCATTTTCTCTTCACTGCTTCTAAATGGGTGATTTATCCCATACTTCTCGAAATATTAGTCTGTTTACAGTCTTCAGATAGCTAACAGATTGTGCGTCATTAAAGTAACAATGTGGAGACTTGCAATAGTAGATTGTTGTGCTATTCACCTTTATTTTTTTATTTATTTTTTATTTTTTTATGCATCAGAGTTTAAAGAAAAGAAAAAAAAATCAGCTTTGTAGTTAACTGAAATATTTTGATTGTGGATCATCATAATACCTTTGGAATAACTTCATCATCTCAGACTACCTCCTACCTTCTTATGATTTTTAGGTGCATAAATCAGAAAGAGAGCACAGATTTGCAAGAGACATGCAGAGGCCCTAAGTTGTAATCTGAAGTACAAACCCGCATAGTGTGGCACAGGGTGAAATTCAGCTGCAAGTTTCAAATGAATGGAGCTCAATTCAAATGCAGTGAAGCCCAAACATTCTTCACGTTTGAAGTATTCACAAGGCAGATGACAATAGTGAGACTCTCCTATCTTGAGCAGATACCCAGGCCAAACCTCCATGTTTCTCAAAGGCAAATACAAGGAGTAATCACTACAGAAACACTAACTGAAACAGCTGTGTATGATAAACATTATTTCTAGCCCTTTTCTTTACTCTCAGAATGAGAAATACTCTCAAGCATTAAGTATGTAATACTTATTTTTCATAATGAAAAACAAAACAAATATTGAAAAATGTAATAAGCATCTTGGCAGAATTTGTAGATTAAATCCTTACACATCTGAATTGACAGAATTTCACTGTGAATTTACATAAAGCCAGGGTTTTATTCATGGAAATTGACTGCCAGGGTGTTCACAGTCCAGATCTGGACTTGCCCAGTCCCAGAGACATTCAAACATTCTGAGTTTAGAACATTTACAGAAGACTTTGTATTAATTCTGGGGTTTTAAAAAATAAAATCTTTTGGGATATAGTATTATCAAAATCTAAATAAATAAAATGCCATCATGCTAGCAGTTTTCTGTTCAGACAGAAAGTACTCAGGTAGTATGTCTCATGGATTTTGATTAAAATCATCTGACAGATTTTCATTACATTGTTTCCACCCGATTGTGTAGAATTGCTTCCAGATTATTGATTTAATTTCTTGACATAAACGCAGAATATAAATTCAAAGTTACTTTATCAAGTATCAAGTTATTTCTGCTGAGATTTGAGAGTTCTGGATCAAACCCTACAGAGATCAAAATGCCCACAGTTTATTCTACGGCAGTTGAGCTTTACTAAATGAGTTAAATGCTTAAAAACATTTTGTCCACCCTTTCAAAATTTAAGATATGTAACTGTGCCTGACTATGCTATTTTGTGCTGTTTTCTAACATATCTGTTAAATTATTCTAGATTACATGTGAGAGGAATCAAAGGCTGCCAGCAGGTGAAATTTGCTTTTGGGGTGTTTGGGGGAGGAAATATGTTAGAAAGTGTAATTCACAACTTGCTTTAAATGAGTTGAAAATCAGTTATATCAATGGAAAGTAATATATTTTTGCTAGATAATTGATCTTATGAAAATAAACATTGTAATTAAATCTCCCATTTGTAGTATGGTCCATTTTTGCATGAACGATAATCGGTATGAAATGAAGTATGTCTGTGAGAAGCTTGCAAATCACACGGTGTGCAAGCATGGTGCTTGGAGAACTGGGCTCTCATGTCTGCCTGAGGAAGAATATTTATCTTCAAGAACACTTTAGGCAAGTAAATCTGCTTACAGTAGGTGAATCTGTCCTTAAAACACACTAAAATAATCATTTAGGGCACTGAAGTTGTATGGGCAAGAAGTACAATAGTCCAAGGAACCTGGTAAGCAATCAACAAGGTCATTAGTATTGTCATTAGTCATACTTCTGATTTAACACGTCCTTGCCAAAAAGGTAGTGCTTGGGTAGTATTTTTTAGATTTCCGAAAGCTAGTACGAACTATACCAGCCTCCACCCATCTCCATTCATTTTCTTTGTTCTGCTAGTACAGAATTGAGTAGAAAGTAGAAAATATCTTGCATTTAAACAGTGCATGTGGTTTGATGCTCACATCATACCAAAATCACATTAATAAATTTAATGGGATTGCCAAGAGCCCAAATAACACCTACTAGCATATCTTCATGTCCTCCATTTGTAGGAGAACCTTTCCCCTAGACATTTTTGCTGCCTCTCCTGTTGTGGGATCTGTCACGGCAGATTTACTTTGACAAGTACCATGTGTCAATGAAGGAGCACCAGCTGTATACATCCTCATCTGACCCAGCAATCAATGGGCACTTTGGTTTCTGCTTTCACCCTCACCCAGTGAACCATAAAAGATGCAGTGGAAATCTGTAAATTGTACTAAACAAAAAAATGAACATATTATTCAAGCCTTTCCCTAGTCTTTTTCCTATGCTGCAGGAAAACCAGTCAATTCCCAGAACTGCTGATAACATGAAACTCCTATGCGATCAAGTTCTTTCCTATTTCACTGAATTATTTCAAGTGCCTATTCCTCTTGTGTGCTTTTCCATTTCTGCATAGCTGTAGATTTCAAGTTTTCCAGTACAGTACTGCAAAACATAATAATCTTACATCTCTCCATCCTACATAATAACATCTTAAGATTGGATAATAAATCTGATTTTTAAAAAATAATACATTCTTGATTCCTTTGATTTGCTTTCTGGTTCTCTAGATGAGATTTCTTCTGCTATACATTGCAATTTTTCTTTTCCACATATGGGAGATAGTAAAATAGCTTTTTGTTTTCTAATCCAAAACTGAGATTCACATGAAAAATCATCAGTTCAGTCTTTAAAGGAAAAAAAATCACTGGAAATCATTAAAGCTGTGGCAACATTACAACAGCAGATACTATTTATAGACTCACAGCAATCTTTTGATAAGATGGTACTTGAACCCATCTGCAGGATCTGCTCAATGTCCAAATCTTTTAGTTTCTTTTCTTATCTAAATCATAAATGCTTGTGATTAGATCTCATGGACTGAATCTTTGCCAATCATTTATTCAGGTAGCTGAGCTCTTTTTCTGCTTATGAACTGCTGTGATCTGATCAGGATTGCTGCAGATGTACTCATTATTAACAGCTACTCAATGAAGAATTAGGGCTAGACCTCCCTCTGCATGTGGTTATTTGCAGTCCAATTGCATTGATTATTGAATACTCACTGTTTGAAACATGAAACTCGGTCACCTGATTATACGGTCCTCTTGTCGTCCAATGACAGATGTTACAGGAAAACAACTAAATTGTAGGAAATACACTTGTCGATATAGAATTAGAGGTGTCCAAAGGAAAACCACTCACACCCCAAAGATGTACAAAAAACTATTCACAAAGGTGTTTATGAATATTGAATTATTAAATGCCTTGAATATAGTGAGAACCAAATTGTTCCCGTGAACTCACAGGAACATATTCAGAATTTGTTTGCAGGAATCAAAGACCTGCATTAAGAAACCATTTGAGGTTTCTTCGGTGTGTATCATCCCCTGTAAAATTAGTTACTGCTTAAGTGTGCTCATGTGCATCCAAAGGAGAGACTGAATCCTAAGCTAATACCTCTAATTCTCTGATTTACCATTCTGTGACTTTTGTTACAGGAATGTCACTTTATCAGCAACCAACGTACTGGTACAAACAGTGGCACCCACGAGCAGTCTCAGTGCTTTCCCACCCACTTGCAAGCTCCTTCCTGAGTTGTCCTTCACTTGTTCCCTCAGCTGGAGTAAATCAGCATCAGTGCTGTGCAAATGGCATCTGGCCTCTAGACTTTAAGATTCCATAGTATCCCTGTATTTTGTTTTTAGGTTGAACATAGAAATTGCACATCTATTTTTATCTAGTACTACAGCACTGAGCTGGAAGTGTATAGCCTGGAAAGGAGCAAATCTGACCTCAGCTCTGCTGGTATTTTCTCCTATGATTGTTCTGGGACTTCAATACAGTTACACTGCATTAATACTTGAAAAACAGATTTGGCTGGGATTTGTTTTCCTCTTTTGGGGGGTAGTAAAGAAGCAAGTGAGCGATTATTATAGTAATATTTGAAAGTTGCTAAAAATTAGAAATCAAATAACATCCTTTGAAATTGAGGGGCTGAATTTTCCTGAGGTTTACTGAAAGTTCTCACTGACAGCATCAGGTCAGAGTCTAGTCCTGAAAAAACTATTTTGTACCCCCAATGAATAACAGTGGTATCTGGCACATACAGGGATATAACCCTAGCAACTGAAGTTGTCAGATACATCTAATCTAAAAGCAGGAGAGAAAAAAAAAAAAAAAAAGAAAAAAAAAAAAGGAAAAAAGAAAGCAAACAGCATGCAGGACCTCTGGGAACAATTCCTTCCCATGAACAGAAGATAGGGGAAAAATCTTTACTTGAGCTATGTCTCAAAGCTAGTTTTCCATGGAAACCAATGGAAACCAATAGGTGAACACCACGAGCACACCTCTGAATGGCTGAGCCCAGACCCATAAAGTGCCTGAAGCCAGGTGTGATTGCAGGGACAGACCCAGAAGAGTCTGTCACCATGGATGTGACATACACTTCAATAAATCTGTGCCCAGACCTCATCAGGGCTTTTTTATCCATATCTCCTCTCAAGACCACCCATTACTACACAGTTCTTCCTTTATGACATTTTCTACAGTATGTGTCCTGAGGAGAATCAGAGGAAAAGAAAGGGAATAAAAAATGGGCAAAATTGGGCTACTTCTTGTAGCTGTATGCCCATTGCAATACTACCTACTTCCAGTACCATTCTGCTAAATGCTTAATTGGTTTCAGGCTTGTTTGACAACAAAGCAACGTTTAATCTGATAACTGGTCTTTATCTAAACTACCACATCCATACAACCCCTAATTGGACTTCAACCTTATCTGAAAAGATGAGGGGTTTTTTTTGTTTTTCTTTTTCCATTTTTTTTTTTTAATGTAACCCTGAATGTTTGTGGGTTTCATATTTGTATTCATCAAAAACACTAAATAAGACCTCTGTTCTTGAATGCATTTGAATGTGCTAAAATCAATATATTTTAAATCAATTCTTTCATTCAAATTTGAGCTTAAGGAATGTAGTTCAGGGTTGTATTGGTCTAAAATTTTGTCTAGTTCTTATTTATCTATTTATTTGTTTTAAGTGAGCCCCACTCTTCTGTTATTTTATTTTGGGCTCTGCACTAAAAGCATCTCAAGGTCCCAGCAGCCCTCCACAGCCATGTGCTTCTGTAAAGGAGGATAACAAAATCAGTGGATTTTAGTTTATAAGAGGTTATATGCAAAAAGTTAAGAGAAACAAATGAATAAAGATTTTTTTTTTCCTCATTCCGAATTACATACCGCAGAAACAGAAGTGATCCATTTATTATTTTTTGGATGAAATAGAGCTGCCAGCATTATCGAGGCAATACTTAGATAACCCCCATGAGAGATAAGCAATAAAAAGTGCCCTGCAAGCAATATTACCTACTAAAGCACCATGGCCAGATGGATATACAGCTGAATTTCATAGAGCATCAATGATAAATTACTTCCAATTTCATATGTGATTTATAAATATTCTTTGGAGACTAAGGAAATATCTTCTTATTTTAATTAACCAGAGCTTCTGTCTTCTCAAAATAAGGTGAAAATCTCAAGTGCATCTGATTCAAACCCTTTCACAAAAATTTTAGCTGTTAGCTCAGAGAAAGTCACAGTTATGCCTCCTTATCTTTCTCAAACTGGATTTGTTCTGGGCAAATTTTTAACAGATGGTTCCCAGTATCTAATGAATACAGCAGACCATTACAAATGGGACATGAGATACACTTAGATAAAGAAAAAGGAATTTGAAAGAGTGTTTAAAAACACTTCAGAAATTCAGGAAAATGTATATAAATTAAATTCAGATAATTCATAAGTAAGGTAATGACTTGAATTAAAACAGCCAGACATGAAATGTTTTCAATTTGGAATGAAACTCATTGAGCATACCTAATGCACCTTCCTTTGTTTGTGAACTTTGCTAGAACTGGAGTAACCACGTAGGCAATCACTCCTTCTCTTTGCAAAATACTTTCCAAATGCTCTTTCCAGCATTTGGAAAGACATCATCAAACTACTGCAACTTCCAAACAGGAATTGTGGATATGGCTCAGCCTCTGTTGGAAGGACACTACACTGACTGTCATACACAGAGAAAAACCTTGACATCTGTTTGTGTTTTTCTTGGGCAGACTTCTACACCTGTCCTGATCCTGCTTCTAAGTGCTGTGGCTCATCAAAGACCACCAGCACTTGCTTTGCCAGGTGTGCTTGGTTGGCATTGTCAGGTTGAAGTTCAGCAGTGGTGCAACCATGGAGATAAGAGTACTGATGTCAGTGTGACCTAAACCTGAGCAGTCAGGAACCCTACTTCTAGGGAGCAAATAGGGGCTTTGGGAATTAATAATGCTCTAAGTTTTTTAGTAGAGCTTGATTGACATGCCACCTCAGATCTTAGAGAACCACATCATGTGATGGTGTGAGAAGCTCTTAGCAACACCTTTGCTGGAGGGGCTCTGGTAGCTGCCTCCTTTCAAAGTGCATTGTCACTTCTGCTTCTCTTTGCCTTCAGAGGACCAGCAAACACAGAAGAAAAGCTGTAGTTTGCTGCCATGGTCTGGAGTCTCTGCTGTGCAGAGCTAGGGGCAATACTGCTCTGTTTTGGGTGGCTAAATACATGGCTGGGTGCCCTATCACTGCTTTGGGCATTCTTGCTCAGGGGGTGGAAAAACTGGGCAACTCCATGCTCTGACCATCTCTGGACCTTCTCACAGTAAGGCATGCTAAAATTAAGAAGGAGGGTAGCAGGATTGCCATGAACCGTTTTTTCTTCCCTGCTACCCATCATTTTGGCAGTTGTGCAGTGCAGAAGCTGTTGGAATCATTTGTTCTGCTGTTGCATGGCCTTAGGCAAATCACCATGTTTCTGAAAGTCTTTGTTCCCCAGCCTTACTCCCTCTATTAGTGTAAGACTGCCAGGGAAGTTGGATTCAGGTGGCCACAGTCCCTGCACAGAGTGCTCCTTGTTGGAGAGGTGCCTCCAAGGGCTCCCAGGCAGCTGGTGGAAAGTCCTAAACACGGGGCTGGAGGTAGAGAGCTTGAACCATCTGTGTGTGCCACTAGGTGTTTGTGCAATCTGCAAGCGATACTGTAAAACTGATAATGCTTGTTCAGAAAAATTAATATTATGACAGCAGTTATTGTAGGGAGATGTATTACATTTTTAATGACAACAGCTGTAATTTTCTAAAGAGATGGCTGCAAAATCTGAGAAAGAAAAAAAAAAGCCAATAGTGTCCTATTTGTCATTATGCAGTCTGAGATGTCTTTACATAGAAAAAATTCCCAGTGTGGTGTGCAGGATTAGAATCTCATATGAAAGTGTATTGACACTGAAACTGTTTTAATCAGTTAAATTATCATTTTGTACAAAAAAGACAGATTTGCTTAATAACTTCACTACTCCAGGGAAGTAAGAAGAAATTGTCAATAAAAGCAATTACAAGCTAAATGAGAGAGGCAAGCACAGTACAGGATAGGTCTTGCTTTTTTAATTTTTTTTAATTTGTAATTGCAAATAATTGTCCTCATACAAAGCGACTTACCCTACATGTCATACAACAGATCGATGCTGGTGGATCACCATTAGGATAGATTTTCTTTTCTGTCTAGCTACATTTAAGCGATGTTTCCAGAATGGGAACCTTCCCATATGTTAATAGGAAAACTCATATTTGGCAAAGAGTTTGCCTGAATTGGGATGTAAAAAAAAAAAAAAAAAAATCTTTATGATGACAGAATTAAATTGAATTTTTCTGTTCTCCCCCTCAGTATGCATATTCAGAAAAAGGCTCTCCAAAACAATTACATGGTAGAGAGAAGTCTTGGCAACATGTCAGGCACTATTAATAGAAGAAAACCTAAAAGATGCTGTTTTCATGTAGTTCGTGACCATGCCTTACCCTGTAAGATAGTCACGTCTCTTCAGCAGGCTTAGTTCCTCCAGTGCCAGGTAGGAGGTGGCAGGAGGGACCAGAGATTCTTTCCAGAGAGGGATTATGGCTGATGTGACATTGCTCATGGTAAAAAGGAAAGGCCGTCTATAACCTGAGATGCTACGGTATCTCAGAAACAGTTTGATAAACTACAGTTGTTGTGGGATAGTATGGAGAGGGGGGGGGGAAGCAGTACTTCTGCAGACTGTATGGAATTTGAAATCTGTATATATAGGTGAAAGTTATACTTCAGGATCATGTGAGTCTCCCTTTTTCCAGACCACAGTCATGACTGATTTCCTTAAGAGGAGACCAAATTTCCCCCTTGCTAACAAGTCACTGGCTTTGGTGTGGGAAGATTACTTCAGTTTCAGAAATCTCAAATTGACAAGTGAGCAGATGACGGAAACGTCTCAAGTGCTGATGAGTGTATATACATAATGCACTGAAGTGCAAATAATTAAGAATTGCACTGATCACAGAGTTTTAATGTAGCTTCAAAATGCAGGGTGAAGTTGCACAAACACTCCTCCTCTCCATTAGCAAAGCTGCTTTAAGCAGCTTGCAGTCTCCATGGTGCAGATTGCACTTGTTTTGGGGGCTGTGCTGCAAACAGGACAGATGTAATTATCCGGATTAAGAAACTCAAAGCACAACAAACCTTCAGGTTATATTTTTTTAACTTGGATCATTCTCTGATCCAATTTGCAGCACAGCCCTTGCATTATGAAAAGAACAAGAAGCCAAGATAGCGGAGAGGGTAAAAGAGAAGTGCCAAGACCATAGATGTTTCTGCCTGAGAAAATGCCCTTCTGCCTTTAGTGGTTGCATAGTGCATTGCTGGGTGCCACCTGAAACCTTTCTCCATCACTGTCATTCAGACATTAGTACTAGGGATAATATTCCCTTTTGTGCAAGTGGATTTAAATTGTCTTGAAAAGAGCAAAATTCCTCAAACAGCATGAACCAGGTCTCTCTTTAAAATGCAAAGTGGGTTTTTGTTTCTAGCTAAGCCTTTCGACAGACCTGTGTGCATTGATTTTTAGAGGCAAACCTCTACCTCCGTCGAAGCAGCGACATCTGGCAGGACTGGATGGGGAGCGATGGAGGAACTGGGGAGCATTTCCCAGCCCAGCAGCAGCAGGAGTTGCAATGTGGAGTTGTGGCCACCAGCACTGAGCACCACAGTCTGTGTTAAACCCGAACTGGTCCTGTGAAAATGTCCTTCTTTTCAGAGCAATCCTTTCATGTGGCTCACAGGAGATGAAAAGCAGCTTTGGACTTCCCCGATTCTTCTGTTTCCAGTTTATTCAAAACCACTAGAGGATTGCTTCAAATAGCTCAGAATTAATAAGTTACTGTTCCAGGTGTCTCTTGCTTTTTGATTACAAATGAGTTTGCAGTCCATCTGAAGAGATCAAATATTATTGCCAGGAACTGTCAATGGGGCTTAGGCACCTCTCAGAACTCTGCCTCTGCGCATACTATGGGGACAAGGTAGCAGCACTGGCCGGTGCACTGCAAAACATGATTGACATTGTTCAACAGAAAAGGTAAAGATAAATTGTTTTTAATAAAATTGGAAATGAAAGCTAAAAATGCTGCATGTCCCTCCAAAGGAAAAAAAAAAAAAAAAAAAAGAGAATACCCATTGTGGCAGAAAGTAATGAAAGTCCAGAATCCAGAATGTTTGTCCCCAAAACAGAACTGATAAGCTGGCTCACTGAATTTCCTGATCTGTGCTCACTGATGAGGGATCTGTCTGTTTCATTGCTTTGTTTTCCTTTTCACATTTAACAGCCTTTTAAATATATATATATGCATATGTATATATATTATTTTTTTCAGGAAAAACATAAATTAAAAAAAAAAAAGCCTCAAAGTAAAACGAACAAGTTGCTTTAGCTTGTACAGGGTATGAATCTAGCGTCGTAGAAAATCAAAGATGCTTTTTCCCTTCTATGAAACAACAGGAAAATGGAGGAGTTGGACAAAGTGAAAAGAAGTTTCTCCACCTCAGCTCCTGAGCAAAACAGTGCTCTCCTCCCAGCTCCCACATGTGCTGGGAGTCCTGGGGCTGTTTGCTGTGACACTGGCTTACCAGCTCCACATTGGCCCAAAGATCTGATGGTGCCGTTCGGCTGAAGTCACTGCCCCTCTGGATCTTCCACCCTGCAGACGTAATCGTTCCTCAACCCAGTTCTGTCAAAATGATCCAGCTAATTTGAGCACTTTTAATAGTAGAGGCTTTTGGTTTCCTTTTTCAACCTGGATGATTTTGACAGACTGTGGAGCTGAGTGGGCAGGGGAATGGATTGCACTTGGACAGATGGTCCTTTAATGCACGGTGCTATTGCTGCTTCTGTGGTGGTGCTGCCGTACTGTGATAAACCCGACGGTGCTCACAGCTCTACTGCAGTAGGTGCTATGTGAACGGAGATGGAAATTAATCCTATCCTGGAAAAAACTTGCTGCCCTGTAAGACAAAATATCCAAGAGGGGGAGAAGTTGGGTCTGCATATGTGAAGTGACACATCTCCCTCAGCACCACAAGCAAGAATTTAGTCTAGATCCTGTAGGGAAACCCCAATAAGGACAGGAGCTCATGGTGGGTCTCAGGAGATTCCAGAGGTTTATGACTACTTTGGCTGCTCTTGAGAGATAATTATAAATTTAGATATAAATAATAAGGGGCTCCAGCCCAGCTCCCCTCTGAGGAGCAGTCAATTCTGTCACCTCTGGGTGGTAAAACCAGAAGAGTCTCTGATGTTCCTCATCCTTTTTCACACTTTGCCAAATATTGGTTGATCTCCGCTGCAGAGGAGTTGGGGCCATCTTGTTCTTCTCCTTAAGTCAGAGCTCAGCACTGCTCACTGGAGAGTACAGACACACAGTATAACAAATTGTGTGGCATGAAGTGCATGCAACCCAAGGAAACAACAAAGGGTTAGAAGGAAATGCTGTTTTCCCACTTTTACAAAGGGGACTGAAGCACAGAAGAATAACAAGTGAGATTTCTCTGAGGTGAATTCAACAGGTTGCCAGTTATCTAATAATTAGACCATTGCTGGCCTGTGTAGAGAATATTTGACAGAATTATAATCTGTCAGAATACACTTTTTTTTTTTTTTTTTTTTTTTTTCTTTCTTTTCCCAATGCAGTATGTATGACAGATCCCTGAAAACTCTTAAGTCCAGTTAGCTTTCCTGTTATTCTGGTGTATGACAAAATGATCTCCAAGGTAATGCCAGGATACAAGCCTTACGTAGTCTTTCTGTGGCCTGGACCTAAACTCTGTTCCTGGTGACTGCAGTGAGGCAGGTGCTGCTGACCGGATCTAGCCTGCAGAGATTGTGTAGGGTCACAAAATGAACCTGTAACAAGACTGAGGACTGAACTCATTTCTACATTCATTGACGTAGTCACAAAACCATAATTTCCTGCAGCCAGCAGAGCTCTTCTAAACCTGGCAAAATTAATTTGATTGTATTAAAGGGAGACAAAAATGATAATATAATGGATAATATTTCAATTATCTTTTTTGTCTGGGAGTTTATATATATATATTTTTATCCTTTTTCCCTAGGCTATGTTACCCACTATATTGAATTACCAGAATGTGTAATCCCACCCTAATTACTGATTGATCCTTTCTTCTTTATTCACAAAATGTCTGACCCTAGAAAATCTCTCTGTGTTATTGGGCACAAGGTTAAAACTTTGTTAGGTAAGGTCAGGAATTTCTCCAGCAAGTACCTCTACCTGGAATACCAGTCCAGACAAAGCAATGACTAAAAGGGGCATGGGAATAATCACAACAAATATCACATCCCAACAGCTTACCCCATGTGGGTTCAGCTACGCTTTTTTCTCCTTGCATTTGTGTTTAATTAAAATAAAACTATATGATGCTGTTAGCAGGACTTCTTATTCTTCCTTTGATAGTCTCAAAGCCAGAAAAATAGGCTGTGGTGCTTGTGCAATTATGCAATTAATGGCTCAATGCAGTTGGCAAGTGTGTTGCTAGGGAGATAGTCAAAATGATTTTTTTTATTAGTACTGTAATTCAAGGTGGGTCCCAAAGAGTATTGTAGTTTCTGCCTTGTTTGCTGTCATCTCTGCTCTAGATGTCAAAGCAGGAGAACCATGTTCGTGTTGTTTTGAGAGCATAAAGGGAGTGGAAGAGGACATTTTACTGTATTGATTTTTCACTTTTTTTTTTTTTCTTTTTTTTTTTTTTCATCTTCCTAAAGCATTTTCTGGTCTTTTAAATTTTCCCTATCAATCATGTTCTTTTTCTTATTGTTGGAATAGCAATAAGATGTTCTATATAAATCTCTCTTATTATATAATGCCCTTAGTCAGGCTGTAGTCTATAATTATTTTCTGTTACTGCTTTTGTCTGTAAACACCAGCCTGAGATTTTCTCTTAACTCCTTCACAGTAACACAACTGTGATTTTATTTCCAAGAGGTGTCAGCTGGGCAGTTTTAAGCACTCCTACCTAGCATTAGATAGCACGTGTCTGTCCAGGGCTGTTGTCTGGAGGAGTTGCAGACTGTATGTCCAAACTAGGAGAGGTCAGTAGCACCTGCTCAGCTGTGCTGGTCATTACCTGCAGGGTTGCACTATCACTCTTCCAGAAAGCCAGCTGGGCATGCTGCTGGATGCCTGCATGCGGCACAGCCAAACACCTCTAAAGGGAGATGATGTGTGGCCTCCTCACCCAGCTTGGTGTGGGATTTGAACTGAACACGTTCAGTGAGTGAAGGAAATAAAGTAGGCAAAGAGTCCTGTGGATATGTATAGGTGACTACAGGTCATGCCATACTTAAAGGTATCTTAAAACACATTTCTACAGCATTGTCAAGTCGCTTCTTGGTAGAGTATCAAGGGAGCCTTGTCAGGATGCAGGTCAATCTTAAAATTTGCATGCCTGACTGCTGGTATAATACAAATAGTGAATTCATATGGATGAAACAAAAGGTAGCAGATATCCTACAAACAATGAGTAATGCTACTTGCACCTCATCCCAGTTAACACATTATGTTTTAGAGCATGGAGAATCATAAAAGTAAAGCCTCCGTGTCATTATTGGCAAGCCATTTTCACCTGCAGTGAGATGATGAAAACAGACCTGTGGTCCCATGGAAAAACGGCTACCTGCTTGGATTCCCAGGACAGCTCTGAAGCCTTTGGAGACATCAACTTCCAAGCAAACTCCCTTTCCATTAAGCTGCACTCTGTTTGCAATGCCACTTGTGCAATTAGCAGTGAGCCTCCTGGGAATGGCATTTAGCTTTACAGGCTTTGAGGGAATTGTGTGCTAGATGCTGAGGCTCCTATGCAAGACGTACTGTTATCCTGTGTGTTAATGACATGTCAGAGTGATAGCCTGGGGCAACAGAAATCCAGGGACATGTGGATTCTCTGCATTTAAGATTTTCACAGGATTTGGCGTACTCATAAAGATTTCCTTAAAAAAATAAGTGTCATATTTTCCAGCATATAAAATTATCACTTTTAAAAAATGAAATTTCCTGTTCTGCCTCCAGTCTTGGGAAACAGGCTTGAAAGTTAAAATGGATGTTTTTGGACTGTATGACTTGGCGTGATTGAAAAAAAAGTTCATTTCTCAGGAATAAAAAAAAAAAAAAAATGAAAAAAGAAAAAAAAAAAAGAAAAAGAAAAAAAAAAAAATTGAACCAGCACATTAACTAATAAGGTTGTGACCCTGTGGTTTCCCCTCACTCTCTGTTCAGGCAAACCTCCCACTGAGTTTTACTGCAATCACACCTGTCATTTAGCTCTGTGGGCCAAGACTCATATAGGTGACAATAGCTGTTCCTGGCTTTCATCTGTCTGCTCATTAAGGCCCATATTTTGACAGCAGGTTTACAGAAAAAAAGGATGATCTGAACCTCCTTCTGCTAAGGCACAACTGCTGGGGTGGCTGCAGTCCCACAGACAGGACACGTGCCATGTACTCCAGGGCCAGTGCTTTGGTGCTGCAGGTCCTCATGGTCCTACATGGAATTTCCCCTCTCCTACCCCAGTACCCGGAGGTCTCCTGCCTGGGCTTGGAGCACAAAAGGGAGCTTCCTCTGAAGTGCAGATACTTGGCAATTTGTTGATGTCATCATGTCAGCTGTCCTCATGAAGGGTACAAGTGGGTGACATGACATGGTGGCAGACATTTGTGTACATAAACTTCCAGGGCAAATCCCCAGGAAGATCTGAAAGACACCCGAGGCAATTTTACTTTTGGCAATTTGCTCTGTGAAATCTGTGGCTGTGCTGCCATGCATCCCAATAAATAAATTTGTTCTCATTTCAGAGTTTGTACACCACCAGAGCAGCCTCCTGTTCATGCTCTTGCTCTTCTTCAGCTTCATTAGTATGAGTTTAAATCTCGTCCTTCAGCAAAATCAGTATGGATGCTGCTGGCTGAAGCACGGCGAGTCCCTGATTTAGAGCATTGCCTGGGGGTCACAGGTTTGATGCTTAGCAGACCATGTGTGATTAAATAAATATTCAGATGATGAGCAAAGCCCTTGTGTGGATGAGCATCCCTGTAGGACTGAGTTAATGATGAGTGAGTCATATCATTTAGACTAACCGATCATGCCTTGTGTATCTGTTTATTAAGCTAAACAGCTTGCTTCTGCTCCTGTTCAGTGTTTATGTAGAAATGAAGTTACACGAGCTAAAGGCAGTATCTCAGTCTCCATAAAAGTATAGTGGGATACCACAAAGATGCTAATCTTGTGGTGACTACAGTGTGGTTACATGATGAGTAAGCTCATCTTTTTGAAAGGAACAAGAAAGGTTTGGAAGGAATTGGGCTCACGGTTATCACTTTTGCCCCTTTGAAAACAAATTGATTCAGCTCATGGAGCCACTTCTGGAAAGGAAGGTTACACAGCAGAGCAAGGCCGAAACCATCTAGCTCTCAGGTGTCTTATTTAATGAAAAGAAATAGCTGATTTGGACAAATGAAAGAATGTGTTGTACATACTATAAAGCTTTATGATGCCTTCATTATTTGCAGGTATTGGGAAGAAAGTCCAAAGAGAGATCTTACTTATTGACATGGATTAATTAGACGAAAATCTACTGGAGCATAACATTGAGGATGCAGTTTAGTTAGATACTTGAATATCCATTGCTGTTCTGCCTCCACTTCAGGGTTTTTATTTTTGTTGCTTTTCTTTTTCTAAAGATACCATAGAGATCAGAAAGAGGAGTTTCACTGAAGGACAATTTAGTATTTCACTTAGAGGGATTTGGACAAAGTGAAGATGACTAATGCAGCTATTTCAGATGTTAAGAAAATACATTCAGTAGACAGGGAGCAACCTTACCCTTGATTCTTTCTAACAGGGCTGAGTGGATACACAGATTGTTAAGTTGTTTGATTTTAAACGTATCTTTTCAAGAGCAGTGAACAAAACAAGGCCAAATCTTCAGATGTTGAACAGAATCCTTGTGTGGATGAGTTTCTCTGCAGCACTGTGTAAATGACAAATGAGTCACATCATTTTGACTAATTGATCTTGTCTTGTGTATTTGTTTATTAACATGAAACCACTTACTGCTGTTCTCGTTTTGCTTTTATATAGAAATGAAGCTTGCAAGCATCCAACAGTTAGGTTTCCACTAAACTGTAATGCTAGAAGGTAACCACTCATTTTCAGATGTTTTTGGGTTCATGCAATTAAAAGAACAAAACAGATAATGATTTTTTAAGTGGAAAGCTACGTTGTGACTTGGTTCTAAGAATGACCACTCAGGGTTACCAGAGTTGAGAACATATTCTTGTTTCCAAGATTTTGGACTAGGCTTAATGCCATCTAACTTCAGGCAACTAATTAGAGCACTGAGCTTAAGTTTCAAGCTGGTAGTTATAAACTCCTTTTTCAGTATGTTTCAGTATTTTCCTAAGTTTTGATACTGGGAACACTTTTTTCCCTGAATTAAAATTGGTGGATCTACACTGGCCGAGTGTATGTCCCAATTGGTTCTTCAGCCATGAGTGCCTGCCAGGGCCTCAGGCTGCTAATGGAGGGCCTCCATCTCTTCTCTCGCTTTTGCTTCTTCCTTTCAAAAGAGTGATGTACTTCAATAACTTCCAAAATGTTTTTGCTTTTATTTATTTATTATTTTGTGTGCGTGTGTGTTTGTTTTTGGTTTTATTTTCTGGGTGGTTCCCTAGGAACTAAGGGAACTAAATCCTTCAGAAAATGTATTTACTCTTCATAATGTGATATTTGTGGCCAAAGAGCTTTTAAACCTTCACAACATGTAGTAGATTTTCTAGTGTGTGAAATAGTTAAAAAATAGCTACAAAAGAAAAGTAAAAATAAAACTTGTGTTCAGAGAGAACCAAAATTTTATGTAGAACTGAAGAAACAGAATTAAGCAGTTGTATTTAACTGCAGAAGCAGAATTAATCTCAGCAGATTTGAACACGTATTGACAAGTGAATTGGCTATCACAAGCTACTACTATTCTTTCATGAATGTTTGGACTTTTCTAGTCAATTAATGAGTCCAGAGACTTAAAAGCATTTCCCTAGGTTTTGTAGCTAACTGAATTAGAGGAAAGCATACAGTTTGCAAAGAACAAGCTATACATACTCATTTTCAAATTGCTCTTTTGTCTGTAGATTGTGAATGGAGAAGCGAAATGGACTTTGATGCCATATATATAACAAGCTCATAGAAGAATGCAATGGGAGGAAAGCATAAAGAACTGTGTCCTGTGCTGCTGTGAAGCACTGCAGTCCCTGCTCATCTGGGCTGATTTGTAACTAGAAAAGGCCAGCTTCTTGAAACATTCACAGCAGGCGCATGTTGGCTGCCAAGATATTGCTGGAGCCTTGGGATGGGTTCATGCAACATAAAACAACACTCAACAGGTAAAGAAATTGCAGAAAAGTATGAAAGAGAAATCAGAATGACTGTTTGAGTGGTTTAAAAATTTAAAGAGGGTGGAATATTGCAGAGAATTAGCAGGAACAGAATATGTCATGTTGCTGATGTAGGAAATGTTTTCTTCTTGCCTGGTTCCTACCTGAAGGCAGCTGTGCTCAATGCCAGAGCCAAAATCAGCTTAAATGCATGTTCCTTTAACACTAGTGTTTACTCCTCTATCAGGAAAACTGCTGAAGATAATATTTAAGTGTAAAAGACCAGAGGAATTATTTTCATCTCAGCTCTTGATATCACAGGGAACATTCAATGCTGAATTCATTTTATCATCCTGAGAAGGAGAAGATGTAAAACAGAAGGAAACTGCAGCCTGTAGCTGGCTGTCCTGTCAGGGTGATGCTCTCCAATGCTTGGAAGATGTACAAAGTCCCTGGAGGAAAACTTCAGTGGTACAGAGCATCTTCCCAGGGATACATCATGCACAGTGCCCTTGAAGACCTGCAGCATAGCTGGATGGACAGCTTATATGTTTTTTTTTTTTTTTCCCCACCAGTTTTCAATGATTTCTTTGACAGAGAGTCCTGGCAGGTAGCTTCCATCCTGCTTCAATATTGGTTTTAGCAATAGGAAGAATTTTACTGTCTAAAATATTAAACACCTCTTCAAATATTAAACAGTTAACATTCTTCTTTTAGTTGTTAAATTTGTCTGGAAGCCATGTTGCAGGGTGTACATGTGGCAGGGGTGCTGCTGGCGCTGGTTTTGCTCTGTGGTGCACGGACAGTCAGGAGCATGCCTCTCCTCCCCGCCTGCAGAGGGAAGGGCTCTCCTTGCAGAATAAGTGACTTTGCTATTGATCTTGTAGGAAACAAATCCATGCCAATGAGCCTAAAGGGCCAGGCTGATCAAAAGAATAATAAGCGGGATGTTGTTCAGGGTTTCTTTCTACCCTTTCTGCTCCAGCTTTAACAAATGTGATTCATTAAAACTGGAAGGTAGATAAATGACAAAATCTAGTCTTGGTGATAACCTCTGGGGGACAAATGCTAGCCCCGTTCATCCCCTGTGCTGAAAACAAAGCAGCAAGCAAAAGAGCATTGTGACGGGGGAGGAAAAAAAAAATATATATATATATATTTAGAGGTGAGGTGTCCTCACCTTCCCTCTGTCCCCATGGCAGTGCCCACAGAGATGCACAACCACAGTCATTGCAAGCAGTGAACTGCGCAAGCAGCTGGTTGCCCTGCTTCCAGGAAATGATGGGCAAAAAGTGTGAGCAGGTTTGCAGACCTTGCATAAAACTTGTCACATTTGCTGTCCCCAGCTGCAGACTGCAGTTTCTGTTGCTGCGATGTGATGGTTAAATGCCACAGAAATGTCCCGGAGCTTTTCCAGATGCCACCAGGCCACTGAGCTGGAGTCCTTCTGCTGTGCCCACCCTTAGAAATGGGAGAGGAAAGTAAACGTTCAGTTCTGAGTGGCTATATTTCTAAGGGGAAAATGATATTTCATAAATACTCAACTGCTATTCTCATCCAATTTTCTATATTCAATTCATTTCTCAAATCTACTTATTCAGTTCAGAAGATTGCAATGTTAATCTAACAAGTCCTGCAGTTTTAGAAGCACCATGTAGCTTTTCATTTAATCTGACAGTTGCATTTAAATGACCCTATTGCTTCAGGGCATTGCAGCAGCCATTATTTCATTATAACATTACTATACAATAACAAATAATTCTATGCATGATAACTTTTGAATGGAAATAACATGTATATGGTATGGCTCTTATCAAGTATTGAAAGAGAGTGTGTTCTTACAGAAATTTGTCTATTCTGACCGCATTTACGTCTATTCCCAGAGGCCAGATATCAACTGTGCAGTAAAATTGAGTGGCTCCTCATGATAGTTTACTGCTTCCCTCATCCAGGGAGAGGCAGGCTTTTTGACCCCTGCTCTGGGACTGCCAGAAAAAAATTCTAGTTAATGACAGTTCTGGTAGATTTTAGCATTTGTAATTTCAGAGCCAGCTAAGAGTTTCTGGTCAGCGTGCCACTGAGCAGTTGTCAGTTGTTAATCAGCTGAAGTCAATTAGTGTTCTTGCTGTGGATTTGTTCACTGTATGACAGCACTGGGTGGCTCTTTGGGACTAGAAAGCAGCTAAGACAGGGGGAAAAAAATTTTCTAGACGTGCCTTGGTTTTGTGCTTGAAATTCAGGACACTTCTGCACCTTTTCACCATAATTTGTAAACTGAATGCTTCAGCCAGTCCTGGTCAGCCATTTTATTTAGCCTTCCAAAAGTAGCCTCAGTTATCCTATGCTCCTAAAAAGGTGGGAGGAGAAGGACACTTTATGGCTTTTGTAACTAAGAAGAAGAAATGTTGGGCTGAGTCTTCAACATAAAGCAAGCTGTGTTTTTTTCATCTCAACTCTTCCTCTCCAGAGCAGCACACGACACAAATCAATTAACTCAATTCCTTCTTATTTTTAAGGATGCATTAAGAAATTAGCTTTCACATTTATAGAAGTTCAATCTGTGTTTTTTCAAACGTGATTCTTAAGTTTCTCTCAGGAGATATATTCCATGGAGCATCGAATATATGCGTGTTCACAGACAATGGCGATTCATTAACTGGATGAATGTGGGGACTTTTGTTTGTTTTGTTGACACTTCCTTTCATATGGAAAATCCAGTGCCAAGTTTTCATCCATTCATGTTGTGTCACCTCTTGTAAAAGTCAATATGTCACTATTTTCTGTATGTCAACTGAGACTGATGGGAGTGCTGACTTTAAAGACAGGTCAGAAAGGCATTGGGGGAAAAAAAAAATGCAACAACCTTTGCAAGAGCAGAGTGATGCTAAATGTCAGAGAACAAAGATTTAGATGCAATTTAGAGAGCTGACATGCAAAAAGTGTACAAAGTAGAGTTCAGAGTCTTGGTTAAAATGTATAAAGTCTGTGATATTATACCCAGATAGTTTATTACTTCCTCCTTCTCCAAAACTCCATTTCTTTAAGGCAGAGATCTCTTCCAGCAGCACTGCAGGTCTGCACCATCTAATGCAATGCTCAGCAGTGCTTTGCAGACTGTTCTTCAGCCTTCTGACTACTTGGAATTGTGTCTACTCATTGCCATTTCAGGATATTCTTTCCTTTTACATTAGTCCATTAGCCCCAGATGGAATCAAACTAAAGGTTTGGCTTAAGGCTGCATTTGTCTACCCACACCATCATTAGAGTTGCCCAAGGGGAGAGCAGAGGCACCAACTGGAAGCACTTCAGACCTGGGAATTCTGCACTGGCATCTGTCCCATTCCATTCCTTCTCCCTTGTTATTTTTCAAAATTGATGCAGTAAGATAAGGATGCAAAGTACTACAGAAATCTGTACTGCAACATGCTGAGACAAGACCCTTATTCACACAAGTAATTGTCACCACAAAAAAGTATCCTCGCTGCAGTGAATGGGATGGAGGAATTAGGATGCAGATATCTCTGCCTGTCACTCTGCAGAGGTCACTGCTTTGGGTTGATGAACCATGAACCACTGTACCTGCCTGTGTGCAGTTTTTGGCTGTTCTTCCCTGTGACCTCTATTGTTGTGCTTGTATTGTTGCTTTGGTGCTGGAAATCAAAGGCAATTGCAGACTAAAAATACTGTGAGCAAAAAAAAAAGGAGCTTTAATAACTTGGTCCTACCTTTGCATTTCAAAGGATCTATCACATCATTCTATGAACCACATGTTTTGAAAGATAATGCCAACTAAACTAGAGGCACTAGTTTATTCATACCAAAAATTATTGATTCCTTAACTGAACTCAGGTGTAAATACAAGTGAACTATATACTCTCAATTCCAGTAATGTGCTGTAGGATCCTCCAGTTCTAGGTAATTTATTTTTAAAATGTATGTATTTATATAGTATTTATATAAAAGTGTACAGCCAAGTCTGCAGAGAAGCACTTCTACCCGGGTGTTGAGTGCCCAATGTGAAATGAGTTGGCTGCTTTCCTCTGCGCTTGATGGAGACCTGTTTCCATCACAGATCTGTCATCACAAGTGTCATGAACTGACAGCCTTTCTGCAGAGAGGCTCGCGGGTCGAGGAGGAGATGTGCTTCAGCCTCTTGCTTCTCTCAGACGGTCCCCTGGTTTGAATGACTCACATGGAGGATGTGAAGCCAGGATCCCTCATAGAAACATACAAGTGGAGATCATCTCAAGCCCTGAAGCAGCTTTCTGGTCAGGTATGTCCAGATTTCTTATGCGAGGTCTCTGACAGATTTCCTTCACTAACCACTTTCCAGGGCATCTGTTTCTCTTCGAGCATTTTGGACTTTTCTCGGATTTGCACACAGGTCTTTGTGCTCATGGAGAAAGCACCATTATTTCACAAAGGTTTCCTAGATTTTAATGTATGATTTTATGAGATCGTATTTATAGGATGATGAAATGAAATTAAATGAAAGAAATCTTCTGTCACTTCTTTCCTGCACTTTTTCTGGAAAGTATGAAATTGACTTGAACCTGTCAAAACCCTTTAAAACTAAAAGATTTTACTTTTAGTTTCTTCTGATATTATTCCAAGCTACTTCTGGGTAACTTTGAGGGTCTTATATGCAAGATCTTAAGAATTTTGATCAGCACAATGGTTCAAGTAATTGTGACTGATAGCCATAATTATTTAAACTATTGCACTGTGTAGTCCCACCTCCCCTTTAATGGTTCAGGGAAGAATATATGTATCATATTAGCATAAATTTAATTTACTGTCTCATATAAAATGCAAATCAATATGACTAAACTTTAAGTAGCATTCATTTAGTTTTTAATGCAGGGTTCTGCAGGGCAAGGATTCTTACCAAGGGTAAGGGATAAACAAATCAACATAAATCTACAAGTAATTTGAACTCATCTATGAAGATAAAGCACAGTCCTTTGCAGTGTCCCCTTTAGGGGTCCAGATGATGCTTTTTTAGGAATTCTAAATTGCTTGTTTTCTAATTTTCTCAAATGTGATGTAAAGAAGCCACCTTCAATACTTTGCTAGAAATCCTTACTGAAATATGTTTCAAGGTCAGGTCTTTAGCAACACCAGTGAACACTAACTGAGGGTGCGAATCCACAGAATACTTTCAGTAGACCAAGATCTTGCTTTTGCTACAAGTCTGACTGATACCTTAATTCACCAATGCATGATTCATTGACTTCCTCAGGACAATTACCATCAGTTATCATGGCTATGGTTATCAGCAGCCAGCATCATATCAACATCTCATACGCTCTTAGCCTTCAATACTTAAACCACCACTGTAAAACACTGCTCCCCTGTACATGAAAGCTCCCCTCGGAGCCTTGTTTTCTGGCAAGACTGGGAAAATAAACAGGCTTTGATGTATGCCCTGAAAGTCTTTCCAAACTGTAAGTCAAGTGTGACTTTCTACAAGATGACAAGAGTTTAACATGATTCTATGTTTATGTATATATATATATTAAGTCAGAGTTCTTTATTTATCATAGGATTTGAGAAACAAAAGTCTTCTGCCTTTGATTGCCTGGGAGAAAATATTTTACAGATGCCTCTATAGAGTTCTAAGGGTTGTTTAAAGTCATCTGCTCTTTTAAGGATGGAAGTTCAAGGGAAATAATTTCAAAGAACCTCAGAAGAGAGAAACCGAAGTTGGCATATCTTCTCATTTGTATATTCCTTAGCTCTTATTTGAAAGAAGAAAAATTCTTGTTGTTTTGTATAGACAGAAGAACTGAGATAGAAAATGCCAAAATTTGAATCAGCTCCAAAGGAATGAAAGCTCTATCACCTGCTGAAGTCAATAGAATGTTGCCATTACTTCATTTCAGAACTGGATCTGGACATAGATAATGCAAATAGAGTTGTAAACATAGGTTAATGGCAGGATATAATGATTAAACCTCTCCAGTCTTAGCCTTAGCAATGCTCTATTAAAGATGCTATACAAGGCAAGGCATTTAAATAAAATCTCTTTAGAAAGCTTCAGAAACACTAGATTGATTAAGAAAAAAATGGTGAAAACGTTGTTCTTTTGTTCCCTTTTTATGAGTTTTAACTATAAAGTACCATCTGTGTTCAAAGAACCATTCTGTCACTATTAGCCTTTTTTGAAGCTGATGGTAGTGCCAAACCCCATCTAGGAGATTTTATAGAACTGGAGGATAATTTCTAGGTGTAACTTGGTTTATGTAAGTACAAATAATGTTTCTGTATCAGAAGTAAAAAAGAGCCTTCCACAATCCCCTTCAATAGGAATCACTTGGTCTTTGAAACAGACACTTTAAGAGTGCTGCTTCTCTTCAGAGCTCAGTTGAAAGAAAGATACTGCAAAAATGCTACACCTTTATTGAAAAATGTTTCTTGTATTTGTCCACAGAAAAACAAAACCTGAACACAGCCAGAGGCTTTATACACAGTTTGGTCATTTCTGCTTAAAAAATTATCTTAAATTGCTATGTTATATTGAACACACAAAGATGAGAAAAAACTTTAATTAATTAAAAGAAATAGATTGGTAGCCTTTCATTTGCCTTTGGCATGCTTTCATTTTTTTCTGATCTGAGGCACCTCCTGAGCTGTTCACAGGAATGTGACACAATAATTTCAAACAGGATAAAGTGATTATATTATCTAATTTGGAATACAGTTGCATCATGGGAAAGCAGATTATCAGACAAAATGGTGTGTCAGCTTTATTCAGGAGAAAAGAGAATTGTATAGATTATTTTTCCTTCAGATCTAATATCTGCTGTTCACAGTAAATGACTGTATTTTCTGCTTGGTCATAGTTAATTTTCTTTCTGTTTTTGACATATTTTCCTGATTTTCATAAAAAATACTCTGTGTTATATTGTCTATAAACTCACATTCTATTTCAAAATGCTCTCAATTTCATTTATTTGCATCTTCATCTAGCTCCTTTTTTTTTAAAAAAAAAAAAAAAAAAAAAAAAAAAGGTATTTAGAGTTCAGTGACTTAAGAATCCTCTCCAGAATGCTTAAAAAACTGCTCATTTTAGTCCTCTCTAAACTAATCCCTTCCAGTTTGCACACAAGACTGGTGCTCCTCTATACCTTTTCTCTAACTGCCTGGATAAAGCCTGTCCTTGAAAGGCAACTATGCTATGAAGTGTCTTTGACAAACACGCAGTAATTTATTATTATCATTGTAATAGCGAATTAAGAATGATAAGTTTCTGAAGATCATCTTTAATTAGCTTACCTAATCATACCAGCATACCAATACCCAAAGAGCACATTCACTGCTTACTGACTTTCTGACTCTTGTACTTACCATTTTGCCCTCTTGCATTTGATGTTTGATCAATATTATCAGAAACCTGATCAGGCAGACATTGAAATGACTGCAAAACCTTCTTCATTTTGACTGGAAACATGACCAGGCTCAGATTTTTGTCTTTTAATTAATGAGAGGTTTTAAAGATGAGTCTCATTATATGGCTTCATTTGATCTCTATAGTGACCTTTTCTAATGCCCTCAAAGCTGCATTTTGGAGCCTCACCGGTGCAGAGAAGAGCCTTTTCCAAGGGGGCAAAGGGAGCACAGCAGCAGCAGAATAAAACAGCCAGCTCTAAAGACATCCCAAAAAGAACAATGAATAAAACTAATTAGATTACTTTATAGCAATGTTTAATCTTTTTAAATGAATTGAAATCTATTTTCCATCCCCCTTCCCTGGTGGCTTCTCAGAGCTATAAAGTGTATTCTTTGTAGATGTTGTTCCCTAGACTGAATAAAACCCTTGTGAAAATGCCTAAACATCTGACTTTGTTAATCCACTTTTGCAGATTAATGTCTAAACTGAACTGCAGTATCTGTCCAGCAAGAGTACCTACCATTCTCTCTGCTGTTTTCAATACACCTTCATATAATCACTGGTCCCAAAGAAAGGATTAGTCTGTCATTTCTTACAATTAATTCATCTTCTTTAAATCCCTTTTCAATAAATCTTTGAAATTAAGACAAACGCTATAAATATGGGATTTAATCAACAACGTAGCTTTAGTATTCATTTCCTTTCAGGATGGTTTTGGTCTCTCTGCTTTCTGAAGCCTGTGGAGGTTATTCAGTTTCTCTTACAATCTTTTCATCTCATCTATATGAAATATTTAAACTTTCAGCATTTAATAATGATGAACAAGACCAAGACTGAAGCTTACAGCAGTTTAAGAAAAATTATTTTATTTCAGTTGGTAGTGGACGAAGAGCATTAAAGTTCTAAAATGAACATTCTCCTGCTTCCTTTGAGATGGTTTTGTTGCTATCCATTTATACCTTGTTTTCTTTACTGTCCTTCTTATCATACTCTTACTGCATTTCAGTCTTGCTGACCAAAAGATCCTAGCATTGCATTGTCAAACTGTGTATAAAACATTGGTCTTCAGGTCGCTTTTTGGGAGATCTGGGTTTAGGAGCAATATCAGATCTTTTGGCTCGCCAGTTCAGCAGAGGACAGAAGCCAGGTCCTGCCTGCAAGCCCTATGCAGGCTTCCCTGATGAGGTTATTAAAAAGAGAAGGGTTGAGCAACAGGGATCAACTGTTCAATACAGTTGAATATGGGGAAAACTGAAGTGTCTATCACATATACTTCTCTCATCTCAATCTTTTAAACATATTTTAATGTTGCAAAATCATAAAAGTTTCTAACATTACCAGTATTCATTTTCAGTTCACTCTTTTCTCTCTGGAATAATATTACACAATATAGGACAGATATGCATGATATGAGTAGAAGCATGAAAGTGTGTGAGTGTGGGAGTGAAAGCAGTGGAAGAAATTAGTGTGACATCTTTGATGACCCCAACAGTACCCTCTACCATGGTGCTGATAGTGCCCAGGTCCATGTAGATGGAAGTATGAAACTTGCAATTCTAAGTGAAGTGAAAAAGAGTGCAGTAAATTTTGTAGCAGATCTGAAAATATAACTAAGTTCCTTAAAATCCCAGTGCATCCCTCTCTTAAACTGGTCCATTGCACTAACGTGAAATGGATTGGTGGTTGTACCTAACATAACTGTTTCATCTCTTTTCTATAATATCTTTCCTCTCTTCCCCTCTCTTCCCTTTTCTTATTGTGCTGTCGGTGGTTCTAGATGTTCATGAAATGCCTGAAAATAGATCATTATGCCAAGGTAAGGCTGAGGCTCTGATTCTTCTTTTCATCACTTCAAAACATTGTAAGGGTCAAAAATATGTAGCTACTGAAGGTTGTTCTTTTAGAAGAAGGAGCCTTCATTATTGCAGCTCAGAGGCAGAAAAGCATTGTAGAGTTTACAAGCAGTTTTAGTTTCTTGTTTGTTCTGTTTTGCTTTCATTTCAAAATGGGAATGTAAAAATAGCAAACGTCTTCGTTTGGTTTATGCTAATTTGATCACTATGTAGGGCAAACTTCCTCCTGGTTTCATGGCTTCATTTCATATCTGATTCAACATTTTATTGTTTGATCTCTTTTTTGGTCAATAATAAAAGTAGCTTTGGTGACAAACTATCTGATCCTTACTGTATGCTATTAAATGGTTGTCTTTATGTGGCTTTCCTGTAGTTATATTAGAAAATGTGCCATGGCCAAAACACATATCAGAACAGTAATGCCAAGATGTGGCAATGTGAGCATCCTGAAATATTTTTTTTCTTTTCTGGTGTGGTCCTTGTCCTCCCTTCATTCAAAGAAACACAGGAAAAAAGAAAAAATGTCTTTAAGTTTTTTTTTTTTTTTTTTTTTTTTTTTTTTTTTTTTTTTTTTTTTTTTTTTTGTAAACTTTGTTTCTCCCTGCCTGGCAGGAGGGAGAAGCAGCTAATGTCTCCCTGCTGAAAGCATTAACTGATTGCATTGTTGCTTGAGCACAGCAGCTGTCCTTATACATTTAGACTCCCAGTGACAACAAAATTAAGGCAGCCTCCCCTTCTGTCAGGCAATAAAATGATTTTCTCAACTTCTTTATTTCTTCTGAGAACTTCTTAGTGCCTGCCTTTTTCTATGACTGCAGTGAGATGCTACATTCAAACCGACCATAATGAAGGGGACCTTTTACTCAGTGTTTTCTGGAAAGGCAAAAGGAAAAGCATAAAATAACCCAGATTCCAGTGTGCCCTGAGGACTGATCTCTCCCACTTTTCCATTTGCTTTAAATTTGTTGATGTGTGTGGGTGTTTAATCTCATTTATGCCACCAATGCTATGCTCAGTAATTGCCCATTGCTTTCTGGTATCTGATTAAATGGATCTTGCTATGACACCCATGGAAAAGCACAATTCCCAGCAAGGGGGAAGGAGGGTGCTACTGCATAGTCTTATCTATGTAATTTTTGAGTCTGGAATGATCCTAGTGCTTTCTGCTAGATGACAAAACTAAACCATTTCTGGCTATCTTCCACTGTGCCAGTGTTGAGAACATACCTCAGCAGTATGAGGGTGTGTATGCTGCGTTGAGCGTTTGAGCCAAATTCCATCTGTTCCTGCATCCTAACAGGCTGCTCAACACAAAGGGGGTAAACAGACCTTTGGCTGTCCTGCAGCACTGTGCTGGTCTTCTCCTACGGCTCTAGGCTCTATTAAAATTGATGCAAGAAGGCAATTCAGGGTTTTCCACTCAAGTCAGCAGGAGGCAGCTCTGCACTGGCTGCAGTGCTGAGGTGGGAGTGATGCAGAGTTCATGGGGCAGCAGCGCTGGGTGATTTTTGATGCATGGGAACTCAACCAGTCCCACTGTGCCTTGAACATTTCATGGTTTTCAAGGTCTAGGTTTCTCTCCTCTGACTCACCTGAAGATTTGGGTAATTAGTTTCTGTCTGAGCTTTGTACTAGACCATAACATGAAAACGAATTCTTCTCAAATGATGTATTCCATGTAGTTTCACATACCAAGATCTTAGGATGATGTGGAGGCATAACTGAATAATAAAATAATTTTGAACTCAGTCCTTTCCTCTTTCAGTGTCCTATTTTGGGTACTTCTCTTTAAACAGATATCCTACCTGTGATGAAAGAGCAATAGGAATTGAAGTTGTATCTCTACTGCTTAGAAATACATTTCTATTGTGAACATATCTCTGTATTTGCATCTTTGGATTTTATACATACTTAAATGTAAATATGTATTGATTTTAATGAGAAAATAACCCTTCAAACTTTTAAAGGCTTTTTTTTTTTTTTTTTTTTTTTTTTTTGTCTGGCTTTGATTATGGCTGTTTATGTGCAGTTGCTAGTTCCAACTCAATGCTCTAAAAGCACTGAGTCTACTATAACTTATAGATGGGGAGGAGGAACAACACAGCACTAGACTAAATCATCCAAATTTGCCACAGCAGGATCCTTCACCTATTTTCTGAAACATTTAGTTTCATTTTTTCCTCTTGATCTGGCCCTCGCAGCTCAGTGTTGGCAATTAGCCCCCTGCTTCTTCTGTAGCTACTAAAAACTGGGGAAAAATAAATGTTTCCATTTTAAACCATTATTGCAAAGGCAGAGCCATGGAACACTGGAGATATAAGATATATATTGGAGATATAACACATGATATAAGGGCAATTTTCATAAAATGATACTCAGGCATTTGGCGTCTAGTCTTCGGAAGACTAGAACAATATTTTCTTTAAAAAACTAACAACAAAACAAAAACAGCTGAAGGAAGTTCTGTTTCTGTGGTTTCAGAGTATGAACTCAGCTTCCCCAGTGGTAGCCAAAGGAAATGATCTCTATCTGGAAGGATGGTCAAGTGAAGAACTTTTAAAAAATTGTTACTGCAGGAGTTCTGCAAAATGATTTACCATCACACATAGTTCTAATAGTGCTTGAGAGCTTTTCCGAGCAGCTCCCTTGACAAAATATCCTTCCAATTACTGCTTCTATGCCACTCAAATAAAAATTAAAGTTTAAACAATCTAGCAAAAGGTTAGATCAACTGTTACATGACTGTTTGGTTCTGGACTTTTTGGAGACTGATACAATTAAGCAGATATTTCATTAAATCAGTAAATATCACAACCAAGTAAGAATTTACTCAATCCTCCAAGGCAGTACTGTACCTCGCTAGCTATGAATCTGCTACTCTGTTTCTCGTTCAATCTATGGATTAAAATTTAAATCCTATTTTCCTCTTTCTACAAGGGAGGTATTAGAACAGATGTTATTGACTCAGAACCTAATCCTGCAATGACACTGTGTCCAACTCACCCAATTTTTTTACGAAGTTTGATGGTTTTCTTTAAGCTCCAGCTGCTTGCATCAACCAGTTGCATAAGGAGCTCAGCCTTTTATTCCTTTGAAGAGGTCCATCGCTGACAGGCAGTGTTCAAGTCAGCACTTGGCTTGTGTACATGCAGAAGGCTCAAAAAGCCCTACATATATAACTGTTAAAGTTGTTGACAGTGTGGTGGAGAAATTGTGATTTTTGAATGCCATTGACAGAGAAGGTATTGAGTATTTCAGAGGGGAATGAAAGAGAGAAACATCTCACGATGTTTGAAGACTCCAGCTCTGAGCAACCACAGCAGCTTTGCTGCTCCTGATTCCCCCTAGCTCACTCTTCTGCACTCCTTATGGTTCTCAGAGATTAATCTGGAAATTACATTGCCTTTTTGTGAGTTTTTATTGAGTTCCCTGTTTTCTATAAAGGTTTTATCTACTGTTGACTTGATGCCATTCTGCTTCAGAAATTCTACTCAACCTCGACTTTCCTGGTAGCACAAAGGCAGCCTGAGAGCCCTTAAAGACATCATTAAAAATTTTATTTCCATGCCTTTCAAAGCCCCTGGAAATACATATTGTATTACATGCCATCATTGTAAATAGCATTTCTCTTAATGCAATAATCTCAGTCTAATCTTCCAGCAGTGTGAATATGCTAAAAGGAAGGCTTAAAGAGATAGATGCTAAATAAATTAAAATGAGATACGGGAAGATGCTTTATAACCCTAGAAATATTGCAAGCATTATTTAAAGCAGTTAATATTTTTACAGCCTTGTGAATGCTAATCTCTGGGAAATCTCAGGTAGCAAATATAGTTTTAATTCTCAATTTTAGTTATCACAATCTGGAACTGTAAATTAATTTCAACACTATAAAAAGTAATAGAGACGTTTATTTTCTTAAGCAATCTGGCTTATTCAGCTGCAGACTAAATCTGAATTAATGGTCCTGATATGCTGAATACAAAATTAGTAATAATGTGAAATGCACATAATGATAATATCTGCTGGAAGAGTTATGCTGGGATCCAAATTTTTCTCATTAATATAATCCATTACTATTAAAAAATGATACTGAGCTTTCTATCTGACACTTGAGTGCTTTCCTGGTGTCTCCTTTACAACAAATGGCACCTTTTGCAGTATTTGTATAGCCTAAATATACTTCTTTTTCTCAGGGATGTATTAAATGCAGTTATGGTATCTGTTATATTTATATAATATAACAGACTAAGGAACAGACTAAGGTAAAACCTTAGACAAAGCACTGGATGTGATAGCCAGGCTTCAGTCTGGATAGGTGGAAGAGGTTGCTAAGACCTTCTTTTAGTCAGTAAAAAATGGAAAAAACAGGGATCAACAATGAGGCCACAGTGATGTTCCAGGAAAACATAAATGGTTCAAGGAAAACACAATGAATTGGTACTGCCCTGTCCAAAATGGGAAGTTTCTTCAATTATAGGTTGAGGACTTATATATATCCAAGTCTATGTTTGTGTATATACTTACAGAAGTGGCAAGAGAAGAGACAAGATGCAGCCCAAAGGCATTCATGAGGTAAAAATATGATCAAGAAGGAAGTGAAGAGGATTAGAGGCTTAGACCTATGGGAGGAACAGATGGAGCCAAGAGAAAAAGTAGCTGCCAGTGTTTGAACCTGTTGTGCGTCAGAGAGCAGCTCTGTTTTTCATTTTTATTTTTTATTTATTTCACTAAGTAATAGGGTATTGCTGAAGAAAGCAATTGCTCGTTTTCCCTCCCTAACAGAAGCAACCCACAAGACTTTCCCTGTCCATGACCCAGACCAAGTTTATCAAGAAAGGAATATTACATAAAAAACAAGACTATAACAGTGTTGGTCTAAATATAGGTATGATGACTGTGTTCAACAGAAGTGTCCAAGTCTGGTAGGGTGGTGCTGACCCCTGTGCAAACCCAGAAGAGGAGATGGGGTTGGTAGGCCCATGCCAAACCCAGACCTCTGCAGTGAGCTCAGCCCACCTGTGCCTCCTGCATGCTCAAAGGTTACTTGAAAACCCTCACAAACAGGAGGTGAATCACTCTGTGCTTGTGGCATTAAACAAAAGTCAAAGCAAATAGCAAAGCAAGAAGGAACTTATTCTCCAGGATTAAAGATCTTTAACTTGAGGACTTGCAGAGAAGCCTGTCCTACTGCCACGGATGCTCAAGGGCCGTCCACCCCCCTAGGCCAGGCCCTTACTGAGGGGTGCTGATGCAGTGCTGCTGGCCTTGTGGTGTATTTTGCAGATACAGTGAAAGGAATGGAAGTTGCTAATGCTTCAGAGGCTGGGCACCTGCAGATGTGTTTGGGCTGTGAGCAGCAGATGTCCCGCTGGGGGGACACAGAGAAGGCAGGGCGGCCTGGGGTGGTGGCGTCAGCTCCTACTGAGAGCACGGCTGCCTCCACACACTCCTCTTCCTCAGAGGGGTTCTGTGGTTAAAAGTAACAGGGTTTGTGTTCGCTAATGTTTGCTTCGTTTTCTTCACTTCAGGCCAACAACCCTGAGTCAGGAAAGCAAGCAGGGAAAATCAGTATGCTTTCCGAGCAATGCAAGCATCAATTTAAATCTACAAAGTTGCAGTGGGCTATATAAAGATTTATTAATCAAAACATTTGCAAAATATTGACTGCGTGCGTACGCTGTTAGGCCTGAGAGATCATCTGTGAAGTAAAGCTTGAATTAATCACTTCTTCTCATACATTAATCTCTGCAGAATAAAAAATATGTAGGAGATATTTGTGGATATTTTTCTAGCTATGTTTGGGTAAATGAATCCTCTAATTTAAAACTATTTCCACTCAACAGTTGTCATGTGGATGGTAGAAACAAAAACTGAGTGTAAGCAGCCAAAGCACAGCTCAGGGAACAAATGTTGCTCTGGAGGGAGGCCGGACACTTCTCTTCTGGCCACCCAGGAATGCTCCTGCATGGGCCAAGCACTGCCACAAAGTACATTGGAGAGCCTTGAAAGTACATTGGAGAGCCTCGTCTGCCTTTTTTTTTTTTTTTTTTTTTTTTTGGCTGAAAATGCTTTAGTGTACACAGATCTACAAAAATCTGGTTAGGAGGATTTGGCAGTGCCTTTTCCCTGCAAAAATAGAATTGTATCAAATGAATAAAGTGGAAGAAAATGTGTTACTGGTTGAAAAAGGACAAAGCATACTTCAGTACTCAGGCAAAGAAATGCTCCCACTGTCCTTTTAAAAATTATTTTTTTGTTTAAAATGTCTATTTGATCTTGCATTGCCTAAATGCAAAATATTATGTAAGCATTAACACACTTGAAAACAAACTTTATTTGCTAGAAAATATAGAAATATTTGTTTTTTGCATCAAAGCAGAAAAAAAAAAAAAAACCTGGATAACACCAAAAACATTTTGTTGCATCCCCAACTGGGACCTACATTTCTGACAGCTCTTTAAAAACTTGCAGGCATCCACAATTCCATCTGAGAGCCTCTGTGAGCTACCTGCAGATATCTGGTTAGCAGCAAATTGCTTTCATGAAAACTTTGCTCAGAAATTATGTGGGTATTTTATTGTATTTAGGCCTCAAAAGGAATGTCACACAAATCAAGTATCTCTCTGATAAAGCAGTAGAGGATGTGGGATGTGTTTCCCAAGTTGAAATCTCCCTTCCTTGGTGGATGGCTGCCTTCCTGCCAGCTTCTTCTTGGCTGGGAGAGGCGCATGGGTCCTGGCCACCGTGAGTGCTGCTGAAAGCCCTATTAAGAACTGCAGATTATACTGATTAAAAACCAATGGCGTAATTCAACCAGGGATATTTAATTTTATTAAATGTCAAGATATGTACCAGCATTGCCTGGAGTGCTTATGCATCAATAAGTGCTCATTTCATTTAAAGTTGTGAACTGCAACAAAGTGACCATACTGTAGTTGAAATCTTTTATTTAGAATAAATAAATACATTGTTGGGCGGGTGTGATGGTAAGCAATGGCCATGACTGTAACTTACATGTGCCTTTTAGTGGTTTTATTAAGATATTTTATAAACAAAGTTTTAAAGTGCAAGGCATGTTATCATTTTATTTCCTCAGAACAGCTAATAGGCTGGAGAGCCAGCTTTGTATTTATAGAGGGATGTATTTACAGAAGAAATCTCCCAGTGACTGGGGGGGGGAGGGGAGAAATGGGGAGGCACATACATCCCCTAATGTAGAGAAATGACTGGGAGCTTATACTTATGAATGTAGTGCCATAGTTAAATTAGATAAATTATTATAGGCCCTAGATACCAATGTGTGCTGCTATACACTGCCTGCTATTGCAGAATCACTCTTTTGATTTTTCTTCTCAGGGAAAGAGGTAAAACGAAAAATGTATTACTCTTTTCATAATACAGCTCTCTATTTTCTGTTCCTTATATACATACATTTATGTATACATGTCTATTTATATAAACACAGTTACTAACCTTTTTTTTTTTCTAATTTTACCTTTACCAACTGCACTCAGCTCCTTCATGCATCAGGAGATGCTGGTGCTGGATGCACCTGCCACCAGGCAGCCCAATTTTGGAGTAATTTTGGAGCTATATATTCGCTCAGAGGAAAAGAGTGAAACCTAATGTAAATCCATAAAACCAACCTATTCTCTTCAATACTTAATTCTTCTCTTCAACTCCATTATTTAAAGGTATAAAGTTCATCTTTTGCCAACCAACACAATAGGCACAGAATACAGTATTTCTTTTCTAAAAGATGACTGAGATACTTAGAAATGGGGAAAAAGGTGTGTGTATTAACCAGGATTACTTTGTGGTTTAGACTTTGGGAAAAAATTTCAAAAGCCTTGTGTGACTCAGAAGCTTGGGAGAATATCTCTATTAGAGAGCATCTCTGAACTGGAACAGTGTGGGTGTTTATAGACATTCTTTACAGAAGCTATGTCTCAAGCTATAATCATTCTACTTTTTGTATTTCGCTACTCAATGCATATATACATATAGAGAATAATACTGCCTTGTAAACCTCATGCAGAACAAATTACATGAAATAAGATTAAAGATGTTCCATCTTATAGATAATTCTGTAACTACTTACAACTGTAAATGAGAATAAAAACTGGAATGGTTCAAAAGTTATTCAGAATTATTCTTTTTGAAAGTATAGGAAAGTCAGCTTTACATCCAGTAATGGTGAAGAAATGTTATTATTTTCTAATGTAACACAAAATGTGGATGTCTGTGCTTGTGCACATCTGTAGTGGGAGAGGGTGCAGTGAACCAAATACATCACTCGTTATAAAACCAGCAAAACTACTAAGTAAAATCTTCATATGAAGCAAAACAATGTATGCATCAAAAGAAAGAGAAAGCAGGGAAGCAGAGACACTGAAGAAAAAAAGATACTCAGTTTAATTCTGAGTCACTGGAAAATATATCTTCTGGAAACATCAAAAATCAACATGTTCCTGTAGCAACGTATTGCTCAGAAGAAGCGGTATTTGCTGATGGGAAACTGTTTCATGAAACATTTTCCAACCAGCTCTAGCACAAATACAGCCAATTGTCATTGTGCGGGAAAGTGAAGAATATACTTTATTTTAGGTTCAATTCCAGCAGTGTAAAGGAAAGTGGCCTCTTTAATCGAAGTCTTTGAGTCGAAGGAGTGGCGGTGAGGAACATTGCCCTTAATGGGACATAAGCCCTGATGGGCGCCTGCCCTGCTCCTGACCTTGAGTGAGCAAAAGTGCTGTTATGAAATCCCACTCAGTCAAATGGTTGCAGTTTTTTTTTTTCTTTTCTTTTCTTTTTCTTTTTCTTTTTTCCTTTTCCTTTTCCTTTCCTTTTCCTTTTTTCCTTTTCCTTTTCCTTTCCTTTTCCTTTTCCTTGTTTGTTTTTTACAGACAAACTCATAACATCAAATAATGATTAAACTGCCAAGTTTCTGCATGATCAGAGCTGATAATTGCTTTCTCATTTTATTTATTTATTTATTCATAACAAGTGGGAAAAACACTAGCAACTGCCAGCTAGAGCAGAACTTTGCTACAGCTGCCCACTTGATTTTTTTTTTTCCGTAGTGTTTTAAGAATTGATCCATCCCACTGGCACTTCTGTATGTTTGCTGTAATTTAGCTATATCAGGATACTGTATGAAGATGCTTCTGGCTTTGTGGGGCTCATGTGACATCAGAGAGAAACGGTCATTGGCACACCTTGATGGCTAGGGTGTGTGTGTGGCAGGGGAGCTGACAGTATTTACGGTGGGTCTTTCACTGCACAGTTGGAGAGAAAGTTTTTGCCCAGATTGACAAAGAGCCTCAAAACAGAGAGAATTTACCTATGAGAATATCTGCCTTTGAAGTCAATTTGGTCTTCCAAGCTCTTAATTAAATAGAAAAACTGCAGCAAGCCAGGATGCTTTGCAGGAGCAGTGGGGTGGCCCTGCTGTGGTGACCCAGGTGCTCATTTGGAGGGGTCCGCTTGTGGCTTTCCTCAGCCAGGGTGGCCCAGAGGGCAGCTCTGACAGGGAAAAGGCCAAGAACTGCTGTGGTGTGGCTGGCCATGCATTGCAGGGTCACAGCAACCTTTTTACCCCAATTTGGGAAGGCTTCACAGCAGGTGTGATGAATGGCAGCGAGACCCACTTTATGGCGCTGTAATGCAGCACCCAGAGCCAGGCACAAACAGCTCCGAGGTGCTCTAACGTTATTTGCTGCAATCTACACATTTCCTAATATAGCAAGAAAAAAAAATAGACTAATTTCACCCCTTTGGAGGGACCTTGGCAAGCCTCAAGCCTTTCCTCATTAGCAGTCCATCTGAAGCCCCCAGAATTTGCTGGATTAATAGAACAGAGCTATTAGCATCGGCGAACAGCAATAAGCTCCAAAAACTATGTTCACCTGCTGAAGTTAGCAGAGTGACAAGCAGTTTAAGACACTACTTGAAAATTCAAATTCTGCCTGTCTTTTTACCATCCAAATCTTCCAGCTTGTCACCTTGCTAAGGTTGTGGGCTGGATTTTAGCTCAGACAGGGTAATGTAGTAGGAGTTAAACCTTGTAACTTCTTTCCTCCACTCTGCATCAACATCTGTCTCCTACTTCTCTCTGCTAGAAGCAGGAACACAAAAAAGTAGTTCTAGCTCAGCCAGAGCTAGATTTTTATCAGCTCATTTTAGTCAATAAAGAAAGAAGTCAATCACTCTTGGAAAATAGCACATTCCAGGCCTGTATATACCAGGCCAGTACAATCGCAGAATAAATCAATAACCACATTAATCAATACGATGTAAACTGCTGATCTCTGTGGATAAATTGTACCTGTGTAAGAAGGCTTTCAAATAAATTCCAAACCCACTCAAACTGCATAGGCTTTAAATCTACTAAGGGCAGTGGGACAAGTGAAAGATTTGTGTTTTTTCTCTTTAAAATCTCTGGGAGAGCAGGGCTGCAGAATAATGCAATTAAACCACGCTAGCAGTGCTCACACAATCTCACACAAAATTCACTCCATGGCGCATGGAGAGCTGCAGGAAATGTCCCTCAGCTCAGACCTGCCAGCCCCAGGGGACTCCTCATCAGGCATTACCCCAAGAGGGAAGGCTGGGCTGGGTGTCAGGGGTGTGCAGAGGAGGGACACTGAGCTGCAGCTTGATTCTTTTACAGCCCCACAGCTGTAGGACGTTTGCTCCCCCAGCAGGCACTCATTTTTTTATTTTTATTTTTTAAAAACAAACAAACAAACAAACCCAAACATCTCTCTCTCTCTCTCTCTCTCTCTTTTGTTTTTTCTTTTTTTTTTTTTAATTTTATTTTCTTTTACATGCTATCATAGTAGTATCCCATGTGAGACCACTGGCAGAGACCATGGACACGTTGCTCAGAAGGGAAAACGTGGGTCACACCAACAGCCTCTAGCAGAGCATGAGCTGGAGCCAGGCAGCACAGTGATGAGCCAGTGCCTTGCCTATCCTGGCCCATCCACACTGTGGAACTCTGTAAGTGCAAAATGTCTAGGGACTTGAACATGCCTTGTGACAAACTTGCAAGGGGCTCTTCTGGTCGCCCTTTGTGTGTCAGAATTATTCCAGTTCATTCTCTAAGGATAAATGTTTGGAGACATTTTTCAGTACTGAAAAATATTGTCGTACATAGAATAGGTTAAGCAAAGAAATGATACATAACAGCATTATTAATATGGCATTATAATTGCTACATTAGACATATTTTCAAGTACTAAGTGCTAGAAACTGATAAAGGGAAGTTCATATTAAATAAATAAAAAAGTAAAACTAAAAGATTGAAGCCATTTAGAGGCCTTTATTATACCATGCTGTCAAAATGTCCAAGTGACCTTTTCTACATGGTAAATTTTTCCAAGAAAGATTTTATACAAGCTATTTAAATAGCACTGTTCCTCTGCCTCCCCTTCCTTTTCCTCCCCGCCCCCCCAAAAAAGAAAAAAACTAATAGTTTTTGTTTAGATAATAGTCAGAGCAAGAGAAATGCCAGATCCTTATACACACGCTGAAGATGACCAGAGGCATTATATACCAAGCCTTTGCAATCTTGTGTACATTTTTTTTTTTAGGTAGAGGGATATTTCTGAATGCCTATGTATGAATGTGCAAATGCAAATGCAAAAGAATGACATTCTTTGATATTTTTCATCCGCATGAATCCCTGGGTAAGTGGCAGCACTCCAGTAATCCACTTGCAGTGGCAGAAGACAGCACACAGACATCATCTCAGCCTGATGGCTGGGGTAGGCTGAGCCACTCCTTGGGATAAATAATGCAAAGACTACGAGGCTCTGCTCATTTCCATACTGCCTGTGCTCGGAAGTTCTCACCATCCTTGTAGCAGAATTTCAGTAGTCCACTGCGAATATTTCCATACCTCAAACCACATACACCCAAAGGCTATAGCATGGCTGCATCCACACAGACCCTTGCAAGCTATCCAAAGTTCAAGGTAACTGACATTCAGTAGTGATGAGATGCCAGTAATGGTGCCTTGGAAATGTAGGAGTGGAGGAAAGGCATCAGAGATATTCAGGGTAAGGCAAGATCTGCTCCTGCTTTTGCCCAGGGAAGAGCAGAGAGCAGCTGGATGTGTGAATTGAAAGCTGAATGGATGAAACCTGTGGGGGCGGAAGGAGGGAGGCAGCGCTCCCAGCCATCGGCCCACAGCAGCCCCACGCCTGCCAAAGCCTCTCTGAGCAGATTAATTCTTGCTTTCACACAGCAAATCATTGTGGGAAATTCTCTGTGACTGCAGTATAGTCAGATATTAATAAAAATCTTTCTTTGCTTTTGCAATGTATTTATACGTAAGTGTGATTTAGAGCTCTGTGTCAAGTCCTCGCTCGTGCTGCATACCAATGACCTGCACAAAACACAGGGTGCTTCTGCACTTCAGGGTAATGCTGATTTAGGGGCTGGTGCAATAGCACATGCGGGCTATTTTATTTATTTTTTTTGGCATTCATATTCAAAAATTGCTCTATAAAGAGGGGGGAGGTATTAAAGAAAGCTTAAATGATCTTAAGTCACAATGAAACATTGCATTTGGAACTAAATGAAACATTTGGATAGACTAAAAATTGCTTTTTTTCAGGGAGAAATATTTTGTTGATGTATTAAATTTAAAATGAAAATCTCTGACTGTGACTGGTTTTAGATTTTTCTACTTTGCTTAGGTCATCAAAATAAAATAGGCATTACTCTTCCAGTTTTCCAGCTGTTGGAAAACTTAGCCTTGCCTGTGATTTGGTCCCGTGCTCTGAAACGAGGTTCCCAGTACTAGGCACCTCTAGGTGGGGTTGTTTTTTTGTCTTTCCTTTCCATTTTTCATTGTTTTCACTTTGAATTCTGGTTTTGGGAGCAAGGTTATTTTCCTTTTTTTTTTTTTTTTTTTTTTTTCCTGCAATGAGTGACAAAATTGTTTTTGCATTTTCTTTTTTTCATGAAAGCTGTCAGTCATCTGAACCCTTGCTATTTCAGCACCAGATTTTTTAATAATATTTTCTAAAGACATTAAATTAAATGATTAGAGTTGGCCACCTGGCCTTTCCTACAGCATTCTGCAGTTTGACTACTCCAGCTTGACTTAGACATCATTTTGACTTCGTGAAACATCAAAAAAATATGGGGGTGTTAAAGAGGAGGAGGAGAGGTCTCCACAATTTAGATAACTTAATTTATTTAGGGAGAGTAGGGGGTTATCATCATATCTTTGTTTAAATGTATTATTCTTAAGACTCCTTAGAAGTTGTGATTTAAGGCATTCTACTCTGGTTTGAGTTTTTCAATGCTAGACAAATCTACTTTAAGAAGCACAGCAGCAGAACAAAATAGTGAATTAGATCAATTTAAGTTCTGTTTGCTGAAGTAAACATCTCCTAAGGGAAAGAATGAAAAGATTGTTTGCTAAAGTTGCACGTCTCACTTGGTTTTAGTAGCTATGGTGCCAAACATTTGACTCCTGCATGCAGAGGAGAGGAGAGCTCTTGGCCACAATGGAGGAGCAAAGCTGAATGATGAACCCTGTCCACCTGGTGGCACGAGGCAGAGGAAACATATAGTGACATATAATGACCATTGATTATCACCCTGATGTTGGTCCATCCTGTGTGTGTGCCTGCACATATACCTCGACCGGCAGACCCAAGGCAAAGTAGTCACTTGGAAATCCACTTGTGCTTCAGCTCTAAGGAAGTTCAAGGAGAGAATAGCTTTGCTCAATTAGCAACCATCCTATTCTTAGGATTTTCCCTTACTTAAAAAGGGTTTCTCCCATGGGAATGACAGAACAAAGGTAAGGTAGAAATTATGAAGTTAAACACGGGAGAATTGAAGAGACTAATCTGAAAAAATATCTTCTACAGAGAGAAAAGCACCTTGTAATGAACATTAGTCATGTATACAGAAATGAAAACAAATGTGAAGAAATATTTCATTGTTTATTGTCACTGCAAGGAAAAATGTTTTTACTTCATTAGGGCATTATCAAGATTTTAAATACCATATCCACTTCTTTCTAAACTGTTCTCTTCTGTTGAAAGCTATGTTAAACCTCTTCCTAATAACTCTTGTGATTAGCATCTTTGTAGAAATCCCAGAGGACAGGCTTCTAAAAGTGGCATTATATTTCTAGAGCCTCCCTGTAATTAAGCATCTATCAGGCCTTCTATTCAGCTGCATATGACTGCTCACAAGAAAATCTTTCTTTGCTGGAATGAAAAGAGCTGTTTTGTTTAAACTTAGTGAAAGGATCACATTTATGTTATAAAATATAAGAATATTAGATTCAGTTTAACTGAAACAAAATGTACCCATTGCGTACTGGATACAAAAATTCTGTAAGTGAATTGCAATGGCAGCGACAAGTTGCTCTTAGAGACCTGCTGGGATGCAATGATGCAAAAACCTCTGTTAGAGCTCCACCAGAGGGGTCATCTCTTTGAAAAACATTGTTGAATTCAGTATAAGGATTATTAAATATCACCAGATGTGAGTAATATTTGCCCAAGTTTCTACAATAATTTCTTTAGTCTCTGTAGCCACAAGAATATGAAACACATACTCTTTTGGCTTTGATAGCATCAAAAGAAAAAGCAAACGTTTAACAGTGGGTACAATTCCTAGTGAAACACGTTGTCCTAGGGATTCAATATCCTTTTCATTCTCTGGAGTGCTTAAATCAAAATTGAACATTGTTTCATAAAGCATGCTCTTGCTATGTTTTTATTATTTATGATTTCATTTTATATCTGAGTGTGTGGAGTTCTCCCAGGAAGGCAAGCATATGAGTCCTGTCAGTAACCTCAGGTATTGAAGTATTGGTAACTTCCTATATAACTTCCCATTCTAAGACTCTTGTTGCCTACTTGGGTCCTATAGCCATGGACAAGAAATGTGTTTTATTACACTCTTTGGAGAATTATCATGCATAGATGAAACTACTTTGCTTATTGGTGTGCTTACACAATGCCATCTCCATTCGAGCCCTTCTCAAATGGAGAGAAGGGGAGGAACTTCATTAGATTGTGGTACCAAATGGTTACAAAGGTGAGATAACACATCTTTGACAGTGTTGAAAAGAAAATTTACTTCAGAATAAAGTGGGAATGAAAAAGATCACATCACTACTAGGGGATCTTTTCATCCCCTAGTATGATATGAGACAACAAATACCCTTTATAGGATGCTGTTAAAATACACAGCAGTGTGACTTCACATTTTGAGCTATATCTATTGACTTGAAAGCCATGCTCACTCTGGTGTTTCATTTAACATTCTAATAACTCAATAGATTGAAGGATTTAATTAGATGCTTTTATTTATATTTCAAGATGATGAAAATCAATGGTCTTCTCATTTACCTTCACACCTAGCCCAAAGATGAATCTACACTTCCAGGCTACAGCAAAGAATAACAATACCAGCTGAGAGAGTAACTGAACCTGCTGGAAGACAGATATATTTCAATCTCCCCTTAAAAAAGGTATTCAGCATCTCTGCTATCTTTGTTAATCAGAACAGTCTTCACAAGACTGTTCCTTTAAAATGTATTTGAGAATATGTATCTCAAATTATAAAAGGTACTGTCCCATTTAGATCTGGTTCAAGGCTTGCTGATGCCACTGAATGCTTCTCTATTGAATTCAATGGCTTTGGGTTGGTCCACATGACTCCTTTTATTTAGGTTTCCCTTTTCAGAAGAAAATAGTGTAGTACATTTCATATAATGCATTCTATGTTGTTCCCTGTAATACAAAAAAAAAAGGAAAAAAAGTGAAAAAAATAAACAAATAGCTTTTATTTAATTGAAAGTTTGTTGTTGTTGTTGTTGTTGTTTTGAACAGGTTACAATGAAGAACATGAGATAAATAATGTCCACATCCCAACTAATCTCAAGTCTTTTCTCAGTTACAACATCTTGGCACAGGTCTTTCACATCTGTCATACCATTACACTGGAGTTTCAATAAGAATTACTGTTTTTAAAAAATTGAGATCAGTCTCCTAACAATCTCAAGTTATATTTGGCACCACCCCATTTAATTAATGCATATACATTTATCCATGAATTTCAAAGCTTTTTTTAAATTTATGTAGTATTGATATTTACATTTTCTCAGCAGTATTGAGATTTATGTTTTCTTAGTAGTGTACAATCTCTCTCTCCCCCCCTCCCCCAAGTCCCCAGTGCCCACTATTTTTCTATATTGGAAATGTTCATTCTGGTAAAGTATTAAGATAAAATCTACAGACAGTTTACTTTTAAAAGTCCGTGGCTGAACATTGCTTTAATCATCAAGGGAGAGAGTACTTAAGGACAAAACTCAACAGCAGGATCCCAGATGTCAATGTATAGTGCACTCTTTGGGACAAATTTATTTCTCCAGAGCTTAAACCTGTAAAGACATAAGCATAAAAAAATCTCTGACATAAGTAAATGTCTGTCCAAATATGTATTTCTATGCAGTCTAGCATAACAGTATACTTTGTTAAACTTTCAAAATGAAACATTATCCACAAAGGTTATTTCTATTTATTCATTTTCAAGTTGCAGCAGCAATCCCAGGGAGTACGGTTTTGAATCATGTTCTCAGTCTCTACATGAATAGCTGCTTTCAGGAGGGTTTTGGTTAGTTTGTTACAAAACTGTGCTGCATTTTGCATGAATAATAAGGTATTCATGCAAGCAGAGACCAGACCCTGGGTACCCACTCCTCAGCCATGGAGCAGAGCTGAGAGGTTCTGTCTTGGCATATGCAGCAGCTCCAGATCTGATTAAAATTTGTGGTGAATCTGAAAGCTGCAGGTTTAACTTCAGCTAGAAAGCTTATTTCTCTGTCCTTCCCAAAGCATTCCAGGCCAGGGCTCATGGAGACATACATTAAAGATTAAGATCACACATGGGTGTTGGGAAATTGTTTCCCCACTAATGAACATGATAAAACCAGAGACTAATCTACTTTCATCCAGTATTACAAAGCAATGAGAGGGAAGTCACCTACGGTAACAAAACATCTGTTAATCCTTTGTACTTCTTAGAGGCACACGCATTTCTTATTACGCAATAATATTCAGAGAAGGATAAAAATTCTCACATACTTGATATTTTTGGAATCCTAATTTCCTCACTGCTGCTGCCATCCCCACCATCACTGACTGTTCTTATTTCGATGAGATAATCTTCTTCAAATGGCACCAGAAGTTCAGCTGAAGTGTTGTTTGTCTCCAGTATATGAGTTTTGCTGTGTCTGTTTTGTCTGTACAAAATCTAAATAAAAAGGGGTTAGGAAACAAGAGTTACTTCATTTATTTAAGTTTTAATGGATTTTTTTAAATGGCTGAGAATACTTTCTGTCATGTCCCAAACTTTTCATAATTCTATCAGCACCCTGCAGAGTATTAAATACCATTAGAAAAACATTTTTACAAGTTGAAGAAAGGACAGAAATTTGGATAGTAGCACCTGGGTTTCCACTTAGGAAGCACATTTCTGCAACTAAATTTGAGGGATTCAGGAACTGCTTGTGTATGGGTCTTTTCACTAAAGTATCTCTGGGTCATAGTGTGGACTGGCCACTCTGGCCCCACGCCCAAGTGCTCTGGGGAGTCTGGGTGGGGATCCTGCAGACTACGGCTTTGTCCTCCAAGAAGCCTTTCTTCCTTGCTAGCAATCTTGTGAAAACAAACTTTTAATATATTTATGCTAAAAAGAGCAACTGAAGAGCAAAGCAGAAAGAGAGTTAACAGGGATCATACAATAAATACGCAGTGAGCACTTAAAGCACTCTTTCCACATCAAAATGTAATAGGAAAGTGTAGCCTGGAAGCAGGTATGTTAGACACAAAGGAAAAGAGCTTAATAGACTAGTTTTAATGTTTTTCCCAGTGTGTGGAGCTACTCAAGCACACTCACTAGAATCTAAAAGGATATGATCTCAAGAAAGATTGCAAGGTGGATATTTTAATATTTTTTTTTCTGTCCTTTTCCTCCCTGGGCATAAATAACACTGCATAGACACTAAAATGCTGAGCAATGCAAGGATCTTGATCCTAGGAACCTTTCCTCATGTAAGTGCTCTCCACAACCATTTTTACCATCCTTCAGGAATAAAGTCTCTCCTGAAGTCTGTTGGGGTCAGAGGCACTGCAAACAAACTTTAAACTAAATTTTACTTTCCTTAAAAAATGGATTTATAGAAGCGCTTTTTACTTCACTCACATTGATCTTTATGTGAGTGTCTTCCTATCTAGTTTCAAAGATACATTTATGAATTGTCAGAGAGTGAGGACTTTCAAATGTATTTTATGCCTCTTTAATTCTTAAGAGACTGTTCTCTATTTCTTACAAATGTGTGAAGCTCTTGTCAAAAAAGATGTGAATGCAAGAATCTGATACAAGTAAGATTACAAGGGAAATGGGACAGGAGTTCCAGTGCTAGGGACAGGATACCCCTGTGTTAGGATAAAGGCATCCTACTCTGAATGAGATATTCTTCCATGTTTTGTGTAAATGTCAGCCAACTGTCCCAATAACTCCAGAAAAGTCACCTTTTTCCAGGTAATGAATAGTCACATTTCAACAAGTCACTTTTTCCCCTTTTATTATAAACAATGTGCATGATTAATGAGATAAAGCAATGACTTACTTTGTAGCCTAGCACTTCTGATTCATTCTCCATTGTTTTTACGTGCTCCCAGTTCAAGCAGATTTTGGAATTTGTCAGTTTCCAGGCGATATTTGCCGGGGGTTGACTCGGTGCTTTAAAAAACAGATGATGATAATCACAAGATACAACTAAATATTAATTTGCATAGTGTAATTGAATGAGCCGCTGACATGGAAGTAACAAATGCATGGCTGATTCAAGTCTAAAAGAGTAAAAAATATTTTTCAGTCCATCATTGCTCTCATATTAGTCAGAATAAAGATCTATTCATAGCACAAAACCACTTACTGTGAGAGTTCATTTTGGAAATTAGGAAAAGCCTGACAATGTCTGACAGTTCAAGTTACATTTGATAGATTTTGCTTAAGCACTGTGTTGTTTCTATCTATATTGTAATGGACTAGAGAATGTTTTGCTGCATGGATTTCAGGGGAAAAAAAAAAAAAAAAAAGCTAAAACTAAGAGTAGAATACAAAAGGCTATATTTTCATCAGCCATGAGTGCAGGTTACAAAGAGTTACACATTAAAGTCTCCATGTGATCCATCATGAAACATTGCAGGATTTTATAAATTCTCAGCATAATAGGCCGCGAGTAGATTTTCAAAGGCTTTTTATGCCTAAGTGCCAGGACTTTGAAAATTTGCCTACAAGTGACAGAAATTGAATCCTGTGAGAACATGTGAAGTTGAAACTGTGCCTTTGAGCTAATGCTGTCTCATATTTAGAACAACACATTATCTTCATCTCCATGGTGTGTCCTACTGGACCCTGCCTGGGAGGACAGTGCTGGAGGTATTAAAGGAAATAGGGACTTGAATAGAATTAAGAAAAGACGGGAGATATCTGGAGAAATAGGGCTTCTGGGTTGTGAGTATCCCAGACCTGACTTTAAAATGTTAAACTTCTGGGATACTTCATTTCTCCCTGCAGTTTCTATATATTGATGATTAGCATACATAGCTAAGAAGGCACTGTTGATTTGGTAATACAGCATAATCTATTTAATTTCCCACAGACAGAGAATAAATTGATTGTGTCTCTTATATTTGTCTGCTTCCTGACTGTGGAGAAGCTTAATCCATCCAGCTGGTAGGGAAAGGAGGTGTTAGTGGGCCACCCAGGTGAACCTAAGCAGGTATCCTTCCAGGAGCCATAAGTCAGTGCTGGATAAATATTCATTTTTGAAGGTGTTTAAATATATTCATATGCCTAAAACCACAGGTTTACTTTTTTTTTTTTTAAAAAAAAAAAAAAAAAAAAAAAACAACTTCCTTGCTGCTTTCAGCAAATATTTTTGTTCTACTGAGTCTAAGTTTATACTTGTAACTTATTTCAAATTTCTTCTGTTGAGATATATATTTGTAAAGAAAAAGAAAAAGTGATGAAATCTCTGAAAACCATGACATATAAATAAAGAAACAGAAGAGCTGAGCCTCATAACTGTTTTTAGTGGGAGCAGTATGCTCAGGGAAGGAAGACATCATTTCTACTTTCCTAAGTAGTAAACTCAAACCAGAATATCAACTTAGACCTTAAATTGATCTTAGACAAGTAAGCTTCAATCAGAATTGCTCCTATTTGGCAGAAGGCCTATTTTAGTTTTGAGTTTTGCTTAGTCTTTACAATAATGCCATGTACAGAATATTTTAGGAATCTTTGGCAATGAGTACAAAGACAGATCTATTAGCTTGAAGCTAAAGCTCCCACTGTAGATATACATTGTTTATATTCTCTTGATGTATTACCTCTTCCCATATTGAAAGTGCCTGCATCTTTCAGAAATGAGAGCTTAAAAATTTAATATATGTTTTAAAATATTAAATGGGTTATTTGGACTTTAATTTTTAAATGAACCATTAGCACCATCCTGAGTTTGACAGAAGATGAAGACAATGTAAAGCAAAAGCAAATTCATTCCCTATATGTCCTGTCTCTTGACTGCTGTGTCTTTATTTTTTCTGTCATACAAATATACATACAAATATAGAGAATGATTTCCAGAGATTAGTTCCTTTTCCATTAGAAAGTTGTCTGTGAGAAGAACTTAGGGCATATGGGTACATAACGGATTACCAGAATTTTCTATTTTATGATTATTTTGCTCTTAGTGAGCATTTACTTTACAGGTTCAATCATGTAGAACAGTGCTCAGCACTTCCCTATTATCTTGGAGTATGGCCCCTTGAAAGCATAGGTTTCGTGAAGTTGTTTCTCACGAGTAGAGTAGCATATGTTTTTACTTCTAACTGCAGGAAATTTAAACAATTACTGACTAAATATATATTTATGAGAATGTATCACATACGCTACCGTCTGTACTGCACAATTTAGAGATTTCAGAAAAGCATTTTGAGAATTTAAGTTTTTTTTCTTTTCTTTTCTTTTCTTTTCTTTTCTTTTTTTTTTTTTTTTTTTAAAAAAAAAAAAAAAAAAGCCATATTCCCATACCCAAATCTGTGGTTTGACCTGTGGAATATCTTTCCCTTATTGACTCTGCATCTCATTTGAAATCTCCTGAAAGCAAGTACCACACTGCTGCAATTCAAAAGGAAATCCTTCCTAATGGTTGCTACACTGGAGGAACACAAATACCTCTGTTATCCAGTTTTGCAAGCATAGAGAATTACCTTAGCACATACACATAACAAACCTAGAACCTCTCCTATGAAGACAGGCTGAGGGGGTTGGGGTTGTTCAGTCTGGAGAAGAGATGGCTCTGGAGAGACCCTACAGTGGCGTTCCAGTACCTAGAGGGGGCTCACAGTCTGAGTAAACTCAGTGGTGACCACAAAATTGTTATCAGGGAAGAGAAGAAGAAGTTTCCTAGTCACAGATTTCATTGCTTCATTTGATGAAGAAATTTGGGATCTCATTGATATTGCAACATTTAGCAGAGCTAGTCACAGTAAGCTGAAATGTCACTATCCCACCAGGGAGCTTGCAACATTTGTTGTACAAAATTGAATACTCACGTGACTTTTTAGTAGTGACATTTACTGGGGTGCTGGAGGGCCCTGTCCCTGCTGTGTTGTAAGCCCGAACTGTTGCAAAATACACCGTGTTAGCCTTTAGTCCTGTGATATTTTTGGCTGTTACATTCCCATTGACTCTGACTTTACCAGCTGTGCTTTCCTTGGGATCATCGGTCCAATATAAAACCTGAAAAGCCAAAACAAAGAAAAGGCAATTAATTGTTTTAAATCAGTTAAGGAATTGGCTGGGAAGCAGACAAACTGATAATGAAGATTTCAAGGAATACAGGATTTTTCATATTCAAAACTCGCAGGAAAGAAAACCAAGCATGAATATTTATAGAGAAGAAATAAAATTTGAGAAACAGAATACCAATTAAAAAAGCAAATCAAATCCTTAGCTTTATAGATGTCCAAAAGGAAAACTTTGATGATGTGAGAAATTTTAAAAGCTTGCTTGGTTTTATGGTTTGAACATTCATGAAAAATACTTAAATGATACAAAGAATTATTTATCTCAATCATCTAAGAGGATTTTAATTATTTTGTATCCTGCTTCTAATTTTGACTTTTAGCATTTGTTTTTGGAAGGTTTGTGTGTTGTATGTGTCTCCTACTACCTTGCTTTAGACATTTGTAATGAAAGCACAGAAATTAAAGTATTTCTGACTTTGTTTACCCTTGCTTTATTTTATCTACAGAAAATTCACTGTGCAAATAAAATGCCCAGGAATCATATTTGAGATTACTTTGAAGTACTCCAGCTAGAAATATAAACCCTTCACCACACTCCCATGCCCCGAAGGCACTGCTGCTCTGTCCTGGGGATGTCAGATGCAGCTGACACTGGGGCTCTGCTCCCACCCTGTGCTGGAGACCTGAGAGAAGCCAGAGGCAGGGTGAGTGCCACTGGGGTCTGGCAGCATCCACATGCCCCTGCAGCTCCCCTGTCTCAGCCCCTGAAATGCCTGTTGCTGGATCTGGCCCTGGGCTCATGCCATTATGCCGGCGGCATACCCCAGTGCACAGGGCATGCAGCCTGTCACTTACTAGTACATGAGCAGCTGCTCACTACGAACAGAATTGAGAAGCCCAAAGCCTTTCAAATATGCCACAGCAGAAGCTTTGGATGGTAATGATGTGCATGTTCTTCTGTAAGTGTTGCTGTGGGTCATGTGCGTGTCCCCTAAAGATCAACTGCCCCATTGCGCTCAGACAGCTGTCTGAGGAGGGAGGATCACCTTTGTTTTATGGAATCAAGCACAAGTCCTTTTATTGTGGCCTTCACATATGATTAATCTTGAAGTTTTAATTTATATTACAAAAAAAGCTGGGATAGAACTATAGTCTGGGTCTACAAATGCTTGTGATTAGGTGAAAAGTCAGGTGAAAAGCTCCATCAACTGCTGACTTGGCAGTGAGGGAAGAGGAATCAGAATATGAAAGTGGCTGGGGATGGGATGGGATGTCTGTAAGGTGCCCAGCACCAGCTGCCTTACCTCGTAGCCCAACACCCTGCCTGTGAGCCTGTTCCATGCGATGGGCTGCCAGGAGACCTCCACCTCTGCTGCCGAAATGCTCAGTGCCGAAGTCCCTGCTGGTGCTATCTGTGGTTCTGGGTCATGGGAGAAAACACAGCCAGCAGAAAATTTGTGGTATTAAAAGGGTGTTGTCTCAGAAACTTAAAGAGATTCAAGAAAAAAAGACAAGTTTTTTGGTGGAAGCATCAGGCAGCAGCTCAAGAACCCTGGTGTGAATCCCTAGCTTTGCTGCCTGTTTACCGTGGAGCACCAGCAAAATTGTAATTTTTCAAAATCGATCATAACCTGTGATATGGGACAGATATTTAGAGGAGGTCAGCTGCACGGAGTGATCTGAGCCCTCTAACGGGTAAACTGTTTTCGATGTCCCCTGTTTTTTCCTAGCCCACTCAGTGGGAGCTCCCTGGGGACAAGTCTGTTGAAACTTGCCATCTACTTAAAGCAGTTATGAAAAACTGTCCCTTGCTTTTGTTCACTTCATTTTCCCATCCTCTGTCTTGCGTCTCTTGAAAACCTGCAATAAGCAGCTTTGAGCTAACTTCTGGCTATTCTTATAGAGATCTGTATTATCATACCTGGGACCTATAGACTCTACACAGTCAGCAATAGGAGTAATGTGCTTTACCATCTTCTCCTGAGTAGACAATGGATATGGAGCTCAGGGTTCCTTCTCCTTCATTGTTGTAGACACCAACTTTCACTTCAAAAGGAGACAGAGGTGTAATGCTTTCATTCCTATAAATGTATTTGCTTGCTTCTACTGAAGCCACCACTGCTTTTGTCCAGGTTGTTGAGCCAAGGGGACGGAACATAATGATGTAGCCAAAACCTTCCCCATTCTGCAGTTCTTCTGGAACTGGCTGTAGTGACAAGGCAGTCAGTCAATAAGCATTTGCAAGTATACACTCTTTTAATTGAATCTTCATTCTCTCAGTATATTTTAGTAGTATTGATTCAGTTGACTGTGCCTTAGAGAAGATAATAATGTTTGTTCCATCAGTCAATGTAATATTGAAATAAAAATCAAAATAATAAATCTATTGAGGCAATCAATTTAGAAACAAAAGATCTGATCAGCTCCATTAAAGTTATTCTCTTCCAGGCATGAAGTTTTCAAAATTAAAAGCATTTCACTCAGCACAGGTTGTAACTGATTTTTTTTTCCCCCCCAAGGGGTGTAGGAATGCTAATTTTAAAGAAATTATTTTAAAAGAAAGAAGGAGTTGGAAAAGGAGCAAAAGTGTATATATAGAAGTGCATGTCAGCTGTATAATTGCCTGTGTATGTGTACAGCACTTACATATTTTTTAGCACAAGTGAGAGTCTTGAGTGCATGAACATTTTCTTATTTAAGTTTGTTTAGAACAGAAATGTTATTGCAAGTCAACATGGCAAAATTAAGGCTTCTATTAATAAAATCTCATGTCAAGATATTTATTAATGACTCATACCGAACAGGCAATTACATCAACACTATATTTTTTTTCTTGGGAAAAACAACACTTCTACATTGGTTTCTCAAAGCAAGAGAACATTTGTGAAATAAGAAAAGATCAGTAGTACGTAGAAAAAGGAAGCTTTTATCAGTAAAACTTCATTTATATTAGATGTTTGCATCAAAGCCAGGTGCAAGGAAAAACAGCTATGAAAAATGGCGCAGAAATAGAGGGAAAATCAAAGGGGCAGAACTGCAGCTCCCGCAATGGTTCCTGGCTCCAAACTTCTCCCCTGTAGAGAAACTATCAGGAGCACTAACAGTCTGAGAAGGTGGGAGGTAAAAAAATGAAAAATAAATCAAGGAATACATCAGCAGATTTCAGGGCACTGAATGTATTCTTCCTTTCATAAATTCCTTCTAATTTATTAGTAAGATATTTGTCAAATTATAACTCTGATCTGACATATATAACAAATGTTGTCATTCTCTAAGTATTTCACAAACATTAATTCCCCAATCTACCCAATCTTTTTCTTATCCAGTCCCGAGAGATTTAAGTGTGAGAGATGAGGGTGCATCAGGGATTTATAAGAGTTCAAGCTACTTTCTAGAGCATTTAATTTGTTTTTGAGGCTTCTGTGACCTCAGATTTAATCAAGATGTTTAGTGAGTTCATCACAGAGAGCTGGAGAGCCTAGTTCAGTGTTGTTAGCTTGGCATAATTAGTATTTCTTCTGACTATTTTTCAGGACACACTATGAAGTCCAACAGGATAATTTGATTGAGATCTCTCAGGTTGTTTTTCAATTTTCATGTTCTGCTCCCAAAGAGTAGATCAGTAGAGGAGAAAATGAAAGAAAACAGTGAAAGATGCATATGGAGGAAAATTCAGTTCAGTAAAAGTGAAGTTTCACTCTATTTGGAGCATGCAAGGGGAAAAGCATTGGCAGTATTATTTATCTTGTGGGGACTTTTTCTTTTGATCTCATTTTTTTCTGTCACTTCCCTTCCTCCCTCAAAAGGTTGGTTAAATGGCAAAGTTATCAGCATACAGGACAACACAGGTAACTCACTTAGCTGATAAATAACATTACTTGTAGTTTAAATTAATTTCTTTTCCTTTCTTTTAAACCATGTACAGGAGCTTGGCTATTCCTCTGGAAAAAGAATGAAGTCAGGGGAAAGAGCAGACTGCTTTCCTTGCATAAGCTGAACTAGAAGTATTTTTTTATCATTATTATTTAATCAAATAAATATTTTCCATGACTTATGAATGGACCACTGTGCTTCTGAAGCCCTGGTCCAAATTAAGAATTAACCAGAGATTGTCTGCAGGCTCTGAGACATTCACACCTGTCCATAGGATGGGTAAGGCTGTCTGGGCTCTGTCCTGCAGGCTGGGTGATGCTGACAGCCTGGGACAGCTCCTGCTGTAGACAGTTGTCTTCAGAGCCAGGTGAGATGTTTACCTACCTGAACCACATGCATTTTTCAGCAGCAATGAAAAAAACAAAAAAAAAAAAACAAAAAAAAAAAAACATTTTTTTCCACTGTCCAGCACAGGTGGACACTGTGTTTTGGTCAGTTTTTCCACGAGGGCTGGAGCAGCTGCCCATCACTGCAGAGGCTTTGCACGAGGCCGCCTGCCTTTGTCATGGTGCCTGCAGAGATACAGGTGGGTAGCTGGAGAAGGAAGGCTACTTCTCACCATGCTTGCTTTCTGCTCTCTGCAATGACCCGTGCTCACTCATTGCAACTTCTAGTGTGGTATTAATAGTTCTGAAATTGCGTATTCTCTCCTCTTGCTGGAGTGTTGGAGAATTAAAGGGCTCATCTCCTTTAATGCATAATAGGATATGTCTTGTCAGCACAGAGTTCCAGAATGAAAAACATGTAAACAAAAGTATGAAAAATGTTAATGCAGAAAATGGCCAAGCAGATTAGTGTGTTAAGCACATCCTGTACAATGGAGATAAGAGGGTTATACAGACTTCTAAACATCTTTATAACATGCCTCTTAAACTGTTTATTTTTATAAATGGTTTGCTATAACACAGAAAACTTGCTGTGCATCTTACAGACTGCTTTCTCTCCAGATGCAGGATGAAATCCCGGCTCAGCCTGAGCCAGTGACTGAAAGCCTCTGGATTTCAGCAGGGCTGTGATTTCACCCATAGACTTTTCCCCACTAAACAGCTTAGGTTAATTGAGCTAACAATTACCTCCCATGTGATGACCAGCTCAGAACGGCTCCCTCCTCCTCCACTGATGTTCGTTGGTGCCACCACGGGAACTGGAGAACAAGAGACATCGGTGCCTGCAGCAACCCCCTGCTGCTGCCAGGGGCCTCGTCCACTGCAAGATTAAAGGGTTTCCTCCCAGCTCCTCTCACATGCAGCTACTCTGCCTTTCAACACGTAGAACAGGGACTACATTATATAACGGTGCATTTTAAATGAACTGAAATTATGTTTACACATTTTCAAGTTTCTAAGGCTGAAGCCACAGATGTATTTGATACATGAGTACCCTGGTTCAAAAAATTAATTAAAGAAGCTAGTAGCATCAAGTATCTGACATTATTATGCCTCATCAACTAATTGGCAAAATGATGTTCCATTCAGACTGTAGCTGCAACACTACTGATTTACTAATTATGCATTTGTTCAGTAAACATGTTGTTGGAGCAATATATTAATTTTTTTTAATTGGCTGTATGCTTTGCTTAGGAAATTCAAAACTTGTAATTTTTCTCCTTCTCCCAAGACTCTAAGTGGCCAGGAGTGCATTGATTAGAACCTGATTTCCCCAGCATTGCTCCAGGTGTATGGCCCCATAGGTCCATGGTCAAGGTCAAATAACATGCTGGTGTTGCAAGCTGAAGGGGCTTCTCACCTGTCAAATGGCTCTTGGTGGAGAGGCAAGGAAAATAGCAGTATTTCTTGCTTTTTACTCCATATTTCAGTAAACACGGTCACCCCAATTACTCTATAAATATTTATACTTTTGGGGAAATGGGTTGTGGTATAATGGGTGGGATTTAAAGAAGTTTTATTCCTATTATATAATTTGCTATAAATTTACTTGCAAGGATGATGTCATGTTTTTGTTGTTGTTGTTGGTGGTGGTGGTGGTGGTGGTGTTTTTTTTTGTTTTTTTTTGTTTTTTTTTTTTTTTCTGTTGCTGCAGGGACATGAACAAGTAACGAAGACAATTCTTTAACTTACATACAGAGACCAAAAATATATATGAGGGCATTTGTTCTCTTTACCATCTCCAAACATTTGCTACTATTTCTTCAAGTTTGAAGATTGGACAAGACAGTTATATCTCAGAAGTTTTTTCAGAGATTTTGGCAAGTTTTGCCATGACTGCCTGCCCTTCCCCATATTTTTCTCCCAGTGTTGGTACAGCTGCAGGAGTAACAATAAAGGCAACAGCCCTCCATGCTCACAGAAACTTATGTGAATCAGCTGTCACTTCTACATTCAAATTCACATTTAAATCTTTACCTAACTGCGTTCTCTCTAGAAATGTAGAAATTTAAAGATAATTTTGTTTTGCAGTGAGAAAAGTAAATGCAAGTACAAATAGACTAAGCTTTTTTTTTTTTTTTTTTTTTTTTTTTTTTTTTTGAGAGAGAGAGAGTTTAGTATAGGTATTTAGTTTTGTCACTCACAATCCATGTCTTTGTGTACATCAGAGGTAAATAATTGAAGACTGGAAAGAACATTAAAGAAATAAAAAATAACAAAGCAGATTTTCAAGCCTACTACTTCACTGTTTCATGAACCAGTTGATGCTCAATTAGTTCATGTGTTAAATGTGTTCAGTACTTAATACGTTTGCATGGGAAAAAAAAATGTCCTACTGCTCAGCAGAGCCTCATCCAGGTCATAGTTGAGAAACAGACAAAAATTTACAGTTGACTGCACCAACAGAGGCTCAATTAATTCTCAGCTCTATTTTAATGAAATGAACAGTGGCTCATTTGCATCCGCAAATCTACTAATGCTCAGATTTTAGCTGGCAAAATAGCTATTAAAACAGCTAAGTTCACATTCACCCTTCACTGCCAGTCTTTGCTCTCCTTACTTCAATGTTGCATTCAGTTTCCTATCCTGATAAAAATTAAAGACAAGCCTTTATTCCTCCCACCACATAGCAATGCTTTGAAGCAGAATGACTGACAGCAGTGAAGGGGTTAAGTTACTAAAACCTAACGTCAGTCTTTCTGTTTGTTTTGGTGAACAAAAATTGGGCAGAACTGTAAGGAAATAATGTTCCTTATGCTATTGCCATGGTAAATATTATTAATTTTATTGTTTCTTTCTAGCTGTAGCCTTGTGAATCCCCCCAATACTGTATTTTGAGTTCTGTCTTGAAATGTAGTTTGCCAAACTTCAGAGCATGGCAAATGAGATAAAAGAAGAGGAGAAAGTGTAAAAAACTGTAAAACCTGCTTCCCTTTCAGTGCCTTCCATCCTGTAACTGCTTATTTTATAGGGGGGAGAGAGTTGATGAACAGGGGGCTGAGAGAAACATAAAAACAAAGCAAAGGTTTGGACTTCAAATAAATTGTACCAAACAGATAAGGTCAAAGGACTGACAGTGTTGGTCATCCAAGAATGAGCCTTCTTCCCATGAGGTTCCAAGTCCCGGAAGATAAATGTGTAAAGGTTAGACAGACTGATAGCAAGGATCCTGTCCTGGAGTCAGTGGAAGCTATTAGCTTCACTGGGCTTTGGATGTTGTAATTTATTTCCTCCAGTTAAAGCCAATATCCTGTCCCTACCAACGCTCAGATATCAAACAACCTCTGCAGCAAAGCTTTATGTGCTTGTGCTAGAAAATGCCAGAGAGCTGGCTTTATCATTTTCTATTCAAGTCCTGGAGCAGTATATAAATGTAGTTATAATTGGAAGAAAACAAATGTTGATCCACAATTGCTTGAATGAAAGTTTGTGTTCAGGCATGAGGATTTTTGGGGACATAACAAAGTATGGGCCAGCTCCAGCCTTTATTGCTGGCCCAGGTGATCTTGAACTGGAGAGAAAAGCATGGGGTAATTCTAAGTCATGTCCAACCATCCCTCGCATCAAGTACTGCAGGTGTGCTGTCAAGAAGACATAGGAGCCATACGTTACAATGCCAGGCAAATATAGAAGCAACTCTGCAAGAGAGAGACTCTTCTGCCACAGACCTCTCACACTGGAGAACTGGCAGTGTGTTTGTGTAGAAAAAAGAATAAATTAGGAGAAACCAGGGACCTACCTGCTGCTTTGGTTTTCAGTAGAGCTGATGGTCTGCTTGGCTCCCCGATTCCAACGCTGTTACTGGCAACCACACGAAACTCATACTCAACCCAAGGGCTTAAGTCAACCACTGTTGCTTTGTGAGTCCTGCCATTAAGGACTTCAGGAACTACAAGTAAGATGAATATGTCAATGAAAATGTATTTTTGGATTAATTAATGGTATATGCAAACAATACAAGACAACTCTCAAATTGCTCACCTGTCGGAACTGACTGCCATCCAACTGAAAAAGGAGTCCTTGTCTGAACACTGTAGATTTGTACTGGACTATTATTATCTATTCCAGACTTCCAGGATAACACAGCAGTAGTGCTAGAAATATGTTCAACTTTAACATCTTCTGGTGGGCCTGGGGGGCCTAATTTGAAAATAATTTTAAGACAAATGTATTTAAAAAAAAAAAAAAAAGACTGATAGACAGAGTTGTGCAGCTCTTACTCAAGGCAGTGGCATTACTCATGAAGGTGCATTTTCATAAAATTAGCACAATCTCTAAATAATGGCTTCACGTCTGTATTCCATTTTTTAATTAATAAGGGGTTTTAAGTCAGAAAAATGAATGTTTCCATGTTACCAATAAGAAAAATACAAAGGAATTATAGATATAATAATAATAATTTATATAGAGAGAGAGACTGACAAAGAAAGTTTCCCAGTATGTCTTTCATTGAACCATACAACATCTATAGAGTTCCTATGAAATTTAGTGAAAAACAAGGAACAGACATTCAGCAAAAATGCAAGATGGTGCTTTAGACAGATTTCTGATATCTGTTAGGGGTAACAGGATCTGCTCCCATCACAGCACTTCTCTTGCTGCTGGCAGTAAAAGGATTAGCTAAAACCTCAATCTTATCACTTAGTTGATCTAGATAATGATCTTTCATATTATCTCCAAAGAGTGGAAAGGGGTCTGTTCTTTTGATTTTTCCAGCCTGTACTGTGACCCGGAGATGCCCAGCAATGGTAGGTGACGCCATTCTGTTGAAAGAAGAGGCCTTCCCTATGTCCCACTATGTTGAACTCCAAGGCAAGAAAAACTTACCTTCAAAAAAGGCTATGGCACAATTGTACAGATCTCCCATGGTGTTACTGAAATGTTGCATTGTCATCCTAGGACTTTTTAAACAACAACTGATGTTAAGAAATACTAATTCCTTCAGGGGATATAAAATCTACATTAGGAGACATACCTCTTACAATTATATCTACTGCTGCAGATTGACTGTCTAAAGTTGTTTGTACCATGCACACATATTTCCCAGAATGATGTAGCTGAATATTTCTTATCATCAAATCCCCAACAGATTCCTGGAGATGCAAAGAAAGTAAACTAATCACTCACAACATGCTTTCCATACTGGACATTTTTATAAATTGCTCAATATTAATAAAAAATTCAGCTTTTAAATTAAAATATTCATAGCTATCATCAGTTTCTTTCATGCGGACATTTTTATTATGGCTTCACAAATAACTCAAGTGACTTTATGAAATTTAAGAAAGAAAAATAAATGGCTGCAGCTCTTGTAAAGAAACAATGATTTGCCATGCATATCAATAGCGATGGAAGAATTATGAAAAATGCATACGTGGTCTAAAGACTGTGGCAAGTAGTTTCATTAAGCACTAAAGAGTTTTAAAAACTTACCCCTCCAATTCTTTCAAAATGATGTATTCCTCTTTTAAAATCAATACTATTTCCATTGAATGACCATGTGAACACCACATCAAGGGAAGGGTCATGAGACACCTGGCATGGAAGGACTATGCTTTCTCCAACTGTTACATCCGTATTAGAAGGTGGAATAGTAATTACAGTCTTTTCTGTGGAGACAAAAAAAAAATCATTTTTATTAAAATGCTTATAAAAATAGTAGATCTTGAATGAGTTTTGTGCCATTTGTGAAATGATGTAAAATTGGCCCAAATGTTCCATAATAAAGAAGATTATCTCTAATATGATGATGATTTGAGAACACTCTTACCCATGTGTAGCCTATTACTTTTGCAGTATCAATACAATGAGCACTCTGTGTGCTCTGAGAGCAAGCAGATGTCAGAGGCAACATGCTAAATTAGTCATATGTTACTTTGTAAAACCCACAGTCGATAGATATGATTTTGGCTTTAAAAGTGCAGAATTCATTAGTAAGACTGTTAGAAATATGCCCACAGTTCTTCAGACTTGAAAATCCCTCCTTGCAGGAAACTGCAGCAAAAGCAAAAGCAGTATCTGTCTCTGTGTACTATATGCATTGAGATCCTTAATCTATATTAATGTTAGCTGTACCTCACTGTGGTGTTTACATTACAGCTTCAGAGAAAATACCACAACAGACAGAAAAACTATCTGTGTAATCTTTTTTAACCCCTTACACTGGGAAACAAAGTTGCAGATCTTATTAAAGGAACTAGTAGTTTGCTGAAGGGGAAAGAAATGGATTTATATGACTTCACTTTTGTTGTTATGACTGGCAGATAGATTAGAGATAACAACCACTTTGTTGTAAGCAATTCCCTTGAATAAAGCTTTTGTGCATGAAAGTGTTATAAAATGGTGAGAACTGAGAGGCATATGAATAAAATGAGAGCAGAATCTATTCAACAATATTAATGCGTTCTGAAAATAATGTGAGAGGAGGAGAAGAAAATTTGCAGGAGCTGTATTAGTTTTGTGTTCATTCTGGCTTAACCCTGTGTGTTAGAAATGTATTTGAAAATTTGGGATTTTGGTTACCAAGGTCATGGTTCCAAAATGTTCATGCATGGCAGTGCATCTAACGCCTCACCTTCAAAGACATTTTTGTTCAAACTGTTACCATCATTGTGGTAACTGATTAATATACATGTACACACAGGCAATAACCTGACCAGCTTCTTCCTGGCATCTGAGCTATGCTAGGTCAGTGATGGTTATAGCACTGGTCAAGTAGCAACAAATTAGAATGTTACATTTTCTGACAGTATTTTAAAAAGTTATAAAAATAAAATAAAATAAAATAAAAAATACTGGTTTCAGTGTTATACCTGCTGCAGACATCATGTACCATTATCCAAGGAAAGTGAACAAAGAGTTTGTGTGATTTCTACTGTTATAGGTACATAAAGTGTTTTTTTTTTTTTTTTAGTGTTTGTTTATTTATTTATTTATTTATTATTTTCTTGTTCCAGAATCATTAAGAAGCTGTCTGTCTAGAGAGAGCATCAGAGGTTCTAGAGCTCAGTCTTGGAACACTTTCTCAAATTTCTCTGTCTACTCTGATTGCTTCTCATGACTATGTAAAACTGTCATCATGGCAGCACCATCAGTTTGTCTGAAGTCAAGGACTGCAGAGATGTGAAGGACTCAGATGACTGTCTGGAAGATACTTGATCATTAAATTAAAGCAATCTCTTCTTCTCCCTGGAAGCAGAGTGTCACATACAATAAATTCCAGATGATTCAAGGGCCATATTCTCTGTTGGCACAACTCCACTGATTTCAGCACACATTGGCAAAGAGCTTGACTCCATAAATCTCAAGTGAAGTAATTCCATTGTGAAGAACAGGTAACTTTTATAGAATAAATGTTGAAAAGTATCTGGGAACTACAGAACACTTCTACAAAGTTTTCTTTTCTTACTCTTTTTCTTCCATTACTCTTCTCACAACTGAAATAGATCAACATGAATAACATGATTCTATGAAATTATATTACTTGTAGCAATGATGGATTTATTTATTTATTTTTTTTTTTTGGTAGAAAAATCCATTTATTTCTATGGAAAAGTTGAAGAAAAACTAAGAATGATACAATTAGGATTGCACATCATTTGTAATCACATTCAATAGTTACATTCTGAAACCCATAGAATAAAAATAACAAATGATGTAAATTTTTTTTAATTGTGAAGTTTTTAAGACTCTATCAGAGTCCGTTGTCTGTTGTATGGGAAGGGGCCATTAGTTTCTTGTGATTAAACTGGTTGAGAATTTTTGGAGTTTTCTCCAACAGAAAGTTCCAATATTATTATGGTTGCCTCATAAGGTCAGTAATATTTTTGTGCCATTATTTGATCACACCTCCAAAGAGAGGATCGAGATCAGAAATAATAGAAATGATCAGAAATATAGATCAGAATAATAGAAAAGATAAGAATAATAGAAATGCAATCCTGTTATGTAATGTTATTGGACAGATTAAAAATTCCAGAGATGAATGAGAACCTTAGTATAAATATTTTGTAGAAATGCATTCAATGGAACTCACTACTGAACTGATATTTTGGAATAACAGAACATAAAGGTTTCTTCTTCTAACATGACAAATCCTAATAATGACATGCTTCTAATTTCATAAGAACTGTATTTCCTTATTATTAGGAACCTATTTGCCTCCACCAAATAAATGTTGAAGACTGATCTTTTGGGAATTATACTGAGTTTGTATGTGATGTGTGCTTTTTAGCAGTGTTAGAAAAAAAAAAAATCCATTTTATTATGAGATTATCATCCTCTTGTATCTCCTGTTCTAGCCTACTGATATCCAGTAATACTACTGATGCAGAGTGGTTCACTTGTGTGATAATTTCTGCTTCTTTTATGAAGTTGTCTTTAAGACTACTACCTCAAATACTTTTAAAAGCTTCTTAAAAGCTCTTGGATCTACATTATCTATCTATCTTGCTTAGCAACTTCAGACATGTATTATATGGCAAATCCCATTCCAGAGGAGAAAATAGAAAAGATGTTGTGAGTGCTTGAGGTATAATAAAGACTTCTCGCACAAAGAATAAACAACTCAATGAGCAGCAATAAACTTAATTTGCACATTAGATATGCTTTTCGAAGTTCTGACATTTCAGTTGAAAATAATGCTGAAGCAATGAGGCCTATAATTGAACAGCCAAAACTTCTCCAGAGGGGAAACAAAAACAAATGTTCCCTGCAAACAAGATCATTTTTATACCATGTTGTTACTGAGTGTTTTAATAAACTTTGTAAATGCCAAACAAAATATTTTTTTCATTTTTTTTTAATGTGATTTTCCCATATTGCTTCATTAGGATGTATATATGTGGTATGTGAAATGGTATCTAACTTTAATGAAGTCAGAGCTGCCTAAACCCTAAACTTCTTGGTTTATTCACTGCTAGCTGTGCTGTAACATCATCTCGGATTACACATTGCACTGCATCAATGCTAATTGCTCTTTCATAGTATGAGTATGAAGCAGTTTTAGACAGCTGCAGTAGGTTAGGAAGAAGGACATTCCTGCAGGCTACAGTAAACATTCTGAAGTCACAGGGAAAAAAAAAAAAAAAGACAGAATTACAAATTGTATTTAATAACATGCTCTTCTTGTAACTGCAACCATTATTAATGTTAGCTCTTTTGCAAAACTGATAAATATGTTTATTATAATCTCACAAGTTCCATATTTTAACTTGTTCTTCTCATTTAAAATCAACAAATATGAATACATGTATAAGAAAACATCTGCATTGAAAAGATCATGCAGGAACAAAGAGAAAGAAAACATGTTAAGTTTGTCTCTGTTTTCCTTCTTTTTTTTTCCCCTCATTGATAAAACATCAGAGGATATAGAGCACATTCATTTCACATGCTGCTCACAGTTACAGCTACACAAACAGTATCAGTATCTCTTTTTATGTCCTCCAGCTCTGGACTAGCCCACCTGAGATATAAGTTGGTTCTAACACTTTTTTACTAACGGAGATAGACCATCCATCAGCGTAGCAAAAACTTGAAGCAAAGGACTGCTTTGGATGTAATAGACTTTAATGTCTTCCATGATGCATTTATCTGTGTTTCAAAAATGTGTGAAAACAATGCAGGGAAGGCACACCCTCCAGAGCATCACTGTGCTGGAACCAGGCCAGGTGAAGCTGAGCAAAGCCGTGTGCCCAAATGATGCCCACTGCAGCAAGCAGGGACTGCCACCCACGTGGGACCTTGCACAAAAGTTCCTTTTCTGCCAGTGCCCACCTTCCTGGATTATGTACTAAGTTTGTAGTTACACTATCCAGTACCTCATGAGTTCCCACCAGTCATTTTGTCTTAGAGGACTTACAGTTTGGCTTTTTATAACCACCCATACTGAGAAGAGCTCACTTTTAAAGACTTTCAAAGAGACAAGTTGTTTTCTTTGGAAGGAGAGAATTTAAATTTTAGTCCATATTCATTATGAAGAAGAAAATAATGATAATGTGCAAAGAGGATGTTCCTCATTCTTCCTTCAGAAAAAGACTTGCTTAGTTACACGGTTCTATAGCTAACTGTCAAAATGGTTTAAGTGAAGCAAAAATAAAATGTAGGGAAATGTAAACAAAAAATCAAATACTTTCAGACTATATCCAGGAAAACAAAATAGTCTAAAAGCAGAGAAGATATTCTAAAAGATTCTTTACTTTATTGTTAATGCAGCAATTAGACTGGGGAAGGGCTGTGGAAGATGGACATTTTAATACTCAGAGTCAAAAGCCAAGCGAAGACATAAAGAATAGTTTTCACTTGGCTCTGATTTGTTTTAGAGTTTTTTTGCCAAAGTAGCATGCAGCAGCTGGGACGCAGAGGAGGAGTGGGTGGCTTTCAGATCTGTGGGGATGCAACATATGCAATGTATATCTGTGCAACATGTATCTGTGCTGAAGAAAATAAATCCACCTGATTTTCAGATTAATTCATAGTGTCTTATTTCTTTTTTACACCCCAGCTTTAAAGTCTCTTCTGAATCTCAGATAGGATAGAAATAATAAATGAGCTGAATAAATTCATGTAAACACACTGCACAGGGGCCACCAAACTGCAACAGTGCAGCCCATGTCTGCGACATCAACATGGTATTGCAGTGCAAATATCATTATTAATGCTACTGTACATTTCTGTTGATATCTTGGGAGACCTTGCTGATAAACAAATTGATCATCAAGCTGGTGTGGTCATGAGGTTTCCCTTGCTGCAAGCATTTTAAGCTGTAAACTGCAAGTAAAAACCTGTCACTATTGATTGGAATACTGACTGGCACAGTTTTGGGCATCCCAGTGAAATAAAAATAAAAAACAACAACAGCAAAAATGCTTTCTAATATTCATAACCCAAAGAAAAATACTGAAGTACCTTTCACAGTCAGGCTCCCTGAATTTCTGGCAATTCCAAACTGATTTGTTGCTATACAAGTGTACACCCCAGCATCTGACTTGGTGATGTTGTAGAGCCTGAGACTGCCATCCTCCAGGAAGACGATCCTGGGAAAACAAACAAGCAAACACACAAAAAAAAAAAAAAAAAAAAAAAAGAAGAAAAAAAATACTTCTGTTACAGGAATTTTTACAAAATTTGAATGTCTTTTTCTAATATTTAAATGCCTCCAGTATGTTTTTTTCTCTTCTACAGCATGGGGAATATGTATCAACTAATTTTCACCTCTCCTTGTTATTGATTTCTATATTGGGAAAGTTGTATTGACATACTGGAATTGACCATTAACTTATCTAGTTCACTTGCAGTAAAATTAGGAGTCTCAAGAGAATGAAGGAAGACCCAACTTGTTACCTAATTGTGCTATATTTTACCATAGGGAGCTTTTTTTCCAGATCTCAATGTTCTGATGCTATACTAATGTTATGTCTGAGGCCAGCTGCCTGTGCAATTTTGTCAGGATTATTAAAAGACATTAGCAGACTAGCTGAGATGCTGAAATGCCATCTCACAAGCCAAGGAGCCAAATCAAATACACCGCTGTCTCACAGGGCCCTCAAATCACCTTGTTAGTCACTATGCTGTTCACACCAGTTTGCTGAGGATTGGGTAAATTGCATTTAATAGTAATTTCAGAACCACTCCTGGGTTTTATGGACAAAATTAATTTCTAAGCTTGTTTACATGCTTCTTCTTGTCAATGAGATACATTAGGATATAAGCCAGTGCAGTGTTCAGCTTAAGTTTTCTTTAGGTAGGCTTTCGTGGCATGCCAGGAACCTTTTTGCTTTTACACACAAGGACAGAGCTTCAGGGTTTGGGGATTTCCTTCACAAATACACAGAACGGGCATCTATCAAAGGTAGAGAGTCTCAAAATGAAAAGTGATTTATCTGGGCAATGAACTTTAGGACAGAAAATAATATTATCTGATAAGATTTTCTTTATTTTGTGTCAGTTCCTCCATCCACCTGTTGCCTCTGGTAGATGTTTTGGTTATTTTTTTCTGAGCTCAGAAGGACAGTGGGCCAAAAGTCATGAAGTTCCTTGAAGTCTCAAGAAAATGGGATTAGGGTTTCCATGTAGAGCCCCTCCTACCAGTGTGGCCACCGTGTGAGCACGCTGCTTAGTAGGCATCAGAGAATCTGCACCTAACAGGGAAAAGCAGTGCTCAGACACCACGTTTTCCTAGATCTGTCAAAATCCAGATGTAAGTCATAAATCCAAGAGAAAAGAGGCTTCATTCATTCCAGTGCTCACAGAAGCACTGCATTATTCTTTTATTTTCTTCTTTTAATTGACATTTAAATCTAATACAAGAATCCTTTTATAAAAAGAAAATATCTAATTCATGCATCACAGCTTGGGTATTTAATATTTATTACTGACAACATAAGATTGGATGATGTAATGAATTATTAAAGGAAACGAACAATAACAAGAGCAGAAGTTGAAGCTGGCAGTACTATCATAGCTGTTAAATCACAAAAACCATCACAGCATCTTGCTGTATTCCACTCTTGTATTTATATGCTTGTAGCTATAAGCGTAACACACATCAGGCCTTGTTCTGCTTCCCATTACCCTCTCCGAGCCTCGCAGCTGACAGAGGGAAGCGCCAGACTCAGATTTCTGACCCTGTATCGAAACACAGAAGCCAACCTGGCCTGCAGCCCTGCCAGGGAGCTGCAAAGCAGGGGCTGCAGCAGAGACACAAGGTGTCCAGCTGATGCTGGATGGAGGGGAGCACAACCATGGGGGCAGGACAGTGGGCATGTGCTGTTCTGGAGGTCGTGTGCTCCATCCCCCCTCCATTTGCTCCCACTGCTGAACCAGCAGGATGCTCTTACTGTGCCTCAGTCCTGATTGAATTCACCTTGCAATGTCCATTTGTCACCAGCTGCGATGCATGCTGCTTCTTCTTCTGACTGTGTAGAAGACTTGCCCCTGCTCAGGGGCAGATTTAGGAGCAAGGAGCCCTGAGCTGGGATGTCTGCATGGCAGCGAGGACACTTTCCTGCCCTTCCAGCTCCTCCAGTGTGCCCATGTGGCCCCTGCTCCCCTCAGTGTCTCTCACTGGGCTGTGGAGCTGAGAGGGGAAGGGATTCAGGTTTGAATGAAAAATCTTTGTTACCTTGGCAATAATCACCAGGTACTGCAGTAGTTGCTTGCCTGCAATTTGTAGTATGATGAGAAAATAAGTTGGGGTTTAATAATCTATCATATATCCACATTAATATATCCATATATTAATATCATATATTCAAATATATCGGAGAGGAGCAAAATAGAAATCAACAAACTACACTTTTTAATATAATGATGTATCAACCATACAACATTTTCAGACAAGGAAGGATGAATAAGCAAGAAACCAGAGGTTATAAGTGCATCTCCTTGGTGTGGGGAGACACCCGAGGACAATATTTCAAAGGTGGGTTTAAATATGAGGAAACACTTACAGGTTTTTCACTTCTGCCTTTGCAATGTTCTTTGCATTAATGATGCATTTCTTCACACCAGTTTGTACCAGCCGCAAGAAAACACTGTCATCAGAAACTGCTGGTGATAAAATACTTGATTCAATTGACTGGTTAGCTAATGTATGCTGGCTTTATTATGGTGCCAACAGATTCTCAAGTGTGGATCAGCAAATGCTCATAAATTGTATACCTGAATTATAAGATATAATGAGACAACTTAGTGTCTCTCTCACCATCAAATATTGATGCCCTATTATTTTTCCTGCAGTTGTACCTAAAAGCTCCACGTACAGACTGGAATCTAGAAGTGGGCATGAGACAAAACCAGACAATCCTGGTCCCCAGAAGCTTCCACTATAAGTAAATATCCAGGAAAAAAAAAGAGTCTTTAAAGATACACAGTAATAAAGGGAAGAATCTTTGAATGCACAAGCTCTGTGCTTAGCCCTCTAAGGATTACTGGTTATGGCTTTTTCACTGAAGTTTAGTGATATCTAGCTTAGACATTTTTTTTTTTTTTTTTTTTTTCTTATGTATTCTTTGCTAGGAATTGAGATCTGAATAATTCACAGCTTCATGATTTATTTACTAAGAGGGGTTTGTACCCACTCAAGGGCTGATGAGGTAATGTTTGATCTTTAGAAATGCTGTTCTGAAGTAATACTTCCACAACTGGGCAGGCTGGGGCTGGACCGGCTCTTTCAGCAGATCAAAACAGAGCTCAGCAAAGACAAGCCATGAGCTAACAAAAGCTTCAGAGCTGCTTGAAACAGAGGTCACATTACCTAAAGACAATTAGGGAGCTAGCTGTAAATACAATACTCGGGCAGAATTTATGTAAAAACACAATGAGATCCGGAGTAATTAGCTAGCAGAAAAGAGAATTAAAGGGGAAAAAAAAAAAGTGATTTCCAGATGTACCAAGGTCTGTGTCAGGAGAGGGATGAGAAGGCGGAACACAGCAGAAAATCAACATAATGCATTTCAAATGCATGGAAAAAAAGCTGTGCGAAATACTGACCCAGTTGCCAGGAACGGCAAAGTTGACATAAACTTCCTCACAGCTGTGACTTTGTGCCATGGGTGGGTTCGGAGGGGCTGCACTCTGTCCTCTTCCATTTATCTTCCAAATACTGCGATTCTGACGGCGATGGGAATATTTGCTTTAATGGGCTTCAGATCAAGCTCTTACAAACGATTTAAAAAGAAGCTGTGAAATGCATGTCTCACCTGCTGAAAGGCTCACTGAAAACCGTTACTTTTCACAACATTTTAGACTGCACAAAGGCTATAGATAACAATTCTTACCATTTGCATCAGGAGACAAGGTAACTTCAAGTACTGTGACAAGACAGAAAAGTTAACTTGCCCAGTATAGCGCAAGTAGAATGTTTTCTCTGCCAGAAAAAAAAAAAAGGACTTTATTCCATAAGTAAATGAGTGTTTGTCAAGGGACAAACATCAAAAGATCTGCAGTAGTCGAGCTGATAAATATGTCGCTGGTAAAGGAGGAGAAAGAAGAATGAAAGGAGCTACTTGGGACACAGCTGTTCATGAAGTCCTGTTGCAGCAAGGGATTGCGTAGGCATCTCCAACTTACAAAATGCTTCAGTGCTTTTCAGGCTCATGCTGATGCTGATGTTCCTGCCTGAATTATGCAGGTGCTACCTCTGGGTAAATAGCTCAATTAAGTAAAGACACCATGAGGAAATGAAGAGATGAAAATCCGGTGAAATAAACTCATACAACGTTCCAGCACACACGAGCTGATTGGAAATGCTCTGAAATACTATTCCATATGTAACCAGCCTGGGAACCAGCCCCACAAAGAGCTGGGTATGGTGGATGAAGTTCACTTCAAGTGGATCATGCAGGTATAAGACAGCTGTCAAAGCCCAGTTTGAGGACATATCCAGGAGAGCCAATGGAGCCCCAGTCCAGGGTTTGGCTCCAGAGGTGGTGCCTTTCTGAGCAGGATGATGACCGATTTCAGGAATTGATCCAAAGAAATTTGAGTCTCCATAAACTATCAGTCACATACCAGCTTGGGAGAAGTTTTTCCCCATTTAGGAACAGTGTAAGTGATGTCCTTTTGTTTGCTTTTAACTTGGTAATTTCATGGGATTGATCGGTGTCCTTGTCCTCTCTGAATCACTGCATTAATGTGGAAGATAAGTGCTATGTGAGAAGGGAAAACAGGCTACCCAAGATCTGCTGGAGTCAAAACTCTGCATAATGTTCAAAAGAATAGTTTGCAATGTTTCTGCAGAAGACATGAAACTGGGAAGAAGTGAGAGCTCATTAAAATTGTCACACATACTTTTTAAGTAAAGAACTTGAGAAATCAAGCAGGGATGATAGGTACAGCTTTTAATTAACCAGGCCAAACAAACCATCTCTGAAAGTGTTGTCTCATGTGAACAAAAGATTGTTGATGGCTATTTGCTTTGATCTTAAGAGCATGAAAGAATAATATGTATTTAGCAAGGCCGATAGAAAAATAAAATCTGAGAAAAGAAAGAGGTGTCAACTCATTAGATTTTGAAGTGTTTTGTGCACTGCTGTATTGTTCAGCCTATCTGTTTTAGAGATGTACAATTTTAATTCATGGATGTCAATTACATTAATTCAATACAGCAAATGCCTTTGAAATCTCCATCAAAATCAGCTGAGCTGCACTGGTGTAATACTAGGGGTGATTCAAACCTATGTCTGCAGATTTCAGTACTTCCAGTAGTACAGTTATCTTTTCAAGGGCATAAAATAATTCCTTTCAAAATAAAGTAACCCTGATACTTGATATAAAGATTCACCCTTCTTTTCTCCTGTCTGCCTCTAACATCAAGTGTCTGACACCTCATAATGTTATTGAAGTCATCATCACGGCACTGTGCAGATAAAAAGGGAGTATGCTGGATCTGATGAAATCAGAGGGAAAGTAATTTTTATTATCTGAGAAATCCTATTTGAAACCATGTCTTTGCAGTCTCACTTTAGTGCTCAAGAGCAAAACCACCGTTGCTTTCACAGGCTATGAAAAGCCATTGTTTATAAATGTCTTCAGGTATGCTAGCAGACGCTGAGACAATAACTGACTTTTCTAATTTTGCGAAGATTGGTAAGCATGAGAGAGGCTGAATTAAAAAGCACAAGGAGAAGCAAGCAAGGGACAGCCACTTGAGCACAGATCTCAAGTGACTCAGTATTCCTACTGATTTATGCAGATGTAAATGCGAGTAAAGTTTGACTGAGTGAATGAATTGTACCTGCTGATGACAGCTCTGGTATTTTTGAAAAGGTCCCACTGAGTCCCATCTGAGATCCAACTGTCTGTATTATATGTTAATGATCTTTGTACCTGTTTATCCTATTCTGAGTGTAATTTGTATGCTAATACTATTGCCATTTAATAAACTATGCTTAAATGAAGATTTTCCTTATCTGCATGCTGGTATAAATGAGCTTCAGAGTTGATTGACAATTAACTGGAAATAAAATAAATGCCATTAAACTCTGTGTTAACTATTTAGATCAAAACAAAATTACACAATCTATCTGAATAGTCTTATTAAAACATCTTAGAAATAACATCTTAGAATACCATTAGCAATGGTAAAAGGTGTCAATGAAACACTATTCCTTTTTCCCCAAATTTCTAAATGTTCCTAAAAATGAATGTTATTTTTGCATAGAATCTTTGCAATTTGGAACTACAAATATTTATTTTATGCAAATATCTACAAATATCCGAATTGAGTTTTACTCCATTGTGAAGCTTCGAGACAAATTACAATATTTTCAGGAGACTGTACTCTCATTAACATAAAACTGCAATAATTGCTATGCTGTCTTTAATATACTCATGATAAATGTGAGGCAGGCAAATGTCTTTACATGATGGCCAAAGCAAAAAGTAGGAAAAACGCCATGTTTGTAGATATGTGCCTAGACCTACTGTAGTATTATTTCTCAAAACTTGCAGCTGTGGAATACTGGGCAGCAGCACCTCTATGCATACAGGAAAGAAAGACATGCCAAACAAACAGCTAGTTTGATAATGGACCAAAACAAAAGATAACACCCCCCAAATGTTTTAATCTCTTCAGCTTTCTAAATCATTGCAATAATTTTTAAAAAGAAAACACTACCCTGCCTTTTCCCATAGTAACTTGTTCTCATGTCGTATTTCACAGATATGGCCCACTTATGGCTCTTCTCTCCCATGTGTCTGTCCTCATCCTATCTGAAATCTAAACAGTTGATGTCATGAGATTTCATATAAACTAGACTGAGACAAGAGCCATACCTTAGCAAGTCCAGCCAAAAAGGTATCTCTTAGTTACAAGTCTACTTTGTGGACAGGGCATAAAAAAAACATGGCACTTATCTAGCTGTACACCAATCAATGTGAACATTCATAGTAGAAAAAAAATATAGTGGTAAAGTAATACACTAAGAAGGAAAGGATCATGAGCCAGACTGCAAAATTCTGTGGTGAGAATCCAAGTAGAAAATAACCTGAATTGTGAGAGAAAAAGGTTGCCATATTTTCTATTTGCCAACAAATTCTGTTGCTTTTATAAGATCTTTACAGCTCTGGTACATCAGAGAAAAGTTCTTCCAGCACAAGTTGGTGTGCCCACACTACTACTATTCAACCAAATCCCACTATTAATCATTATTTTTATGATTCAGATATTATCAGAAGTTCAGAGGCAGCCATTCATACAACCAAATTCACTCCAGATGTAAAACTAAGACCTTAATATGGGACTTAAGTGGAATTTAAACAGTACTTAAGGCCCTGAATTACCCTGTGTGTGGGAGTTTAATTCACTTAGAGAAATCTTCTTCCCTATCTGCTTGTCAGAACGTATTTCAAAAATAAAAGTACAATAAAACCTGCAGTTAACTTTAAATTATTCCATATATACTAGCAGCAAGTGACACCAGGTACACAGCGTGGTGCTGATTTGTTTTTAGAAACCCTGAACCAGCACGTTCGCGTGCATGCATACACATACTAGATGTGCAGCACTGGAAATGCTCTTGGTGTAGGCGTATTCTAATGTCAAAGTGATTAATTTTTAACAATCAAACCAGGAAAGGGATTTTGGAATGAGTAGTCCAAATTCCCAAGCTTGGGCAAACAATTCCTAAGAGAACAAAAAAGGAAGGACCAAAATCCCCGTTCTTCAGTGAGAAGCTCTCACTGCTGCTTTGCCATCGATGTTCTCTCTGAGCTCATCCCCTGAATTCCTCTGCTCTTCTCCTTAGCCTGACTTCATTCATCTTTGATCATTTCAGCTTCCACACTGACCACTCTTATCTCTGTACATTTCCTTGCTCTTGTGTCTTTAGGTCTCATTACTTCCAGCTTTCTGTACCCCTTGACTTGGCTATTTATTGGTTTGCAGGAAACTCTGGGACAATCCCCAGATTGTCTGCAGAATTTGCGCTTAACTTGACCTATAATGGTTGGACACTGAAGCCTTAGACCCACAGCCTTTCTTGAAGTAACACAGAACATAGATATTTTGTCATTTTTATGTATGACTAATATGCTACCTCTTGTATGAGTCTCTTAAACAACTCTGCCATTCATAGAAAATTTGAAAATATATTTAGTATTCATAGAAAAGACATAGTAAAATATTGGTATTTCTTTGTAAAAAATTTTGATTTCCAATAACTTCCCATGTATTCAAGCTCCAGCACATGCTAAAGCAGAGGTGTTAGTATCCTCTTACAAATCCTTCATGTTGACCAAGCACTAGCCACATTTTCAAGGTGCTGTTTCCTGTACTCAGTCTCATGTAGTTCTTCACACTAAGAAAAATCCCAGAAATTCTTTGTCTTTTCATTCACCACATCTAGAGCATAACTGGCAAGAGATACCCATTTACCTATCATGCCAATCAATAACATCCTATTGCGTCTTTTTACATCACATCCCCAACACACCCTGATCTAGCCATTTCCTCTCACATCACTTTTAGGTCAGAATTTTTTCCATCAGGAATCTTTTATTTGTTGTTTGTGCAGTGCAGCACAGCATGCTTTTCATCCACTGCTCATAATTCTGTATGCTATGGCAATACACACAAGAATAAGTGCAACAGTAATGATGTGCATGGCAGTACAACTTGGACTAGAAGAGGATCACAGAAGGTTGCATTCTCTCATTATTTTTTGCGTGAACTCCTAATTAGGAACCTTGATTCAAAGCCTGTTGAAGTCAATGGAAAAGCTCCAGTGAGATTAGCTGGCTTTGGATCAAATCCTAAACATCAATCAGAATATGTGCATGAAGCAGGGACAGAACATGAACTAAAAGGGAGAGAGGGCACAACACTGACACTCACTGGGGCTTAGTTTATTACAACTCCATATGACATGGAAGAGTGACAGATTGCTTGGGACATCTCAGCATGTAGGACAGCCCCTCGGAAAGGCTCACCTTAACAAGGTTCCCAGGAGTTGACTAGGAACAATTTAAAATTGTATTACAGAGATGTCATACAGAAGGGAAACTGTAATAAATCCAGTATCATGCAGGTTGTCACTCTTCCTTAAACATGAGAACATATGGTTCATTTGCTTACTTGATGCTCACGCTATCTGATGTGCTAAACAGTATTACATTAAGTAGTCAGTAATACACAATGAAATTAAGTTTATTGGCTTGTTCCATTATGAAACTCTCTAAGGAGAGAGAAAAAAAAAAAAAAAATAGAAGAAAAGCCCTTTTCTTATGTCTTCCTCTGCACTAATATTCTGTCTTCTGCCTGCCAGAGTTTCATAGGGTCAAGTAGCAATGGGGGGCCCCTCCTGCCTTCTCATTACTTTACAGTGGATTGAGTTCAAATGGAAAGATAACAGAAGAAGAAGAAAGGGGGAAAACAAAGGAAAATAAGATTAAGAAAAATAAAATATTCTTTTTCTTCCCCTCCTCTGTTCTCGTTCTTCCTTCCCCCTGTATCTCCTTCCTCATCTTTCACACAGTTATAAGCTTTCTCCTCCCCTGCCTTCCGTCTCCTCTTGGGGGAAAAGACAGAATTAACTAGAAGCATGAAAAACACAAAGAAGGAAAGACTGGAGGTACTTCAGGTCAGTCTGAGGCATTTTCTTGCATTCCTTTGATTGTAAAGCTTTTTTTTTTTTTTTTTTTTTTTTTTTGTAATGCCAATTTTAGCAGTTTTGCTGGATCACCAAACATTCCTGCTCATTTTTACTCACTCTTCAGTGAGTATTGTCATGGTTTATGATCGTGCTAGATTCAATGACATTATCGAGAAGTAAGCCTGGGAAAATGCTTGTATACTTATACTTACACGCAACAGTGAAAACAGAAAAATAGAACTGCTGTTGGCAAATAAATGTTCAGGAAGTATATTATCTCCACCCTTACAGGTCTTTTGCAATATCTTTTCTGTTATCATTCATAAAAAAAAAGGAAGACCATTTTAATCTGAATGTGAGATACTTTTAGCCAGAATACAGAATGCTCCTTGCAGCTCTCAGCATTCCATTGGGAAGGTAAGGATGGGTTTTATCCAGTTAGCAACAAATACATTGTACTAGCATGGCCAGAGAGATGAAAAAACAAAGCAATTCTACACAGTAGGCTCAGGTTTTGCGGGAGTTTTCATATCTTAGTATGCAAACTCAGACCAAACACAGAAAGCAGACGGGTAAATCCATGTCTTTGATTTCTGTCAGTTTAGTTGTTAGCAAGGAATGGAACTGAAGTGATTAATCAAATTTAGCAGATGTGGAATCAATTCCATTGGTTCCCTAAGCAAAATTAGAAATTCATCAAGGGAGAAGCTTAATTTGTATTCATGTTGACTTACAGCGATGGTGTCTAAGATATCTGGAATTGCTCTGATTGCTGATGCCCACACTTCAAGTGCTCTATTTAAAAACTAAAATAGGAAATGAACTTCTTTACAAGCACAAAGACATTGATAAGATAGAAGGGTTAAGGCATATCATCAAAGCTATGCAAAGCTTCTTGTGGTAGAAAAGCAAAAGAATAAAATGGAAATACACTTAATCCAGGCTTCGAAAACTGGACTTAAAATATAAAATAATAGTAATATTAATATCCCATTCCTATTCACTTCACCACATTGCTGTAGAAAGCTGGGAATAGGATGGTAAATGTTGGAATAGCATAAGAAAATACTTCACATATGAAACTTGCTACCAGCATACAAATGTCTATACTATCTTTATCTGCAAACAGTGGGTGCATAAATCAGGGTGGTTTGTGGCACAAACCAGCATGACAAGCAAAGCTTCTCTTTGCCTGTGCGACTCAACTAGCGTGACTTCAGTACAGGTTTCTTTTTTTCAAACACTGTAGGTGTTTCATTCCCCCTGCTTTGTTCATCTAAAAGTTAGGCATCTCATTTGAGATAGAGGTGCCTGCCAAGAAAAAGTAAATAACTACCTTAGACTGCATATTGACTTCAGCTAAATAAAACTTAAGTGACATCAATCTTCTCCTTTGTTAGTAGACTACTACAAAATTTGGGATTTTCAATCCATTTTGTCATGATTCCTCCCCAAGCAGGACTTTTATTTTTTTTATTTATTTAAAATAATGGATATTCTGGAAGGTTTCAGTACAAGCTAAACAAACAATGCTGACATTCTGGTAATTGAAATGTTTCACTGCAGTTTGTTGAACTGCCCTGACACATTTCTTTTCAAATTGGTTCAAGCTGAAATGCTATTTCACAGTGCAATATGCTTTATATGTTTTATTTGATGGGTAGATCGAGGACCTCTCATGTTTACCAATTAACTGCTTTTTTAAAATCTCCTCCTTTTCTAATTCCAACAGCAGTCCGCAAGAAGACAGACATTTTAAAAACTTTTTTTTTTTTTTTTTCAGTGGTGGGGGGTGTGTATGGAGCAGGGAAGAGACCTGATTCCAAACAGTGGAGCAGCAGAAGAAAAACAGAAGTGGACAGCAGTTGTGCAATCTCAGAAGGTTGTAGAAGAGTGGTCCTGCCCAGGAGACTGCCCAGATGCAACATACAGCTGTGACCTTTTGGTTATCGAAACCTGTTGGGTTGTTGCATCTCTCCTGGTAGCAAGAAAATCCCCCTGAGCCTCCAAGGGGCAGCTGTGAGACCTCAGCAATTACCAGATAATTCTTCTAACCCTTAGTGGTAGTCTCCAATCACAACATCTGCTCAGTTTTCTTTGTATAAGGTTGTTGAAAGACAGCTTTTCATTTCAGTGCTCAATCACTCTGCCATATTTCCTTTGAGAAATGGCAGTAACTTGAATGTAAAATACAAAAAATAAATTCTCTCTCCCATGCCACACTTACCAGGTAGAGCAGCTTTGTTTATGGCAGAGAATCAATTACCATCCTTCACTGAGATGGGGTTGAAGACCGTCCTACAGGCAAGACCAGGAGCCAACACATATTGAGCATATCTTATTAACCCCTAAACATACTTCTTGTCCAGTCCCCAGAAAAGAACTTAAATTATGAATATTTGCTTTTTACTGATTATTAATGCATGGAAAGTGCTGCATATGACTAATGCATTTTTTCAGCCTACCTCATTTCTTTGTTTTCCCTCAGCTATCTTCATTAAAATTCTGAGTGGAGTGAATCACATATGTTTATATGCATTCACTACAGTGTTTGGGGATCCTTGGTTCATGCTGAGGGAACAGCACCTCTCCCTGGTAAGTAAATAGGGTTCTAATTCCCATTTATTAAAATGTTTATATCAATTTAAAAAAAATAAAAACAAAACGTCCTGAATCCACTGAAGATGATATGACATACATTCATGATAAAATCAGAGTCTAAACTTGCAAATTTGCTTTAATATATGAATTGTTTCTTTCCACTCTTTCTTTTCCACTTTTCCTCAGTGGGTGCATAAGATGATAAAAGTGAGGTGTGAGATGAAGAAAACTCCCTCTGGATTTATTGAGAATACATAACAGAAAAATAGCTCCTATCTGTGTCAAAATCCCCAGCTTGGGAGTTCATAGCGTTACGTTTGTTCTTTTTCTCTGCCGCATTTAATCTCCACATTAGCTAAAATCCACAGCACATGCCAAGGAAAGGTCTTGCATTTGGCAAAGGGCAAATAAATCTCTTCAACTTTGACAGCAGCCCATTGGACAAGTGGCATTGCTCCCAAAAGCCTATTTCACAAAAATTGGATTCAAAGGAGGAGGTCAGTTTCCCAAAAGAAATCTTGAAGCTGTACTAGACAATACGTAGAAGCTGACTAGAGGAATCACATGAAGACAGAGAAGACATAAACAAGGATTACATAAACAAGGATTCGCCAACCATGGGATTTCTTTTGATTCCTGTAGCTGATAATCTCACATTGCCACTCCGAAGTGGCCAGCTGCACTAGCCAAAGATAAAGCCCACTACACAAAAGGTGACCCATATGAATTAGGGTGAAAATCAATTATTTTTGAGAGCTATGAAATAGAATACTCAGTGTAGAAGGAACACTAAGAAGAACAGTAAGCAGACCTGATATATGTATATTTGCTTTCCCATTTAATGTAAAAAATTGATTGGGAAATTTTTGTGAAGGACTTGTGTATGATTCAAATGTAATAAACCATTCTACATCAGCTAGAGTATAAAAATAAGTGAAGATTCAGGTAAAGGTGTTTTTGAACTACAGAGAAGACGGGAGAGAGGAATGGGGCAGGAAGAAAACATCTTCAAAGGCTGAGGACCTTCACCCAAGTACTGCAGCTTTGTAAATATAAAAAGGCTTGACAGAAGAACCCCAGAGGAAATCAAGTATAAAGTATTTCATGGTGCCTTTATTAATAAGATGCATAGTCTATTAATTAACTTTTCCTATTTAGCACATCTATATTTACACACTTAAACTGACATTAATATAAAGCAGTGTTGTGTGATATTAATAGCTCAGAGGTTCAGGGACAGCAGTAACTATGCATGCATGACCATCATAACCTATTATCACAAGTGAAAGGAAGAAGGTGAAAAAGAACGAACATCCTTTTTCCCTTAGGGTGAAATAGGTCTAGTTGCACTATTTCTGTAACAAAAGATTGAATTTGTCCAAATCATTCTCAGGAAGCTATGTGGTTTGACTTATTTTTCAGTACGTCCATCACAGTTTTGCTGTCAGAACCATAAGGGACTGGTATTTCTCCCCCCCAGCATATATAGCCCAAACAGATTTTAAAAACCTAGAAGAGAAATCCACGTAGACTATAAACACTGCATAATGAAATGTGAGCAGATATAAGGAAAGCTTTAGTTAAAACAGCGCATCTGTATGGTACATGTCAGGATTTAATCATACATACAGAAAGACAGAGCAGGTTCTTTCTTTTTTATGAGGAAAGATGTGTGATTTTAGTACTTTAATTAGCTGTGAAGAGAAATTACAGCTACACAGATCCTCATTTCATTTCTGCTTTCTATCAAAGATCTCTGGAAAAAAAAAAATACCATATAGACGATTTATTTTATCTTCTTTAAAACTGTGGCATTATCTATTTTGTCATTCAATAATAAAAAAAGCCTAAAATTCTACTTCACACCAGTGGACACCCTGGTAATATTGTTTTGCACACGGAGTGTTTAAAATCCCTTGCATTTGCCTCAGTGCAAATCTTGCTCCTTTTGTTTACTTTTGCTCAGCAGCAGAAGGCCTTCTGGGATGCTCAAAAATTGCAGCATGCTTATAATTGTTAGTAAATTAATACAGAAGTACAAGTAAATATGGCACGCAGTATGTAAATATTTTATTTTTTTTTTATAAGCAGATCAGATGGGGAATACCATGGTGCTGGAAGTAGCAAGGTCTAGGCTTAATTCAGTGATTTACAATGCAAGTTCTAGATGGTGCCCTTCTTGCTCCTGTACTCAGTGTCAGGGTTTACCCATTGTAAACTGCATAATGGGAATGTTTTGTGTCCTACAGGGGTAGACTGAGTCTCCATACAGTAGGAATGAATAGGCTTTTTTTGTGGAATAGACCATACAAAAATGCAAATAAAAGATTTGACTGAGCACTGGTTAGGAAAATATTTTCAGTTAATAACTGAGCAGTTAAATAGAAAATAAAACTGGCATTATTGACAGGATGGAAAAAAAAAAAAAAAATCAATGGAAAGTTCTCTACAGACTCTGGCACAGATTGCTTACCCATAGCTTTGTTTTATTGCAACTACCTACATGAAATACCTCTTCTCAGCTTTGCATTTTTCACGTCTACTCAAATTTACTTTTATTAACAACGTATACTATTTGCTATATTGCTGTTATATTCATGAACTGAAAGAGATAAAGATTATAGTTCTTAGACACTTGTCCATTTCACTCATCTACCTACATTTCCACATGGAAATAGAATCATGGTTACACACTGTGTCTTGCATTAAAAGCAACTTATTGACTTGAGTTAATGCTTTACTGTGTAACTAGCATTGGCATACAGTATACAGTACTAAGCATAGTTTGTGGCAACCCACAAATAAACTATCAGCCATTTTAGACCCAATGTCAGTAATGTTCTGCTAAGACCATGCAACTACATATCAGTTGGCTAGGGAGCGTACTGGCATGTTGGTCCAGTGGCTAAATCCTGCCTAAACAGAAAAGACAGGGGATCTGTAGGGTGATTTCGATATGGGTTATTGTACAACCTGTACAGCTGCTAAGCAATTATGCTGCAGCCTGAGGGTATATTCCACTTCTCTGAAGCCTCCACTGATGTCTCCTACATGAAGCTGATTCACTCAGGCTTTGCATGTGGTAAACAGTCAGCTCTGATAGTATTCCAGTGAATTAACTGTTGATGAACTTGAGCTTATGTATCATACAATTACCCGGGTGTATTCGGTTTGTCTTTGTTCTCAATCAGCTTTATAGCTGCAGAACTGTATGGCCACTGCTAAAGAAGAGTAGGCCTCTGGCATCAAAGTTTTCTGTCAATGAGCTGTCAAAAGCAATACTAAGTCAGCTGTGTTTCAGTGATGTTTAAATTATATTAAAACAGAACACCCAACAATCCAGTAACTAGTTTATTACAGTACCTTTTGTTCTGCCGCAGCACCTCTGAGCCTTTTCTCCAGTTAATAACTGCTCTGGGAGAAGCACTTGGTTTACAACCAATTGTAACTTCACCTCCAACTTGAACAATGGAGATTTTTTTCACAGGATTTTTTGAAAAATCAGGGGCCGCAGCTAAAAATAAAGATCACAATGGTATGCAGTTGACAAGTTATTAAATGAACTAGCTAATTTCTGAGTAACGTAGTAGGTGAATCCAATAATTGCTTTGCTTTTAAGCTTTCTGCAAGAGTAGTTGTATCAAACGTGAAAAATATATTTAAATACCAAAGCACAGAATTCATTGAGTCTCATTTATGTTGCTGTTTCTAAAGTCTCCAGTCACACAATCCTTCCTCAGGATTCTGCGCAGACTGGGAGAAGAGGTCTGTCTGCAGAGGAGGTTCCTGAGCAAAGCTTCATCAGCAGCATAAATACTTTTCCTGATCCTAGCCACAGGTATTCATCTGCAGAGTTTAGAACATGCATTTACAATTTATCAATAATTTTCTCTTTATTAACTGACTCAAAGTGTATGCACAGACGTGCAGTATTTTATGGGAAAATTCTCCTTAAGACCTACAACAGTTAATTACTCCTGAAGTCAGTGTTTTACCACTTTCAGCAGTACTTGGCTGTAGAACAACCTTTATATTTTCATATTGATAGCGGAACACTTATAACGTGAAAAACATATATTTTATGTGGTTCTCTGGTAATCATTTAGATTATTTGTTGTATGTTATTTACTTTTATATAAACATTTGCCATGTTATTTAATGTTAGAACTATTTTTCCCACTTCCTGAAATGATTTTTAAAACTTCAGAATAGCTATTAATATCTCAAAATATTAAGCGAAAAATAGTATTCTTTAAAGTTGAGTGCATGTGAAAAACAGACTACAAATGAGATTAGGATTTTGCCCTTAAACCAGCCACGAAATCCAAAAACATTCCCATATAGTTCTTGAAGCACAAGCAAGGAAACATGAACGTGCTTGAACTGCCAGGTGGAATTTAATCTAGTTATTTCTTAATTTCTGATTTTTGAAAGCAATGTCCTATTATACTCAGTGTCTTCATTTTAATGACATTTACTCACCTATCACCCGCAATTCAGCATTGGCATATATAGTATCATACTTGTTTTCTGCTACACACTGATACAGGCCAGAGTCTGACATATTCAGCATCGGTATGGTAAGAGTTCCATTGTATATTTGGATTCTCTCCTGATAAAAGAAAAACAAGCAAAAAACATTGACAGAGCCAATAAATGTACAATCCCAAAGATTTTTGGTATCATGCTGATAATTCAAAGTGGAGATATTTTTGGAAATCACGTTAGACAGACTCATCAGAATTACAATGCATACATCAATTATGATGGATGTATTTTCAGACCCTAACTCTTCAAAGCTTTTCAAGGCACATGTTGCAGAGTCATTGCCTTGGGCAGGTTTCCCCAGATGTTCCAGCTGTGACATGTGTTTGCCTGCTTTGCCGAGCTGTGAACCTGGGCATGCTTCACCACGAAAAAGACAGAAGCAGCTACTGGAGGGCAGGCACGGCTGCACCATGCTGGAAACCTGGAGCATCTTCCATATGGCTCCTGAGAAACAGCACCTACATCCCTCTCCAGGGGCATGGTGAGGGATGATTTACCCTCCTTTTCTATTAGACAAATCTAACAATGATAATTGAAGATAATCAGAAAGAATCTGTGGGAGACAGAGGTGTTCAAATAACTGAAGTTTAAAATGTCATCACCTCCAAGTCACAGAAAAATGATCCACTGAAAGTTCTGCTGAAACCAACACTTAAAATCCTATTGAAAACCCACAGGTAACTATTCAAGTCAGAAAAAAAACATGTTCTTCATGGCTTGAATTTGTATTCACCATATATTGCTTTGATGTAATTCTGCTGAAATAGAGGAAACTGCACAGTATGTAAATTTGGACCACAGCTTTTTTTCTGGGTGCATTAAAAGGAGTTTTGTTTGCTTTATCTTAAGAAATAAAGAACGTTTCATGATGCAAACATAACTTTAATCTAAATATTTTGCAAAATAACCATTGCTAACTTCTGGAGACAATCATAGCTCCACAGCAAAACATAATACTGAGAAGTAAGAGAGAATATGTTCTCCAAAACATATTGGCGTGGAAGAAAAGAACAACAGGGAATTCCATCACCAAGCACACATCAGAGAAGGGATATCACTATTATTATTATGCTACTATTTTAGTGTGACTCTACTGCCTCTGAAACAGTAAGAGGAACATATGTTTTTACATTAAATAGTACAGTCCCTTGCAGAACACCTATAAGCACCTAAAAGATTTGTGATTTGCTGAATGCGTACAGCCTAACTTGCTAAGCTGCCACAGGTAAGCTCTTTGCATCCCTGTCAGGGAATTTCTCTTGCTGTACTTCAGAGGGGAGAGAGTTGCCTATTGAGCCAAGGAACTGTTTTTTAGTACTCTGGCTTTTCCTTGGAGGTCTCTCAACCAAAAACTGACCCAGTCCAACCTTGTTTAGCTTGGAAATATGATGAGCACAGCCTGCGGTTATATGGCTGGTGCACTGCAAACTAATTAACAACATTACATTACTTATCTACTGTTAATTTTTTGAGGCTCTTGCTACAGATATATTCTGCATACTTAGTTTTACCTTCAGGCTGTTTGCTATCCTCTTGGTGCATTCTATTTTATTTATTTATTTATTTATTTATTTATTTTTTACAAACTTCCTTTGAATACAAAACCCCCTTCTGAAGCAACACTCACACTTCATACACATGCTAAATTCCCCACGATTCTCAGCTGGCTCTTTTGAGCTACATAGACAAAGAGAAGAATAAAGCACACCATGTACACACACAGGAATAATGCAGAGATGACCAACTAGGTGGCCAGGGAGAAAAGGTTTGACAGAGAGCAAACAATATCCTTAGACAAAGTCCCAAGGTGGAAAGTGTCTGGGAGGTATTCTTCCCATGATATTTCCAACAAGCAGGGTGCTGTGACAGACTTAATATTTTATTATACCTTCCTTGTACTTTCACCTCCAAAATATCCATTTTGTCCACTGAGCAATGACATTCTGCATTTTGTTGCCTGAAGTATTCCATTTACAATACACTGTAAGTACTGTGAAAGTGTTGGTTGAAAATGTTTCTGTAGAGTGTTTTATCCTTTTTTTATTGAAACGATGCAATTGAAAAGCAACAGACTCTAAATATCACTGTCTTCAAAAAGAGAAACCAGATAATCTTGCTTAGGGACAGGTGACAATATGAGTAAAACTCTTGGGTTTTGAAAAATTGCAATCGAAGTAAATTCTAGCTAGCCTTCTCAGATGCTAGTTGAACTCTGTAGAGGACTAATCCTGAAGAAAATCATAAGGAAGATTGGACCTTTCTCCCATTGTTTCAAACATACACTAGTAAATCAAACAAGTGCTGGTTTTGCAACCCAGTAGGTGTTAATTTAACCTATATGTTTTGAAAGTACTTCTGTATGTTCTTGCTAGATAGAAATTAATCACAGGATTATTTTTTTCATACCAAGTAAAAGTGCATTACGGATAAGCCATGCCACTTTACACCCAATAGATACTGAATAGGTGCTTAATTAAAAGGGAAAGTTGGCTTTAGCAGTACATAAACATTGAATCTTGCCACAGATATTTAGAAGACTAATGTGCCAAAGCTTGGCCATCACAAAAGAATACTTATACTGCCCTGAAAGAACCAAAGCCAAGTTCTCAAAAACTTAATGGCATAAGTAGCTGATCTGCTTGCTTAATTGTTTGAACTCCATTTGACTTCCCCTCTTGTACCCCACTCCTACCACTACATTACTTCTCTCCACTGTCATCCTTCTTTGTCCTTTAAGTGAGATTTTTCCACTTGTTCTCCATTTCCTTATAACTTTATATGGTTTCCTTAGGTCTATTATTCCTCTACATAGTACCATATAAATATTAAACTCAATATTAACTGATTTTCAGAGCTAATTCAGTTAAAGGACTAACATAGCATAAAAATGGCCATACTGCATCAGACCAAAGGTCAATTCTGCCTACAGGTTAAGAGCAGAAACCACAGAAAAGTGCAGGTTAACAGGCTGACCAGATTGCTCTGAAATACTCCTCCATTGTCAATTGGCATCCTACTGACTTCCCAAACTACAGACTGTCTACAGATGTGCTCTCTATTTCTGGACGGAGTCCTCTTTCACTACCTGTAATAGCTATTTTTAAACCCATCCATGTTATTGTCATGTCTTGTAGCACTCAGATGCCCTGTAAGAAATTATAACTGACAATACTATACATTTCAATGTATATGAATTCAAAGTAGAAGCTTTGTGCTGCAGAGAGGTTGTGCTATTTATTTTCATATGTTAAGCATAATAAATTTATGAAAAAGGTACTGTTGTAAAGTGAATACTGTGACTAAACCTTGTAAAACCAAGATGAACAAGAAAGCTAACAAGACAGGAACCTTACCTCTGATGTGAGAGGCTGGCCATTTTTTAACCAGCTGTAGGAAGGGCTTGGTTTTCCTTTTGCCTTACATTCCCAAAACAAACTGTCATAGAGAGACAGAAAGGCATTTTGGATTTTTTTATCCCATTCAGGGAGTGCTGAAAAGAATACGCAAGCCATTTTAAGCAGGAGAAATGATTTTGCTGGAGTTACACTACCATTAATTAATGAACTGACAAAAGCTAATTAGTAGTTGACCAACACATTCATAATATATTGCAAGTGAATTCCACATAACAAATCTTCTAGCACAGAACTTCAAGACTAACTTGGGAAGCGGTCAGGAAATTCAGTTTAGATATTATTCAGTTTTATGGCCAAGATTTGCACAAGCAGTTATTTTAGATGCCTGAAATTCTGGGCATGCTTTCTGAAAGCAATAAGACCCCTACTTTCTGAAAGCCAGCCATCTTCTCCGTGTTCTTTGATTTCTGTACCAAAAGGAGAAATATCCAAATTATTAGTCGGTAGTTAATGAAACTCACAGATATCAAGTGCTACCCCTCTGTTTTACTCACACACCTGAGACCAGGGTTTCCTAGCACATGCTGAAAGCAAGATGTAACTTACAACAAATACTACACAAAGGAATTAGTGTTATTCAGAACAGCTTTTGAATGTTTGTGGCACATTAACAAATTCATTGCTGCATAAAAGCAAAATTTGCAAAAAATCCCACACAAGTTCTGTAAACACGCAACTAAGCACTGAATGATGGAGTTGAGCAGGAATTAGCATGAAGCAGACCAACACTTCAAACAGTTGCCAATATGTAGGTGAATGAGACCTAGGCAAAAAGACCAACAACCACTTGGCTTTGGGATACACCAAAGCCACTTGCAAGCTTGCATCCCTCCGTGTCTAGGATATGTGGTTGGTGTCTCAGAATCCCTTTACAGATTCTTCACTGGGTTATTAAGTCAACTCTGCAGACTCCATGTATGAGCATGTATAAACACACACTGTTCTCATATACAATAATTTTATTTTAGGAAGAGAATTGTTACCCTTTGAGGCAGCAGAACAAGGTACTAAAAAAAACCTCCCTCCATAGCATGACCCTAGGGGATAGGTCACGACTGTGCCCCAACAAAGCACCCTGAAGTGGTTCAGCATTAGATTACAACAATGCCAAACACCTGTTTCAAACAACAGGAAAGTACATGTATATGGGATAAACCCCCCATGCTTAAGTTATTCTAATTATGTGTCATCTTCATTGTTCTCTGAGCCTAAGACACAGATATAAATACCAAACAAAGCAGCAGCCAGTGCCCAAGAAACTCTACTTCCTAGAGACGAGCTGCCTACACAGCAAACAAAACCACAGCAGCACAGAAATTAAGAGGAAGTAAATTAAATAGGTAATATCCCAACACACTCCTAATATGATAAAACCTTGTGCAAATGCTTCACAAGTGCTGTTTATATATTTCACTATGAACAACTATTAATTAATTTACAAAGCACAATAAATAAGCACTTTATTTCAAATTACATTAACTGATCATTACTTTGTAATTGCCTATGCTGTTATCAATCATGCACAGGTAATCTACTGAACTTAATTTTAATGGAACTGCTTGATTGACATTCTGTGAAAATTAGTGGGCAATGAAAAAAAAAAAAACAACCCCCATAAAAGCAAAGAAATAAACATTCAAAGCAACAGCAGACTGCTCTCTTCCTGGCATAGATCTTGATCTTAGTCAGGACTGCAGGAGTTTAGCAAAGCCTATATTATTTCGTGAGAAGAGATTTCCTTAAAAACAAAAACTTGCCAAGGTCTGAACAGATATTAATTATAGGCTTATAGTCTAGCTCTTTGTACTTGTCATCTTACTGCTATATTTTATTTTCCCTTATTTTGAAAGATTCATAAGGCAACAAAAAGATCTCCAGATCTCTTACGTCCAAATATGTTACTTTCTGTGGGTATTAAAAATGGGACCAAACAGAATATAATTCACCTTGGCTATAATGGAGCATCATGTGTACCATGGATCACAGGAAATTAATGTGTAGGAAGGGAAGACAAATGAGAGAACAGTTTCACAGAAGTATTATTGCCCATTTTGGGAGAGGAAGAAGGAAAGTGAGGCAGGAAGATGATTTTCCCCAGTTTTGCCCTCATTTGTTTATGGAGCAACAAGGTTCAGCTAGAATAAAAGGTGAATAAAAGGTGAAAATCTTTTACATATATGAACCAAAATCTCATGAATCCTTCCCTAATCTGCATCTAGGCCAGCTTTATACTGCTGTGAGCTGCTGAGAGTAAATCGCTGCCCGCCGTTAATGTTTCATGTAAATGTACCAGGGATTTTTCTGCCATGTATTAACCTTTACAACTTCATCACGGCACAGCCCACATTTTCAATCTGAGTTTTAATGCAAAATATCTTTATTTGCTGAGGATGTAATTCAGTGAAGGTCACTGCAGACCTCCAATCATTTTTTAATCAGCTTAACCTGAACTACATTTCATATTTCCAGTAAGGGGCTAATAGACTTGATATACAAAATATATCTGAACACTATCAAGCTCTGAAAAAAATAAATGAAGAAATTAATCAATCTGCTTACCATAGACAAATAATTGACCTCTTGCAATGTTTCTTCCTCGAATGTTTCCTGCAACGCATTCATAAAAACCTTCATCTTCTTGCTGAACATCCAGGATTTCAAGAACTCCTTTAGTTTGGTCATGTTTGATTTTCTTTGTCAGTGACTTTCCATCAGACCTCTTCCAGCTAATACTAGGGACTGGACTAAATAATTATATTTCATTAGAGAAAAAGAGAGCATTTTTTATAGCAGAAAAGATGACGTGAAATCCTTTTTACAGAATATTTTAAAAAAGAAATCACTTCACTTTCTAGGAGTGACATATAGAGGTTCATAAGACTGAGGTTTTATAACTCACCTAACTTATTTAGGGGCACAAGTCCAACTGTGGGGTGAAGTCCTCAATCAACTTTGATTGCTCGTAAAGCCAATTTGGATTTTGCCCACAGTAACTCTGAGGGTCCAATCCTGCCTTTTAACACTTACAGTGAAGGGACAACTCTGGAAGTCCAAATAAACACCACAGAAGCACTGAATTATTGACTGGTTTTCAGAGCAAACAAGTTCCCTCTGGCAATAAAGGTATTCTCACACCTCAAAATAGGAAACATTGGACAAGAATTCAAAGGAGCTAAAAAGAACAATAAATCTAGGTATAAAAAATGGGATCCAGGGTAGAAGAGGGCAGGAAGACAGCTGAGCAAGGAAATGGAAAGTATGAGACGTTGAGGCTGAAAGGAGATAGAGACAAAAGAATATTTCTTGTTTCATGTTTTTGTAGCTTTCTATCATTTTCATTTATATTTGGATCAATGTATTCTATATGATAAAAAATAGTCAAGTGTGAAGAAGGTTATAAATACTTCTTGGATTTCTGGTAATATCGCAAACCATACAAACCTCGCTTTCATGATCTATTATGTCACCAGAACACTTTGAAATATTAATAGTCTTGGATTTCACAGTTGCTTTCTGTTACTGAAAACTACAGTAAGCTGCTTTTTCTAAGCAGGCGAGCAGTTACACTTCGAACAGCTTCTTACAGAGGCTTCTGTATGCTGCCCACTTTCCCATTGGAAGTAACATCAATAGCAAACATTTGGTACTAAACTTCAAAGATAACTTTCATGGAAAGCAGAAGCGTGTGTTGCCCTTGCCTGCTGGTCCCTAAGGTCTCTGGCCTGCAGCGCTGATGTACAAAGCATTTACTCCTTTTTAGCAGAGACAATAACGGCTGTCAGTTCAGGTGTAGCTCCCACATTTTGAGGCCCTGTGCCGAGGATAGTTATAAGACCACCCAAAACCAGAAGGGCCCGGTCCAGAAGCACAGGCACTGTGCAAATTATGTGGATTGAACAACTGGCCAGATGTTAACCAGCTACAAATACAGAGCCACCAGAAAAAGACTAAGTGCAGGGCAATTCACAGCTGGACCACTCTGATGTACAAGGAACAGCAATGCCATAAAGTGTGCCTAGTTGTGCATTTAAGCTCATAGACAGAACGGCTGCACATGGGAGACTCTGCCACAGAAGCTCAGCTGGGCAAGAGAGCCCCCAGCAGTCCTTCCTGTGCTCCTTAAAATGAAAAAAATAAAATAAAAAATCAGTCCTGAGGCCACAGATTTAACCAAGGGATGTCTAGCAGCTATTTACACAGCATAATAATTTCTCCAGCTACCTCATTTTCCATCATAACTGAGCTGCCTGTGAAAGTGGTTTGTAACCATCTGCAATATGTTTTAGACTCTGGAGTTAGCTCTGCACGGATGTGTGTGTGTATATATTCATATACACACAAATTCTGACTCTCATATGACCCCTCCAACACAGCTGAGCAATTTACACACCTGAGAGACTGGGATGTGTCAGACAGCATTAACCAGCGGAGGAGCTGGAAAGAACAGATTTTATTCTTCTGTTTCCCATTTTGGTTCAAGATCTACAGATGGTAGTTTAAATCCCCAAACTTTTTGGACAGCAGTAGTTGCCATCACCACCACTATTTGTCCTTCACTATGAGACTAGAACTTATATGAGATGCAAACTTATTTAATATTAGTCTCCTACTAGGAACTTTAGGGGGACTAGACTTTGTCAAAGGCACTGGTCTACCTATTAAGGCATTGCCTATTCCCACCAAACCTTATGTGACATTACTCATGCAGAATTTCTCCAAACCAAGTTACTTTATAGTCATTTAAAAGAAACATAGCTCTTGTGCAGAACAGGTCTGTCCCACTGCTGCTGTGATCAAGTCAGGAAAACAGCCAGAAGTATTTTGCAGTCTTGCGATAGATTGACACAGACCATTGATGACATGCAGGAAGAGTGTGGCTGGCTTTAAAATTCTATAGCATATTAAATAATTGGTGTATAGTTACTGTATAAGGGAATCCTGCAGCACCCTGAATGCCAGGAGCATTTGACTGCTTACTTTAAAGGCACCTCTTTTTTTTTTTTTTTTTTTTTTTTTTTTTTTTTGTTTTCTTTTTAAATAAGAAACAGATTAAAGGAAGCCAACATCACGTGGGAGAAGACAGACAATTAGATGCATTCAGTTATGCCCTGCTACCTTAAATTGTTTCATCTAAATGTTTCCTATTCTATTAGGTTTATTTCTTAGCACTGACTCTGCATGCAGGAAGCCTGACTGACACCAAGGCCAGAGGCAGGGCTCTATGGAAAAGGGCCCCTTCTGTCAACTTGTCAAGTTTACCAAGGTTGGCATTGAAACCGCTGTCCTGTTTTTCTTCTCCTCACCAGATACTTATAATGATATCCTTGGGGATGTTTCAAGGCAAACTCTCCTCCTTGTTTGCCCCATCCTTCCTAACAAGAGCGAAGGAAATGCACTGCCTCTGACGCTAACTGCAGCAAGATGACAAAACTGAGTCTGGGTTATCAGCTTTACTGTATTTAGATGCATACTTGCAATAAATACTTAACAGCACTTTGCTCTTCTGGGGATGCTTGCACCAAGTGGCCTCATTTTATCAAAAGAGGGAATTCATTTGTCAAGAGAGCAGCTCCTCACCAGCCTGAGGTATGGGTTCAATGAGCAGGCTGCAGGAGGAGCCAGAGCTCAGCTGCATGCCACCGCCCACAGCAGGGCCTCTGATATCATGAGGGAGTTTAAGAGGTCTGCACTTCATTGCCTTTGCTAATACCTCCTCACCTTAGGCTTCTCAACATCTTTAATCATTGTTTTGCAGAAGGCAGTTTTTTGGCAGAAACTAACATTCCAATGTTAGTTTACATTTTTATAACAAAATCTCTTAACACAACTATCGCCGCAGGCCATACAAAATCTTTCACAGTAAAAAATAAAATAAAATAAAATAAAATAAAATAAAATAAAATAAAATAAAATAAAATAAAATAAAATAAAATAAAATAAAATAAAATAAAATAAAATAAAATAAAATAAAATAAAATAAAATAAAATAAAATAAAATAAAATAAAATAAATGAATGGCTTTAAAAAGACTGAACATAGAATTTACTGTAATGATTTTTTTTTTTTTTTAAATGAACAAATTGATGCTTTAGGTATTTGTATTCTTGTAGGTAAATGTATGCAAAGTATAGTTTAATAACTACAGCCTTGTGAACTATGCTGCATAATCATCCTATTGAAGGCCAGCACCTGACATTTTTACACAGAATAATATCTTCCCATACAGATTTGGGGCTCTCCTGAAACTTGGGCGTCTTTCTAGTTACTAAAATAACCAAATTAGAATAGATAATTGCTTGGGGCTAAGAAGTTTTTGAATATCTAAACAATGAGAATACTTCTCAAATTTATTACATTTCACAGACAAGTCTTGCTTTCACCTGAGTAAATAAAACAGTGCATAAATATGAGTGTCTTTGTACATAAATCTGTAGTTTATTTGAAACCTTCAGAGCACCTAGAAGTACCTAGCTCAGCTACTAATTTAATTTATACTCTACCATACAGGCAGCAGAATCACAAAACCATAAGTTACTAACTTGGAAAGAAAAGGAGATGGAAAATATTTTTTGGTTGGTGACAAGTCTTGTCACACCGAACATCAAATTAATTCATCTACAGCACTACACCCCACACAGAGATGAAGGTCCCACCCTTTTGCAGCAAACACTCAGCTGATGCATCGCACCTGGGCCACCTCTTCGCCCTGTGAATCTGAGGACACCTCACAATAAAATTAAATCCCAGCTTCAATAATGAAGGCTATGCCTAGTTAAACAACTGTCACAGAGCTGAGGTATGAAAACTGCTATCGTGTCGGCATCAACTACTGACGCAAGGAAGAGTTAGGAACCAAGGGGCCTAATAATTAAAGTACTCAGACTCCTAATCATTCTGATGTATTACTTGAGAAACACCAGAGAGATAAAATTCTCTGAAACCTGATATTGCCTTTCGTTCTGCTCTGGTCACATGCCATTCACGTTAATGTAAGAGGATCTTGCAAGAGCTGCTTGCTCATCCCTTAAGGTACAAATACTAAGATACTTGTTCTATCAGAAACGTGGGCTGAAAGTAGCAAACCACTTAAGGCAGAAAAACTGAATCATACATATCATTTAGAATTCTGTAATTGATACTTCTACAGCCTCCTGCATAAAATCTTGAAGAATATACTAGAGTAACCATCTAATGAAGAAGTGAAGCCTGGTGCTTTTATGCAACTTCAGTACAGATGGTTATTTGGAACCCTCTCGTGGCTGTGTAATTACCTACGTTCACTAACTCTAGAAAAACTTCTCTGAATACATTTACAGAAGGAAGAATTAACATCTTCCCCTAGAAAAAAAAAAAAATGTATATTCTAGGTTAAAAGAAATTCTGGTTTATATTATTTATATGTGCCCTTTACAGCCTCAGTTGGCAAAATCACATCTCCAGGGATTCCGAACAGATTATCTCCCTATCTTAGAAGTAAAACACAAGCACAGCTTATAAATATGTGCATCAGATATGGAAACTACTTCACTTACTTTCACTTCAGAAACTATTCCTATTTGCACAACAGAAAGGTTATTTTGGAAGAAATCAATAGAAAAGTACAGTAACTCAACTGAATGTATCTGTAAGCAACTCCTTCCATCATACTCAGTCCCCTAAGACACAGCAAACAATAATTTAGATATATTGCATGATTAATATAGCTTGATCCAAAACATGACTTAATACTAGCATAGTATTAAACACTGCCAACATAATGAAATTAGTGCAGAACACAGTCTCATCTCTTCTATTAAATTGCCACAGGCTGCAGTATTTGAAATAGCCACATTAGTATTTCATTTTTCAGTTTTCCATTTTCAAAGAATTAAATTGTGTATTTTTGGTCTAAATTCATAGAACAGTTTGGATTGGAAGGGACCTTAAAGATCATCCAGTTCCAACCCCTGCCATGGACAGGACACCTCCCACCAGACCAGGTTGCTCAGAGCCCCATCCAGCCTGGCCTTGGGCACTTCCCAATGACTGGAAGAAACTTCCAGGGATTTTCCATGCCAATCACCATATAGATGCATGCTACTTACCCTCCTTTTTGCCCAGTCATATTTCCATCACAGTGAGGACTAACTTGCTTTTCAAAAGCTTCTCCATTATTTGTGGTCTGTTTTGCAGGATTTAGAGGAGAACTGGCCCAAGCTCTGTGGGATCCGTGCCTTCAAACCCTCTTCCTCCCAGGCATAAACACCGACTCTTTGCCCTGTCATGTCATGTCTCTCCCCCCCCGCCTCCCATTTATTTTCAAAAAATAAATAAATAAAAAAGGGTTTATAACTATACTAGAAGACAATTTGCGTGAATCAGTTATGACATTTTCATGTAAAATGCATGAAGAGAGCTTTGCAACAGATTGCAATGGGAGGGACCATAAATGCTTCTCGATAGCAAGAGTCCAGTAACCCTCGAGCTCTCAAAAAGCTTCCACAGGAGGTACATGGAACACAACTACCTCTGTGCGTTCTGTAGTCTGGCTGGAAGGTACTTCTCAGTTAAGTGGCTTTGAGTTCCCCCAGGTAAAAGGTCTTAAAACTCAGCCCCTAGACTGGCCTCTTGTACATGTGTTTAAATGTGGAAGTGATTTTCTGAGCAACGTCCAAGAGGTATGATTTGCTGTTCCATATAGAAGAGAGATGCTATTTCTCTAAATACCATGAAAGTACTTTCATTTAAGACTTCTGGAGACCAAAACCACAGCAGGTTGCCTATAATCTGCCTCAGATGTGAAAGATTTTTGTTATTCATGGTGCAGAAGCGGTAGCAGCTGACAGCATTGTCTGAACCAGTGGACTAACACTATGAATATAGAAAATTATGGATAATGGGAAAGCAGTTCTGAAATCCAAGAGAGATAATAACCGTTAGTGCTTGTGGCAGATCAGAGGTATAGCTCAACAAATGTTGAGCTGAATTGATTTTAACATAAACAGACAATAGTAGAGGCTAGAGTTTTAGTGGAATTTAGGCATCTAAAGGTGCAGATGGCCACACTGCTGCACTTATATGTGCAGCAGTTGTAAACAGCTGGAGGTAGGAAACAGATTTAACAATACCACTAATCACCTACATACCTTTAAAAAGCCAGTCTTATCTAATAAGTGAAGAGTATTTCACCTGTAATCTGTTTCTCTTGGTTTATTCACACACAAATGTCAGCTCTACAATACTCACTCACCGATTTAAAATGTGGTTCAAGGTTCTGTTCAGAGCCAAGAGACTGGAAACAGTCCTGTACAGTATGAGACATCTAACCTATCCAAAAAATCTGGAGAGGAGAAATTTAAACACTCCTCTCAAGAGCCTTTACTTACACACAGCACCCCTCCAGAACGTATACATTAGACTATGTACATAGGAACAGAATGATATCAAAAAAATGTGGAAAAAATTTCTGCTCTTGGATTGCTAGTATTTACTTAGTGAAAACTCCAGGGAAGTATACCAGCACTTGTTTCAGCTGCCATGTTACACATGGAGAAATGTATATTAAAGTGTATATTAAAGCTGCGTTAACCCTCTCAGCCCTTCCATTTTCCAGGCACAGCATTAGTAGGTACTGTGTACCTACACATACAGTACATACTGTGCTTGCTGAGATATTTCATTATCCACGTCCTTTCAGACCACCTTCCTCCTCCCCCCCCCCAAAGGTTCTTAAAATGTTAATGCATCACACAAGCTTTGACATGACCTGTCTTTACCCCTTCATTAAGGAGGCAGTGTTTTGTACATATTTACTGGTTTTGAAATGCTTTTATATAGTCAATATACCACTGTTAAATGCTTTCCATGCAACAGATGGAAATATGAAATGACAACTTGAGATGTAAAGCCTGCACTGACTCACACACAATTAAAGAGGTATTTAAAGAGAAGTAGCTTGACAGTATTTGGAAAGGAAAATCAGTTTTAGCAGGACTGTTTCAGGGTGGTATTTGTTTGGGGCCAAAAAATATCATATTCCTTTGAATATGACTGTAGAAATATTCTCCCTCCTAAAATAAAAATTAACCCTGAGATTAATTTATACACAAATCTCATCTATCATCATACAGAAAGGCCATTCCCCATCTTTTTAACTTTATTTACTTTATTTTTATTTATTTATTTATTTATTTACTTCTCAGCATAGGTTCCAGAGGAACATTTGATTAATTTGTGCTGTCTACAAGTCAGGCTTTTAACCTCTGGGAAAGCTCTAAACACTTTAAAAGCTTACAGCCTTAAAAAGAATTGTCAAAGTGAACTTAAACTAAACAGAGGTCAACATCCAAAGGTTATTTTAGATTTTTGATGGAAAAACAGACACTTATTGGAAAAACTAGTTTTCATAGGCTAGTTGCACTTTTTTTTTTTTTTTTTTTTTTTTTTTTGTGCAGCCCAGGCACAATGTACAACAGGTTTTAGTCAGAAGGACTACTGTTAGGGCATCCCAAGGCCCCTCAGCATCTCTTTTGAGAAAAGAGTGCTGAGAGACACATTAGACCCATTCCAGACAGTTTGTGCTCCTGAAGAAGCCCATTTTCTGAAATTTCAATCTTAGAGGTACCACAGAAAATCATACTCATATTGTGATGCAGACCTGATGTACCTGTGCAGCTAGATCAATGAACGCTGTGAACTTCAGTCTTGTTCTCACCCCAGAGAAAACTCGGGGGATAGAGCCTTTGTTCTCCTCACCCCAGCTCAACTACAGCCAAGTGAGCTTCAGTTCTGCTATTGCCTTCTTATTTCCTTGGGAACACATTGCGTGGAAACAAACCAAAATAAGTTTAAAAACATTTCACATTCATATGCTGACCAAAAAACTCTACCTGCCAGTTAGAAATGTTGTTTCTCACTGTACAACAGTGTTAGAACCCACATTTTAATGAAAACCAAGAATCTTACTTTCCAAGGGCAAAGCATTCCAGTTTAACAGATGAACCCTTCGCTGCATATGTTGTTTCTGGAAAACGTACTTCAATCTTTGGTTCATACTCCCCCATCACACCTGTTGAACATCAAAACAGCTAGCACTCCAGTTGAGCCTCAGACCTGTCTAGTACAACAGAATTTCAGTGTAAAAGAAAGGACATCATTAATACTGTTAGAGCCTTATGTTCCACCCATGGAAATCAACACCATGTCTGCGGAGTAGCCTTAGGGTTTCTGGCTGGTATCCAGCCCCATGCTGAAAGCTTACATGAAATGTGTAAGCTCTTTGCATTTGAGAATTGAAGCACGTAACTTTATATAAGTTCTGGATGTGCAATTTTGATATTTGTGCATTAACATTTCAGTGAGAATTTAGGGTTCAGACCTCTTGTTAGCTGTTAATAACCAGTGCCTATGACTCTGGTAACTAAGTGGTCACTTCTCAGGATGCCAGGAAGTTCTGAGTACAAGAGAAAATTCTGGGTTCCATGTCCAAAATAATTATGGAGCATAAAGTTCCTTAACATAGCCAAGTGCGAACTTCAGGCTTCAGAAAGGCTGATGTAATTGGATGTAATGATCACATTCAAAAACATCAAACATTTGATACACCACAGATTAGCTAGTATCAGTTTAGGGCATTTGATCTTGCAACAGGTATGGGATTGCTTTAAAACTTTTTTTTTTTTTTTAGTCGATTTTTTTTTTTCAGCCAAAATTCTTAAATGTGTATGAATCTTTTAGATTGAAACAAGAATGATGAATACAAATGAGATTCTCCCTCAGTGTCCTATGCGAGATCCCACACAGAAAATGAATGATTCCTATTTTATATTAACAGGGACCCAGCTAATATTCCACGCTATTTTTCAGTTTCCTGGAGACTGCATGTTTAGTACCCAATCCAGGGGCTAGCAGAGTGAACAGGAGAAGATTAAGACTAACAAGTTAGAAAAGGAGTAAAGAAGTATGATAAGGAAGAAAACACACAGAAGAGATCTGAAGCATTTATGATCTGTTTGTACAAAATAATTAACTTTTGAGCTTTGGAAATTATACTTTGTTGCAGGTGACCTGACTGAATAAAACAGCAGTCTCTTGGCAAAAGTTTTGTTTATAAAACTGTGCATTATTGAGTATTACAAACATAACGCTGAACAGACTTTTTTTTTTTTTTTACTGTTTGTCACCAATGGTTTGCAAACAGTGCAAGTATATTGAAATTGAGGTGAGCAAACTTATAAATCCAACTTTGTGTAATGCTTTCCCAACTTTGTGTAATGCTTTCCAACTTTGTGTACATGCTTCTCAATGTGAGCATTTAATTCAAAGCATTGCTAAAGGTATTTGTGTATGTGCAGGTGAGTTTCTCACCTTAACAACTCACTTTGAAACAGCTTTCTAGAAGTGAGATTTGAGCAAAACCTAGATTATAAATTCAGAAAGCTTTACCACATTTAAGCCTCAATACAGGCAGCGATTACAGCTAACTAGAGGTGGACTGGTTACAGCCTTGTGCTGCATGCTTTCAGCCAGGCATGCCAGGATAGCTTACCATCACTGCGGAGAATGAGAGGAGTGGGTGGCCCCTGCACACTTTGCTCTGCATCAGGGTTGGTCACAACGCAGGTGTAATTGCCCACATCCGAGGGCTCTACTTTAGCGATGTACAGATTTCCTGTCTCTTGTGAAACAAAGCGTCGACTATCCTCCTGAACATACAAGGGATTATTGTTGAAGATCCATGCGTAGGACAAGCCTGGAAAACACCAGATACACATTACACATCCTTTCCAGCACTGCTTGCTTCCTCTTAGCATTTAAGTGCAATATTGCCAGCTGATAGAGCGAGTCAGTTACAGACTAGACCACAGGGGATGCACAAATTAGCACAGGCAAGATAAGCATTGCTTCAGTTTTAAACTCATTTCAAGCCACTTCAGAAGGTCACTGAAGTTTTTGTCCCCTGCTACTTTCCATTTGCCTGCTTCAGCCTATTTTTAAGTAGGAATGGCAGTGCTGCAATGCCATAAGAAGGCTGGTTTAGTAAATAATTTCTATTTATAGCACTTTCCCTCTGAACATCAGGAGCCAAGTGCTGATCACACAGTGTTACGGCTCCATTTTCCACTCTGCATATAGGAAAAAAAGAAACAGGTAAAAGAGCTTTATCATCAGATTCTCAGGGAGGGGAAGAACTCAGCTGCAGATGAATATTTTGGAGATTAATATTTGCTCCTATTGCACATTTGTTCCTTCTTCTCTAGCTTTCTCATCTTCCACACTTGCAGCTGCTCTGCGCTTCTTAACTAGCCCTTTTATGCCACCTTTTTCCATAGTGTTTCACGCTGCATACCTTAATAGGTACCTCTATAATCTAGCCAGCTTATTTTATTTTATTTGACTAAACCACCCTGACAGGGCAGAACTCTGAGTTTACCATCCAAGGACACTGCTTCTCAGAAGGGCCAAGCCTGCTGTGCTGCCAGGGGTACCCCAGGCTTCCTGCATACCCCACTCCCCAGCTGCTCCAAGTTGCTGCCAGCACCCAGTGTGGCATTCAGCAGGCTGCACGACTGAAGTTGTGTCTTAGCAAGGCACAGTAAATCAGAAGTTTCAAAATCTACCAGTTTAGCTCCCCTTAATTAAATGTATAATTCATAAGCTAACAGCACTCCGCCAACAGCTTCATTTTTACACATTTCCCCCATCAACAATACCATTTGAAAAAGATTATTTACATTTCTTTCCCCTCCCTCAGTTGTGACATGGGTACAGTATGGTAATAAGTCTGCAAACTCCAGTAGTTTTGTGGAGTTTTATGTTATCTTCTAACATTTTAGGTCCCTCATTAGAAATGACATGTCTCCAGGGAGCAATCAATGACACTCTCTGTACTTGGCTAAATCCTGTAATAGGCCTTGTTTTACTACAGCCTAATGCAAAGCTTTTTTGATGTACTGTAAATCCAGAAGATGCAACTGTTCCTAAAGCAGTGTAATACAATCCATGTGTGTACATGTGTTTAGGCATAGAAAAGAAAAGCACCATGTTTTTGTGTTCACATGCCCAAGATACCTGAATAAAGCATCTATTCTTTATATATATCAAGTTCTGGAGACCAGGGGGGCTTGCCATAGGGTCAATCAGCCTACAGAGACAAGTGATGTAGCTACATCCTGACAGGTCTTCCAGAGACATATTGCATTATATACTGGAAACACTTCCATGCAACAAAACTGCTCTGAGTGATTGAACCACTGATAGCTGGACACCCATTGGACTTTCATGACAGGGTAGCCCAAGTAATTCAAAACTGAAGGTAACTAAAAAGCGGGGAAAAAATAGGAAAAACGAATTTGACAGTTTCCTTCCCAAAGTCCTGTTCTGGTGCTGGCACTTACAGGGCAGAGGAATCACTGACCCACTGCAACAGGGCACCATGAAAGACTTCTAAGTCATCCCACACTATGCAATCCAAATCTAGATTCCTGCCATAGGACCTGGTGGTACAGCTGTATTCTTCATGTAGGATAAGGTATATGAACCCTAATAAAATCCACCGAAGCCAGCTTTATGCTAGATAGAGCTTCTTTATGAGGTTAGTCTATGAATTAATGGGTGAAAATGAGTTCAGCTCAGTTTGAAGTTGAATAAATCAGATTTGTAGCAGACCTTCTAAATGAGCAAAAAAAAGGAGTACAAGGCCCATGCCATCACTTGTGGGGTCACATTCATTTGCATAAGTAAATCAGCAGCTGGGAAGAGTCTGGTGAAGGTAATGCTCAACAGAAGGTAGCAGAGGCATAGAAGAGAAATTTTTAAAAGGAGATAGTTGCCTGCTAATGAAGTCTAGCTAAAATGAACTTGAAAATTACTGCCACCAGCTATTTTGGTGAAGAACAAAATGTTACCTTTTTAAAGCTTATTTTGCTTTCCATTTAGCCACAGGATTTTTGAAAAACAGTACTGTTGAGTTCACATTCAATGTCCTCATCAGTCCCAGAACTGTTGAATTTTAGAGGCCACTATGAAAAGGCTTCAGCAAAAGTCTTGCACAAATCTTAGCCATTATCAGCACCAATGATTTGTTTTTCTTTTTCCATTTTGTTTTTCCTTTGTGCATTGCCCTGGACATCTGCAACTTTTCCTCTGGGGTAACTGCTTCTTATATGACTTTGAAAATGAATCAACAAGCCTGAAGTAAGGGAATAGAGGTTTTTCTATAAAAGACCAATTAGTGCAATTGTTCTTTTCACTATAGTTAACCTGTGAAGTTTCAGAAAGATAGACTATGTAGATGTGTAGAAGGGAAAAAAACGCTTAGGGAAGGAAGGCCTTCTAGGGGCTCTTGCCTAAGATTAGTTTCTTATGCAACACATGTGGTTTATATTTTCCCCCTTCACAAATAAAGCAGAAAACATTTCACTGGACCATACAAATAGCCAGTCCTTTCCTCATGTGCTAAAACTGTGTAAGTATATTTACCTATACCCCACTGTGCTTGAAAGGAATGAAAATGAGCTCTTATGACATCATTCATCCTTTATATAAGTGTCTTAGAAAATGGCTTTTGCTACCCTGAAACAAATACATATACTCCAAAGCTTAGGTTAGATTATGCAAAAAGACAGTTGGCAAACATTGTTACTCCTGGTTATGCCTCATCTAAGACTTATTTGTGCCAAAATTAGTGTAAAGGTTCCCTGATCACAGGTGCCACTGCACACAATGAGAGACATGTTGGAGCAATTTAAGGTCAGTCCCTGCTCAGCAGTACTTTAAATAAGGGCCAAATAAGCAGAATTTCCCTCTTCTCCCCTTTTTTTAAACTTGTTCCAAAGGTAGAAAGAGAACAGAGTATGACACCCTTAGGTTACAAAAAATTCTGCTAGCCTTATGGCAGCATTATACTCTGAGAACCCCCCATTTCCTAGGCCTACAGATAATGACAGAATATAATGTTCACAGCACCACAAAATTTCAGGATTTTGTTCATAAAAACTCAAATGGAAGAGAGAATAAAGTATTATTGCTATAGTTTCTACCTTCAATTTTTTAATTTAACACCTATGTTAGCCTCAGAGATGAGCTTAGAAAACATTAATCACCTTCAGGCAATTAATTTTTTAATTCTGTCCAGCTACTGCCTAATAAATATTATGCTGTAGCTCCTTTTCACATGTATAGCTGATTGGTCTCAGCCCAAATTAACATATTTAAGCTTTGAACACTGGAAAATATTTACTCTCTCTAGACAGTGATCCCAGTGCTATTATTGACTCTGTGGAAGAGGATGCCTTGGAGTGCACAGCACTGCCTTTACTTCAAAAGGTCTACATGTCACTGAAGGGATAATTACACCAACATAGACTTCATTATGCATATGACAGAGCCTAGGTTTGTGGTGTTTTGCTTTTTTTTTTTTTTTTTTTTATTTGTGCTGCTATCCTACTTATTATTTTTATTTTTTATTTTATTTATTTATTTTAAATGCAAAACAAGTGACTGTATGGTGTCCATCTCCCTCCACTTCTCAGGGGCCCCAAGATACTAACCCCACCTCAGTTTCCAGCCAAATACTGGGCAAGTCCTGGGCTCCAGCAGGCAGAAGAAGCGCATTGCCCACGCCTGGCAGCTGTGAGCCCTTTCTCCAAGCACAGCTGGGAAAGAACAGCAGCTGATAATCACAGCTTACATACTAGTTTAGGGAATACAACATTTCAGTGCTTTTCTCAGCCCAAGCAAATTCAAATCAATATTGCTGGTTCTGCAGGAGAAAAGCTCATTCAGGCTGGTGTCAGGGAGGAGATGCTCCCCCTCCTGCATGATCTGGCAGGGAAGGATTAAAGATTCATAGGAGCATGGAGAAAGAGGAACAGAAAGAGACTCTAAACTAATGACCAAGGAACTCAGCTTCATGAAGGGAAATACGCTTCAAACTATTGCTTTCATATTATGCATGTTATCAGATGACAGTTTAATATAAAATGCAGAAGCAACATGAAGGAGTCAAAGACCCTTTCACATCACATAGCCCTGCTTGTCTCCTCCTATCCTCTCCCTATACCAGTTTCCTATGCTCTTCTGCTGGCTAAGGACTTGGTGTATTCCTCCACTGAGGATGGCTGTACAGTTCTGACTTCCTTCAGAGTTGATTTGTTTCTTTTTATTTCAGCATCACTGTAGTAACAGCAATACAAAAAAGCCTACAGAGTCAGCATCCCCACTTCAAGCCCTGGCAGCTCTTAGGCACAAGTAAATGCAAATATATGAGCGATCCTGCTGCTCCTAACAAGATTAGCAACTTTCTTAAAGCTCTGCAGGGAGCCAGCTTGAAGGAAATAGGCATTATATCAGACTTCACTTCTAACAAAATAAATGAATAACAGACTACCCCACAGCCTTGTGTCAAGCATTACTATTTAGGCACCAATTTCTTAATCACGGTCAGGTCAAGCTCATGCACTGCTACAGCAGTAAGACCTTCTCCAGACTTTTCTGCTCCTCCTAGATGCTTTTCTCTACTTCTTAACTCTATACAAAGCACCTTTTTCTTTTAAGTAATAAAGAAATTTTATATACTGACTATGCAATGTGTGTGTACCTATATTAAAAATAATAATAATAAAAAAACACTGACCTAAGGAACCTCAGCTAGAGAAGAGACATTTCCTGGTGAGAGAAATAGTGCTTACCTCCCCACCCTTACACTCCAGAGCCTCACTAACAAGCAGAGGAAATTCAGATGCTGAACTTTATAAGGTGTGTTAATGAGCCTCATAAATAACAACAGCGGAGGCTGAGGAGCAGCTGGTGCATAAATAGGCAAGGAGGGGCTGAGGGAGAAAATAGAGGGGCTGCACTAGGCTGGGTCAGGCAGTGGGAGGGAGCTTTGTGAGTGCTTTTAGTTAGCTAATTGCAAGGTTTTTTAATACAGTAATTGTATCTTAATATGCAAAAGATATCAAATAAATTTTGAGTTTTAAATAGTTTCTTCACAATCAGGATATTTAAGTATTAACAATGTAATACAAAAAGCTGACTAGTCTAATGATATCTGTGAAGCCTGCAGGAAGCTTTACTTCTGTCTGTGTTTAGGAAGTGGCTGGAGAGCTTGGGCTCCTAGAGCTATGTTGCTTTCTGCAGCAAGAGGTGGGCTGCTTCTCTGCGGCTACCACGGGTGGTAGAAATATTTTGTGAACTCTCATTCCATTTGCCTATTCCAAATTGGGGATGTCACAGGGGAAGAGACTTAAGATAAAAACTTTTGGCTTTCTTAGGCCCTTGTCTTTCTGTCTCTCTTCCTGTTTCTAGAAGAAACAGGTACCCAACTTCCTAGGTTAAGAGGAAGGGGAGAGACTTCAGCTATCCCTTTCTGTTCCTGCAATGCTATAGTAACTGTACCAAACAACTGCCCCACAGAGTTTTTCTTTTTTCTTCTTTAAAAGAGTGGAAAAAAGTCCTGTAGACCCAACTGTTAGAGACACATTACTGTTTCCTGTATGGAGTACATGGTTAGAGCTGGGTCTGTCAAGCTGAGCAGACAAGCAGCCGGTGTCAGAGAGAAATGTCTGAAGGCCTGCAGCCATCTTCCATGGCCCTTGGGTGTTTTTCTGCCCAGTCAGTTAACCTCAGATTCCACATAAGTGTTTGTACCAGTGAAAAGTCTGCACTGGTTATAGACTGTATTTCTTAGGTTGGGTGAGAAACTCTAAGCATATTTTTTTCCTCCTTGATAGAAGAGTATACAGCTTGTATTTTACTAATGTCAGTATTACAGGAAAGGTAACTCTTTTCTTGTTGGTACAGTACATATTTCAAATTTTTAATTACTAATTCTTGCATTTGAAGTGCTTTACAGAACTCTTCCAATGTATTCAGTAGAAGCTGTAGCTACTGTTAATGGTCCTTTTCCTGTAGAAATTGAGTCAGAGGCAAGGGTTTCAATAATATATGTATGTATATATATATACACACAATCCTTTATACAACTCTGTAGAAATTTCCTAAGCATTCTGGGGTAGTATACAACTTATCATTGTTCATACCGTGGACTTCATTCCCATGGCATATAATTTTGGATCACAAATACAGTGTTTATGGATGACAAAAGAGCTCAGTTTCTGTTCTCTAGAGACTTATTTCAGATAATTTATTTTTCATGCCTATTGGTCAACAGCTCACATCTTCAGCTTAAACATGGTGTCAGAGGATTTGTTCATAGATATAATTTTGTCAGTTCAATTAATCTGGAATGAGCTCACTTGTTAACTATTTATTTGTTCTGAATGTTTTCTTCTCATTCCTGTTTGTCAAATCATAATTTTACCTGTCAGCAAGAGGAAGACATATAGCTTACTGACTCAAGGATGGATGTATTGTCTTTGTCCCATTGATACATTTCAGGAACTCTTTCAAGCTCTTTGTGCCCTTAAGGACCAGATTTCACTTTATCTCCTTGATTATATACCCCTTTCATACAGCTGTAAACAGTAAGTGAACTGACATTTCCTTTCTGTTCAAGACCTGCGGGCTTTAAATTGATTGATGGGTTTCTCTACCTCTTTGATATACTGCATCTTCTTTATAGATCACAATTTACCTTCTTCTCATGGGAATTTGTCTTATAACTGTTTCTTTAAGAAGAATTGAGGAAACACTGTGCTAGCACAAAGAATATTGCAGCTACTGTGGATATGTAGTCACTCCCACTGAAAACAGGACATTCTTCATCTCAGAACTGCTGATTCTTTCAGTCCAGAGTAAGACAATTTCATAACGCTGCTGTTGATATTTTCCCATTTAATGTACATTTGCTTTTTCAGGGTGAAATTCACAATCATCTTTAGCTAGTTATTACGAAACCGTAGTTCTTGCTCCCAACTCAAAGGATAAGAAGCAGTTTGAATCTGGGTCCCAAACACTCACAAAAGATATTTTTGAACGTGTTGAACTTGCAAGAGTTGTTGGTGGTGGTAGGAAATCTCAAAAGATCATTCTCAAGAGCTTCTTGCTTACAGGAGGTGGAAAAATGGTTAAAAAATGACAATGTTGCAACATAGTGTACATGTGTTGCTCAAAAAAAAAAAAAAGATATTGGAGGTGATAATACAGACAGGGAGTGATAATACAGGAGGGGTAGATGACTGCTGTACCCTATGCTTAGGGATGTCTTACATGGAAAAAAGTCTGAAGCATGTAGGATGTTACATATAGGCCTCAAATAGCCTTACAGTTGAGCAGCAGTAGTAACAGAAGCAAGACATACCCAAATCAATTTTCCAGAAAACCCGTTTTCCTTCTTCTGAAGCTTTGAGTGGGACCTGAAGACTCTCAGGCACCTTAACCAATTAGACCTCCTTTGTTCAAAAAGCTTACCTCTCCAGAAGTCCCTTCCAAACTAAATTTTTCTATGACTTTAAGATATCAGGAAGAAGAGAATCAATATTTAAGAACAATACCAATTTTCATGTCAATCTAATGCTACTCATGACAGACCTTGGTACTTTCTTTGCTTGTCACACACAAAGCAATGGCACGTTCTAGTACGTCAAGTAACTGTAGAAAAAAAAAGGCCCCTTAAGAAGTTTAAACTCCAATGTTCCTTTAAAAAAATGAAATCTAAATTTGTTATAAACCTGTACACTTCATTCACAAATAAATTCTAGTGCTAATCAGGTGGGGAAGTGTGTAGGCTTCTTCTCTTGAGCTGTAAGAACCGATCTTTATTCAGATTGCACACAATTTAGTTATTCATCATACCTCCGTAGTGCGGTGGAGGACCACAGAGCAGAACCACTCCTTGTCCTTCTCTGACTGACACTGTACTTCTCGTCTTCGTTTCAAAATTTTCAAGATCTTGCAAGAGAAGAAGAAAACAACTGCGTTATGACCTGTCAGATTTATTCCAAACTATAGTCCAATCTATGCTACACTTCTAGATAACTCAAGAGCATATATATTCAATAGTATAATAAAATCTCAGTATGTGAATTGACATACTGTATGGAAAAATAGCTTATCCAGCCTAGTATCTTGTCCTTTGGCAAAATAAATTAAATACCTATTTATAAAGCACTTACACCCCACAAATGAGTTTGTATTACAATCCCCCATTGCAAAGGTAGCATATTAGTTTGTCTTTTTCTAGCATCAGATTTTATTAGTCTTAATCTGCAGGAATAGGGAAAAAAATGTGTTGTTTCCTTTTTTATAGCAATTAAGAGCAGGTGTGCACTTCTATGTACACAAATGATAATTAAACATTATCAGGACTCTCACAGTGTTTCAATGATGATAAAAGTATGTCATATTTTTAATGAGTCTGTTCTGTCCTAAAGCTGTCTGCAGTAACTTGGCATGTTTTAATTGACTCAAATCATTTTTAGCACTGGTTTTAAAGGGGAGAATGAGAATGCTTTCAATAGAAAATTGTGTTATGGCTTAGGGGATCTGTGTAAAATGTTGATGCCTTGTCTCCCATAGGTGATTTTTATGGCTATAATTTTTTATTTATTTTTTACTGAATCTAACACAGTCTTTTTTGCTTTCTCACATTTCACTAAAATGTAGATGTCTTTATAAGTCTCATTTCTTTTAAATAATATTTCAGTTACAAGACATACCATAATATGCTTTAATTATTTTTTGATCCAGTTCTCACATTAATGAGAAAACTTATTACTTTGTCAGAGCACGTTGGGAAATACATTCAAAATATGTTTTAATAAAATAAACAATATCAGCTTCATTTTAGAACTCTTGATATCAGTCTGGTGTGCTGCCTGCCTTAAGCCTGTTTTATTTACCTTGCTACAGATTCTTGTTTCATGCAATTGTTCCACTTTTCATCAGCTGAGCAACTACCTGATCCAGAGTTCAATAGAAAGAAACAGTTCTCGTTGGTCAAAGCAATAATGATTACTACCTGTACAGGCTCAGCTATTTATGTCAATATATCAATTTTCTCCCCCTTAGTTGAACTTTACAGAGCTAATTTTTCTTTTCCTCCTCTTCATCTCCTCTATATTGGTCTCCTATGAAGACATTGTCTACTCAGAGGTGACTGAATTGAATTAGGCAGCTGTAGCACCTCCTCACACTGTCATAGCCACAATAGATGGTACCTGTCGATACACAGGGAAAGTGTTTTAAACTCTGATGTTCTTTTAATTGCCTGCCAGCTAGATCTCTGCCTTGCAGTCTGGATAGTCCGAGAGGGAAAAAAATTAAAAAAAAAAAAAATATATATATATATATTAGTTTTATTCCATTCTTTAATACTGATGGGCAGAAGAAGGGGGGAAGAGCAATGGTGGATGGATGTAATATGACTTATTAGCCAGAGTTTTGATTCATATGTAAAAGGTCCTTACTTATCCTATCTATGTGTGGATTTATTACCTGCTCTGAAAATTCAGTCTGAGAAAATTAATCAACTTTCCTTTTTTTCTTTCCTTTTGGTTAAATGGTTTCTAAGAAGGAAAAGTTATATTAAGTAGAAAAAAAAGATTGTAAAAATAAAAAATGTGCAGACCTTTTTATTCAGATTTCAGCAACAAAAATATTCATACTTCCCATTCCTAACACTTTCCTGTCATTGATTTGCTAATACAACACAGATTGTGCAGTTCCTAAGAAAGGAAAAAAAAACGGAGGGGGTGGGAGGGTGGAGGAAGAAAAGGAAGTCCAGTGCCACAGTAGCAAATATTTTCATGACAGTTCAGAATTTGCTATAGAAAGCTTTACAATGAAATTGGGACAGATTCTGGAAAGTAATAAGTAGCTGGTAGCAATTCTTAGTTTAATGTCACAATATGTCATCGTACCATTTTATTCACTTAAGAAACTTTGTCACCTGTCCATGTTCCTCCATTAAAATTATTATTATTATTATTATTCCTGGTTTAAATACTGAAAAACTAGAAGTACTTGATGTCTTATGGGTTGCATTATTTTATAGTTAGTAGGACTATTTTTGATCACACGTGGGAAAAATTTGGGCATTGTCTTTCTAATCTGCACAGTATCAAATTCTGTATTCAGGAGCCTGCTTTCATAGCACATTTATGGCTCAGTTAAACAAAGCAGCTCAGCTTTTCCTAGTGCTGGAGAGATTTTCATCCTGTTGTGCTTACTAGTGAATCACAGGTATAGAAAAATAGATACGGAGGCTGATCATTTAATCTATTCATCTGGTCTATGACAGGTATGAGTGTACATATATCCTTCCTAAGAGATACTTATTTAACCTGTTTTTAAAGACCCCCAGGGACAGACATTTCCTTTAGACAGACCATTCTAGTGCTTGACTCTGGACTTCATACTGCATCTTTAAGCAACTCCCACCTCCTGAGATTTAATAGATCTCAACAGGAATGATCTTTCTTCATTTAAGTGAAGTTGGATTTGATAGATAATTGTATAAAATGAATGTATTAAGTATCTCTTGAATAAAGATTAATTGCATAATAATAATAAAAAATCTCTGAAAGAACAAAACAACATAAAATGAGTAAAATCATTATGGGAATCATTCTTATTTTGTTCTTCATCTATAAGGGACCCTTTTTCAGGCAGGCTACATCTCCCATAAAATACTATGACAACTCATTCAGAAGAGATTCAATAATGAGTAACAGAATTGTCTGTCTTCAGTATGTAGCCCAGGATGATAAACAGAGGAATGGTGTGGACCATCAAGAATAATGTTTCTTTTGGCTGGAAGCAGTCTTTTCTGCCCAAAAGAATTTTGCTTCCATTTTTCCTCCTCAGTGTGTGTCTGTATTTCCAGTGATTAATTGCAACCTAAAATGTGTTAAGTGTAAAAAAGAACTTGAAGATGAATATAAATGTAATAGCTTACTCTGCTCTTGTTACTCTGAATATCTGGCTGCTTCTCAAAACCACATCTTTTTGTCCTGAGAAGGCATTTACACCAACAGAGCAAACCCAGTCCATCCACCCTGTTCCTGTTTCCTGGCATAACTTCATAACATAACATGACATAACCTAATAAAGCATAATGTTGCTTGTCAAAAAGAGTTTCAAAAGATAGCTTAGATCAGGTGTTTGGCACACAGTTAGATTGCTAATATGCATTTAGGAATAGTATGACTATTTAACAGATGGTATATTTGCTAACTTCAGTGTTTCTGCAGAGATCTATAAATAAATTATCACCTAGTTCCTCCATATTTTCCCCTATTCTTTGTCTGTATTTATCCCACTTTATGAGTGTCCTCATGCTGCCCTGCTCTATCAGCTACAAGTTTTAACAAAAAAAAATATTTTCAACATCATAGGTGTTGTCAGGTTACTGTTGATACAGCACAATTAATCAGCTGGATGTGATAATGAGGTCATGTAGGCTAAGAAAAATGCACAGGTGAAAAAGTGACTCTTCACAGTGAAGAGTGAAAATGTATGGACTCAGCTGTGTGTGGCAAGAAGTCATCCTCTGCAGCTGGGAACATTTGCAGACCTAAGCAAGAAAGATATGTGCTCAAAGCAAGCAAAACATCTGGTATTTTGTGGAAACTGAATCAGAGAATGACAAGGCTTTCTCTGATGTGAGAATATTTGAGGTGGAGGCGTGCAGCTCCACCTCTGAATGCAGGAATGGGAAGGAGTAATGGGCCAAAGCTTTTTTTCAGCTGGTGTAAGTCCCCTTCAGTGGTGTAAGTACCCCACTGAGGTTGAGGAAATTATGCTGATCTATGCAAACGGAGGGTATGGCTTGCAAGTCTTCGATGTAGGTATTTAATTACAATAAAAACAGAAGGTGGCAAGAGCATCACTTGGGTGAGGATGACCATCACTGTAGCGAGTACTGAGCCGCCAATGAAAGAAGACAAGCAAACATTGATATGGGTGTGGTGTTTACCTGAAGTGATGGATGCCGATCTCTAGAAACATGTACCAATGTTACAGATATACATAAATATTTCTTGTCAAATTACTTCTGTTAATTAATAGGTTCAGAGGTTCAGCCACACCTGAAAAGTATGAGTTTGTTTTTTTTTTTAAAGCTTACCACTGACATACACTGAGATTATTGTTGCTTATATAACAAATGTATAACTTTTCTAATTTCTCTCCTCCCTCTGCCCCCCCAGCTATTATCTACACATGTAGGCTTTTGTTTGTTTGTTTGTTTTGTTTTGTTTTTACTTCTAAACATAAAGGTGCCTTAAAAATGTTGGAGGGGTATATTCAACTTGCACAACAGCATGTGTGAAAACATGAACAGTTTTCTGGGATTAAGGAATTACTTTTTAAAAATGAAAATGTACCAACAGAGCAAAAAAAGTAATCATAAGTAACAACTCATTCATTTCAACCTCCTGATCATGTGTTTCAAATTCCTTAATCTGCTCAAGAATAGCTGTAGCATTTCCAAACCAGTTTGCTTTAAGAATGAGCATAGGACATGTCTGCATTACTGAACAGCAAACAAGGAAGCTGGGGTATTTTAATATATGAAATTGTTACAGACAATTAGAGAAAGTCTAATTTGTCACCTTGCATAATTACTAACAGTTCATCTGAATTAATGTAATTTCATGGTTTCTTGAACTTTCGATTTTTTTCATAAATGTTTTGTCATTACATAATCCCAAATATTATAATTGTAATTACTTGTTATTGAAATGTGCAATGAATGCGAAGGCACTAGATGTAAGAGCACTTTAGAAATTAGCTATGCTCCTGAGGACAAATCAATAAACCTCTTCAAATTTCTGTGGGGCTATGTCAAATTGTGATATATCACATTTGCTCCTGTTTCTTTTGCTTCTCTTATTGAATATGATATATTGCAATATGATCAGTGTTACTGGATGTGATATATCACAACAGAAATTCTCTTGCAGCACAATGTGATAAAAAATACAACCTCAGCAGTTTTTAAAAGCACCTCATTGTTATGATTTGCTATGAGCATTTCTAACACCTGTGTTATGGGCTGACAATTAGTTACCTTCACTTTCACTTGTCTGTAATGAATTAAGGGATCCTTTGGTAGTTCTTGGCTCGAACTCCATGCCTGATTGAGGGGTATAAGGTGTGCTACAGATACAAATAGAAACACTAGATCCTAATTGGATCCTTTAAATTATCTAAAAATTCTAGGATTTTTTCCTTTTAAGTACATTCATTTAAAACAGTTTTAGATACAGACTGTGCACATGGCTAACAGTTTGTGATTGTCTGTTTCAGATCACCGTGGAAGACCCCCTGTGAATCCAGCCATGTCTCTTGTCTCTACTCAGTATTGTACTGAACTGCTTGTTAGGAGATTAGTATAAATCTCTTTTAGCTTGGTTACCAATAAGGTGTGCTATGGAAATATATTTCTCCAAATACCTCCCAAAGGAATGGCTAATCTCACTTTCTTCAACTTTCCTTAGTAAGTAAACTCTTTTGTCAGCTTTCAGAACTGTACCAAACTTGCTAAACAAATCCTCTAACAGTTCCTTTGTCTTGATAATAGTGTCAATACTATTAATCATTTCCCTTTACCATCTAATCTCAATTTTTAAAACGTTCTAATTGATTTTCTATGAATTCAATTCTAAGATTAAGAGCGGTGTTATCTCTAATTAAGGTGTCTGAAAGCTGCTTAGCATTTCCCATTTCCTGGTTTTTAAATACTTTCATTTTCCACTAAACACCTAACAAGTTCTTGTGCCCCTTCCCTGTTTGACATGTGCATCAGCCTCTGCTTTGCTAGTAGCATCTCAGGGGCTGTAGGACTTGAAGGTATTTCAGTTGTGTGAGCCTTGTAGACACTTGAATGTCTCCTTTGACCAGGAAAGGTTAAAAATCAGCTGTGCTTCTCGTTTTGTTCTAGTGGAGTACCTGTAGTGAACACTGCATCCTATCCTGGTTAAAAGAGAAAGTTGTCCTCTCCTTTCCCCCAAAGGAGGTCAGGAGAGCCTGGCTTCCCTGACAGAGCCTGCAAAACCCCAAACGAAATGCACAAAATCCATGTCTTGTCCTTTTCCAAAGCTGCATAATCAACTAAAGACCTTAATCAGGGCTCCTTTATTTAGTTAAATTGCTTCGGAGCTTCTAAGGGGAGCTGACCTGTAATTTACACATTAGGATGCACGCTATCCCCAGGTCTTCAGTTCAGCTTAAATGGTATGAATAGCCAATCCAGGCACTAATTTTCAAGGTGGGGAACAATAATTTCTGCCACGGCCTGATTGTCTTTTTCAATTAAAGAGTGAAAATGCCCTTTACAAAGTAATATCAAGCTTCTCTAGAGGAAAAAATGGAAGGTCACAATTAAATTAAAGAGAGGCGAGGTGGAATCCTGACTTGGTTTTTGTTCATGTACCAAGAAACCAGTGCAAAGAAACATATGCTATGAAGTTGTATTGCTGGTCTACATCTGTTTTTTGTTATTCTTCCCCTCTTAGAGAGTTAGCAGCATAAAATATTAAAGATTTGTTTTGAACTGAACGCAGGAATTGCACCAAGCATTAAGTGTTAATGCAGCCTTAGGGTTCTTAGCCTAAACTCCATCTGCAGACCAGAGGCAGATCTGAGGATCTGACCCTCTTAAAGGGAGGGGGACAAAAGAAATACATTTTTAATATTTTATTCCTGAACAGTTTACTCACTTGTCACGGCAGAGTTCATTTGTCACCTGTCATCACAGAGTCACTTCACCGTCTGCATGAGTTTTCTCCAGATTGGAGTGTTCTTAAAAGCAGATTTCTCTCTCCTGTCTAAATTTCACAGGCCAGATTTATCCCTACCAGAGCTGCACGGATTTGACTGATTTACCCTGGAGATGGCCTTGGTCAAACCACCTCTTGGCAGAGGTGCTAATTCTTATCCAAAATTGGCTTCTTTTATTTGTGCTTGCCCCTGCTCCCATACAGACCTGGTTTCAACTCGTTACCTTGCCCCTTCCCTTGGGCCAGCACCAAGCTCCAAGCCTGCGGGGAGTCCTAGGGTCCTGCTGGGTGCTTCCACCCTAGCACCCCACAGTCCTGCTTCGGGATTTTCATATATTTTGTAACATTTCTAATAGCAAGATAAAAATCTATGTTCATAATACATACAATAAGAAAAAAATGGCAAGAAAGAGGGCTTTATGCACTGCTGAAAGAGTGTGACAAGCATGCCCATTCATACTTCAGCCCTTCCCAAATTCCTGCCCAGCCCCTCAGAGACCTTGATCCAGCACAGAATTACTTCTTGCAGAATTACTTTGGGTCACAGATTTACTTTGCTGTCCCCAAACAGCACTGCTTTATCTTGATCATTCCTGCTGCAAAGACCTCCTCTGAACAGGAATTTCAAGATTTACCTGAGTGGTTGATGTAAAGGATATTTGAATGTGAGAATGTGAACCTTCTAAGTGGGTTTTCAGGTGTGGTATACATTATTATTATTATTTTTTTTTTCCCAGTAGCATTTAGAAATGAAGATTTACAGCTCAGTGCTTTCTCAGTACCAGATGTAGTTTGTCTATTGAGCAAGGTGTCTGTGGCCTTATTCCTTCACACCATGTAAAGTACCGGTGACACAGACTGTTCCTTCTCCTTGAGCACAAGCTACAGAATAGAGAAGTTTGCCTTATGCCTTAAAGCTTTTGAGCTAAACAGGATCAACATTCACTGCAAAAATGAATTCACAGAACAAAAATAAATTAATTTAATTACTTTTCATTCAAAGGAGTGAGTCATTTATTCCAAATAATTTAACTCATTTTCTTTTTTTCCCTCACAAGTTTCCATCTCTAATTTTTATTTATTTGTTTATTTTTGTCAGACCAAAGAATAAGGAAGCTGATGTGCATGTTAAGGACGTTTCATTCAATAACTTATTGAAATTTAAGTCATATTGTCTTTCATGAAAGTATGGCAGATAAAAAGAAAATCACCTAGACTGAAACTACACCTAGTTTTATCCTTCAAAAATATTAAGTTTTATGAATCAGAATCTAGCAGCTTTGAGACCTATAGATGCTTTGTTACCTACCATATCTCAATCACATATATTGCTTTTCCAATACAACTTGCAGAGTGTTGATTTAGGATAAACACTTTTATAGGAACTACAGAATAGTAATATAACTAAAAGATAATCTTCAAATACTTATGCATTCCTTATTACTACTTTATCTGACTATCTTACTACCTGCGATGCCCCTGACAACATCTCTGTAATGTATGTCTCCATTTTATAGATGAAGAATTCTTGCCTGAAAAGAGTGAAAGCCTGGTATAGTCTAAGCATAACAGCTTAAGCAACTAAAAATTCGACACTAGTGCAACTCAACCTGATGGAATGAAAGAGCTTTAACAAAGTGTGCAGATACAGCATAGCCTTGAACTGGCTTGAACCATTTTATGGTGGTTAAATTCTCGGAGAGAGAAAAAAAAAAAAAAAGAGCGTGGGTCTCTGGTGCTGCTTGGTCTGGTGTGACATTAAATAAAAGCATAATGTTGCAGCCATCAGGTCTAGTTCATATGCTTAACCAGAAAGAGAAGGCTGTGACTGCATTTGATGTCGATTCTCATTAGATAAGATCTGAGAATGGAGAGGACTCAAACTTTTAGGGAATGATGGAGAAAATAAAACCCCTTTATAGAATCATGGAATAGTTTGTGTTGGAAGGGAACTTAAAGATCACCTAATTCTAACCCCCTGTCATGCCTGTTATGTAGACATAGCCATATCTTCTGGGTTTAAGATTTCAAGCTGTTCTTTCTGTCTTCAGGAACATCTGGATGTTTGCATAATCCTATTCTTGTAGTAGCTTTAAAATAGAAATGCTATTGTCATGCTGCCTCGTACTGTCAGCAAGCGGCGGAACCTGTCCAAGGTTCCTGCTTCATCACTGCTGGATGCTGGTTGATGGCTCCCACTTTTCTTTGAGCCTGTGAGAGTTTGTGTGTGCACAGACTTCTGTGAAGAAGTAAATAGTAGAAATTTCAACAGGCAGACAAACAGATGAGTTGAACATAGTGAGCTCTTGCATCATTGTGGTCTCTGTGCAAGTAAGCTGCACCACTTAGAGTAGATTCCCTGTAAATATTTTACTTCAAGAAGCCTTGAAGGAAACACAATGCCTAAATTCAAGGTGGCTGACACTTTACAGCAAAGCAGGATCTCATAATGTTTTTTTCCTAATTTTGTGCAGAAGAATTGTGAAGGTGTGTGGTGGGATGCAGATGGAGGGAAGAAAATAAAAAAATAAAAAGCCTGAGGCTTCCAGGTCTGCTCCAGGGAGAGCATCCATTAAGGCTCTTGATGTAGACCATGGGGAGCTGCTGGAAAGTGCTGGAGCACTAGCAGAATGTGTCCATAGCAATCAGAGCTGATAAATGAAAGTTCAGTATCTTTTTACTCCAGGCTGAGCTCTGACAAAATATGGGCTTTATTTCCAAGTAGTAAACTGAATTATTGATATATTTGCTATAATTCATTTTATTCAGAAACTTGCACTCAACCTGCCCATATGCAGAGAGAGGTAGGTGCTGTTGCTGCAGCTATGTTGGATTGTTTAACTGTGGTAAAGAGCTCAGAAGGTAATTTTGATCTCTAAGCCTATTTAGTGACACAAGAAGAGGTGACAATAGCATTTCCATCCTCCAGACAAGTTGCATTTTGTTCTCACTGGCTCACAGAAAGACACAGGCTGCAAGGTGTTGCCAAGATCATCAGGAGGGCTGCACAGGGCCTGCGCTCTTCTCTGCCTGATGCTCCACACATCTATCTGCAAGTTGTGATGTGCTTCTGCATTATGTGTAAGGAAACCCTCTCAGGAAAGAAGGTAGGCTTAAACTATTACATTGTAATTGTAGGCTATTAAATTAAAGCAGGTCTGTGACTTTAAGTGAGGTGTCCCTATAGAGGATAAGGGAACACACTCCGTCAGGGAAAACTTGCTCTTCAGTTAGCAGTTTGCCATCCCTGCATCATTTGTCAGTACTAAATTGAGAAGCTTCCCTTTTGGAAAAGACAGAAGTTGCAGTGTTCACTCTTTCAATACAAGCTGCTAGCCAGCCTGCTCGGTATGCTGGCCTGCATGCAGTGATGAATTAACAATCAGTTTAAAGACCGAGAGAACTTTACTCAAGGTGGTAGTTACAACATCTTGCATACCTTTTAATCAAATACAATTGTTACAGGGGGATTTCTGGACACACGCAGTGCCACAATACAACCAATGCAGAAGAGTATGTGCCATTTAGACTAAAATTCATGCTTGCCCAGACTTTGCAAATTCAGACTATCTGATCTGATTTAAGTGTATTGATTCTTCCATTTTCTGTTTCAAAGCATATGCTACAAGTAAAAAGGGTTATGACATTTTGAGGCATGCTGTATTGCTTTGTGATGTTTGTGTAATTTGTGTGCAGTCAAAGGTAAATAACATGATGAAGTAATCAGATGAAAAGTGGGCTTTCATGGTAGCTGAGCATCTCGCAGACAGTCACTCTAAAAGGACTTTGCAAATGCCCCTGACTGTCATGATCTAGTAAAGACTAAATGGACTTGATTGCTTTTAATCTTTCTTCTAAAATGGTTAAATGCTAACGATGGATTATTATTTTTCCTTTCACAATGGAATAACTCTGTCCAGGAGGAATTATTGCCTCTTCAAGTTGTTATTTCAGCAAAACCATGTCTTTTGTCTATCTGACAAAAAGCACTTGAGAGAACTTGGGAACTTCAGATTTCTTCCAAGTGCTCCAGCACCATCAGTCTTATGCACACTGTTCTGAGCACCTTGTCACTTGCCAAGAGGAGAGAGGATGTACATGTTTCAAAAATGCCACTGTGAAAAAACACCAAGCACAAATCCCTCCCCAATGGAGACTATGAGAATATGGTTGCAGCCCAAAAATGCCAAGGAAAAATCCTTCCTTGTGGTTAGCCTGTAACACTGTGGAAAACTTTTAAATAAAAGTGGTCTCATGTCCTGTGTGGTTCAGAACAAATTAACTAATTCTATTAATGAATTTAATTTGTTATCATTGTTTCTCAGAATCCATTAAGGGGACCCAAGATCTGAGAAGCTGCAACCACGACAGCTGACGACCAATAAAGGTAGAACAGTTGGGCTAAGAATCTCATTTAAGATCCCCAGCCACCAAAATATTTTCAATAAATACTCAATTGTCTGGGGTTGTGCCTGGAATAGTTATGGATTAGGTTCACATACTATTCTTTTTCATGGTGGAGTACTTTTTTTTTTTTTTTTTTCCAGTTTGTTTAATTGCACTTCTTATTGCTGCTATGTATTTGTTAATGTCTCTAGTTAATGTCTCTACTATAGACATGTATGAGAACTACAAGAGTTAGTAACCAGCCTGGACAGTCTGTTTTACTGCAGCTAGTTATGGGGATTTCCCTCAAGACCCATTGTTTACATACAGTTACTTTTACTTAAAACTGATTAAATAATTAAAACAAATCCCTTGTGTGCCCGGGATAGTGTTCTGTCTGAAGCAGTATTTAAGCAGTTTTCTATAACAGCTTTTTTTTTTTTTTTTTTTTTTTGTCTTTTTTTAAGGCATGAAATGCAATTTAGATGATCTGCATTAATAAAAATAGATTTATGCAGAAAACCTCATCAAAATGCATGTATATACATCTTGGTGTCATGGAATAGGAGAAATCCCAGTTTTATGTATCCAAATGCTGCTTTAAACCTGATTTATTTATTTTTCTTCCATGAGTTTTGAATGCAGCTGTGATCCTGCTGTCTCTGCCTCTGGCCCAGAGCCACTGTGTTCATGTCTGGTGACGTGGGGAGTTGTTTTTGACCTTTCTTCTACGTAGAGTTGAAGGACTACCATGGGTTAGTGCTGTTGATAACAAACGTAGAGATGGGGGAAGCATTGTGTGGGTGCTGGGCTGTGACTTGGGAGCAAAGCTCAGTGGTCATGCCTGGGGCAGGACCCCACTTCTGTGACAGGCTCTGGCTTCACCAGCTGCGATCTGACACCACTGCTTTTTACCCAGGCTGAAGATCCAGATCAGCAGCTCAAGTTCTTGCAGAACACGTGTTAGCTTTTCAAAATGTACTGCTTGCTGAGTAGCCAGAGACGCACAGAATTTATAGGGAGCTTTCAACTTTATTTATGACAAAACAAACCTTCACCGGGAAGTACGAATAACATAGGGCTGCCATCCTATGTTTCCTGCTAATGCATTTTATGTGCTCTTGCTCTGCTCTCTCTCTCACTGATGCTGTCTCTCATTTTCAGCCTGTAGCTTTAATAATCTATGCCACATCCTTCTGTACAATATTCCTCCTGCAGCTTTCATTTGACAGCTCTGTTTTTAATAGAGGATAAGCATGAAACTCCAGCAGAATCTGAAGACATATTTCTAATCTCATACAGCATTTATTTTGCTACTCCGAGAACTCACTATCTTGAACAAAGGAAAAAGTATTTTTCACATATTGAGATGTACGGTAGGTTTTCATAGGTATAATTAATTCAAATTCCAACTCAAAGTTACCCTGTAGTAAGAAGACAAATACACATGCACCCTGTTACTCAGATAATAGGCTTGATTCAATTATTTATCACAGTGACTGCAATAACATGCCAAACCTATTCAAGGAAGAGTCCCATTTTGTTAGGTATTGAATGGAAGTGTCATAACCTCAACATGCCTGCCTGCCTGGATTTTAAGATATAGCTTGAAGTATGGGGTTAAAGTAGTAAATTAGGTGGCAACATGAAAATAAGAAACAATAAAATGTTAACTGTGAAATAACTGTTTCAGGGTAATTTGTTCCATTGTCCTTATCAGGTCATTATAGAATTTCCCATGCACTGGTTTTTTTTTTTTTTTTTTTTTTTTTTTTTTTTCGGTAAGTTAAGACTCATAGTTTCACAGTAATACCATTGAGCTGAAGCATTTTCCTTTGGATTTTTGTTTGCAAATGCAAATGACAAGTTTCAATTTGTCTGTCCTGTCTCTTTTATATAGGAAAGGATGTAAACTCATGTCACTGGCAATGGAAAAAATAATACACTTTTTGTAAAATGGAATATATTTACCACTATATGGTTGCTGTTAAGAGCTAAAGGATTAAAGCAAGATGATAGCTATAGGTTTTTCTGCTGTTGTGGACAAATGAGACTTGACGTTATTGTGAAGTGTTCCCTGCGAACACTTCCCTGTGTAACTTTGCGAAGTGTCTTTGTGGGGATGTGAAGCCTACGTAAAGGAACTGTTTGATATTTAGCCTGTTTTGATTGTTCTATATTGGCATGAGACATTGAGCTATTAGGGAGTTAAGTGTTTCAGAGGGAATACTTTACCAGCACAGAGTATTGAAGACCTAGCTTTAACATCTGAAAATACTTAATGCCATTGACAAAGTCCATTTCCTGGCAAACAGTTTCTGTAGTTGCTAAGAGTCATCAACTGAATGACATTGGAATATGCTTTGCCTCAGGATGACCAGAAATCATACGTGATTTCTTTCAGATTTGCATGTCTTAGTGGAGATCCCTGTCCACAGGGATCTGGCTGTTGCCAGAAGGCCTTGGAGAACCTCCTTGCTCTCCATGGAAAGATGCACCCCCATGTTTAGAGCCTTAATAACCTCAGTCTCACAAAGCTTTTTAAAGGCTGTAAATCTGCTGGTCCAATTGTACAAAAATAATAAATAAATACATAAAAATAATTTAAAAAGCTTGATTAGTTTCTCTTTGGAAAAAAAAAAAAAAAAAAGGCTATCAGGTATGCATTTGTGGCTGTACAGGCAAACACGAACCAGCATCCTGACAGAGGAATGTCCACACCACTGAGGCTTTCCCATGTAACCTTTCTTTCCCTTCTTTTACTCTTTCAGCTTTCTCCAAACCTTTATCCTTACAGAGTTAAAAGAAGACAATTTTCCATAATTTTCCATTTATGAACCACTTATAGGCAGAAGTAAACATGCGTGAACCATGGGAAGGAAGGGAAATTAGGTATTACTCAAAGGACCGCTGGCTAGAAGAGCTGTTTATGACCCTAAGAGCTGGTGCACCTTGGTGGTTCTCTCTTGGCTGGGAGAGATATGAGTGGTAAACCAAAGTGCTTCCAGGATCTTGACTCAGGGTTAGACTTGTTCAGAAAAAGATGAAATTATAGAGTAATCTGACATGCTGAACAATCACTGAAGCTTTTTCATCTTCTATCTTTCACAGATAATCCTTTAAAAATTTTTGCTTTTACTTTTCTTATACCTCCTTTGAGTCTTCATTTGAAGGTGTTCCTTTTCTATTAAGTCTTTTCCCAAATCCCATCTTGGCCTATTTTGCTTCCTTGTGGATTACAGATTCCACAGATAATTATGAGTCCATCTATTCTTGCTTCTTTCTAAAATGGCATTTGTTCTTTAACTGAATATTTTTTTTATCTCCAAGTCCTGAAAAAAAAATCCCATATAGAAAAAGTGGCTTGCAGAAATGTTTCAGAAAAAGTGAAAAAATAATTAATCAAAATTTTAGTTTCCATTTGACCCACTCCTGGGAATCAAACACTCTTTGAGAAATTCAGAATAAAACATTATTAAATGAGATACTAGTGATATACCATTTGATCTGCTCCACTAAAAGAGAGTCTGTGAACCATTGTGACCTCTAACGTCTCCTTTGTATAACCCCTGTGACATGAGATTTGCTATGAGAAATGGAACAAGATTAATAATTAATACATTTGCTGGTGTCTGAAATAGCGACACAAGGTTGGCTTTAGACATATGTTTTATTAATGAGGTTGAAAACAATTGCTTTCTCCCAGCAACAGACAGCTCAGACTTTTATATCAAAGAAAATGGAATGGAAATAACACTTTTTTTTTTTTTTTTTTTTTTTTTTTTTTTTTTTTTTAAGTGGTAGGTCTCTTCTCTTCTCTTCTCTTCTCTTCTCTTCTCTTCTCTTCTCTTCTCTTCTCTTCTCTTCTCTTCTCTTCTCTTCTCTTCTCTTCTCTTCTCTTCTCTTCTCTTCTCTTCTCTTCTCTTCTTTTCTCTTTCTCTTTTCTCTTCTCTTCTCTTCTCTTCTCTTCTCTTCTCTTCTCTTCTCTTCTCTTCTCTTCTCTTCTCTTCTCTTCTCTTCTCTTCTCTTCTCTTCTCTTCTCTTCTCTTCTCTTCTCTTCTCTTCTCTTCTCTTCTCTTCTCTTCTCTTCTCTTCTCTTCTCTTCTCTTCTCTCTTTCTTTTTTATTTATTTTTGTTTGTTTGTTTCCTCGGGACATCCACACAACTCAGTCACCACATACAAATATTGTGAAGAAGGTTGTGAAGCTGTGAATAAGTGAAATGGAGAGCAAACCTAAAACAAGATTTAAACTGGCTCAAGACAACAAATGGGCTTTATCCAATTGAGCTGAAATACAAAACACTTTAGAGCCATAGAAGCATCATTTTGCACTCTGTAAGGAAAGAGACTGTTTTTTGCTCTGTTAATGTAACAAAATGTCAATGTGGCGATTGGAGGTACAAAACTTTTATGACCCTGCTGGATATTATTATGTTATAGAAAATGGAAAGACTAATTTTTTGACATGTTCCTTTCCACAATTGTAACTACCTGCTATGTAGCAAAGAAAACACTGCCTTAAAAAGAAACACCTTTATTAAGTGAAAATAATTACATTCATCTTCCTTTACCTTTCAGTTTTCAGAAAGTTATTCCTGTTCCTGAGGGCTAGCAATTTTCAGATGTCTGGTTATTTTATTAATATTTACTAGATTTTTTTATATTTTTTAAGAAAAAAAAAAAAAAAAAAAGCACTGCTGAAGTTAGCCAAACCTTTTGAACAGAATCTTTAATGGTGCTTTAATTATTCAGTATATTACCATTCATTTGCAGAATTAATCAGAAAATAATGTACTAATAAATATGATCTTCCCAACTTACATGCAAATTGAAGCTTTGCCTTCCTGCTCAGAATTGTTCCAAATGAATTTGTGGCCAAACACTGGTATGTTCCCATATCCTGTTTTTTATGTGGGTTATTGATTGCCAAGCTGCCTCCAACCAACCTGTAGTGATAACTCATGGTAAGATCAATATCTGTGCCATTTTGCTTCCACCTTTGAGGGGAAAAAAATCAAATTATGCTTATAATTTACAGATCCTATTCATATTTATCTTAAGTAGCGTGCTGTAACATACCTGTAACGATAAAAATGTAGTTAAATATCACAAAATTATATCATTTTTCACACAAGATTGCTTCTTATATCAATTTTGATGATATCAATAATTCTGTTCTTTGAAAAATCTTTACTGCTTTTATGCTAGTCACCAGTGTTCACCAAATGTCTAGAAAAAGTAATTATAACTTATTCATACAAACTAAGTTATCCATCCAACTGGGATTACAGCATATTTCTTGACTGAAGCTACCTTATTTTTTATAATATAGATGGTATCCAAATGTGTTTTACAGTCCTTACAAATGATGTCAGAAATTTAGTTACAGAAATGATGTGGCAATATAAACCAAGAAGGATTATACTTCAAAGGACAGAAGAAAGCAGGGAAAGAAGTTTTTGTACAGCAATTTTAAGCCTGATAGTTTAATGATGAAAATGCTGCCTTTTTAAAGCATGATTTGTCTCTGTTAGTCTGTTAGGTAGAAAACAGATTGTATCTGCAGCATTACACAGCTATTTACAAATGTCAAAATAAAGTTTCTATTTCAAATAAAATAATTATTATCTGTTTTGATTAGGAAAATTTTGTGGCTTTACCTTTAGTCACATAAGGGTGGAATTTTCATTGCCCACATGAGGCCCAAAGGAAAAACGAAGGTCTTCAGACACTGACATCTACAAGCTTTGGGCATGTTTATGCCACAAATTACACTGCTAGAAATCGTAAAACTACATAACCAAGATTTTTTTTTTCTTCTCCTAATTTCATACCATCACCATCTCTTCAGGCTGTATAATTTCTTCTGTTGACCTAAATGAGCATGATGCTGACGAGTCCTCTAAAGAGGAGAATTGTCTCCATGTTAGCTAACTGAAGGATCATAGTATTATATATATATAAAAAAAAAAAAAAAAATGTATTTCTTCTTATATGTAGAGATGAACTATGAACTTACTGACAGGGTTGGAAGTGTAGCAGACTACTTTGAACAGATAAAAACTTGAGGCAAACTTGCACCATAACTACAGTCCTGGAAGATTGGACCTGGATATACAGCACAATGCTTTTTACTTCTGACACCCTGAGACATTTCTCTTACATGGTCAGAAGGAGATTTTCAAATAGTGCTGTGAAATGCAACTCCGTGTTCCAAGGGAAATCTTGACAAATTTGTACAGAGGAAACAAAGATCCTGACCTTTTAAGGGATGCTTGTTTTCAAGGATGAAAAATGACTGATTAAAATATGAAATCAATTGAATTCTGTGAACAAATTCTAGTAAGATTAAATAATTTATCTGGTTTAGCTAATCTCTGCCTCCTTTTTCATGAATGCATTAACATTAAGAAATTTAGAAGCAGCAGTAGACCATCACTAATTCTCCCTTCCTACCCATTGCAGCTGATTTTTGACCTTTGTGCACCTCAGTTCTATTCCTTTGTCATAGTTTCCTTTTTTTTTTTTTGGTTGCTTTCACTTTTTTTTTTTTTTTTTTTTTTTTTTCTCCCCAAGGTAAGAAAAATCATAGCCAGCGCCCCTCAATGAGCCTTTCCTATGAAGCGCTGTTCTGTGTCAGTGCCAGCATTTTGCTATATTTCAGAACTTACATACAGTGCATACTCTCTAGACCTTTCAATTTTCTAATATAGGATATTCTGGTATTTAATTTGCCATTTCTCTTTAATTTCAGAATCAATCACTGAAATAACTACTGTCATCATTACAAGGCTCCCAATTAAGCTCTATAATTGTTTTTCAAAACAAATGTAAAGTTGTTGGCTTAGTTGCTGCAAATGAATTCTTCACAGTATCCCCGTAATCATTCTAATCACCACGGTGCAATGATTATTAAACTGTGCATATAGATCAGGGGTTCATCTCCTGGTGTGGGCTTTTTCCTAATTAATATGTTTACGTCGCTAAAAGAATAGAATTAATGAATTCATGTGATAGACAATGATTTAATGACTGTGTGTTCTGCAGTATGCTGTCTAAAACATAGAAATCTTTGAAGAGCTCTATAGAGAAAATTTTAACATGTTAAAGCTTGGATTGCCTACATATTTACTTGAAATTCTTCATTCAACCATTGATTCTGATGATGAATTCAATAGTTCCCAATAAATGTAACACTTCTCAAATCACATTAAAATGTCTAAACATTAAAAGCAAAACAAACAAACAAACAAACAAAACCCCAAATTATGTTCTATACATTAATAGAATAGTTTATCTTTTTGCTTTAAAATCTTTTTCTATAGAACACCAGTCATAAAGTATTCCTAATAAATTCCTCATTGAGTTAAAAGCTTTGGAAGCTTATACGTGGGAACTCCACAATCCTATTGAGATTTAAAGATCTCAAGCAATAGGTGGTCTGTTTTCTCTTGTCCTCTCTTCTTAAAATTTTCACTGCCAATTTATTACATTATACTTTGCCTATATATTTGAATATAACGGTATAAAAACATTCTTCCAAGCCACTGGATTATGTTAAATATTTGATACTGGACTTATTGGGAACTTACTTCTAGCGAACACTGCAGTCAAATCATTTCAGCTCCACTTATGTAAAAATAAATATGATTTTCTAATATTTATATCATTATGATTTGCTATTCAAACCATCTTTGTCTCCAAGCAGAAAAGGAGAATTTGTTTACTAGCTAAAAACGTTCAAAGAAGGCAACAGCACATCACACTCATAAAAATGGTGAAATATTAGAAATATTTGCAGATAACAAATATTCTTGAGACTTGTATGAGAAATGTCAATATGCTTAATTTCACATATATTGTTTATCAAGCTCTATGCCCAGAGATATCTGTGGTGTTTAAACTTTCCTTGTTCTCTCTGAGTAGAATTTCTTCTAGGCCATGATCTAGGTGCTACCACCTACATACTGACCCGTGTTCAAGTAAATGCATCAGAGCTGAAGAGAGTCCTCAGCCTGGAATGCTGCCTTATGGGAAAAATGTGTCGGCACAAGACATCCAACTTGCAATCCAGTGCTTCACTACAAAATAACAGGTGAACATAGGGCTAATACTGAACTTCAGAGTATGAATTTGTTTCAATGAGATAAATTTGGTTATCTGTGATCTCTGACATTTCAGTAGGAAATATTTATTTTTTTTTGATGTAAGATTATGTTTTCTGAGAAATCAATAATTAACCAGGAAATTTGTAATCATGTCTGTAAGAATACTATACAATGCTATGGAATGGCCAAGTAGCTACAATTAAGTGAGTCCCATTTTTATGATTAATGAATCTGGAAAAGAGTAATGTTCCATAGAAACTCTTTAGAAAAAGGAAGCCTTTTATTTCAGAAGATGTGACTGTTTTGGAAATGAAATATCAAGTTTTATGAAATAAAAAAAAATGAAATATCAGTTTTAGTATATATATATATAAAGAAAACTAGACATGTTGAAGAAATTAAGGAATTTAGTAAAAGATTCCACTGATACAACATGCAAAAATTCAAATGCAATATTTCATTAATCTTTTCTGCTTGCCTTTAGATAAAGATACATTTAGGACTAATAGAATTTCCTGCTGAAAGAAAAGTACTTTCTCCAACTCTACGTGTAAAATTCTGGAAGTATGACAAAGAACGCATGGCTGTGTCATGATTCTGTACCAAAGTCATCATAGCTGGAAGTTCTTACTTGATTCCTTCCCTAATTTTGAACTACTTTTTGTATGATACAGAGGAGAGGAGTTTTTCCTTTCTCACAATATCCCAGCAAATGTAAGCCACCAGAAGGAAGAAAGGTTGCTTTCATCAAAGCAAAACAAACAAAATAAAATAAACAATGTTTGATTGTTTTGAACCACCCCATAAATTTATTCTGATCATTCTGCATGGTTGTTTTGAGAAAATCAATAAAAACTGATATCTAAATCAGATTTTTATTGAGGCGGAAATCCCCTTTTGATAGAGTAATCTCTATGGAGATTGTTAATTTAGATCCTTCAAATTATTATTTTAATGCTTAGTGGAGCTCTACTTAAAAGAAGAAATATTTACCTAAGGCTGATTGACACTTGGGAGGCATAGCTCATTCTCTCCTTAAGAACAATGGAATGATAATTTCCAACCTGCCCATTTCAAGTAGAATTCTCTCTAGTACAAATAAGGGAGAGGCAAGCACAGCAGGGGTTTTTGGAAATTGAAAAGGATCATCAAGAATAGAACTTAATAAAGGAAAATCCCTCTACATGGGCTTAAAAGACTCTGCTTGCTGTTTTCCTTCAGTTTTCCAACTAAAGAGAGTTTCTACAATAAGCAAGCAATGACCAAGTTCCCTGGAGTATGAGGATCTCAAGAGTCTTGACTTTGAAAGGCACATATGAAGTGAGGTAGGACCAATCTCCAGACTGACTGTCTCACTTACACTGCCCTGTTTTCTTATAGACTTCCACCATAACTGATTTTTAGAATCAACTGTACTTTCAATGTACTTCAATGAGTTTTGGGTAAGGTTGTGATCTCCTTCTCCTCCAACTACCTTGTTCTTTGCCTATCACGAAACTATAATAGCATCTAAACAACATCTTAGCAGCATCTATGACCCCGAGTCATAAAGGTGTTTGGCACTTCTTATTTATTCCCACACTTACTCCTAATTCCACATAACTCATTACTAACTGGATTTTATGTGTATTTTTCAATTGTGTATCTTAGAGAACTAATATGAAAAAATAAGTCATAAATGTAAAAATAAATAGACTGTACCCAATCTTAGTTTGCATAAAATCATATAGAAATAAATTAAAAAGGCATGTATAGCATGATTATATGCACACATGATTCTATGAATTATCTTCTGTGAATTATCTTCTCAGGGTGCTGCTATAAAATACTTATTTATTCGTTTATTTATTTTTTAAGATTTCATTAAATGTTCCATGTTCCATGTTTCTTAAGTTATTTACATTCTAAAAGAACATGTCCTGCCAAGTCTTCTGAGACACAGTTGATTTTTTATTTTATTTTTTTACTATTTGCATAGAAGCCTGAAAAGCCTGAAAATAGAAAGTTTTAAAACTATTGACTGAACAAGACAACAGAGGCTGGAGGGGTTTTTAGTTTTACTTCATTTTTGAAGCAGAATCTGCAATGAGTCAAGGGATAGTATTTTAGTGAACAAGTATACCATTCTTGGTGTACTTGGTATAGAAGGATTGTCACTGTTTTTTCAAGGGTATGAATAAGATAAAAGTATTTTTGGAGTTATGGGGAATTACTCTAAAATTGTATACAATTTTTATAAACATATTTTATTACATTAGAAATTAATGTAGATTTTGTGCCTCTGCTCCCTTCACTTTTATTTGATTGTTACAGTTATGTTGAATGGTACTTTGATTTGGATTAAATTTATATCTCTTTGTCATATTTTACTGCATCTTTCTAAGTTATGCTGAAATATTAAGATTGCTCTCTAATGAATGGCACTTATGCTGTCCCTGGATTTCTTCATTTGTGCAACTGACTTCTCTCTGTAGATTTTGAGAGGGAAAAAAACCTAAAACATTGATTTCAAACTTGCATAAAAGTGTTAGCTTACATGATTATACAGAATACTGAACCTAAGTTCAGAAAAAAATGTAATGAATTAGAACTAACACCTGGGACTGAATGAGACTGAATGAGAAATGTCAAAATACTGCAGAAAACACTTGCTTGACAAGCTCCACGTGACATATTTATTTATTTATTTATTTATTTTCCCCCCCAGTGCGGAGGAAGGCTAGCTAATTTAACTATTAAACTGAATGATTTAGAATGACTTAATGGAAAGAAAATGTGGAACAGTGATATGCTCATGAATAGCATGTAAAAAAATAACTAAAATTTATTACTTATAAATCTAGTTTGAAAAGTTGTATTTACTACCACTATTGCACAGTGAAAGAGTAGAAATAATGTACCTGATATTACAAAAAAAAAAAAAAAATTGACTGTAAAGAAGATGAGAATGTAGATTATTATGATGGTATTTAACAGGATATTTATCTAGATTTCCCAACATATGCACAGATTTTAGAGACATTTCTCTATCTTTATTTTTGTTTCCATTGTAATCAGATCTATGTTCTCTGTTACTTCCAGCAGAGGAAATCAGAGTCTCTCATTTTTTGTCACTTCATCATTATGCCTGTTTCAATCCTATACAATTCTTGTATTATGCTTGCCAGACACACAAGATTTTGAAATCAAGTTGCAAAAGGTCACTACTATCTTTAACGAGTCTTTAAGAAGAATGTAATACAGTACATTAAAAAAAAAATAATAAGATTATCCAGAAAATGCTAAGCATTTTTCTTTAAATTAAAGGTTCTAATCAGCATATTTATTTATGCAAAAAGGTGCTAAATAGCAAATTAGCTTGGGTATAACCTTATTCCTATTGTAGCAGTTCTGTAGTTATGAATCAAAGAAATGCCTTGCTATAATCCTTGCAGTTCTTTTCCATCACTCAGCAAAGGATATTATTAAAATTTCATACTGCGCTTGATTTATCTAAAATTGTTGGAACTTTAAATATATGGGCTTGATTCTTATCTGATAAAACTGACTACTGAAATCAAAGAAATATGCTGAAGGCTTCCTGTTCCTTTCAAATAATGGTGAAAAACTCCCAACTTGTAACAGCAGCAGCGATGGTATGGTAACTTCTAATTGACCTAGAGGGTTCAGGATACATCCCCAGATGTTGATCTGGTCTTACTAGAGTAACTGAGGTGTTGCAAAATGTCCTTATAGGGCAAAGAAAAAGTGAATCTAGTTAATGGACAGTAAGAAAGCATAAGAAAGTGGAAGGGAAGATAGGACTATTTGATGCCTGATGGGAGGAGATTTCATAGCTCACATGCCTAATGAAATCTACTGTTACTACTCGTTTTGGATGTGTGGAGTTCATGGGTGGAATAAGTGAATTAATAACTTTTACAGGTCATTGAGGAAGCTGCCTATATAACTGGATATGAAACAGATGGATGACATGAAACCATGGATGTTCATGTTGAAAACTGCAAGAATGAATGGGATGGGATCTGGGTGAGGATTTCTACTTATATAAATAGACGTTACATTGTGAAAAAAAGATAAAGCATTTCTCTACTGGCAGAATATTTGGAAAAATATTAATACATGAAGCACAAAAGCCAAGTTCATAATACATGAAGCACAAAAGCCAAGTTCATAATTAGCAGTGGTACAGTACAGAGGAATTGTGTGAACAATTAAAAGCTACTGAAGAAATGCTGTCTAAGTACTTGGTAGGATATATATATATATTTTTTTTCATATCTTGAATGAATTACTTCTTGTTTTTTACTTTCCTTTTCCCAGACTTTTTTATTATTATTTTTTTTATATATTTTATTTTATTTTATTTTTTTCCCTAGATATACAGCTTTTCCTCTTATTAGACTCAGGTTTCCAAATCCTTGGCACAACAAGCTGCATTTTAAAAGATGACTCCATAGTTATTCAATAAGCAAACATTCCTGTGTACTGAGGTTTTATTAAGTGAGCCTGCAGAGTGTTGTAAGCTAGTTATCAGAGTTGTGCCTTGCTGTTTCTTTAGATAAACACTATAAATATATACATGAAATCTTAGAATTAGAAATGGGCAAGGATGTTGCTCTTTTGCTTTCCTAGCATTTATAGATGTACAGAAAGTTTTAGCAAATACAGATGCACAGCATCTCCATTTTTCCATTTGTCACAGCTGTTCTGTGGATTCAGAAGTAATTTTGTAGGTTTTAAAATACTATGGGGACAATTTTCAGTGATGTGCTTTCTTCTACTGTGTCAATTTTCTTAACTATAGACTAGCAAAAATATTTTTCCTTCATTCCTCAAATTTTCTATACTCATGTAGCTTTTAACGTTTCACTATTTTCTTCCTCTTCTCAGATTTCTAACAAGCAGGCTTGAAATGATGTAATGCCATACCTATGTAGTTTACTGTATAGGGAGAGATTTTATTTTTGAAATAAAAACAATGAATGTGAACTTATTTCAGTTTTATGTGCAAGTGACCAGTACTATATGCAACCTCAGCTGCAGGATCTTCTTCTCATTACATCACCTATTACATCTGGCCTGCAGGCTGTCAAAAGATTCTCTCTCTCTCCTGGAAGTAACAAAGTTGAGGTCCTAGTAAGTACTATACTCCTATCTTAGTAACTTCAGAAAACTGGAGCCACAATTTTTTCCCTGGGCTGCTGGCTAAATGTTTCTCGATGTGGGGAATCAATGAGGAAAAGAAACAAACCCAGCCCCAAAGCCTAGAAGTGCAACCATGCTTTCTAGCTACTGTCACTCTTGCCATGAGCACTTGCCACACACTGAGGTACACCTGACCTTCTATGACTAAATAAAACTGTTAAAAGATTTAAAGCCAGATGGGACTTTTCAAAAGTTGACTTCACCTGTAGTAAGGGAGTGGATATCCTTTAGCTGTACAGTTCAGTAGGATTTCTGGATTCGCTGAGCCCATGGAATAAGTGATATCATGTGGCTCTTGAATAAAAATAGGACCATGTAGACTTTCTTCCCCTGAAAAAGAAAAACAATAATTTAAGATATTAGGCATCTTTAGTGTGTCCTTATACATAGAAGTGTCCTTTGGTGTCTTTTTCTTTTGGTCAGATGTTAAGGTCTGCTTGTATATTCAGCACAGAGTCCACCTCCAGACATTTTGCTGTTAAGTAGGAAATATTTCAAACCCGAATGATAATAAAATCACATATCCCAGGTGTTGGTGATTTATTAAGCAAGTGACAGTGAAGACTAGCTTCTTTGCATGTCTTCTATGGAAATTATATGGACATCTATTAAATCTCCCCCATCTACCTCATACTTATTGTTTAGATTGTGACTGGAAGCAGAAAAGAATGGTGTGGCTTTGTGTGTTTGGAGATTGTACCTCCCTGATCACCTGGTGAAGTGGCTATGTCATTCTCATGCCATCCTTTGAAAGACAGACTGTTTGTCTTTTAAAAGTCTGGCAAAACAGCCCTATGGCCTGTGAGAGCAAATAGCATGAGGGATAGTGAGCACTTCCTGCTGACAAGCAAATAGCTTCTAGACCAGGAGGCACATTGTGGCAGCTTTCTGGTCCTAGGCTTTCCTTTCCTTTGCCAGTTGGCCTCTCTTTCTGGTGGTGGGTCCAGAAGGTCACATCAAAAGCTAAGGAAATTGATCATTTCCTTCTTCTTTGGCCTTTTATTTAGGCCATTTGGCCTCTCCTTTGGTTTAATATTGTTTTTGTATACTTTAGCTGGCTTGGTTTCAGGTTTACATTTTTTCTTCTCTCTCTATTTAAAGAGTGGTAGCATAAAATAAAGGTTGAAAATTCATCAAGTATTTTCACTAGAGCATTTTCCCCCTGGCAATGCACAGAGTCTAATTAGAGCTTGAAAACACAAAGGCACAACAGACACGTGGGCTGGGGCAAGACCGATTTCTTTCCTCAGTCTCAGAGGTTCTTGCAGAAAAACTTTCATGGAGATGAAATGATTTGTCACAGAATAGTAGTGACAGAACAAATAAATGCTCTCAAAGCTTTCAATAAAGCTTAGCAACTGGACCATACTCAATTTCTCACATATCATGCACAAATTCAAGAGATCCAGCAAGTTTGCAGTAGTGACACAGGTAGCTGGGAAGAAGAGAGCTGAACCCAAAAATTAGTAGCTATACAGTTATGTTCTAGAAGAAACATAAATGGTGGCAGTAATTGTGTCTGGTTTTATTCACCTATTTTATCTGCTCATCAGTAATGAGAGAAGGAAGGTACAACACACTTCCTGCGGGTCACTATTTCACCCCACCTTTTCTGTCTTCATTTCAGACATGGATCGCCAAGTGCAACCTTCTTGCTCTATAGCTCTGTAACTCCTAGAGGATTTTCTCAGCTGCTGCAAATAGGTCTTGTTCAGCTGACACCAGCAGAGTGTCTTCCTGCATCCCTAAAGAGAATCAGCCATCCTGATGCATTAACTCAGCTTGTGCCCCCAGGCAGTTCCCCCAGCTTCACCCCAGCCAGATCAGCTCCAGCCACTGGCACCACATCAACCCGAGTGCCTTCTTCAGGGCCATAAGTGACTGCACACAATGCACTTCAAAACTCAGATCCTTTGTATTGGCTGTCAGCTGTATACATATTCATGTGCTTTTGTACTTTTCAACCACTTCAATCTACTTCTTCTAAATTTGAAAAAAAAGCCAGGTCAGCACCATTGTCTGCTCCCATCTTTTTTGACACTTGATGTTTTTCTGATGTTTTTCGTGGAACTATATGAATAATTTGACTCATCTGAAGTGAGAATAAGAATAAGAATATATAATCATAAAAATATAATATTTTATTTATTTATTTATTTATTTTAATATCCATTTCATTTCTGAAATATTTTCAGCTAAACCTGAAAAAATCGGAACCCATCTTTCTATTAGTAAAATTGTTTTCTACTGATGAATGTATTTTGCTGGATCTAAAGCAAAAAACATCTGGTAAAACTTTAGATATAGATGATCAAATATATATATATATATTTAATATATTTTGGCTTTTTTTGACCAGAATCCTTTTTAAAGATGGCACCTTATAACTGTAATGTTTTGTGTGTATCTTAATGGAGATGCCTACTCCTACATATCTATTACCCAGCTTACACTGTGTATCCTTCAGAAACTCAGAAAGTCAGCCCAGTTGTGTGATTTCATGAACGATACCAGTGAGAAATAGCCTTCAAGGGAATTGGAGTAAAATTCAAAGTAGCAGTCCAAAAAGATTGATTTGTTTTATACCACAATAGCTGTTTGGATAGACACATCTCATTTTAAGAATATCTTGTGTTATAGAGGAAATAACGTGGGCATACTAGAAAAAGAAAATACATCCTTTCAGTTTAGGATATAAAGTCAGGCTAGTAAAACAGCTGAGATGAGCTAGTGGCTTGAAGGTACAATATTAAACCTGGCTGAATATTATATGTGATGTTATAAGTGACATAACAGAGCATAAAATACAGTAAATCACATAAAAAGTATCAATTTCCATAACTTTTTCATTCTGCTGAACTTTGCAGGCTATATGCAAACTTTGAGTAAGCTCCAAATATTTCCTGACTTATCCATAACTTCTGCAGACAGGTGAAAATCTCAGAAAATATAAAAGAAACCCAATAAAAGAAGCTGTAACTCAACTATATTCAAGACGATATTGCCTTAACTGTTTGCTTTTGGTGGGCTTGTTGAAATACCTAAAGATAAGCACGCATTTCACCCCTTAGCTCAATCTAAAGTTTAAATTCATAATTGTTTTATTCTTTATATTCTTGTTCTGCCAGGGGACTTTAGTCATAGAGCGAGATACTGTAGGAAGAATAAATAGCTCATATCTTATAGCGCCAACAGTTTAATCAGAAAGATGAGACATCTCCCAGAATTGACTCCGGACCCCAAATTATTTTTCCTCTCTTTCACAATCAAATGATATAAATAAAGCAAACCAGAATTTCTTATACTTCTCATGGGAGTCTTACTATGGGAAGAAGAATACAATTTCTTCAGCAAACCATGAGGTGTGAAGCAGAGCTACTCTCAGAGATGGTGGCTGGATGTAGTTAAAGGTCTCTTTTATTTTTATTCACTTGACAAATTTTGAGGGATCTTTTTTGCTGTTTCTACAAATGATCCTTTGACTTGTCTTTTCTCTTGTATGAGTTTTCTTCCCTTCTGAATTAATTTACTTAGCCTGTTCTTGTTACATTCCCACAACAACCAGTGAAAAGCTTTTATAAAACAATGAAATGACTTTGGGATCTTTGTTCCATTTTCAAAATTGATCTAGCTATGTGGGACTGAGATTAACTGTGGCAAGTTACCTGGTATATGTGAAAATCCCTATTTTAGTTGATAAAAGTGTAAAAAAAAAATGATAAATCTGGATTAAATTCTCATTATGAGTACTAAATGGAATTTAGGGTCATTTGTCACTTGCAGAGTTTTGAAAGTCTTAGTTCTTGTATCCCTTTCAGAGTCCTTCATACAGAACAGTGTGGAATAAGGACATAGTTGTTTACATGTATCCTAGCAGCTCCTCTATGGTAGATATGTTTCAGCCACTATCACAAAAAATATTGTCCATTACTTTTCGTAAAAGGGGTGTCATGCTATCATTTTGTTTTTTTTCTTTAATATCCTTTTCTTGCTGCCTGATCTGCAACAGAGAATACCATCATGTTTGTGAGAAATGATGTGCACTTTACAGCCAATGGTATACTGTGAGTCCATCTCTTATTTATATGAAAGGTCAGACTGGTCATTTCTAATTTCCTGATGCATCCTTTTGCATTTGGTGTAGAGAAAGGCCATATATTTCTCCCTCATTCTCCAGATTCACAACAAGTCACCACGATTTATCCAGAGATATGTATGACAAATAAATCTTAGTACTCTTTGCTTTTGTTAGGAATTAAATAATTCATATATTTTAAAAAATCAATTAGAATATGAATATTTGATTAAATGTATCATTTCCATACATAAAACTTGTGCCTGTGTCCTCAGCATGGTGACTGAAGGCAAATATAAACTCTTATTATGAAATGTATTTCTTTATGATATCCAATCAGTTTGATCTCCATAAAGACCATAATTATGCCAGTCTGAATTCAAATCTAAAGTATGAAAATGAAACAACATTCCTTTATTCATTATATGATATTGTCTTTGGCCAATGTGGGGATTAACACAGCCAGCAGAAGAGGAGGGAGCCTATTTTTTCATAATTATGTATCAACAAAGGATATCATAGTGCTTTCCTCTCACTGCGTTATGGGCAGTGGTTAGTTATACTGGGCTCTAATAGTTATATCAAATGTAATCAAAGAATTTTCCGTCAGTCACAATAAATATTAAAGTGCTTATGCACTGTCTCTCCCAGACATGGAGAATGGAATACACATCTGGAGCCTACACTTAATCAATTTAATTTTACCCAAATCGTATTCACTGTTCTTTCCTGCTGTATGACACTGACTGGCTTCATAATTAGTTTCTTATGATGCATTTGCTCCACTGGAAATACCAGGCAATACAGCCAGAGTGCAGCTCAGGCTGTATCCCACTCTGTAGGATACATATAAATAACTTGGTAGACCAACATTGCAAACCATTGAAGTGGACCATTTTTCTTGTCCAGAACTGCCCAGTAATATTGGACAGCTTTTTCTTGGTGAAACTGAAAGTGTCTCGGAAGACATTATGCTGCATTTGTAAAATAAATAATAAAAATAGACCATGTTGGACTTTATTATTATTATTATTATTTTTCTGATTGAATCTGCTCCAAGTAGACAAACTCAAGAGTATTTATTGTTTAAGGACCAGAAATGTCCAGTTCTGTTGGTCTTAGATCTCCAAAGCATGCAGCATTTTCAGTTCCTGTGATTATTTCAGTTGCCATGATTCTCTGGAGCTAATCAGAGATTAGGAGTCCTTTGTTCTGAGTGCTGTAGAAGAGACAGCCAGAAGAATTCCAAGAAAGTGATGGACCAGGGCTGTTCTTTCTTCACTTGGAGTCATGCAATAGGCACAAAGGGGTTTGCTGCTGCCTAGGCAGATATATATCTAGCATATTAGTGTGTTCTTTCATAAGAAAAAAGAGATGAGAATAATGATAAAACCTGCACTCTAAAAAGATTCTAAATGCAAAACTGCTATAATTCACATAAGCAAACCAGATAAGGATAAATTTATCCAGGCTATTAAGTTCCAGGAAGGCTGTAAATTCCAGGGGTAGTGAGTTTCTAATGAATCTTTCTTAATGTGCCTTAGATAGAGCCTCATATCTGATCCAAAACATTAATATGACTTTATGGGCCAAAGCTGACACCTGATTAAGAGGCCTCTTTTAAATCAGCTTCATAGTAAAACACCTGTCAGTTCTAGCAAAAAGGATGGGGCAGGTGAGTTAGAGACTTCCTCCTTGTAGTGACAGCATAAGTAGAAAAAAATATGAAAAATACAAATGACTTCAAAATCCATCTAGTTTTCTTCACAACTTAAGACACCAGTAAATTTTAATTTGAAGAGAGGGAAATTTATAGAGCCCACAGATTTTTAAATGTGATTGTCTTTCTCTGCGAATAACACTGGGGCTTTTGATTGAATCTTGACAGAAGCTGAATGGAATGATTATTTTCCTCACCCAAAGCCTGGACCAGCTAGCTCAAGGACTTTAAGGAGCATGACTGGTACAGAATGAGAGGTAATGGATGCAATGCTGTTTGCTAGCGGGAAAGTATGAACTTAGAGTAACACACATCAGTGCGATGAATAAGATATTAACAGTGAAAGAGAAGATGGGAAAAAAAAAAAAAAAAAAAAAAAAAAAAAGTGAGAAAGAGAAAAGGTCCATGAAAGCATTCTGGAAAAAGGACAGAAGGCTGTCAGTTTTATCGGCAATGGGAGGCAGGCATCCCTCCTCACCCTCTCATTCAGTTCTTAATCAGAGAGTGAACCAGGAGACTTACACACAGAGAAAGGGAGATTAGAAGAGATGTTATAGGTTTGAGCAGGCAGAAGCAACCTAAAACCTTTAGGATTTTCCCAAAGGGCCTTCAACTTTCATGTGTTTTCTCCCTTCAGACACTGATGTACAGAGCTCTAGAGACACTGGGCTCCTTTCAAGTTTCAGCTTCTATTGAAAAAGTCAAATTGGGAGTAGTGGTGAAATTCCACATTGTCTCTGTCATCAGACACCCAAACCAGAAAGACACTTAGCTTTCTCTGAAGTGGTGAGAAAGGTAGGCGTCAGGGTGGCACATGGGGTGAAGTCCTGGCCCTACTGAAGTCTGAAAAACTCTTGGTAATGAATTGAAGCTTGGTGCTTGAGCCCAGACGTTATATATAAAGCTGTCTATAAAATGACAGTCAACAGTGCAAGGCAGTCCTTTCATCTGGGATACAGCCTCAGTAGGCTAGTGGTGCATTCAAAAAATAGTGAGTGTAAGCAAGTGATATGAGAAACACAGCCCTGGTGAATGGCAGAGAAAAGTTAAATATCTTCAAGAAGAATGATTCTGTATCCTCTCAACTTTATTTTTTGAAAAAATATTCAAATATTCCAATATACTTCCTTATATATGGTAGCCTGTATCGTGTTGTAGGTAGGGTGATCAGAGACTAATATGTCAACACACAGGCTATACACTGTACATTTTCCTGAGGTGCTTTGGTGTAAAAACAAAGAATAAATGTGTAAAATATGGTATTAATTACTACTATACACAAATGTTAAGATTACCTGAACCTTATATGTAAAATTAGGTGTAATATTTCACAGGTAATAACTATTATGCAAAAATGATCATATTCTTGAATTATGAGCCTTTTTCAATTAAATATGCATACTGACAAAAGTTTTTTGTCACAATCAAATGCTTCAAGCATTTTTTACTATTTATAATAGTAAACATTTTTTCTATTATAATAACAAGTGTTACTCCAATTCTTTAAGCTAACTTTCTGTGAATATAATTGGGTATCAGTGAATTTACTATACATCTGTATTTTGGTCTAACTGATACACACATCCTAATTACAAAATAATTAATGATAGATCTCTAAATGCCAAAATTTGATGTCTCTCATATTATTATATTGAATATTACAATCAAACTAACCTTGGATTTATCTGATATTAATTTAATTCAGTACAAAATCAAAATATTCCCGAAGGACTCCAGTCCCAAATTTCAAACTACAGTGTCAGAAAATTGCTCATAAGTTGTGCACGCTGGATAGCATTCAATGGAGCTTCACTAATTTACACTTTTGGCTAAAGATGAACACAGATTTACAAACAATTCATTGTGAAGCTATGTGTAAAAATACCATGCCTTGAATAGGTATAGAGACTATAAATATACCAATGTGTGAACTATATTAATAATGTGATATTTTATTTTTTAAAAAATGTTTAAGTAACAATGTTAAAATCACTAACTGTGCATGACTTCATGGTCTTTATGGAAAGATTTTCTAAAGGCTTTTGTGCTGTTGTGCAGGATATAGACAAGATAAAGGAAGCCTTTTCATTTGTGCAGGTGATTTGTTTTATGTCATGAACTTGGCCATGTCCTTCAGATTCAGAACTATTGTGGAACAGACATCTAATTACAGAGACAAATATCCACAGTAAAGTTAGAGGGATGTGTCTTTATGATATATAGTAATCTTGACGTGCACTCTTCTCAATGAAATTTCATTAGTTTTTGTGTTACTAGGCAAAATGAATAAATAATAATGAACCTTTTCCAATCTACTGCACAAGCATTTTGTTCACTGTAATTTCAGTTATAAGTGAGGCCTAGATTTGATGACAGATACTGTTTGCTGCATTGTACTGCTGTAATATTCATTTGGCACTGTTGCCAAACTGACTGAAGGCTTAATTCAATAATTTACAATACAGGAAAAGATAACAGCTATATCATTTAATATCCTGCCAGTTAAATAAATCCAGCACTTTGTTCTTCTGTAACTTTGTATGTGTTTGTGTGTGTGTGTAAAATGTAACTGTGCTTTTGTTTTACTGTCTTAAGAGGACAGTGTTTAATCAAGCTCAGATAATTTTTACCACTGCTGGTGTTGGTCAGCTCTGTTTTTTTATGTGATGACTCCAAAATACCATTTGCAACTTTTAATAGATGCACAGTAGAAACAGGGACAGAGTGAAGTAGTAACTTGGAAGAGTACATAACAACTTGGCAAGCTACAGAATTTAAGCTACTTAAAATGGGGAAAGGAAAATTAAAAAAAAAAAAAAAAAAGCTTTGTGTAAAATTCTTCCTACCTTTAAGCTGTATTTCAGACTCATTTCAGTCTTTTCATTATGCACCTTGCATTACACCCCTATGCTCCCATCCAGTGTCTGGAGACAGATAGAGACAAAAAGAAATTGCTCCACCACCTTCTTCCTCTAGATCCTGAGCAAGCCTCAGAGAAGGAATAGCCCTGTATCTCTTTTCTCTTTTTTTTTTTTTTTTTTTCTATGTTAGGATAAACTGTATGAGTGGTTTCAAGGACTTAGGATGAAATGCTTTATTACCCTGCTTGCTGCCCCCTCCACATTCTTGGCTAGCCTGAAATTTCTGGGAGAACTGAGCCTTTAAACCTCCAACAACATTTACATAAATCTTTTTGTGGCACCCCTCTTCCCACTTGATGGCAGAAAACTTGGGTAATCTGTTGGAAAAATACAAATCAAGTACAATTGAATTTATAAGGACTTTTTTTTTTTTTTTTTTTTTTTTTTTTTTTTTTTTTTTTCCCCAGCAAGACTGTAATTTCAGTATAGAAAATATTCAGCATCCTGAAGGGTGTTAAGTTTGGCTAACATTTTTATAGCTGGCAGTAGATAGATATATTTTCATGCCTCATCAAGTTTCGTCTTTTCCCTGTTTAGAGAGTCAACTTATGAGCCAAAGTGCTTTGAAGTCAGTGAAAGCCTTTCATAAACTTCAGTGAGCATTGGATCAACCCCTAATGAACAGAATATAAGCAACAGAATCCCCATTTGTTCTTAGTCTTCTAAGACTGTGCTATGTAACATATATTTATTCATATTTATTTGCATAAGTAGATGTATAGTACATATACATCCTTACAAGGAAATACGTGCACACAACATTTATACTGTAGGGAAAGAGGGAAGAGAACTGTTAAGAACATCTATTTGCTCTTCTATTCATATTGGCTGTATAATGTATAGTAAATGATAGTTGGTTTACTAAATACTTTGGTGTTCAAAAACTATGTACAATAGCTATTGGATATCAATGACAGCTGCATTATTTTCAGGCAGATACTTAGTAGCAAAAATCCAGCCTTATTGCAGTGAAAAAGAAATGATGAAAAGGGCTAGTTTGCAAATAGTTTGAATGTACTAAAGCAAACAACGATTCCTCTTTTGTTTCCAGAGGGCATGCTTTGTAATTCCCATTTACGTTCAATAGGAAACATGTTGTAATGTGAAGTAGTATTTTTTTTCATTATTATGAGTCCCAGACCTTGTAGAAAGCTTGATACAATCACCATTATAGGGGTCTTAAATTGTAGGTGGATGTTTAAGCTGTGTGTACATGCTATTTAAATTTTGCTTATTTACTTTGAATAACTGGAATGAAATGGCTGCTTCATAGATGTTAGCTTTTCCCACTAAGGCTTAAATAACAGGCATGAATAAAGCAGAAACTAGCTGTAATAACTTGACATCAGAAATGATTTTGTATGTAGATAGAAAGGTTTATCTTCCGGAATAATACTTAAAAATAATAGAGATCATGAAGATAATAAAAGAAAATCATGTTGAGAGAATTTATTTTTGTACCTGATATTACCACCATGGCAAAAATCTTTAGGTCATAGGAAGATTTAATAATGAAATCCCAGACTGCCACTCCCTTCTTGTTCACAGATGATTGATAATTTGGGAATCAAATCCTAGGAAAAAATCATCTTAAGCAATTAAGATAATGTCAGGCCAGACAAGATTAAAAGGATCTTTATTTTCTTACATATAATTGAAGAGGAATGCAAGAGATATTTATAACTTTTTTTTTTTTTTTTTTTTTTTTTTTTTTTTAACCAAAGGACGATCCTGATTTAAATTAGATTAATCAAACAGTGTATTATTTTCATATATATTGGGTTGACTGACTGATTTTCATATGCTTGTTGTCACAGTATTGACACTCCTTTAGTAGACTGAAACTAAATTTTGAACTTAAAATTAAACTTAAAAAATGGTCTTTCCTGACTAAATATCAGGTACTGTCTATTGCAAAATTGATTATTAGCCAGTCAAGAAAGTCACAGGTCAAGCAGAAATATCTCCTTGCTTTCCTTCCTAGTCCTTTGTATTTCCATGAACACTTATCATAAGCAGCAGAAGGTAAATAGTGGTGTAAAAAGTCTGTACCTCAGAAAAAATCTTATTGGGATTTCATGGAACATCCCTCCACCATTAGACGTACTGAATTTTGAACACCTGCTGAAAAAAAAGTGAAGTGCAATAGCTGCCCACAAAAGGGTATTATAACCTTCCATTGTGGAAAATATTGGACAACCTAAAAATAATTTGCACTGTATACTTTGTTATTGTGCCAAGTACTGAAAGCTCTCAGGCACTTTTACAATAAATAGAATAAATGGAGATAAATGAAACTGAACTCTGTTAAATATCATCAACAAAGTTCTGCTTTATTACTGGCAATTAAACAGTAAAAGTCAAAACACAAGCTATCATTATCACTCATTGATTAAAAACCAGTTAGAACATTGCATTTCAAACTAACCTACCGCTTTGCTCGTTATGCATTTCAGCATGAACAACAGCACAATATTTCAGAAATAATTAGGAACACAGCATAAGCGATCAGTGCTAATGTTCTTGAATAAAATTGCCAAAGCAAATGATTATAGATCAGCCAAAAGACACTATTTGAAGCCATCATCTTTTGTGACTATTTAATATCTTCATGATGATCTTTCTCTGAGCAAACACAAATGAAGTTAAAGCCATTTCAGTAACGGCATCCTAAAATTTAGCAGAAGCAAGAAACATTGTAAACTTTGTAAATGTTTACGTTTTGGAAAGTAATAGCTAGCAATTGAGTTCTCAGACAATTTTTGTCCCTAGTGTCTGTTTTAAAGGGGCTAATATCAACATTTCTGATGTATGGCAAGCCAGGAATGTCTTACTGTCAAATTACTGTTCTTTTCCACTCAAGTAAAAAATGACCTTTTTTTCCAATCTATTCTCAGCAAAATGACAGCATAAATAGCAAAACAAAACACAACTGAATGGAGAAAAAGTATGCGGGCTGATAGGGCTGCACTGAACTCTCCTTTGGAGGGGAAGGGCTCAGCAGGCAGGGCCAAGTCGACCACAGCTAAGCTTGGGGTCCAGGAGTGGGTGGGTGGAAATGTCACTGATGATACCGGCAGGCTGAAAAACCTAGGGAAAAATGGTAAGGTGGAGAGCCTTTACGTTACACCATTCAGGCAGTCCGTTTCCCTTTCTGATGGCTTAGTCTTCATTCCAATGCTACAATGTTACAAAGAGAAGAATCCAACACTGAGTTTTTCTTGGGGTCCTTGTTCATTCTTCCCAAGGTACTCACTCCACAGAAGAGCCTGTGAAGCATGGGATGAATTGCCACTTGGGGAGAGTTTGTATGATTTGTCCTCTGGTGTCTCCAATGCTTATGTTTCCAGAGGGAAAACAGAACCAGAACAGCTTTTCTATAAAAAAAATACATTTATATCTACACTTCTCTGGTATCTATTTGATTGTCATTGATAGTTTAGCTGGTTGGCATCTCTTTATCTTCATTCTTGCCTTCTTTTACCTCTATTTTAAATACTTGTCGTAATCTGGCAATTTGAAGAAACAGGAATGATTTACTAAAGAAAATGTTTCTACTTTATCCAGAACTTGAAAGCTGTAATTTCAAATCAAGACTTTGTCTTTGTTATCATCAACATTGTTTTGCAAAACCAATTTTTTTCCTGCTGTGATTTACACAGATCCCTCGACACTACTGTAATTAATGCCTAAGGCACATTTTGGTTTCTACCCTTGCCTATACTTTCATTTAAACGCCCCATTTTCCCTCTCCTTTCAAGAAGCTCACAAAAACTAATCTAAGCCTCGTGCATTCTCCCCACCTGTAAACCTTCCAGAAAGGTCAGAACACAAGCAGAAAACCCAGTCCAGGCTTAGGACCTCCTTTAGCTTAACTCACTCCATGGAGTCCTGCACAATTTTGTACAATGTCACTGCTTGGGCTGGAGGCAGAAATAGAGATAGGGCAATCTCCATTCTGAGCAGCCTGATGGGAGCTTTCACAGAGGGACAATAATGAAATGCAGGCAAAACATTTCATATGTATTACTTCTCTGTAATTTTTCTCTAATCCAAAAATCACAAAAATGCTGTAATTCTGCACAAATCTTGCATACTTGGATTGCGTATTTTTCCTAGCTACAGCAGGAATTGATAACAGGCTGCTAAATTACTGCTTAATAAACCACTAAATGAGTGCCATCTAAGATAACGGGGCATTAAATGACAACTATTCAGGGAAAAAGTAGATGTGCAGAAAGGACTGCAAGAGGACTCTCTGCATAGACAGAAATTGGATTAGTCATCTCATCTGTGCCAGTGGTGAAATTCAAACTGAAGCAGATGTGAAAAAAAGGGAAAGTGGTTTGATTCTGTAACATGCCAAAGGAAGGAGAGCACTCCTCTGCTCCTCACAGCTCTGTGGTGCAGGGGCAGGTAGGGCTTACAGTACAGGGGTACTGCGAGCATTTACATGTCATAAATGAAAAGACAAAATGCATTTTGTATTTCTGTCTCTGCATTTCATAGAATCACGGAATCACAGAGTCTATGAAACACAGAGACAGAAAACCAAACAGCATTAGGTAACACGGAGTTAAAATATTATCAGACAAAATATCAGAAGAGATAGAGAGAGTGGAGAGTTTCAGGCTGCAAAGACAAACTCGAATTGATCCCCTGATTTCAGTGGGGTTTAGGTATTTGAATGACTGTGTGTCCTGTAAATGTAAGGGCCTTGATTGTACTGGTGGAAAAGCACCTTCAAAGTCTGTGAGGGGTTGCAAAGCTTTAGCCCATACATCACAGCCTGGTGTCATCCATCTGCAGGCACGTTTGTCCCAGAAGGCAGAGAACATATTTGTTTGGCTTGTAGGAGCTGGAAAATTGTATCATCTGGGCTGATACTTAATACGTCTGCGGTGTAGTATCACCAATGGAGTTATGACAAACAGTCTGAAGGCCATATTTCTGGGGAATGACATAATCAATGACAGATCCTGGTCTAATTTAGGTAGGTTTGGAGTGCAGAGTTTTAAAGGGAGAAAGTGGAGTGCTACAGATTTCCTCTCCTTAATATTTGCTACCCGTGGAATGTAAAACATTTTGTTTCAAAGGACTTATTGCCTGCTTGGTAGTGTTTTCATGTCTCCATTATCTCGAAAACTGTGTAGACATTTTAGTTAAATGTCAGTGCATTATAAAATATTGTTGGTTTATTATTTTGGCCTGCAGTGAACATCCAATTTTGGGCTGACAAAATGCTCTTTACTCATCTTCTCCCCATAAATTAGCCATGTTTATGCACAGTACAGTATTTTATATATATCAGACTGCGACAAGAAATCTTAACTCAGGTTAAGTTTTCTTAAAAAAAAAAAAAAAAGAATTTCAGTTGATTTTTCAAATTGTGTGTCTTAATGTTTTTTAGTTAAAAGAATAGGGACAAGTTGTCTTAAGGGAAAAAAATGTGAATCAAGCTGGATTCTCTTTCCAGAGTTTCAGTTTTTTTTGTCATACAGGTGTTAGATGCTTAACTTTCAGGTCAGTTTCTTTATCTTGTAAAACGTGGTTAATTTGTAACATTTAAAGGTGTCTAAGGACATGGTCATTTAACTTGCAAAGGAATTAAATTCAAATTTTCAAATCTTTTAATCTGCAACTATCTGTTTCTGGAAGTGATTAAAAATTGTAGACATGCAGGTTATCTATATGAAAGCTTACCCAGCTCCACAAGTTTTATTTCTGTACATCTCCAGAAATTATTGATTTTGGCAGTGCTGACCAAGCAGAGATCTTAGCTTTCCCCGGTCACCTGGAGTAGCTCAGAGGCACCAGTGCTGCTTTGTCAGACTGAAAATCTGAGCTCAACTCTCTCCCAAAATGCTCCAGCTCCTTGGAAGCCAGTGCCTGAAAGGTATTTTGGAGGTGACAGGAGGGGTAAGCATTGACAGTTGATGCAATTCTACATTGCATTTAATATGTAAAGGTTTGTTTTGGCAGAGAAAAGGTCTTTTTGATACTGTCGTGTAGCTGACAAATAGCTGAGTTTCATCCTTTGTTTCTTACCTACTTTAGCCAATTTAATGCTTTTGAATTGAGGAGGCTTTGTAAAAGTAAATATCACTACAAAACACACTCAGAGATCTTGTGAGGATAAATCCTTCAACATCTGGGAATTTAAACATTGTCACAGAAAATCTTGAAAATACATATGGAAACAAAAATGAACTTGCCATCCAGATGAACTTCATGTGGATTCACATTTTATGAGGAGTATTTATTTTTGATTTATTTTAAAAGCAAACATCCAGGATTAATAAGAAAACCCAGTTTGTTGTTTGCTTTCTATACTTTGGAATATTTTTAATAATATGGAGTTGTTCCTAGTCCTTGGCTCTCACAGTAAAATTTCAGCATTCTGCGGTTAGTCTTAGACTGCCTATCAGCTTCATAGGCAGATTGATATATTACAGAGATGTACCTTTCTTTAAGGCAAATTTGTGAAGTACATGTACACCACCATTTTAATTGCAACACTGCACACAATTTTGTATAACATCCGTTTATCTTTAGGAGAGGCTGGGGGTTAATTTAGTGAAAAAAATAAATGTACACTAATTAGAAGATGACAAGTCATAGCTGATAAGGTCACTTGTCAGACAAATATGAATTCAATATCTATTGCATAGACAACTACATTTTCTCTGGCCTGGAGCAAACAATTTCTCTTTTGGAATACCACAAATGTTTACAAGAAAGATGTTGAGAAAACTCTTTTATTTCTACTACATTCAGTGTAAAGCATAATAAATCTAATTAGAAACAGCAGTTGAAGTTATAATGTTATATTCTGATTTGGTGCACTATACTGTCAGTGATTTCAGTAGCTTTAGACTAATATGAGTGAACTATGAATCTGATTAGTGCTCAACAAGATGTTAGCAGAGATTAACCCCTGCAGGTTTTTTCACATTGTCTGTTCCAGTATAATTTTGTTTTATATATATAAGCTATAAGAGCAGTAATCAATCATCAAAATCTATTTGGTGTAAGTGTATGAAATGAGACGCTTAGAGGATGAAGCAATTGTGTTCCGTTAACCATTCCTGTGTTGGGGGGAAGGCCATTTAAGCACGTGAGTCAAAGTTTGGATAGATTTTACTCTAAAATGCAAAGCCATTTTCCAGGGTGAGTTTGGTCCATGGTCTATTAGATGGAGACAAAGCTACAGTTTGGGAGGAATGGCAGCCTGGCTGAGGCAGTGAAGCAATATAAACAAAAATCTGTCCAAGAGCACACAGCAATTCAGCAAAGAGGAAGCCAAAGGACAAGGTTTGTTCTCTGATTTTACAACATGCTCCTGTTTTCTTTTTTATCTCAAATGATAATGAGCTTTGCATCAGTTTTTAAGGAAATCAAGTTATAAACAATATACCCATAGGCAAGAGATTGATGTGTGAAAACAACCTACCATGAACCAAAGCTTTGTAATGACGTGCCCCTGCCTGCTTCAGCCTTCCTCTGCAAGACACGAGGTGGCTGCTAGAGCTGGGAGGGGAAAGGGGACAGAACATCTCTCACAAAAGTCCCCATATGGGCTGAATAAAAGAAAGGTGAAGCTGCTAACAGCACGAGCCATCCTTTGCCTTTGAACGCTCCTTTGAGCAGGTGCTGGCAGCAAGACAAGGGTGCTCAGGGTGACACTGCCAGCAGGTGAGATGTGACTTCAGTCCAGCCTGTCACTGCTTGAAAAAACGCCAGTACTGCAGCCTTCTTGGTTCTGTCTGCTCATGTCGGAAATAGAAATGAACTAATGAAGATGCAGAAATCAAATTCTACCTAACTATGGCACTGGTCTTCACATGTAAAGTGTGTGTGTGGGGGGGCGGTGAGGAACAGCCCTGGCACATTGACTATCTGCTATCATTTTATACTCAGGCAAATGACTTCAGGATGAACTACACACTAACAAACAGTGGTTTTGACTTTCAAGGATCTGTTTAAAATGTTTAAAATATACAGATTATGCCAGATGTGCTGTCACTAAAAGGGAGTTATGCTTGCTTTAGACATACATCAGTAAGTCCCCTAGCCATTAATGTGAGCTCCCACTAATGGCCTAAGGGCAGCCATTTTGTGTCTTCTGCTTGGGAGCAAAAGTGAATGAAGTCCACAGGGAAATAATGAAGTGATGTTGCCTATTCAGAGAAAATATTATCCCGAGAACACAGTACGATAGATCTGATCTTACATACAAGTATATTGTGAAGAGAAGACATTTTAAAGCTATGGTGACTTTCTTTGCTCATATATTGAATAGCTGGATTGCTTCAGCAATCTTTCACTTTTCCCTCAAAACCCTCCTTCTTCTTTTGTGCCCAGTTTGGAGCCATCAAGTACAATTATTCCATTTCTAAGGCCTTCCAGGAGTACAGTGAAAGGTGCATTTGTCATTACAAAAATATCTTTGTCCATGAGAACGTTTCATTCCTACTGACGGCAGCTTACACCATGGCAAAGCTCACAGGAGGCTTGATTAAAAGACCTGACTTACATAAGTAGAAACAAATGACTTTCAGGTAATTATAGCAGGAGCATGGTGTTTAGAGCCAAACAATATCACAGATAGTGCCTTAATTAGCAGCAAAAGTGATTTAGCAGAGTAATATTCTAATACCAATTCAATTGCTACAAATTATTAATAACAATGGCGGAGAATAACCAAGATCCAGTAACAACAAGATGCAGGATCTGTCAGAGAAAAATATATTGCCCCTTTAATAATGAGAATGTAATTAGAGTAGAACAATAAAACATATATTAATATTGAACAAAGAACACAATACCATAGTATTATGCTACACAGGAGAAGGAAAAAAAAATCCTACTGCTAAAATCCTAAAAGGATCTAAAAATCAAACTCATAAAAGTGTAGAGGTTAAGATTAACTTCTATAGATTTACCTCCTGATGCAAAGCTCATAGGACGTTAGACAGTTTCGGCTTTAAGCTGCCCTATGAGGACAAGGATTGTCACCTCCAGACAGACCTTACACAGATCTAAGGAAGCAGAAAGACCCAGAGAAATGTGGGCTGCTGGTCTCCTGTTGGTCTGAAGTCTACCTCCATATTCAGAAATCACTCTCTTACTCCCCTCTTACCTACTGCAGAAGAAGACAGCTTTATTTCTGTTTGAATGGTAACTGTGATAAGTATATTGTCAACTAGTACAATTATTAACACAAATCTGGAAATATTAGGTGTGTTTTTCTCTGCAGTTTCTGAAGTCATGTAATTCCATGTGAATTAAAAGTTGCTTTTCACTTTGATTTTTTGTTTTGTTTGTTTGTTTGAAGTCTAACCCTAATATTTGATGACAGAATATAGAAAAGGGGAATTCTGAAGGATGAAAAACGAACACAAGGTAAATAATAAGAATCTATTTTCATTATTTGAAAGTTCAGAACTATAATCTAGTCTCATGGAAAATGTGTACTTAGCTTGTGATTTCGATTGCTGTTGGAGCTGATAGCACCAAAATAGGAAAACCATGGGATCTGGATATAATATGGTTCAAAAAATGTCTCATCTCTACCTCAGAAATTTTCATTCATCCAGTCCCTACACATGGCCCCAGTAGACTAATCCATCCATATTTTTCTCAAATTACAGATCAGCGTATGTCTCAGAGTTGGCTTCCCATGCACACACAGCAAGCAATTTTAGTGATAATCCAAAGAGTTTCTCTTCCACATAGTCATAAGAAAAAAGAAATGCCCCACATCCCTATGAGTTTTCTGTTTATAAAGTAGGCATTAGAACCCCAAGCTGAAAAAAGTGGTATTATCTGAAATAAATCTGCGAACTCAGCTCTGTGACAAAGCCTTTTCCTGTCCCAGACAAATGCCAACAATAACAATAAATTAAAAACTGTTAAAAAAAAAAAAAAAAAAAAAAAAAGATTCTGAATTTATAAATTCTTTGCTGCTAGGAGATTGGAGGATTGGAGATTTATATATATATAAATATATATATGTATATATATATATATATACTTTTTTTAAAAAAAGCCCAGGTACAATGATTGTGATAGCAAATTTCCCCCAGGAATGCCAAGTAGGTATGAATGCAGTGAATTCCAAGAAGTTTTCAGTGTTAATTTCTGCTCAACAAGAAACACACACACATAAACAGCAATCAATAGTTGCTAAATGAAAAAGAAGTAGCAAATCAATAACTAGAGACATTTTATTTTCAAGCTTCTGCAAACAATGGAAGGGATGATCAGCCTGTGATTACGTGGAAGTAGCAGATATGGTTACAGCTCTTAAAAGTTAGTGAGCAAGGTCTTCACCCAATGTAAGTGTGTGCAGATCTGCTGGGTGGGAATATTAAGCCATATGGAAATTAGATCTGGGTTTCCATTTCTAAGTAAAGCAGATTTAACCATTTTGCGCATTTCCAAGGCTTGTTTTCCAGAAACAGGTTAAATCCCTATCATTTGTACTGTTTATCCATTTGCATCCCTTTTCTGCTAGTGGAAATTTACAGTTTACAGCTGGGTTTCTCTTCATTTCATGTAGGACGTCTGCCACTCTTGCCACACTAAAACCTAACCTTTCACATGCTAGTGCTTTTCTTGAGGCATGGGTTGTGATGTTAGAAAGAGAAAGGAATTGATTGTTAAACTTCAGGAGAATCCATTATTTGATTAGTGTAACAATACACCCGACCAAGATGACACAGCCTCAGCTCTGTCACAGGGGATCTCAAAATCCAGCTTTGGGGTTTTACTTTCACATTCATTAATGAAGTATCCTCATCTCATAGTGACCTCTGCAAAACAATGTCTTTAATGTCAGCTTAATGGTGAGATTATTATATACATTAAATGTAGGAATTATATTCAGTTAAATTGGCCTTGAAAACAATGATGTGTCTAATTTAAGTCAACTGTGTCAGTGATACATTATTATGCCATCTTAAGGCTGTGCTTTTATTTTTATTTTCTACTTAAATTTTCTACTCCCGGCAAAAGGAAATGCTCAAAATATTTTCCATGTTTAATCACCTGTTAATTTCAACTTCTTGGCACTGATAATAAAGTGCAATTGAATTTTCTTTGAAGCTGTTGCATACACACACACAAACACACACAAGTTTATCTCTATATATATATATAAAGAGAGAGAGAGAGAGCACCAGGATGTTATTTTACGAAGTTAATGAGCATTTCATACAAAGAGATTAAATGACTTGATATGAAACAGAAAGAAACCATGTAAAATTCACAATATAGAAAAAGAACTTATTTCCTTTCATGTGAAGTAACTAATCAAAGAGATTAAGAAGCAGTAATTATGTAAACTACTATAAAAATGGGTTAGGCCTTTCAGACTGTAGAAAAGACTTCTACTCTGGAGCCACACAGAAAATATAAAGTTCCAGTAATGACTTCCATGAATTCTAGCATGCTCCACTTAACTTCAGGAACTGTAAATAACATCTTTCTGACAGCTAAATCAATGCAACCTGAAATTTGAAAGTGTATTGACCCTCAAAGAAGCATCTGAGCTCTATCCTCTTTTTCACCATATGTCCATGCACTTGAGGGAATTCAAAAAAGACATTTTTTTTCTTGGAAAGGAAGTATAATAAGGAAGATGCTTCTATAACTTGAATCTAGCCAACATTATATAACGTTATATGATTGACATATCCAGCAGGTCAGTTTGACGTGATATGGCATACTTGGGAAACATCGCAGTGATATACGTCTGACTGAATAAAGACTGCCTGGGAGGTGGGCTTCTGTTTTTTACTGCAAAGCTGCAAAAACCCTTACAATCCTTAAATATGATAGGTGAGGCTTTCAAAAATGCTCAGCCTTGCCCTAATTCTTCCTTTCTCAAAACAAATGATAAGACTGCCATTGAAATCTGTGGAGATACCAATACTAACGCTGAGTCCTTCTCACTGCTGCTAATGTCACTTGTCACCTCTTTACTGATGTTATCATCACTGCTGCATTGTCGTTCCATTCTACATGTGCTTCATTACCATAGCAGTTGAAACCACAAACTGTTGTGAATATATCCCTCTTGGAATTGAGCAATGAAGGAAATAGCTATCTTAAATTCCATGTTGCATTGTAACATCCTCCTGCTTTGCAGCCAGCAAGTGGCAGAGCCAGAAGTTGCCTACAGGCTTCCTGAGCACCAGTCACAAGAGGATCCATCCTTTACATAGTCTTGTGCTGAAGTCAGAGATTCACATTTCTCACATACTGGTTTACTTTGTCTCCTTTTTACCCTTGAGTTAGCAGCAGTTTGTGGTTCTGATAAGAGATGGGAAAAGAAAATAATTCTTCATTTTCCTTCCTAAAATTAAAGACCAGCTCTGTGTAAGCCCTTCTAGAAATGAGCAGGAACAGAGCAGCTTGCTGTCTACAACTCACCTGGTTTCCAGCTTAAGGCAACATTTGGATACTAATATTTTCTAAATGTTGTGTCTGCAAAACTGGGTGATGGATTAGAAAAGTAACTTATTTTCCCTTTACCATATGTCAAGTTTTTCCTTTATCTTGCACATTTTCACATCCTTTTTTGGATACTAATATTTTTCCTGTTAATTCAGTATTAATTAAAGGCTCTGGTTTTGTATCTGTGCACGTATGGCAGTTCTCAGAGTACTGGCTGTTAGCTGGGATTTCACTGGCCCACCTCAGACCCAGACAACTGATCTGCTGCATGTAAGGGGAAAGGCAAATGAAGTACCACAGGAAGATGAGAATGAAGGTCACACCTGAGACACCTTCTCTCCCATCTGCCAAAGCCCACATTAACCTTTGCCAGGACCTCACTACATTACCAGTCATCCTTTCTTGCTTGAGGCTTGGGATTCATTTACAGAAATAGAACTTTCAGGGTCACTGTTTCCCAAAGTCATGAGAACTTCCATGTTGTGCAAGGGAAACCTAATTATTTTCTTTCTCTGACTCATCAGTGGGTCTCTGAATGCCTCTGGTTGTTTAGAAGTGCCTTAACATTTCCAGGCTGGACTAGTTCATCTCCACAGTTTGCTGTTAGAAATAGCAAAGATGTCACTTGTCTTAAAATATATGGTCTGCTGTTTCATTCCTAAAGGTGCTGTTATGCTAACAATAAATCTGCAAGAGACTGCAGGCAGAGCGTGGGATGTGATGTATTCAATATTCATCATGCTGTGACCCAAAGGAGTATCAGGACACTTTACATCAGGAAATTTCTCTCTCTAATTTAGCAGTTTCAAAATGATGGGCCAAAATACAGCCCGGGAGGTTGCAGTTGCATCTTCAATTGAATTTCATCCAATAAGCCAAAAGATTGTAAAAATATAATTACTGCCTCATTTCCAAAATGAAAGTTCAGACTAACTGGTTTGCCTTTTAATACTTATCTTGTCTATAGCTAATTTTAAGTGCCTGACAGTTTTTACTGACACTTTCCTTTTTCATTAGCTTTAACACTGGAAATTCCAATTGCTTCCTTCTGAGATCACTAGTAGAGCAAAGGACAGTTGCAAAGGCCATATCTGTATTGAAGATTATATACTTTTGAAGCACAGAAGTCACCAAGAATCAGAGAAGAGGGAAATCACAACAGCCTTTGGGAATGGGAAAGACACAAAATTTGGATAAGCATTCCAGGAAGAAGAGCGAAATTGCAGAAATGTTTAAGAGATAGCTCTCCTCCTCTTCCTAGGGAAGAAGCCTAGAAGAAGTGACAAAAGGAAACAGGGAAGCTGAGATTGAAGCAATGAAATCGATGCCAGAGTGGGACTGTAGCTATGATGCTGTGAAGGGAGTTACCAACAGACTTATTTGTTCCCCCAGCATCATATATTTAGATCAGCCACCGGGAAAATCAAATAGCATTTGTTTCTCTTCTCCCTGAAGATCTCCAATCCATACTTATATAAGATCCTATGTTCCTAACTTGGGTAATGGAAAGGGATGGGTGAAAGGCTTTTGTAACATATATATGATCAAATTATTATTTGCATTGCAACATTGAACATAGCCCTGTAGACAAAGGAGGGAATGGAAGAACCAGAGAGACAGACAGATGAGTCACACACAGTTGCATGGGCAACCTGCAGCAGATCCAGGCATAGCTCCCATTTCTAAATAACAGCCTAATGTGCATCTGGGCTATGCTTAAAATGGCTTTCTCTCTTGCAGTGATACTGCTGGCAACAAGCCTTGCACAGTAGCTCCAGAGGACAGAATGTGAGCTAAGGGCAGCCATGGGAAGAAAGCTTGAGACACCTTTTTTTTGTGAAGAAACATTTATTTTCTTTATTTTCTTTCCTGAGTGCTCAGGCCATTTTTCTGTTGATATCAGCTTCTCAATATTTCGTCTAAATCTTTAATCCAGAAAGTGAGTGTTCTTTCTTAGCATGTTAATATCAAGCAATGTTTAAATTTCAACTATATTGTAAGGAGGAGGCTGTCATGCATCCTTATAACAAATACACAGAATTTAAAGTAATGATCTCTGTGTTTATCTTCATCAGCCTTCTCGCCTCTGGTGCTCTGCTTAGATCAGATTATCTCATTTAAATAGCAATGGGTTATGAAAAAAAGTCTAATCTGTTCCCTCACTGTGTCACTGTGCATGCATACATTACTTTGTTTTATTTCATCCCTTAAGGCACTTGCAAGAAAACCCCCAAAGACCCTTTTAAGTCACATAAAACAAAACAAAACAAAAACAACAACAAAAAAAACCACGACTGCTGGAAAATAAGAGTTGTAGGGAGTAATGCTCTATACATGAGCTTTCCATAGATTTGGAATATAGAGAGTAATTTGATTTTTGAGTAATTGAACTGCCATTTTGGGGGGCAATAATATCTAGCTCTGCTATGCAGCAAATTTAATCCTTAGATTTAAAATTAATTTATAGGTCAATATCATTTTTATTCTACATGGCTGGTATAACTGAGATAGAGACAAGGAAGAAATGGCTGACCAACAACCTGAGTTATTTTTCAGGTCTCAGCTCACAAGATTGTTCTCCACAGCATAGTTTTTAATTTTCCCACTCAGTTCTATCAACCACCATATTGATGCAAGTCGTCCATATAGTAAATCAAAGAAGTTTTACCCGTAAGTGCAAGTTTGACTATTACCATCAAGCATATTTCAGAACGGTGTATAGTAAAAATCAGCATACCTCCACTGAAATCAGGGAAGATAATTTATATTGAGGTATAAATTAACTTATCTAGGTGAAGTCAGTGGGCACCTTAATTGATGGCAGGATCAGGACAAAGGTACTGTTGTGGTCTACCCTTGGTGCTTAGGAATATGGAACATTTAAATTTTATCTATTAAGTCTTAAAAAAATGAAAAAATTAATATAAAAGTGAGCTCCTAGTATATTTTAACTCAGTTGGCCCAGGACACTTGTCTCATTAAAAGATGATCCTCTGACAAAAAAGATGAAGATGACAGAAATTTTTTTTAAATGAAAGCTTAGTGAAAAGAAGTGAAGGAAAAGGTTATATATGGAAATATAAAACACGGGTGTAAGAATATCTTGTTCATCACTAAACTGTACTGGTCCTCCAGTGACTCAAATTTCAGGATCGCCATCAGGATCGCACACAAACTGCTAAAAGCAATTAAGAACTCATAAAGGCATCCTATAAAAGTCCTTTACTTAGGTGAATAAAGAAATGACGTATGAGAAGTATGCAAGCAGGGCTGATAAACACTATGGCGGTGCAGCGGGCACCCAACATGATTATAGTTGAAGATAATTAAAGGGAAGACTGGGTTCCTAAACTTGATGTTATGTTTAGTTCAGCACATTTAGGCATAACCAAGTGACTGCTTATTTGAAATATATACAAGTATTTTAATATGAAGTCCTTAACATGTCGGCTGTTTGTTACTGAAACAGCCACTTAGTATTGATTTCACAGAATGTCAGCTCCCGAGATTTACATTTTCACCTGGAATCTATTAAACAAAATGCTATCAGTTTTAATTTGAATTGTATTTTAAAATACTACTGCAGTCTGCAATCTGCTTCTGTAGTTTCTTCATTTCAAACAGCTGCTGACTCACACTGTACATAATTAATTTAAGTATCATTTGAGGTTGCTTTAATACAATTTCTTCATAAGTACACAAGTAACATACCAGATATTTAGAGTTCAATACATTAATTACAGACAAAAGACAGTTGTCATGGTTTCTATCACAGACTGTGTGAAAGGTCAGTACATCCCCAAATTCATTATAACCTCAAAGAGTTCAGTTACCATTGGTCTCTGGTCTCAGATGAGTCTGTATTGAGTCACATGAGTTAATTCCATTTATATGATTTTATGAAGCAGGATTATCAAGTTATACCTTTTGAATTAAAAGAAAGGTTCAAAAAACAAATGAACTCAGAACACCAAACCCTTATGGTGAACAAAGCCCAGGCAGGCAGAAAAGAACATTTTACCTCACAATATTTCAGCTACCAGTTGATGGACTAATTAAGCACAAGGGATATTCAAGGAGGAGAATGGGAGAAAGCCCAACCACACTTTCTCCCCTGAATGCCATCTGACAACAGAGGGGATGCCCAGGGCTTGGAGCAGTGACAGCAGGGGTTGTGTAAGGGTCCATCACCATGCCAACTGGAGACAAGGGCAGAAGAAATATTTCCGTTTGCTTTGGGCATGAAGCAAGATTTCCTTTCACTTTTGGCATTTCTGCTTTGAAAGTCCTTAGGATTCTTACAGGTTCTGGATTTCATCAATGAATATTTACAATTGTCTTTAATTTAAATGTGATTTAAAGATACTTTACCAGTACAGAGGCATTCTGAGGGTATGATATTCCTTTAAGTGTGAGCACTAAACCATCCACACAATACTCACTAAGGTATTCTGGTTTTTAAACTTGCTGGCTTGGGAGTTTCTTACACTATGGCTAAGAAATGCATGCGCATGCATGTGCTTGCTGTTAGCAAAGTGAAAATTGTATTTTTTTCTCAATGCTACAGCTTAGAATATTTTTTAAAGCTATTTGCTGAAGTACAGTTTCTTATGATCTTGAAACATGCTTTCCTGGTTCAAAGACAGCAACTGGTGGTTTTTTAAATTAAAAGATGTTCTAATGAAAAGCTCCTTAGTCGCTTGTTCATGCAAATAAGTACTGTTAGTTTTGGTAATTGCTTCCTTTCTAGAAGAATTATGATACTGATACAGATTTATCAATCACAAACACTAATAGTGGAACATTTTACCTGTGCTGCAGCTCATGAATGGCAGCAGAATTATTAGTTTCCATAGCAACACCATCTCCACTTTCCAAGGTCAAAAATTCCTCCCATCCAATCAGCAGAAAGTAAAGTGTGTCTTCCTGTGACTACCTTGATATTCTGTAAAAACAGGAAGAGATATTGGGTAATTGAAGTAGAGATTCAGAACAAATGCCCCAATTTCCCTGTGTAAAATCCTGTTCTTCTGCACCACTGAAGATTCAGACATGTATAACACAATAAATCAGGATCATCCCAACACAAAACTAATTCCAAAAAAGATACAAAGCTGGAAATGAGCTCCATGAAAAGCATATGTAATGTCTGAGGCCCATCCATCCTCTCCTTATGGCACAGAGAACATGAGCACAGGACCAAGTTTCTCCAAGTGAGAAAGCAAAATCTGTGCTTGGTGCATTCACCAAACACGGCTGGGTTAGGAGACAGGGTATTCGCAAGTACTCTTCTTGCCTGCTAAATGGTAGTCACACTTTATGAAGTTTCTTGCCTTACAGTAGTCTGCCTTCTAATCCAGGAGAGGATCCTTTGGTGAATGTAATGTAACATAAGCAGTTACTGGTGCAGAATGGGAGCTCTCATATTGGAGGAAAAAGTAATATAATATTTTAGATGTACTACACAAAACCAAACAACAACAACAAAAACACTTTTTTTTTTTTTTTTTTTTTTTTTTGTCGTCAGGTTTATTCTTCAGATATAAAACATGAACCCACAAGGATTTACATAATAATTTGCTTTAATTTCCTTTGACATTTCAGTCAACATATGATGTATTAAACCAGGAAAAAAAAATATGTGTTTGGCCTTAACTCCCAAAGGGTAAACTTGTAATTTACTGTTGGGAATCAGTTCATAAAAGAGCTGAAAAGAGAAATTACTTAATAAAATGGGTTTACAAAATCATAAAATCATTCTAAACCCTTTAAGTGCTAAAAAATTTCCCCTGAGAAATTGCATTTATGAGCCATGTTTAGGGATCCATAGCCTCTTCTCATTTGTCTCATTTTTCATACCAGTGTGAAAAAAATCATACAGGGTTATCCTAGAATTTAGTACTGATGTGAACGAGAAAGATAGTTTTAGCAATCAGGCAATCCTGCTCCAAGCAATATTAAATGCACCTAAAATGTACTTAGCAAATATTTATCATCCTTCAGAGATTTACAATGATACAAGACTGTCCGTAACTTCCTTGGGAAACTGATAATGTTGTCAGTTTAAAAACTATTCCTATTTTTTTTTATTTGTCTATTCTCAATAGATATGGATTTCTCTCTATAGCTTTTGCATGTTTGGAAAGTATTATTTTATCTTATATTAGAGTATTCCTACTTTGTTTATCCTAAATCATTATTTTACCTTGTCTCTTCTGGATTATTTCAGCATAGCAGGCACTTTTCTTTAAGCACACTGCCCAGAGCTGGGCACAGTCGCTCACCTGAGGAACCAGTGCCAAACAGCCATTTTCTGTTTTCACATCCCCAAATGAAGATTGCTCTTTAAAAAAAAAAAAAAAAAAAACAAAAAAAAAAAACTTGCATTCAGTTCAGGCTCCACTCTAACTCCTTCTTTAAACCTTCTGCCTATACTGAACGTGTGCATCGATTATTTCTACCTAAGTGTGAAACCTTGTACTTTTCCTTATTGAATTGGATCATATTTATTTCACACACTTTCTTCTGTTTGTCAATATTTGTCTCAAAGCTGGTGTACACATCACAGATATTTAAGACCAAAAAAAAATCTTATCTTTTTTTACTTGTCCTTCCTAAACAGAATGTACCCTTCCAGATCAATACTGCAGACATGGCAATTGTTATCTGGTTTTGTTTGTCAGTTAAGGGAGAGTTTTTCTTATTTACTAAGGTTTCATGTTAATTCCTCCCATGTCTTATATTAATTTTGTGACTTTGACTTTTCCTTATGTCCCTGCCTTCCTGTTTCCCAGTTTTATCCTTTTTCTAATGCTAGGTTCACAGGAGGGATCTGTTGTCTGCAGGAAGGTTCCTCAAATGACCGTGACCTGTGTGTCCAGCAGCACCTCTGGGAGAGGAGGCTCAAAGTGCCCATTTACTGACAGAGCACCTTGTTGGATGTGAATGGGCTCTCAGCATCAGCAGATAAGAAGCAGTATTTGTCAATGCTTTACCCTTGTTTTGCTGAAGTTATTGCAATGAATTTTGCACATTCCCATGAGCTGTGTTTCCTTGGCATTTCTATTTGCATTCATCTCCTGTGCTGCATGTTTTTCTTTTGTTGTTTTCCTGGATATGGGCAGTGAGCATTTCCCAGTGCTTCCCACTCTGCTCCCACCCAACTTCCTTTCCTCAGGTTTTCGCAAACACGTTCTGTTTCTGGTCATTAAGTATTTACCATGCAAGTTATTTTGCACACACCTGCTGAAATCCCTTTTAAAGGTGCAACTGTTGCCAAAGGCACTAATTATGGCTCAAAAGAAATAGAATTTAAACACTCCAATATTACTCATGTGCTTTCCAGGGGGGGATATTTTGAGTCACAGAAAATCACCAATACAACCCAATTAACTGATCACATGCCTCCTCTTCCAAGATACTCACCCTTTCCTACAAGGACAATTCCTTCCAAAAAAATAAATCTGTTTTGTCGTCTCCTCTTTCAATTATATGTAAGTCTTTTGAAACCAAGAAGCAAATACCTCCTGCTGACAGTATCCAGAATATATTTCCAAAACTATTCATATTTCTGTAGGCTATTGATTAATCTCCAGAACTGTAGCTCCTTTTGAGGCTGCAAATCTGGGGCATTACTGCAGATATACACACATATATATATATGTATGTATATATATATACATTTCCTGTAAGTAACCCAACTGTTTTACTTATTTCACTGACAAACACAAGGACCTAACTGGCAAGCAGGCACTTAATAATTTTTACGTCTTTCCAACAGCAGCTTCCATGGGATTATTTACTGTCAAACTAAATCAAGAATAAATGAAAAAAATGAAATATTTATGACATAAGAAAAATCTGGTTCAGACTAGAAACCCCAAACTGGCATTAAATCAAGAAATGTAACAAGATAAATCGTGCCATCATACTCTTTGTTTTCTGGATGTAACACTATCACTTATTATAATTGTTATGTCACAGTTTGAACCATCAGTCTAGATAGATAGATGGAAAACAAAGTATGGTAAATATGATCATGGGGGAAACATTACATTTTCCCCTAAAAATACTGATTGCACATCCATTTGTCAACAGGGTGTAATTTATACAAATATATTTGTTACAGAAGTAGTCAGCATCATTATTTTTTTTTATTTTTATTTTTTTTCATGAGAGAAAACAAGTCACTAGGAAAGGACTCAATCCACAGATGTTTTTTAGCTGCCACTTTTTCTTTTCATGTGTCAGGGAAGGAAACCTATATAATGCTGAGACTTCCAAATGTGATGTGTGGGACATACAGGTGCAAACCTGAGATGAACAGACAGAAATTCTGCAGTGGAAATAAAGTGGCTGCTATGAGTTTGCGGGAAACCCACTGGCCAACTATGGCACTGCCTGGCCAAGCCGTGCATCACCTGCTTCCCATTGCAAATGCTCCAGGTAACGTTACTGGAGAGAAAAGGTACAAAATCATTTCTTTCATCACAACATTTATTTTGGGATATCTGGAATATTGATAATTTCAATCTAAACATGGTATTTGGGCAGGAGATATAAACACGAGATAAATAACTTTTTTTTTTTTTTTTTTTTTTTTTACTGCACTTATCTTGCACTGCATTTTGCATTGCACTTAACACATAAAGGGAAAGCTATTTTAGCATATGTCCTAATTCTCCTAATTCCTAAGCTTGCAATTATACAATTATACTGCTTTTTTTTTTTTTTTTTTTTTTTTTTCTTCTTTTTTTCTCCTGAAAATTAGATCTGGAAGTGATAAGATATAGATTCATTTATTAATGAAAGTGGTCTGGCATATATTTAATGCAGTAACATAAATACTAATATTTTGTTCATTAGTTCATAGTTTGAACAGAGGTTTAAAGTATTGTATTGTCTTGGTTTCAGGTTTTGAGACCTATACTTTCTTCTACTGCTTATTTTTTTGAGTAACAAAACATTTACAAGATCAAGTCTTTGACAAAGAATAAAATGCAATTCTAGTGTCATCTGAGCTTTCATGAAAATATGCAACATTTCACATTTCTGCCACAACTGTCTGTTATCATTGTAAAAGCAAAAAGGAGTCAGTTCAGGTGGCAAACTGACATCTTTCCAAGGTAAAAGTTGTCAGGCAGTGGGAATGATGAGATTTTGCTCTTAGCTAAATTCAAGCAAATTGACATTTTTACCCATGGCAAAATGTAGCTATGTTTGCAGAAGGAGTAACTTTTTGACCTGGTGAAAGAAGCAGTGGCTAACAACAGGGATTTGGGGGCAAAATTCCACAGTGATGCTGGCAGAGGATCTTCAATCCGGAGCCCGTATATTGGTGTAACTACCTATAGAACGAGATCTGTGGAGCGCATGTAGGAGGAAAAGGATAAAAATGTGGAGATAAGAGGCTATAATCCAGGGAGTGCATGCATAGCCTTTTTATTCTGCAGCCTCAGCTTTCCCTCCCACCAGCTTCCACACATCTATATTTTCTTTTGAATTTGGCCTTACATACTTTTGTATTCTTCGTCTGCCAGGAAATAAGCTGAGTCTGTCCCAGCTAGGCTTGCATTCTTGGCACACCATAGCTCCTGATCTCTATATTGTCTCCTGAGCACCTGATTTGAAGGCATCTAATGTGAATTTTCTCATGAATGCCAATGATATACAGCTACATTTTTCTTTTCAAACTTTTTATCCCTGAGGCGCTTTCTGCACTCAAACTATTTTCCAGATATCCATAACAGACTGAATAGCAAATACTTGTAACTACCAGAGCAGAAGCAGAAAAGACCAGCTTTACAGGTTCCAGCAAGATTTACCTATGCTGTTGTAGTACTTACTGCTTATTTAAAATTATTGAACCATATTTCAAAGGAGAAAAGTACCTGACTTATTTAACTAAGGTGTCTGATACTTATTACTTATTACTTATTACTCATATTCCCTTTTTCACAAAAGGACTTGAATTGTCATTTGTTTTTAATTCCTGACTCCTATAGCTTACTTTTGCTAGAGAAACAGAAAATACTGTCGCTTATTTGTAATTTAATTTTTTTTTTTTTTTTTGGGGGGGGGGTCAAGTCTCATCTCTTCAAAACATTTTCCAAAATCCTAACAGTTCGTTGTGTTTCAGGTGACATTGTGATCAATGTAGCATAGGACAATATGGATGCTTTTATTCCTTAAACTCCCCACTTTAAGGCACCACATTGGTGTATGAGGGGTAATGGACTGGACTCTACTTTTGTGTCTGAGATGGGTAATTTCATCTCCACAGATGGATTCAATGATATTGAAATAAGCATGTATGATGGGCATAACTGGCTTACTGAATAATAACGGGACAAGGCAAAAGGTTTGCATTGAGCAAGCTGTCAAAAAGGATCCACCACCCCTCCGTCAGTTGAACCTACTCATCCCATGATGAAGGATTCTTCTGAGGATTTACTCCTTTTTCTTATGAGTACAAAAGGTAACAGAATTTTCACATTTTTAAAATCATTTTGATTTTTCATATAGATTCGTTTTCACTGAAAGCAGCATTTATAAGGCTTTATACCATGTCTTTGAATATTGTCCAATGAGGATTGCAATGGAAGCATAAACTGTCTGGATCTGCTTGGAAACAGAAGCCCTCCTGTCCTAACAATGCACTGCAGAAAGTACCCATGTGCTCTGTGTGCAGTTAGCATCCTGCTAGCATTGCTGTGGCAGTGCCCTGGGAAGACGTTGGAGCAATACACTTTCATCAAGACATTGTGAATATATGCACCTATGTCATGCAACAGCACAACCATTTGCATGGGCATTCACAACTGTAGGTAACTGAGTCTCAATAGGAAAGAGGCAATGAGAGGATTTGCTATTATTTAACCCAAACATAAAGACTGAAAGATACAAACCCGAGTGTATTGAGCTGTTGACATATCAGCATAAAAATGTCTTTCAACAGTAGCATGCTTAAGTTGTAATGAATTTAGCTTTGTAATACAATCACAGCCCTTGTGCTTAACCAATCCTTAGGAAAGCACAGTAAAGGTACAGTTATTGCATATGGTCCATGTTGTTTGAAGTATTTTTACTAGTACTTTTATTATGATTTTATTTTATTTTATTTCAGTTTACACACTGTATGCAATGCCAGCAATCATTCTGAAAAGGTTTTCTCTTGGGCAGTATAAAATTTTGCTACTCACACTTCAGCACTGTTGGTAGTGTTTCCCTGTAACTTAGGAGATGTAGACATATTAGCTTTTTACATATGTATGTGTCTATATGTATTCAAGTCTGTATATATATACATAGTACAAACAAAGGTATAATTTGATTCAATCATCTCAATTTTAGTAACTTTTTTAACATGAAATTACAGTGTTATTTCTACTCTTTGCAGTGATATGTATGATAAATAAAGACAAAAATATTTAATTGTGGTGTAATAGGATAAAACTAACACAGAAATTGTTTTAATCTGAAGAGTGGTGAAGGGTTTTCTATCCATTACAAACCCTGTCTGGTCTATTGGTTTCTTACTCTGAGATGCATTAATCTGCATGGGGAATGTTAGGGTGCCCTTGTGCAGCCAATATACCTCCCTTCAGGGTATGTCTTCACACCTGCAGCCTTTCAAGAACAATGCTGAGCTGTGCCAAGTGTTGGCTTGAGTCCAGACTCATCTCCAGAAATCTTTCAGGGAAATGATAAAACTAAAATATTCTTCCAATTCAGGTTAACACTGCCCAGAACAGTAAATGGCATTCAAATGAACTGCTTAGCCCATTACCAGAACCACAGCCCCTGATTTCATTACAAATAAAATACCAGAAATTTTATTCCTATTTATTTATTTCATTTTGCATGATATCTGTAGCCACTTATCGTGCCTGGCTTTGTATATAAACATGTTGTGGCTCAAGTCAGTTAAAGAAAATGTATGGTTTCAGAGTCGACCCTTTAGTTTATAGCAATTTCTATTCTGTAGTCTCCAGCACAAGGAGGATTACCTATTGGAATGCTACTTATATGTAAGACTGCCCAAATTGAGGATAGTAAAAAATATTTGACACTTAATTGAGGCAAGTCATTGTATGCATCTTTTAAATTATTCAGTGAATGATTGTTTTCTGCTAGTTAGTCACCCCACATTACCCTATGTAATGTAAAAAGCAATTGTATCGGCTAAAGTAGTTTAGAAATATATATCATGAAGATTAGTATTCATCACTGGAGGTGGTAGCAAGGATCAGCATCCATTTACAGTGAGTAAGCTGCTCAGCTTTAAGATCCTAAAATGTGATATCAAGAAACACAAGAACTCATACCCCACTACAATTGCACTTCAGTTTCAACTACATGTGTCTCAGTGCTAAGTATCCTCTGCTTCTAGCAGAAATTATTGCTTCTGATTTCAGGAAAATGTGTTTGCTACAGTAAATTTGTAATGAGGATAAGCCTAGGTGTCTTTGACTGTGGATTGGTAGCCTGCAACTCTTTTCATAAACTAAACAGAAGTGAGGAAGAAGCAGAGTGAGGCAAAGCAGAGTAATTATTTATCTTACGTTGTTTGATAGAAAGAAAAATGTCAGCCACAAAAGCTTCCTGGGGCAAAATGGATAACCTTAAAGAAAGATTTGTAGCAGTGGTAGCAGTATTTAGCAATGACTGCCATGTTTCCAGCAACTGAGGGAAGGCAAAACTAATTCAAGCTTAGAAGTTTCTGTAGGCAATATTTACAGTGCTTTGCCAAAAGCTTATGTGCTATTGACCTGCGATCTCTTTGCTCGTGCAGATACACCAGTCTTGGATGCGTGCTGGAAGAATTAAACTCAAATACAATTTTCCATTTCTTTTACATTTCTGTTTGCAGCTTAAGTCTTGTGTTGTATAGCATGCAGTATGTATGAAAACAGAAATATATATATATATATATATATATTACATAAGTTACTAGACTTGAGAATACATTAAGTTCCTGGCCCAGCTGTGTAATGCAGTCATAGCCTCAGTCATCTCCAGATGGAGTCAAGATCCAGGTATTCCCCAACCTTTCATAGAAGGCTTTCACTAAAAGAGGGTGGACTGACCTACAAACGTTTCAGTCATTCCCCCATCTGGATGACTGCAAGACCTCACAATGACAGGAACAAGATCTAATGCCATTTTAGTTTCGGCACAGTGGTTTAGTCACCTAGCTATTTTTTACATTTATCAAGACAGAGCTCTTGCTCTTTTAGTTTCATCCCTTGCTGTGCCCCTGTATCAGCATGAGGACTATCATCTGCCATCAAAATCTTCTAGATGAAAACCAGAAACAATCATAATTATTAAGCATTTAAATAATGCTGTATATACCAAAGAAGTATTCATTATCAGACCTGTTGAAAGTCCAAGTTTCCATGCAGAACCTACTAATCAGAATAGTTAAATAAAGACATTATAGAAGGATTTTAACATCTACTACAACATGGTGTAAATTTAAGCCATACATGAGCTTTATATAAGGGCTTGGATTATGACTTCGAAATTCAGGTGTCATTCAGGTTATCCATCTTGGTGTAGGACTTTCCATCTCTTTTTCTTGTAACTGACAGAACTACAAGGGACATATGATGGCTGTACACATTCTTCAGATAAAATAGTGCTGCTATCATTTAACTTCTATATATGTAGGAGTGGACATTCACACATGTATGAAACCTGTCCTATAAGTTTCAATGACACGGGAGCTTCAAACTAATCTTCAGACATCTCTGCAAACTACAGAAGAGAACAATGCCCATGTAAGTTAGAGTTGAGAAGTTTTTATCATATAGATAGTTTCCAGCAATTAGAAGATTCTCTGCTGATCACTCAATACAGTCTATAGTAATTACTGAACAAACATTGAGATAGAAAAAGTCTGATAAGAAAGACTGTAGAAATTTGGTCGAAGTGTGTGGACCAAATTTCAATACAATACATTATGAAATACCTGAATAGATCTGAAAGTATTAAATTTACCAAACTTGAAAATATATCTTGTGAACTAATTATCGTATTTATTTTAACATGTTCAAAAACACTAAAACTAAATGTCTAAATGTTATGCAAATGCTAAAAGCATGCAATATTCTTCATGCATACAAAGTTTAATATCTACATAATACCTGTGAGTAAAAGCTTAAGAACTCTGGAAAACAGCCTTCCAAATATTATCAGTTTAATAATAATAAGAACCTTGATTCTATTCCAATTGAAGTTAGAAGCAAAATTCCCATTTCTTCAGTAAAATGGGATCAAAATTAGAATGTCTTCAAAAGATACTGTGTAGGTTTCTTCAAGGATGGGGATATTAATAAAGGAACTGCTGATAAACCTTTACAATGATATCTCGAAGACTTCACCTCTTTCAAGATCTCATGCAGGCAGCAGTTGTTTCAATATGAGCCTTATATCACAGGAACACTTTAATTTGTGCCACCGTAAAGTCTGCTATTCAGAGTTTTCATTGTAATCTTTTGCTTGCTTCATATTTAATATCACAGATCTTTTTATTAAAATCCATATTAGAGGTATCATGATATCTTTATGGGGCTCTCCTTTCAAACAAAATAATAGCCTTCAGTAGAAAAACTCTTCCTCCTGCATTCCTTATACCTCTATACCTCCAGCTGCTGGCCGTGGAGGGAAACACAGTGTGTGGAGGTTCAGGTCAGCTCATTTGGTTCCTACCGCTCCTGCTGAGGACAAACTACTGCATTACACAGAAGCATAGTTATGAGGCTCCAACACCCAGCGATGCCTTTCTCTGGCACCGAGTCCTTGAGCTAAAGGGCAAGGGGATTTCCCTGCAACAGCTCACAGATCTCCTCTGATCAGCATGCAGCAGGAATTTACTCTTCACTGGGAGAGTCCCCTTTTTATTGTTCTTGGCTTGTTGATGGATCATACATTTACTGGCACAGAATCTCATTTGCAGTTTATTGCTCTAACATCTGAAATGATCTCTCTCTCTTGCATTTCATTGTTGCTCATTGTTTGTTATTCCTCCCAATTACAGCCAGCCAGCTTCAGACGCTGGGCTCCCAAGCCCAGAACGAGCGCCAGTTGCTCGTCATTGCAGCACCTGGCTAGCAGCTATTTCTACGTAAAAAAATACTGCTGCAGACAGTTTATTAAGAAACTATTCATTTTCATATTCCCTATTTTGGAGAAGGGAGGAATTAAATACTTTGCATGCACAGTATGTCAGGCACAAGGTATGAAAGAAAGCAAGACATGACATGTATCATGAGTGGTTCTGACTCAGTATCAAATGTGACACTTGGAAAGATATGGTGCATTGAGTGTCCCCTGGCCGCTCCCTGGGCTTCCTTCTGGGGTTACTGACATCCTGGGACAACTTGTCAGGAAAAAATAAAAATTAAAAATCAGACTTTCCCAGCTAAACAAAATACCACAGAAAAGCTGTAGGAAAAGGAAAGAAAGCTAAAACTTTGTGGAAGCCAGTCTCAAGGCAAGAACCCACGGTTTCCCGTGTGCAACGTAGTGTGGTTGCATGCTGTGCACAGACACCCACCAACCCACCAAAAGCTCCTCCCAAAGTCAGCGTGTGGTCGAGCAGAACATTGGTGGAGTCAGTTCCTTTTTGAAGAGCTGGAGAAACACTCTTTTGGACCAGGGGCCTGGAGAAATTCCTTCAGAAGGAGAGCAGGGAGTGTGCCTGTCACTGCTGCCTTGGCAATTCATGGATTAGTGTTCATATTTGTAAACAAAGCCCAAAGTGAAAACAGAGCTAATTTTGGACAGGAACCTGGAAATCTGCCAAGTTATTAACAAGTGGTCTTCAGCCTGGCACAAGGTATTAACGACACCATGAATGTAAATTATTAACCTCAGATTTCCCCAGAGAGCTGTCAGGAAATATTTAGATTTTGTAATAGCCATGCATTTCTCTGCAGCAACAAATAAGGAGGCTGGGACTATTTCTGTGCTGACCTCGGAGAACACAAATACTTACAGGTTAGATGAATTTAAACCAGCTGGCAATGAGACTATGTTGAATAATAAATAATATAAATAGGAACCAGGCAGGACAGTAATGCCAGGGTGACTGTAAGATTAGCTGAACCATACATGGCCATTATTTTTGCCTAAGATGAAGTCTCTAATCATTTTATTTGCATGCATATATGCATGCATATGTGTCAGGAGGGACAGTTAATTTCAGGGCTTATTGTTTAACAAGTAAATGATTCAGCATGAAATGATGATCCTTACCATTCCCTTCCTCCTTGCTGATGTTATTTCTGTTTATTGCTATTATTTAGAATCTCCTTGATAATGAGGAAAAGAAGAACATAATCAAGCTGGATTCTATGTGAAATCGGACTTAATTCATCATAATCTACGTTTTTTAAGAACAGCAGAGTGATTGTACTAGTGTCTAGACAGGGAAGAAACATGCTTGTTCACCTGTTCTGCTTGAGCAACAGATCTGGATGCTGATGGAATTCAGAAAATGGAAAGAAGGGGGAAGTCTTTTAAACAAACCTAAGGAAAAAATCGTAATAGCCATGCCAATATCGGGCCAACTGAGCCCAGTTATCATTTAGCTGCAATGAAGTTTATTGTCCTGGTTTTAATCATTTAATGATTAAAAGTGACTCCATGACTCCAGGAACAGAGATGCTGGTAATTATGCTTTTAATTATTCCTACCACCTTAAAGTTGTGACTTTTTATTACTTTTATTTTATTTTATTTTATTTTATTTTATTTTATTTTATTTTATTTTATTTTATTTTATTTTATTTTATTTTATTATTCATCTGAATTTTGGGGGGAACAAACCACACAGCAGCAGGAAGCAGAGTCCTAAGCCTTTCCCCAGTGAAATAATGTCACAGGTCTTCTATTTCAGCTATGCTTATGGTTTTAATATCATAAATCTGGCTGATTTGTCCTAGATTGTATGTTCAGTCCTGAAAAAAATTACCAGAGATAGTTGCTTTGTAGTATTTTGTCTCAATGACTGTGAGACAAGTAAGAACATGTAAAGGGCAATGCCCATGCAAGAGCTGTAGTCCATGCACTGGATAAGCCAGAGAGGAGGAAGGGCAAATAGATGGAAACTGGGTGATGTTTCCCTGTTCAACCAAGCCTGATCTGGGTGAACAGAAGGCCTGCCATTCTCAATTAAGGCTCAGAAGATAAATGATTTATTAGGATTTAATGAAATATAAATAGCCATGTCTTTCTTTAACAACTTGCCACATATCAGACATTAAGCACTGTTTTGATTTTTAGAAGATGATGATCATGTTTCAAAGCACAGTACAGCTTATAGACTTTATTTTTCTATTTAAATTAGCAATTTGTAAAGAAAACATGAGCTGTGTGGCTGAATATATAAGGAGAAGCACATGTTAATGTGATCTAAATATAAGCACAAGGTTAGAGGCTCTTTTTATTTTAAAGAATCACTTGGCACATTTAAAATAAGACCAGCCTATTTTCCCTTTTCATACAATTAAATATGCTTTTTTTTTTTTTTTTTTTTTTTTTCTGGGAATTCCATTGGCACATCTAGTTTCCTTCAAAGTTACTTCAAAGTCAGTTCACACCATATATACCAATTGTACCATGTTGCTTAAAAAATATGATGTTCTTCTACGCCTAAGATTAATTGATTCTTGTTTGTTTATTAATGAATTTCTTCTGCAATCCATCCTGTTTCCTAGGGTTCATGTATGAGCGATTTGCTCATTCAGAAAGCAGACCTTACCAAGTGTCAGCAAGCGAGTAAGAGAAAAAGAGAAACATTAATACATTTGATTACATTAATTACTACTGGACTCCTGTTTTGCACATAACAGATGATTTTTTTAGAAACTGATTTTATGTCTTGGTAATTATACTGCACTCCAAATGAGTCACACATATAAGTATCAGTACATTTGCATCTGCTGGATATGCAGCAGTCAATTTATATAGATTCAGAATATGTTAGAAAAGCAAAATGTTAGCTTGAATAGTAATAAGTATTTATACATGTTTTCTCTTCCTGGATACACTAAAGAGATTTGAGCTTGAGCTTACTATTCTGGAGGTGTTCTCATTTTTTTTGACAGGTAAACAGGTTTGGATACTCCAGTGGTGTAAGTAGGAATAGCTTTGAGATTTATGGGGAACTGTTAATTTACGCCAGCCAGGAATGAGAACTAAAGACACTTTCAGAATAAATAAAAAAATAAATAAATAAAAATAAAAGCTTTTACATTTATCTGCTGTATGATAAAGGTAATGATTTTATTCCGGATTTTCTAGTATCGAGAGAGATAATATTTAGGATAACTTTAGCCTTAATGTATGCACTTATTTAAAATGTATCACTCTAAAATTGTGAACTGTGAAAGCCCATGAAAACTATCTGCATCAAACCTGGCCATGACTGCATATAAATATTTAGCAAGAGATTTTGACTGGCATAGAGCTATTTTTATTTTTATTATTTATTTATTTATTTATTTTTAGGCAGGCTCTCCTTTCCATTTCTGCTTTGTTTTCCCCTGTATTAGATTGTACATTGAAAGCTAATAGGACTTTAACCTGTTTTCTTGTAACATCAATGCTCTGAGAAGCCTCTTTTTTACTCTTTTGTTCAGTACTTTCATTTAGACTCTCTTTAGACACCAAAATATGTTGTTTGAATCAGAGAGAATAACTGAGAGGAAACTGCACAATGCCAAATGTCCTGTTATAATACAATAAATAAATAAATAAATAAATAAATAGTGATTTAAATACACAGCTATATTACTCTACGCCATTTTGAGGAGCATTTCTTTTGCAATGCATATATACAAATAATTCTTCTGATTAAGTACCCCAAAATATAACTAGGTGCTAGGGAACTATACACACCCCTCCATATAGTCCCAAGCATCTAGGTAACCTGCACTGCACTCACAAATTAACAAGAAAAATAACTTTAATGAAGAAATCCTAATGTTTTGAATATTACTGTTGTGTAATTGAATGGTAATGGTCAGAATCCACCTGCGTTATTAGCTGTTCTACATTCCTTTTTCATTCTCCTGTTGTCTCTTTTCTATCCTAAATATTTCTGCATACCTCTTAACCAGTTACTACTATCTTAATCTGTACATGGTTGTATTTTTGTTGTTGCAGAATAAGTGAAATGCACTAGGACAATTTTTCTTCCAAGATTTATGTGGCTGATCGCAGTTTCCCAGCTTTGTTTTCAGACAGGAGTAGGTAGTGCTGCTGTGACTCATGACATTCAGCTGATGGGGATGGGATTGTATTTGTTTGTTTCTCAGGATTACTCTCATGCAAGGAGAATGGAATACTGCAGGCAAAGTCCTCCATGTGGATCTAAGAGCAGACTTACACTCTTTTTTTCTTTTAAGTGCTAAAGAGCAGACTGCAAATATAGTCTATTATGAATTAATTCGCAACGATCTAAGGAAACTTAGTTTCTCACTTTGATCTTGTTCTCTGTACTGTTCTTAGGTGACTGCATGATCCCTCTCCCTTCATGTTGGCCCAGTTTTTCAATCACAGAGTGCAGGGCCACTGCTCAGCTCCTCTCCCAGCCCCTCCTCACCAGCTGCTCTCAGGCAACACCCAGAATTAGCTGAGTACCCTTCTCCATACAATAGAGACTTCTAGAATCTCTGAAAAACACTGACAACCCTGTCAAGAACATATCGCTTGTCAAGCAAAACCCCAAGTACCGATGTCTATACGCACACGTTAATCACGTTTCAACCCTCAAAAATATGGATCAACATTCTCTGCAGTATAAACTCAGCTATAGAGGTAGAGTAGTAGAAACAACTGAAGATGCTCCAAAATCCTCTCCTAGATGTCAGAATAATCCATGCCTGCATATAATAACTCTCATGCAGCTCTTCAAGCTCTCACAGCTGTATACAGTTATATAGGACCCTAAATCAAGAAGCAATCTTTTCCTTTTGACAATGATATAAAAGGGACCTCTTTTCTCTGCTTTCATACTTGCATCAAACTGTTTGTTGTAAACTGTCCCTATTGTTGTTTTAACAGACTTCAAGAATATCAAAAAATAGTGAAGAGGATATTTCCTTATCCCAGTATCACTTCCTTAACCCTTACCAAAAGCAAAGGTTGCTTTTGGATGTTACTACTAAAGTACATTATTTTAAGTATGCTTTAGTTACTACTAAAGTATGTTATTTCTGCAGATCTCTTAGAAACGTTGTCTTTTGCTTTAAGCCACAACTGCAAGTATGTTTAGAACCTGAAAATACATCCTGTCACAGTAAATCCTTGAGTGCATTTCTTAATAATGAATCACATTTACATTTTCCACATCAATAAAAATAAATCAAGTCAACAACCAAAATTTTTCCTGCGTTTTGTAGAGGTGCCAAAAGGCAAGTTATCTGCAAAAGCATAGGCTGACTTTTTAATACAGCTAATATTTCTGTCCAGAGGACATCAAGAGAAGCACAAGGACTTATTCAATGAAAACAGAGAATTTAAAGAATCTTTAGACTGTAAACTTACTACTTCAGGGTCTGTCTAGTGCTAAGCTCATAGAGTGGTTGTTTCTTAACAGTAGAGGTTACTACTTAGCGCAGTTCCAGATCCTTGTGTGCATTCTTTGCTGTAGTTGCAGGACCACTGCAGGACCAATTGCATGTAAAATGCAATTATGTATTTAGGTATTTTCCTGGAATTGTATATTAGAAGATTCTTTCTCTGAAGGAGTAGCTTGATTGGTAAATCTGAACAGTTGACATTCCATGGACACATTCCACTCTCCCCTCCCCTCCGCATCTCAGGTTTTTCCATGTAACAGGAATCCAAAACCTACAATAAATAAAGTCCCATTTTGAAGTATTTCTGCATCCTTTTCCTAAGGCTCAAGAGACTTAGGAAACTTTTTTTTTTTTTTTTTTTTTTTTTTTTTTTTTTTTTTTTTCCTGCAACTTTTAAGAAAGCTTGATGGGTTTGGTTGTAAAGCATCATTGAAAACAGTAGCAGCCTAGCTTGAAGATAGTTGTTTCTGTGCCGTTCAAAACTACATGTATGGACGAACCTCTAGAACTACTATATAATAAACAAACCAGGAAAGCCACAATCTGATGCTTTTCCAAGCCCATCAAATCCATCTCAATGACTGCAGACAAATTATTGTATGAGTATCGCTTTCAGCTTTGCATACTTGCAAAGCTGCTCTGTCAATACATTTCTGCACATTTCCTTGGAGTTGTATTTGTAAAACCTCTAACTGGAGTTCAGCCTCTAATGGACTTAAATGCACTTCCTGTTTTGAAGAAAAGACATTGAGGAGGATCTTGAAGTGAAGTGTCTGCAGTTCTGTATGCTAATCATACTTTCACCAGAGTTATGTCCTTAGAAATGCAGATTGTTTCCTGGGATACTGCAGCTCCTCCGCAACTTCTTGTCATCCACATGTTTGATTGCCTTCATAAATTGCATGTGGGCACTAATAACTTCTGCTGAGGTTACACTGCATGCCACTCTGATCGTTGACTCAGCCTCATCTCACAGTCCTGGGTTTTCTCTAGTAGCATATGTTTTAGGTTCAGCAGGAGTTTAGGAGATTGAATAGAGACAATAAGGAGAAGATGATGGGCTTTCATTTCATTCCTGAATACATACATTTATTGGTGATGATTTAAACAGTGAATTATTTTTTTTTTCTTGACATCTAAAAGAATGTTATTACTACATAGTAACAGCAAACTATTTTTTCACCAGTTCTAGGCTAAGAGCAACAAATAGATGAATTGCACCCCCCTTTTGGTCCATTCCTCTTTGAAAAAAAATGATCATCTGTTAGGGTAAAGTGCAAGTTTTAGGTCTGAATTGATCCACTATCTTTAACTTTTATTTCCTTAATAAGCAAATCAGTCCTCATCAGTGTGCAAGATCATCAACACATATTTCCATTTCTGTACACAGTTGAATGTAACAAAACCATAACTACATCATGCAGAGGGTAAATCACGTACTTAAAGTGGCCAGTAAGCATCATACAAGGTCTGATTCAGCCTTAGGAAAGTCAGGGAAATACATCCCACTGACTTCAGGAAGATTTGGATCAGCTTTCTAAAGATTAGGATCTTCACTTAGCTTATGATACAATCACATACTGCAGCAAATAGGTTTATGCTCTGTGTGTGTGTACCTGTAGGCATACTCATACTTCAGGTAGGACCTACTGAGCAAAGCCTTCTTTTATGTTTGTATGTTTGTGCATCTGTCTCAAAAAAAAAAACAACAACGTTGCCTACGTTGCCTACAGGTCAATGTACATTGCAAAGAGAAATTTTATATTAGAAAATAACATTTTAGTACTAAATACAAAACATTACAGTATATTTCGCTAGTGTGGTAGGTTTCATTCTTTTTGGAGGGTTTTCCAGCCCTCCTGATCCAATTCACAAAAGCCATGCTGACCTGTACCTGAGTCCCCCTGACATGCAGAAGTGCTGGGGAAATGAGCACCACCTTGTCTTCCTGGTATTAGTCACATCCAGCTGAAAGGTACTACTAGAAAATAAACATAAAGTACGTAACTATCCTATAACATTTATTCTACACTCACATCCTGTGATATGTGATGCAAGGGTGAAAAAGTCCCTTTCACAAGGTTTATAGCCTCATAAGTTTTCTTCAGTTATTGCTCAGAGCATCTCATGCTACCCTCTGTAAAATCCACGTGGCCAACCTGTGAGGGTACAAGCTAACAATGGTGATGAATAAATAAAAGTTGTCCCTTGCAGAAAACTTCAGGCAGTTTGTGTTGGTTTATTTTGGCCTCATTAGGATGCCACAACATGATAAATGATTTAGGTTAAGGGTAATTTAGTTTATGGCACAATAGGCATGAAAGGTTATTCCTTCTTATGCCCTTCTCACATAAAGTCTACCTTAAAAAAGTAAAGTCTTTATGTCTCAATAAACAGAAGCCACATAGATATTGTGTAACAAATTACATATTGGATAACAATCTATAAAATTTTATTGGTTTATGAGGTTTGCATTGATTTGAATTTTACCCAAAAGCAAAGCATTACTGTTTGTCCAAAACACTAAAATAAAAGGGAAACAGAAATCTCCATTATAGTCTTTCAAAAGTGTAGCCAACAGAAACAACTCTGAACAATACAATCAAACTCCTGGAAATAGCCTAGAGTTCACCTTAGAACTCTTCCTTGCATGATCGAGAAAGCCTTGCAAATCAGCTCCAGCAAGGAATTTAGCACCAAGGTTCACCACAAAGCCAAGAAACAGCTTCTGACACCCAGCTGTAATTGCAAGACAATTCTGTGAAGTTACATTGCCACATTTCACTGTGAGGTGTTAGTGGATTACTGTTTGTATGAGTGATACAGCTGCACGAAATTGTGGAGGAAATATCAGAGGTCATGCTCTTCATTTTACACGAGTATCTGTTTTATGAAATGTGGAGTTCTCTGGGAAAGAAAGTAAACGTGGGTCATGGTGAAACTGGAGAGATGTTTTCCCTTGGCCATTTGCACCTAAGAACCACGGGAAATAAATATATATTTATATATGTATGAAGAAGAAGGACTGGAGATGTACTTTCTTTACATAGACATGCAATAAGATCTACTGATCCATAAAGAAAGGAGGTGATGCACAAACGAGTCCGGTATCACTGGTGTTAACTACTATCACTCAATCCAGAGGACACTAGTGGCTGTGTGTTTGAGCCAGAATTACTTCACACACCTTTTGGAGGATAAGACTAAGATATTTTACAAACCTTTTTCAGTGATATTCAATGGCAGAATGCAACCTCTCAACTGCAAACGCCTTCAGTGCGATCACATTCATTGTATTTGATCCTGTCCATTGGGCTGTGCCTTGCCGAGAGCTGATCACCAGGGACAGCCTGTGCAATTAGCCACTTCAATAACCAGTGGGTCTGATGAACTACAGCACGGGCTGCTCTATTGTTCAGAATAAATGAGATGGTATAAAAGTTGTGACAGGCAATAATGCATTGGTAATAGTGTATACAGCCATTAAACCTAATGCATAAAAGGGCCACTGAAATATGTATAAAAATTAAAACTGTACTTTTACTGATGTCTTTTCATAAATTAATTTTCTATTTTCTACCTCCAGGTACCTTTGGCCAATACAGCTTTGAAATGTGAACTTTAAGGAAAGCTAATAAGGATCCCACCTGGTTTTATTTCAATGACATTTGTACTTATGTGTCCTTGATACTTTTAACACATCCAAAGGTAGCAGTCAGCACATGGGCACACATGGTATACATAGCAACAATTTGGGTTTGATTTTGCCTTATGTATAAACAAATGGCAGTAATTTGTAGTATAGCGTTCTGCAGGACAGAGTTGAAAATCCCCAGTAACTGACATCTTTGGGATTTTCCTTTTTTCATCCTTTCTTGCAATTTTTAGTTTTTCCTTTTTATCTGAACTCAGTTCAGCGCGCTGACCTCATCTGTGGCCAGTGCTGCAACAGCAGCAATTTGGGCAGTGAGGCCCATTGGTGCCTACATAGCTACAGCTGAGGTGCCTGATATTTTCCAAATCAAGCTGGCACTGCTTTTGCCTCTCAGCATATACACAACTAATTTCTTACCCAAATCATATTCCTTACCACAATTAATTTCTTACGCAAATCAATTCCAAGAAAATTATTGCTTGTTAATTTTCAACATCATATTACAGAGTAAGTGGGGATTAGGAGCATCTTTGGAAAAAAAGAAAAAAATGCTTGAGTCTCTCACAGTCTGTTTCTAAAGTTTTCATGGGGTTTGTTCATTTGTTTTTGAGAGTTTTTTTTTTGTTTTATTTTGTTCTGGTTTGTGTTTTGGTCTCAAAACATTATGTTTGCATCTGTGGGTACAAGTGAGCTGTTCACTGTGATTCAATGATTGCACAGACCATACGCCCCTGGTTAGGCTGTGTATGGGGCTTATTTTTGGGTACTGCTGGTGGCTGCCAGAACAACCTCAGCACTGTCAAACAAAGCGTTTTCCTGCTAATTCCTTACAGGGCTTAGGTGGATTCTGAATCAATCTGGCTGAGAAAGTCAGCCAGACAAAGAGGTATAATCGTGACATGGTTAGTTATTTATATTTTACCTGAATCACTGATTAAGGTGCCTTTTGTCAGTTCGTATGCTTCACACATAACTTTTATCCTACCGTTTTTTGACAGAAGTTAGAGTATCTCTTCCCTATGTCTTCTGAATCAGTCTTCTGAATCCCTAACCCAAAGTTTAATATCATCCATTATTCAACACCTAGCCTAACAATAAGGCTAACTTTAAAACTAGTAATCTCTCAGTAAAGCTGTGCAATTAATGCTGAAATACCTGAAGTACAGAATAATACCAAGTAGCACTCCCTATAGCCTACCTCAGAGCATCCCAAAATACCAATAGTCTTCCTGAAGTCTCTAGTTATCAAACATTCTTTGAGATTTAGTGGTAGACTCCGGCTCACCTAAGTAGATTTGCTTAAAATGCAGAATATTTTCCCCGCAAATTTAACCACAGACTCTCTACCTGCTCACAGTTTACCCATTTTATGCCAGGTTTCAGTGATCAAAATGTCCTCCCAAGGCTGCTTAGCACGCTGGTGAGCTTTACCCAAACTAGTTCATTCTGTTGTTTTTATCATTTTTCATTTACCATGTAAATGACCCCATGATTTTTGTGCCATGTGGCTCCCCACAGCACTGTAGCTCCCACCTGCTCTCGCTTCCCCTGAGTTGGGATGAAGGGGGCTTCCACTTGCTGGAATTTCACTTTTCTGTGTGGTTTTAGGCCACAGCCCACACTTGGACAAGGCTTTTGCTTTGGATGCCTTTACAGTCTCCGTAGCTGCAGTAGTATATGTTTTATTTGAAAGCATTACATTTACTGCAATATAAAGAGGCCATTATTGCTTCGCTGTCTTCAAAGCTGGTCTTCCCCCTGCCAACCCCTTTGCTGATGTCTTCCTGGAGTTACACAGTATGTACTGGGCTTTCTTATTCCTACTTGTACTAGATACAACACAGTTATGTTTCTTCCCCCAAGCTCAGTGTCCTCAGAGGAGTATTTAGGTTAAGAGCAGTTTATTCCTGGCTAGAACTGCAGCAACTGAAAGCAGGTTCATAAGCCAGGATTCTCCTGTGCTGCAGGCGGCTACTAACAGTCCAGGTGATGTCTCGGATGGAGACAGAAGCAGGGAGGTGTGCAGTGACAGGGCACAAAAAACCCCTGCCGCTGCAGCACGGATGGTGCTTGGGGCATGGTGGCAGCACAGGGCAGGAATGATGCCATTAACAGATAGAAACAGGGGGGAAAAAGGAGACAAATCCTCATAGCCCTCTGCTCAGCTCCCCCCTCATCAAGAAAGATGAAAAGAAAGGTGTGACAGTGGGTGCAGCCAGAGCCAGGAGCCCTGAAGGAGCAGTGGGAAGCAGGTGGGGGACACGGCATGGACCCCGCAGCAGCTCTGGGGTCTGCACTTCAGCCAGCTGGACCTGTGCAGGGTGCAAGATCCCCCATTCATACCACATCTCCAGCCTTGTCTGAGGAAGGTGTTTTCAGGGATCCGGGGGTGGCCTCATCCTGCTCAGTACAGCACAAGCAACCTGTGCTCACAGTAAATTCACTCCTATGAGAATTCTCTCACTGTGGAAAGAGTCTTTGCTTTGCTTTGTTTGGTTAACATAAAATTGTGCATAGAAATAAATGAGTAAGTGCTTCTATCTGAGGTGAAGATTTTCCTTTTCAGCAGAAGACATCCCTCTGGCAGGGCTTTCCCCTGTGGCTATGCTCCCACCAAACAGACAGCTACATGGCTGTCATACAGCCATACATATGCAGTTGGTAAATATTGTTATTTAATATGGATCTTTGAGTGAGGAAATTGAGCCAGGACTGGAAACCCAGACCTAGCTCGTGGATATAGTGGAACAGAGGGATGAGAGAGAGGTTAGGGCAGTGGGTTAGGAGAGGTTAGACCAGAACCTCTGACAGCTTCAGGGTGAGCAATATTGGAAAGAAGAGAGTTAAATGTATATATACATATATGGCTTTTAGCTTTGCCTGATAGCTCCAGCAAGGACTGGGTCACCTCTGTGGAGAGGCTTCAGCAACATGTCATAGCTAATGATGTCAGTGCTGAGAAAAAGGTGGCAGTTTAAGTGAGTATAATAGGGGTAAAACCTCTAACCTGCTGTGCAGCCCGAGTGCTCCTGTTAAGCCGGCAGACAAAACAATTTCTGGGAGAGAGGTGATTTTGTAGAATTTCCTCAGCCCCCAGCTCTGCTGCTGGTTACAGAGCCTCCCTGCTATTATCATCCAAAGGAAAGTGAAACCATTTGGGGATAAGTGCCTGAATTAAGGAAATTAACAGAACATCACCAGTTTGAGGGGAGCTTAAATGCTGCAGTACCAGGGACCAGCTACAGCACGGTACAGCAAACCACGCAGTGCTCACCAGTTACCATACAGGGCTGATCTGACTCTAAAGCAATCATTACAAACAGTTTCTGTAACAGCAGTGGCTACCAGACAGGCCAAAGAAGGGCAACTGAGGCACCAAGGACGATCAGCAACAGCGCTGGAGATGAGCCCAGACACACAGCATGGCTCCCCAAAGGCTGCGTATGCCTTCCCTGCAGAGGACAGTCCCACAGAGCAAATAACATGCTTGGTTTTATTCATTTACCCTGTTCAAGGACAGACTTATTGGGACCCATAAGATGCTAGAAAGGCAGGGATGGATTCTGCAAACAAGCCCAAAGTCTGACAACCACAACAACGGAGCAGAGTGATGGGAAACTGAGCCCATGCAGGATGCTGGGGAGCCCATGTGGAACAGGGGTCTATTTCAGTGGACACAAATCCACATTTTATCTGGATTTCTTTACAAATGGAGGAAGCACAGTTTATAGTGAGGCTTGCCCTGGTCCTGCTGTTTTTGTAATTTCATGGTAGGATTACCAGAAAGTGTTTGAAGAGATGAAGTTGCAGAAACTTCAGTGCTTTTAATCCCCATTTCTCTCACCAAAGGCACCACACAGTGCTGAACACAGTGCCTGGGAGAAATGGGTTTACGTTGGTGAAGTATATGGTGCACCAGGCTTTCAGGGGTTTCCTCATTAGCTGAACCCTGGCATTTCTCTAAAATCTGTTCCTCCCCAAGTCAGTTAGCAGTGAAGTCTGAGCACTGTGAGGTGTTCAATAGCTCAGTGTGACAGCAGCAACTCACATACAGTACCAGCTCTGACAATATTTTCTATGGGAAGATTTCTTAAATATATGGGAAAACTGCCGGAGCAAGGTTTCACAATAGCAGGAGTTTAGGTCATCAACAATGATGAAATTTCTTCTCTGCCTAAAGAGTGATCTCCTGTAGGCCTGAGAGGGTCCTAACCCCAGACTGCTGGCTGCTGTGGGCCCACCTCTCCCAGGGTTTGGTCATCTTGACCCTAGAAAAACCTTCCTGAGAAAGGCTGAGCAAGAACAGCAGAGTGTAATCCACCCAATCCAGGTTAGCAAATTAGCCACTGTTTTCCAGCCAACCCTTTCCCACATCACAAGTTTAATTAGAGTTTCCTTGCAGGCTTCGCCGCAGATAGGGACCTGGGATCTTCATGCTTTGGTTATGGCCATGGGACAGCACAGTTTTTGAAAAAATATGAAACAGTCTTCAGATTTCATCTGAGGAATCTTATTTATAAAATGGATCCTATTGGTAGTCACATCAAGCTGTCCTGAAGCCAGGTGGGTACTTAGTTTAGAAAAATTAGGTAGCATCTTTAATTCCTTGAGAGGCATCTGGGAGCTGTGATGGGAGCCCAAGAAGGTTATTGTGTACCTGGGTGGCTGGGTCACTCGCGTTTGTTTATAGCTAATAAAAACAGTTATCTGGAAGCCAATTATATCAGTTCCTGTATTATTACATTGTGTAAACAGCAAGGACATAACACTGTTTCTCTCATCTTTCTGCTGTTTTCTATCTCTTTTAACAAGAGCATTACAGCAGATGCTGTCAAGAATTTTAATAAAACAAACTGCGTTTCTGACCGTCTTTATCCATTTCTTCTTGTCTTTATAGGCTAGAAACATATTAGAGGGTCTAAGTGAGGAAAATTACTCTCCCTCCTCCCTGTCCCTGTCTCTCAGTTGCTCTCCTATATTCTGGGGAGTTTCTCCCTTGCAGAAAACCCAAACCACCACAAAGAGCCCCAGCCCAATAGCCTCAGGGCAACCTGGAGAGCTACTCACACTGTCTGTCAGTCGATCCCCTTTGCTACCTCCTGTGCTGAGCTCCAAAAAGGGCCCAGGCTGGTGACAGTGCCTGTCTCTGGGCCCTTCCAGATGGAGTTAAGAGGGTGTGGAGGAGCAGTGACAACTAGGCCACTCTTCCTAAAATTTCTGAAGCTGATCAAATTTCCTGGGAGATAATCCTAAAAAGATTTCAGCATCTAGCTATGCAAAGAAACTCATGTGGGCAAGTGTCAGTACAGAGATGATAACACCTACAGGCCTGTCTGATAGAGAGACACCCTCGCTTTAGGCTTGGGCAGATGTAGGTTACACAAGCTAACCTAGCAGTGAGATCTTGGTGAAGCATTTCATACTGAAACAAAACAAAACCCCACCATTACCACCACCAAAACAAAACAAACAAACAAAAAAGCAAAAACAAAAACAGAAAAACAAAAAAAAAAAAAAAAAAAACAAACACCAACAACATCAAAGAAGTAGTTTTGTAAAGCAAATTACTGAAAATGTAGTGGGCTGTTAAGAATCTTTAATTATCTTTTTGACTACACTGGGACAATTAATTTAACACTCCCTGAGCACATGTGTGAGAACACCTTTTGTCCTCAAGAGGCAAAGCAGAAGCAAGTGCTAAGGAGCTGCAAGTGCCCTAGGGTGGGGTCTGGTCCACCTGCCCAGAGCTTCTTGGGACAGAGGAGTTGGAGGTGAGAGCTTGGAGGGATGGCAGAACTCAAGCTTTTCCTCTCAGCCTAAAGATCCTAAAACTTTTAAAATTGATATATCCAAGTTCTTCTCTGTGTTTTTATGTAAAAATCTCTTTCTAATCCTTTAATGTGCACTGAGCTGGCCTGTTCAGCAGCCTCCTAGCATTAAGATAGGGTCTTCAATAGCTCAGGTGCTTTGCTTCACACCAGTTGCATGTGGTTGTTCTGCCACCAAGTTGGAGAACTGTAAGTACTGTGTCCTGTTCTACTGTAGTAGGGTTTTCTTTGTTTCCTATAGGTAAGCTACTCCAAGTTATTTGGTTCTCTTTTTAATGATGTAGTGATTTTTAACTTACATGTTCTGCATTTGTAGAAAGACTGCGTAAGTAAGAGAGGCTTGCAAAGAGCTCTTAGCTTGAGTAGAAATAAGGCCATCTACATACTGGTGCGTCACAATGCAGGTTTTTTGGTATCCCAAAGATAACTGCCAGCGCAGGCAACTGTAGTTGAAAAACCACATCAGAAGTGACTTGTGCCTTTCCTTTTTAGAGACTGGTTCATACCTGGAGGGCTAAGCTATAAAGGTGCATGTATACCTAGTTGTAATCCATGTTGAGTACAGCCTTCCTTAAGAAGGAATAAGGACTCTTTGACCCCTCTTCCTCTGGAGTTCACTCTCCATAAGAACGTTTGCTGCAAGCCTGGACCTCTGCAGCAGACTGGGCAAGGATGTGGGGCCAGCTGGGGTGGGTTTGGGGTCCTGGGCCCTGGGTGAGCCTGGCACCAGGGCTGCAAGCAGCATCTGGCTGAGCTCTGGGCAGGGGCTGGTAGAAGCAATCGTCTGGAATAAACTCAGTCACAATTTTAAACAAAAGGAATATTGTCTTGTAGCAGCACACAGCTAATACGGTTTGGGGAGGGGAGGAAAGGAAAGGAAAATCTTTGAATGTCATTTTGAAGAGCTGATATATTTCTATGTACTCACAAGACAGAGACAAACATCCTTCTAATGAAAATTTTCTGTTCAAATACAAATAGTGTTTCATGCCCACATAATGCAAACATACAACTTTGTGTTTCAAGTCCCCTTGGGGATGCTGGCACCTTGTTTTGTGATGGAAATATTTGCTTCAACAGCAAGAAATTAATTTTAGGGTAGCCCGCTATGCACCACAAACCTTTCCTTTTCTTCCAGCTTTATGATCAGAATTAGAAAAGAGACATGTCTCAACTTTGATTTAAAGCACTTAAGTCGTTATATATTATTTATAATTTTATCCCCAGCATGGAAAGTAACACTCCTAATACATGGCAATCAGTACCTCACCAGCATTTAAAAACTATAGCTGCATACATTGGTGTGTTTTATTTTTCTTTTTTACACAGTAAAATTTGATATACGATAGTTGCTAACTTCATATAGGTACTGATTTGGGACTTTTTAGTGTCATAAAACCTCTGAAGCAGAGACTCATGGAATGTGAAACACTGACATAGTGCCTCTGGAGCACCAAAGCAAAAGCTGGCTGATGAAGATGGGTTATTTGTGGTGGGGTGATGCTCAGAATTACAAACACTGCAGGCTTTAGTTACACACATGCGCAAACACACACACCCCAATTCAGTGAACTTGCAGAACTTTCCAAATACTGGATGTGGAAAGTACTGGTCTGGTAATTCCCCTCTCTTTGGGGAGATGGGGCGGGGAATAAAGGGATGGAGGAAGTACTGCTTCAGAAACATAAATAATCTGATTTTTAACTCATAATAGTTACTTGAAAATGACTGCAGTTTTGAGAAAAGGACAGCTAACTTATTTAAATAGGCTGCAGAGTGTTTGCCTCTTGTTTAATCATTCAGGTGCAGAAGTGCTGCAGGAAATTGTTAGCGTTCAGCCTGATTGTGCAAAGGCTGCTGGAGGAGACCTGTCAGACATGCAGCAACTGTCTGACTCAAGGTGTTCACCCAGAAAGCACTATGGGAGTATACAATTTAACATAAAGCCCTAGTCAAGCAGCTTCTTGCTTCTGTAGCCGTGGACTTTCAAAACTTTTTATGAAGTATCACATTTCTTCTAAGGCTGTGTCATACAAAATAAGTAAATGACAACACCAAAACTAAAACTCTTGCAGGTCTTTGAATGCAAAACCAAAGTTCAGTATATGCTGTAACCTTGATTATTATTTTTTTTAATGAGCAACAGGAAAAAACTTTGTTATAAAGACTTGGTTAAATTTCCAAAAGATTTATATTTATTGCTTTTACACTTTCAGCTGGTAAAAACTAGATTGATCATTCATTACCCACCTCATTTTTAATATGCTGTAGAAAGTCATATGAAAGTGCCAAAATTAGCACTGTCATCCTCTGTGTTGTCCGTTCTACTGCAGCACAGAGCTGTGATATTCTCAAAAAATATACCTGTGGTGTCTGTTACTAGCAGTCTCCCGCTCTGACTCAGACCTCACATGCATACAAATTCATTATATACATTTTTCTCTTCCAAGAATGTATACATTTAAATCATCAGCCATTTAGAGACACATAACATAATGAAGAAAATTCACTTCTTTATTTCTCTACCCCCTCATGCTAATGAAAATTACTGATTTTTTTTTTTTCTTAAAGGCAGCTTTCCCCCAGCATTATTCACATTGCAGTAGACAGCACAATTCTGTACTTACAGATCTTAACAGTGAAATGTCTCAGGATCTTTACAATTTTCTGCAGAACTGTTTCAAGCTCTCAGCAAGGCACAGTGTTCATCGAGGCAGAACGGAGCCGTATGGAAGGTCTATGCAGCTGGGAGATAATGGAACTATTTTCCCAGCTGGGACTACAAGCCTTTTATCCACTGAGCATTGCGTGTCTCTTCACTGGTATTAACCGTGAAATACACTGCTTTCCTGCTGCACTCGTGCTAGGACCCACACAATTAGTGCTTGAAGCAGATAAACAGCTACTATAGTTTATGCATATTCCTATCTGGAAATCTTGAACGTATAAAAATTAGCTCTGCACTGATCATCCTTCAAGCAAGCTGAGAGAGTGAAAGCACAGCTGTCGTACTAGTAGCATAAAAGATTAAATGTTCTCTTGCTATTCTTTTTGTACAAATATGAGCTCCTGTCAGGTAATCAGAAAACCTCTCTCCCTGATAACTGGGTCACTACTCAGTATTGTGTTTAAAATAGGAATGGAAATAATTTTGTTTAGTGCTGGGTCCCACAATTGCTTCTTGAGTTCCATAGGAGGAAGCCCATAGGATGTGAGCTAGCTGACAGTCACTGCATCCCAGCACTGACTGTCCTCCCAGAACGTTTTACTACCCCATCGTATTTTGCATATTCAAAAAAAAAAAAAAAAAAAAAAGACTTGTTTGAAGTAGTACAGACATAAATCCTGATTACACACAAACTTCAAACCTTCTTAGATTCCCATTTTTCCTCTTGAGACTGCTTCAGCAGAGATCAAATGTAAAGCTCAGACAGGGGAATGCCTTTCTGTTAGTAAGCAAAAGTTATTTGTATTCACAGGGGAAGGAAGTGGAAAGAGCAGTTTTCAGAATGTTTCTGCCAAGAAAAGTGCAATTGTGTCACAGGCGTTGCTTCACCACATTTTAATGTAATCTTGGTGTAAATCCATTAGTTTGTAATGGGATTAATTGCATGCCTGTCTGAGCAATGGCAAGTGGAGAGGAAGTGGAAACTAGGTGGCAAAAACCCACAGTGGCACACGGACAGTTCATTGCTTCGTTGCTTGGGTGCAATTCGTCCCACCTACACCTGGGTGCTCTCCCCTCTGCCACCACGCCAGTCATTTCAGGCTGCTCCTTCCTTCCCATCAGTGTAATTTGGATGTGTTGAGGTGCTGTGGCTCATTGCCCCATGGCTGAGCTGCTGTACTTGTCAGCCCATGCAAAAGCATTGCTGTGTTGCAGTCAGGTTGCTCTTACTGGAGGTGGCTGTGGAGACAAGGCAGCTTAGAGGACAGATAAAATTATGGTAGATGTAGAAGAGAAGGTGAAGACGTTATCCCTTCTAAAAGCAGAGGGTTAGGAAAAGTTTCTGTTTGAAGAGGAGGATGGTTCTTTGCACCTGAGTTAAGAGAGCTGGGTCCAACCCAACCTCTGTGGAGGAATTCCCCCATGACCTAGGAACCTAGGAAGTGCAACAGCTGTCCTAGTCTTCTTTTTTTTTTTTTTTTTTGCTTGTAAGATGGAGGTGGCAGGACACTACAGGAACTGGTGGGATGTGTGTCCAAGTGCAGGGCATCCTACACTGTTCCTGTGGGGATGTTACGGTGTGTATCCCCCTCCAGAATCAGGGCTGACATAGCTGTCCTGATTAACATAAACAATTTTACACTTCCATTGCATGAGCATCTCAAATAAGCTTTACTGACAATTAATTAAGCCTCGCAGCACCTTCCAAAGTAGACAGACATTATAATTAGTCCTATTTTTAATTAGGAATAAAATTTGAAATGGAATTTTAGGTATTTCCTCATTAAATTTTTATTTTAAATAATAGGAATGCATTTTCTAAGCTGCATCAAGAGTAAATAGACAAGAAGTTGGTTTAAACTGGCTAACCCAAGCTTTTTCTTGCTAATTTTAAAAGTTTATTAAAGGTCTAATCTTTTCTATATACATTAAAAAAAAAAAAAAAAACTATTTTGCTTATGCATTCACTATTTAATAAGACCAGGAACAGGACTTCTCAGTAACTGGGGAAACTAATGCTGTTAAATCTTTCCAATTTCTGACTGGCAATGGAAACAAACAGAAATGACCCTTCTAAAGGTAGATCATTAATTTCAAGTTCTAATACTTTCAATCAGGAAAGGCTAACACTTAAATATTGTGTGAATTTTGAACTTCTGAACCTCTTTGTGTGTGTGTGTTTTGTTATTAAAACTTGTGAAGTTCTGAATTACATTTTCTGAAGTATAGTATCCTCAATTACAGATATAAGTATATCTTTTAGAAATGACACAAAGTGATGATAAAATTGAATATCAGAACAGACTGTTCCTAAAGGTCAAGATAGAACACTTAAATGTTACCAAAATGTTGCATTTTTGCCTATTATTTTTCCAAAATAAAATTTCATTGGCATTGACTTTTTTTTCCAAATGGTTTTGAAGAATTGCCATATTCTGTTTAAAAAAAAAAAAAAAAAAAAAAAAAAAAAAAAAAAACCTGTCCAACAGGCTTTTGTTGTTCTTTTTTTACTATTTTTATTTTTAAATACAGATCAAAAAGCCCTATTTAACATGCATAACATTACCATGTTTCCAGCAGTCAGAAGCCACTTAGACAAATCCCTTCAGCCATTAAACCTTCTTGCTACTTCTGTTGTGGTTTTGATAGTGTCAGAGCAGGGCAATTGCTGCTGTATTGTAAACCAGCCTAGGGAGAGGCTCAAGCAATCCTGGCTGTCCCTGGCTGGGCTGCAGTCAACCCAGAAGTTGATGCTACCTAATAATGAGCCCAAAGATTTCAGAGCGCAATACGAAGTGCACAAAGTCCTTGTGTACCTTTCAGGACATTGTTTTAGGCTAAAAATAATAGAGATAGAATCTGGTCTATAAACCAGACAGCAGATAGAATCTGGAGCATAGGCTAGAAGACAGAAGTGAATTAGTAGGAGTTGGACCAAGGTGTCTCTTGCAAAAACTCTGCTGAGAAATGGCCTAGAAGACACTTTCTCCTCCATTTTCTCTGTAAAAATTGGAGATGCCTTCAGATGATACATGCGTTTTTTTGTAAGAGCTGTCACTGTGCCTTCAGAAGGAGATAGAGGTTTCCAGCTTACTGCTGACTTCTTGTGACTGTGTCAGTTTTTCTATCTCTACTTTAGACAGAGTAGATAAATCCAAGATGTCTTCAGCAACATTTTAAAGTGAATTAGATCAAGGACTAATATGATCTAGACTCTTTCTGCTATGCTCAAACAGCAACTTGTCCTTGAGCTAGTCCCTACGATCACAGAAGCAAAATTTAAGGACCAAGATGAAACTCTCTTGAACAAAGGAATGTGATTGCATCCCATGAGGTGCTTTATTCAGGCAGTGCCATCTACTGCTTTGAAACTCATCTATTAAACAACCTAAATGGCTGTTTGGCATTTACGCTGTGCATTGGATTTTGGTTGCTGTAAAATCTTTGATCATCTTTATGAATCCATAGGCACTCCTCAAGCAAGATTGAGGGTGAGTTCTGCAGGGCTTCTCTGGTAATCGTTGTAGAGACAAAACTCCTGGGCCTGAGTTGCTAACTATAAAGGTTTGCATATAATTAGTGGCTCTACTACAGGCATTCCTTGTGGTGTTGTAGAAAGTCCCTACCTAAAGCTACTGCTCACTGTGTTTTTGTAAGACTTCACAGCTTTTTTGTGTACTGCCGAGAGTTAGTTACTTTTAAAATCATCAGCTTAATGTTCCTTCAGTCCTGTTAGATGTACTCAGAAATAAATAGCAATGCACAGTAATTTCAGGCTAAAGGCTGGATGAATGCACCTTTGTAGTTTTTGTTTGTTTGTTTTTGGCACAGCAGTAGAGTGCGTAACTTCAGATTTCAGCAGTTATATGGCATTTGTCCTGTGATATTTCTGAAAATCTTTCCTGAGATGGACAGTGGAAAAGTTGGACAGTGGAAACCTCAGAGCCAAAATTTATAATATTCATTTGCATTTTAATAAAAGTTGAAAGTGCACTGTGAGGTTAATGGAGATGCTGGACAAGCTGGCTGGTTGAACAGTACATAGTACAGACATGGGTTAGCAGTCTGATCTTGCATACAGAGGCCTTGAAATCACCCCAAATTCTGGACTACCATAACCTGAGGTCCTCAAAACTTGTGTTCCTGGAGCTGTGCTCATTCCCTCCGACAGAGGTGTTGGTAGAACAGTTGAACAAAACCAAAAACTACCAAAAAATTTTAGAATGTTTTAGGGCAAGAGACTGATATCAAAGTGGGAGATGATAGTCACTCCAGAAATTAATTTTGCAAGTGGCTAGAGAGCAGTAATTATAAGTCCAGGGCATTGCTGATAGAATTACTCTAATACAGACAAAATATATAATCTATAGACAGTATACTTTGATACAGAATAGGTATTTTTTCTGCATTCCTTCTCATTTTTAATTTTTTTTAAGGGGTGCTGGGGGGAATAAAGGAAAAGGGATCTGCAGGTTTAATGTAAGCATTTTGAGTAGGGTGTACATTTAGCTGCCTTTCTGCTGTGTGTAAAGAACCACAATTAAAAATATTGAGCTTATTGGCCTTTTTCATACCAGACTTATTGAAGAATCAAAATAGGCTGCTTCAGCCCTTGTTTGTATTCTAGAAAACTCTTTGCTTTGTTGGAGCTGCAGTCTCTGCCTCCTGTATCTGTTGTTTTAAGGCCCCCATTTTACTGCTGGCAAGGCAGCGACTGAGGAGGGCTGTAGATGACCTCGTTCCATGGGCTCTGCACTTGGTAATGCTTTGTTAATGCGGGGGGAGAAGGTGGTTCCCAGATGCCTATGCATACATATGCACACACACATGCACACAGAAGCAACCCAGGAAAAAAAAAAAAAAAGCCCCCTGAACTTGTCTCTAATTCACTGTGAAGAAAATGAGAGGGAAAGAAACTGCGCAGTGATGCTGTTAGTTCTCGTGTTAAAGTACTACATTGATCTCAGTCTCCAGAATAAATGTGAAGGTTTAGTGGGTGTTAATCCTCACAGAATGCACTGCTTCTTAATGATCCTTCCAGCAAAGGTGACCTCTGGAGCTATGAATAATGCTCTGAGTAGAGCCTAAATGGTTCCTATGCTTTCATTTGATCTGCATTATTCTCCGATGCTGTTTCACTTTTGCTACATGGCAAGGGATTTGAAAACTTTCTGTCCTCTGCAGATATCTGGTTCTGACTGGGGGTGGGAAATGCTCAAATCAATACCTGTGAGCTTATCTATAATGGAACTGGGAGCTCTTTCACCCCAGGACTGAACTGTCAGGCCTGATTGGAGATAATTGGACAAGGAAATTCTAAAAGTATAAGCAAAACTAAACACGAAGGCTTTTATTAAAGTCATTTTTGATACAGCTAGTAGTGTTATCGTGTAGTTTCTGTTTTGAAAGCATAGCCAAGTGCAACCACTGATGAACAGCCTTAGCTCTCAAGATGGTTGCAATATTCTTTGTGATACTTTTTAATGCCCTCAGAATGGATTTGTGGCTAAGCCTCATATGACCTTTTATTCATAGTACGTATTCTAGCATTTTTGGGGTTATTTATCTTTTTTTTTTTTTTTTTTTTTTTTTTTTTTTTTTTCCTCTTTAGGCTTCTGTGTGTTTGTTTTGCTTTTGGTTTGTTTTTAGAAAACAACTGTCTGAGAATACACCAGTTGTGCGTTTCAAGATTTTTTAGAGTTGAGTTTGTGGTTGTGGCTTCCTGGATGTGAAGTATCAGATAAGTGGGTTAGTTTTCACATTGATTTTCTTTAAGGGAGAGAGAACTAGAAGAATGGGGTCCAGGAATTACAATGAACTTTCATTACTGCACCTCACAATTCTGCTAAATAGTCAGTGAATCAATGTCCACCATCTGTGTTATATGGAGGAGAAGCCTACAAAGACATCAGTGGTTGTAAGTATAGGCTACTAGATGTCTCATAATGGAAGTACTGTCACAGCTGGAAGTACTCATTCAGCTGTGACAGAGCTCAGAAAACCAGCTAAAATAGAATAATTTACAAAAACTCTCAATTTACAGATCTTAGTGTAGCTGCACACTAGGTTACTCCTTTCAAACATGGCTTTCTGGTATCTAACACTTGGCTTATTGTTCAGAGATCATGTTTTGCAAAAGTGCTTACAGATGCTACCTATTCCCTCTGCAGACACGTGTCTTTGGACTAACAGGCTGGTGCAAGCAGGAAGCCATCTCCTGGTGTCGCTACCACTCCTTGTGACCCAGGTTTTCCTTCACTTTCATGATGGGAAGTTTTTGCAGCTTCTATCCAACTAGCTAATACTGATTATTTTAAATGCATTTGTCTCTCCTCATCTGTTCTTGTTTCTACAGTTCCCCAGTGACTCTATCGTTACTTTATTTCTGCAGTGAATGCAGAGTTTTTCCCATATCTCTGCCAAACCAAATGCCAGTAGGTAACAGTCCATGCTATTCAATGGAGTCTTATAAAATCACTTTTGGCCCTTCTAGTAGATCTTCTTACCATTTCTACATCATATATTTTGCATTTCCTATATTACACATCATTATCACGGTGTCTTTAAGGAATTTTTTCTCTAATATTGAATGTTACTTCTTGAATTAATGAAGAACAGGGGAAGAATACCTGATTCCTGCCAACTTGCATTGATTAGGAAGCCCTGCTCCATTCCTTCCTCAGCAGTTATTCTGTATCCTACTCCACTTCTACCTCAGACCACACAGTTATTTCTTATGTCAGGCTACAAAACTTATTACACAGTTTTTTCCGGATATTTCTTCCCCAGTCTTTTTCAGTTTTGCACCAATTTTACATTCATAGATGAAAACAAACCTCCCTTTTCTGGGTGGCTAAGGGAAGGTGGGAGAAAAAAGCTGTTCCAGACATAATTCCACGTTTAATTTCTTGGCTTTTTGCTAAAATTGCCATTGTAGTACATAATACTTCTGTAATTTCATTTGTGTGATATAACCAGCCCTGTCTAACTAACCCAAAACCCCTAGCTGTCCATTCTACATCAAAACACTAATTGGCCACCTCTCTACATTAAAATTAACAACAAAAAAAAAAAAAATAGTGTGGTGAAGCTGAGAACTCTTAGATTTTCTGTTGACTTCATGTGGCCTCAGATCAAGTCTGTATGGCAGGGGGTTGAAAGTAGACAATCTTTAAGGTCCCTTCCAAACCAAGCCATTCTATAATTCTTAGACTTTCACATCCCCTGAGAAAAACAAAATGTTGCTGCATAAGGTGGCAGTTACATTTGAATAGCTTGAAAATCCATTATTTCATTTTCATTTTTATTTTCATTTTTAATTATATACCTGTGTTGGGGGGTAACTTTTGCCTAGAGTACAAGAAAATTGAACTCACATTTGCAAATATTAAAGCTAGTGGAAACAGTGAATTACTTTAAAGCTTGTCACCTATATTTACATTTGAATATCTAAATACTAATGACCCCGTAAAGGCCAGTGGGTTTCTTCTTCAATTTCTGCAGTAAAGCATCAAACCCATAATAACCACTTACGGATGTGTTTGCACCTTTGTTTATTTTTATAGGCAGTATTATCATAGAATTATTACTTTTGCCATGCTCTAACTTGCCCAAATATCTGGAGTGTAACAGGGTGGGAAGTAGTTATAGATGGTAAGACAGTTTGGGTGCAGCTGTGTGTGTCTGTAACAGCCCTGTTTGGAGCCAGGTTCAGAGAAAACTTTCAAACATTACCAGCCTGGAAACACGTTGCCTACCATGTTGTGACTTGGTGACTGCTACTCGCTTTTGCGTGTCCCTTGCAAGTTCTGGCAGTTGAACCTTTTTAGAAAACTGTTTCTTAGCTGTCTGCTATGCCAACAAAGGAACCCAATTCAGTTGGCCAGACGTATCCAGACTCTGGTTTCCTATGTATTTCTGTATTTGGAAGACTATATACTAAAATAATAATAATTTGCATAAACAATATGAAGGAAGATAATGAGTTTTCAATTCTTCGTAATTTAAAGGCTAACATTTGCCTAAGAAGTGAAAATGATCTGTAATGATATGCATGAATTGCAGCAAGGAAAGATCCGTCACCAGTAAGACATTCACCCAAGCATCTGCTTACCTTCTCTCCATCTGGAGCACAAGTGCAAGGAAGCAGATAATTGTTGATTAGGGAGACACAGGTTGGAGAATGCTAAAAATGAATCAAATAGGGACAATAACGCATATTCGCTTGACCAGGTAAATGACTTAGTATTATAGCTAATATTAAAGTACTTGGAAATTAAAACCTGTATATGGTACAAAATAATCCCAATTCCTGCAGAGACAGGAGTAGATAAAAGTAGATTAGGAACAGAAAATGTATTCACTTTTTCTATGTCATCTTCAGATCCTTTAAAGACTTTAGTCTCCCTTTTCAGCACATTTCAGCACTTGAAGAAAATGCAGGCCCTAAGCTTTAACATACATCCATTTTCATCTAAGAGGAGAAAACAGACTTCTTTTTAAGAAGACATGTATAGTGTTAATATAAACTACAGCCAGATTAGATTGAACTCTGTTTGCTGTTATAAAAATATACCAAAAACCCTTCAAGTACCACTATCCTTGCAGTATTTCCTTATTATTCTTCTTTCATTTTAAGCTTGGCATTGATGTCATTTATACTAGATCAGTGTAAAGAAATAATTAAACTGGTTCTGTATGTTTATCCATCCAGCTAGTTTCCATAGGATTCACGAGACCAATGTTTGAGCACCTCTAACTTTATCACCAATTGATCTAATTTGAAATAGAAACAGTAGGGAGTCCTTGGTATAACACTTGCTTTTATATTAGGTCTTCCTTTAGGTAGCTGGTATATAAAGTCCACTTGTTAAAAACATACATGTGAGAGTAGTGGATGGACTTTTATAGGTCTGATTTTACTGCAGAAAATACAGTTACTTGGAGATCTCAAAAGCTGTAAATCTGTACATATGATTTTACAGTGCTGATTAAGCATGGATGAATTAAAACACTTTTTTTCTGCATCCTTCCTTGTATAACATTTGAAAACATCTTTTTCTTTTAATTTCAAATGGCAAGCGCAAAACATACGTCTCCCTATTTGTAGATAAAATTAATAAGAGGAATATCATAGTCAGACAGGGATTGTCTGTGTAAAGTCACTTGCTAGATGCTTTGTATAGAAATACCCTTGTGTTTTGACACACTGATTTCTTGTTTTCTGACAGCGGTATAATTTGCTTTAAGAATTGTTTCAGTCACTTCCCAAATATTTCTTATGCAGCATTGGATAGAAATAATTGAATTTTGTAAAGTTATACCAACCTTCATTATGGGGAAAAAGAGAGATCTTTATATAATCCCATCAACTTCCCCCTCAAAGATCAGCTTAATTAAAACTACTCTCTTAAAACAGACCATCGCTTATGATTAGAATGAAATTGTGCAGGTTAGTTTTTGTATCACACATGATAATTTCTCATTGCTGTTGCTTGTAGAATTGTAATAAGAGGTATTGTAATCAAGGATCAGTCTGGCTTTCCATTTTAAACCCCTAATATATTTCAGGGGTGCATATAAGCCTTCAAGGATAAAACTTGCAAAGGTGGTGTCTTAGTGAAAGACTAGTCTCAGCTTGGGAAGGTGGATTCTTTTTATTTTTTTCATTTATGGCCTTAATCAAAATGGTAAGGAAAATCTACAGGAAGTTTGGTATGGATGTCAACCAGCAATGTGTTTGTTCTACTGCTTAGAGATGTTTACAGACTCAGCAGGTCTGATACAAACAGCAAACGTTACAAAAAACTGTACAATAAGACAGTTTTGCTTTACTGGGGTCAGACACTATTATATTTTTAAAAAGGGATTGAATTGTCTGATTTTCATGGATTCCTTACAATAAGAATATTTAGTCCATTCCCAAAATATGTTTTTATTCAAGTTTAAAGCATATCACTACACACAGCCATTTGTGTAAGTCTTTGAATGGATAGTCCTCTCCACCATCCAAATCTTTCTGCATCTTTCCATTGTGCAATGGATCATATCAGACTATTAAAAATAAATTATGCAGGCTTCATGCCACACAATCAAATCTCTGCTTGTTAAGCATTTACTGTCAGTGATCAAGCCTCTTAAATGTCAAAAAGGTTATAGCCTAGCTGTGTTACCTGCATGAAATAAGAGCTTGTCTTGTGGGCTGTTGTGTAGTTTTACCTGATACAGGACGGCTTAGAATAAAACAATTAGATGAAACATCCACTCAGATTGTGATGCTTTTTCCATAACAGGTGCACGTGCAACTGCTAGGCAGAGCATGTGCGAGTTGATGAGAGGCATTTGTCCCTTTTATAGGCTGTTTTACATTCTTGGGCTTGATTCTAGACATCTCCTTTTGGTTTCAATGTTGAGTACTAAAATACAGAGATTCATATCCTTTAATAGTATGTCTTTAATCTATGTCACTGTTATTCTAAAAATAAAACAAATTTTCCCCGTATTTTTACACGATTTCCCAAAAGTATACATTTTGGGAGAGTCAGCCCTTTACCTGGTATATAAAAAATTGCAACTTCAGTGTGAAGTCACACAGAGTATCGCCCGCTCTTAAATACAACCGTCTTGATTTGGCTTATACCAATGCAACTAATCCTTGATAAACCCTCTCAGTTCCTCAGTCACCCTCCATAAGAAAACACGGGAATGATTTAACAATTTCACTTTTTTTTTTTTCACTTTTCACATAAAGATCAACATATCACATTTAGTTGTTCCCATCTCCTTAATGCTATTTGTTTCAACTTGCTTATGGCAATTGTTGCACCATTTTTTCTCATCTTGGTGCATAAACTGTATTGAAAAAGCAAACATCTCAAATTAACTTCCCTGTAGCTCATTTTAATTTTGTCTTGTGCTGTGAGAGGGCTGATAACCTAAATCAGCCTGATTGCTATTTCAGCTAGTAAACAGCATATATTATCCACTACATATTGCTGTTAATAGCTTGTACATAATCCTTGAGGCTATGTATATTCTTCTAATAATTAATTTACTAATACTGTCCTTGTTGAAGCAACAGGAGATGTCTAAAGGTACCAGAAAAAGGTAAAACAAGAAAGTGCAGTGTGCAGCCTGTGTACAAAAATCCCTCATTAAGAACACATCAGACTCCTATAATTGAACTCAGGGGAAAATGATCACTCAGGCTATCATTGGGTAAATTTCCTTACTTAAACTCTTGATCTTTATTTGTACTTTCTGATGTCTGGTGAAGAATGAAATTAGGAAGCGTAGAAGTAAAACTATCTCAGGAAAGAGTGTGGTTACTGTGGCCTTTCACTAGCAACCCAGTCTCCAGGCAAAGTGATTAGCTGCATGTTTTCAGGCATGGTTTGAGAAGGGTAGAGATGTTATTAATGGTAGCAGTACTTGTACACACAGAAAGAGGAACAAAGATTTCAAAAGAAAAGCATTTACAGGTCATAATTCTCCAATGTTGCCCTGGTGGTAACATGCGAGGCCTTGCCCAGCAACATCTTGGGCAGCCTCGTGCATCCTGCCCCGCTCCAGCAGCGCCCCAGCTGGGCCACGGGCAGGGTAGGCCACATCCCCTTACAAAGCCGCATGTGCGTAAGAGAGAAAAGCTTGTTGTTACTACCAGTACTGGGTTTACTCTTTTATCTCTAGTAATAAACGTCTGTAATTTAGATCTGTGGTTGAAACCTTGTCCTGGAAAAGGTCAGTACTGTGGAGGTCATTACTGTCACAACAAAGGGAGTCCCATAAGTCCGGAGTCTTCAGCCAGCAATATTGATGAGTGTCCTCTGTTGCCATGATGGATGCCACAGAATTGCCACACATGGGCACCAAGCAGCACACCCTTTCAGTCACTGGAAGTTGTTCATCTCTCAGCTACTCAGACACAACTTCCATTGACACTAGTAGAAAATTAAAACCGAATAACTGGAAGTGGCATTCAATCTGTTATTCTCAATACTGCTGAAGACAGGAATAGTAATGCTGCTATTTAATGTTGGGGGGGGGGGGGGGGGGGGGGAATGGACAAAGTTAAAAGCCCAGAATGATAGTAATGATGAGCTAGAGTACAATTAGCTGTTTTGTGAGAACTCAATGCTGGTGTAGAAGTTATTGGCTATTCACCACAACCTAGAATATGAAATAACAGAAGAAGGAAGGAAATGTGTTGGTGTTATTGTTGTGTTCATGGAATTAGACTCATTATCCTTTACTGGTTTCTGAGGAGCAAGTCTGTTTAAATATCAGACCTGTGTCCAGGTCAGCAATTAGCACGGTGCAGGACTGAAAGATGGTAAAGCATCCCATTAAGGATGCGCAATACAGTCTTTTGTGAGTACAGTGTGTGACAGAGCTGCAGCTGCAGCTAAACAAAGAGGACGTTTACATATGGAATCACATTGTTCGAGAAGTGCTCGTCATGAATAGGTTTTATCATTCTCAATCCCAGAGGAAAAAAAAAAAAGCCTCCAAATGTGTCTATTGACACTGGTGTGAAAAGCGTGGTGTTTGAAATCAAATCCATTTGGCTTGATTTCCAGCCAGCTGAGTTATGTCTCTCACAGGACTTGACAAGGATGGCTCTTCCCCTTTCATGAGTTTCCAGGCTCAGGTTGTCTGAAGCTGGCCTAGCCCCAAAATAAAATAGACCACTCTTGCAGTACTTTGCTGTAGGCCCATCTGTCTCTGGGTCTGGGGGAGTAACCTGGTTGTAGGACATCAGATGTATCCCTGTCCCAGCAGTGCTTGTTTTCCTCTGCCACTGAGTACTAGAGAGGTGCTGGCTGAACAGAGGTGGTCATCAGCCATGATGGAAAACCATGTCTGCTGGCCTTAGGGTCTGTCCACTGATGGAGAGCTGCCAGCTGTGCATTTGCACACCAGTGACTTCTGAGCATGAAACAAGACTGCCAGAGGGTCCCTGGATTGTCAGGACTTGACCCAACTTATGTTACTGACAAATCAGGAGGTATCAAGGTCAAAATAGCAAGGGAAAATTGTAACTCTCCTATATTGCCTACGTTTTCCAAATCTCAGATCATTGCCTTTCAGGATTGTTGAAAATGCTGTGGTCTTAGAGAGGTCAAGACCACTTGTGAAATGCTGATTAATAAATTGATTAGTTGGCTGATTAGATGTGAGATTTAGATGTGGATTACATATAAGCAGCAGTAGCAGTTAAAAGACATTTATAGCACACACTAAGTATCTCAGTTATAGTATCTAATGATATTTCAGTAATAAACCCTTCCTTTCAGGTGTTAGTCCTCACCATTATAACCAAAGTTTAATCAAAGGATTAAAGACACTTTCTTTTTGATTTATAAGCTTCAATTCTTTTTCTCTCTGGAAACCTTAAAAAGAACTGCAAGAAAATATAAATCTTAGGAAAAGAAATTAAGCACCAATTTTAATTCCAATGAAGTTACTGAGAACATTTCATGGTCTTTATACATGAGTATATCAAAACACCTTGTAAATGTATTTATCTTCACAACATCCTAAGAAATAGGGATCTGGTACTTGGAGAAGAAATCTATGGGAGGAAAAAAAAAAAGCACAAATCTGAATCTTCAGGAAAATGGCTTGTTCCTTGAACTGTCAACCTTCAGCTGCCTGTTGAATGCTTTCCCATAATGTTTTGGTAGAGCTACAGTCACAGTATATATTTCATATGTCTGCTGTGAGCCAAGTGATTATTTCCTTCTACATAAAGATTAGGAGCTACTTTAAAATACTTGATGAATATTGAACACAATACAGAGTAAAAGTTATGAGAGGTTACCAGCAAACACATTCCTGTAGACATTCAAGAGATGATTTAGGTATAATCTTGTTTTTAGTCTAGCTAAGCATCATTTCCCTCTCAATAATGTTAAATAATGTATATGCACATCAAAATGTCTATTCTAATGTGGAATAATCATCTTGTTAGTGTAAATGGTGCACAGTGCTGATTTTTGAGGACCCTGGTAGATTAAAATTCATTTCAATTCTTTTATCCAAATGCAAATCTAAATTTCTCTTTCTAATGTTGTAGTATCGTGTAACTTTGTCACTTGCCACTAAGTGCTATGGTATGCACTAAGGGATGCTTTCTTCTTTACCTGAAATTATAAATGGCACCTGTGTTTGTGGTTGGTGGGTTTTGTTGTTGTTTGTTTTAAATTTATTTCTGTTACGGGTCTTTTTCTAAATAAATAATTCATGGGTCTGAATGTAGTTACTGAAGAATTTTGCAGTAGCATTCAATCCCCTCTATATCTTAAAGGAGATGTTTGATCTTTAGAAGGATTTACTTCTTGAGAGAACTACAGCAGTACTTAATTATTTCTGTTTAAAATCAAGCAAACTTCATAGACAACATTTTTTTTGCTAACCTCAGTGGATTTACTTTTAATAGCATAAAGGAAGTGTGGATCATGATAAGAATCTAAAATTCTTCCATTTCAACCCTTTTTTGACCAGCTTATCTTCTGTAATATTTTGGAAACCTTTCCAAAGCATTCCTTCAGTTTCTTCTGTAATATAGCAAAGATTAAATTTTACTCAGGTTACAAGGAATTTGAACCATATTCTCATAGGTACTAGGTTTCTGGTTGCTGTTTATGGCAGTAGTAACAAGACATTGGAAGATATAGACCATTTTCTATTAGATTACATGCAACGCATTATGCAGAGCATAGTTTATCCATCATTTACTTTGGGCAATGATAACTAAAAAATATTCAAATTCATTAAACAATTTATGCACGAAATTGGCTTGAGCATATGATGATTTCTACTGTCATAATTGAATGTCCACCCTGGAAAACTAAGAGTTCATTGATTGCTTTCAGTGAAATCCTAGTTCTGTTGACATTGAAGGCAAAGTTTCTCCCTCTGTATACCTAAGTTGAAATTCTCTCCTTGTGATGGCTAATGAGAGAAGAAAAAAAAAGAAAAAAAAAAAAAAAAGAAAGAAAGAAAGAAAGAAAAAGGCAATGCCCTCACTTATTGACTGTTTTGGAATTGTGCAATCATGATGTTGCCAATGATTTTAAAGATCTTGTTTCCTGTCTTTTAAAATAAGTAATAAACACCAATATACCGATGTAGTGATTACAGATGTCATTAGTAGTTTGAGTGCATGGGGGAACAAAGACAGAATATTGTGATTTGGGATTGATTTATTTATATTCTTTTCTTTATAAAAATGTTTGATTCCTTTTTATATTATTCCCGGTAATCAGAAATAGGTACAATACATTCCAAAAATCCAATTCTTAAGGATCTCAAGAGCTGCTTCATTTTTCCTGCTTGCTCATTTCTTTTCAAATACACCTTTCAAAAAAAAAAAAAAGTATTCAAAGAGACCAAAAAATCAGTAACATTTTGTTTCATACAAAGGAAGAAAACAAAAACAGACTGCAAGTGTGGATTTCCTTCTGCTTTCATTCTTCCTTTGTTTTGCTTTAGCTCTTTAAATGCACTTTTTCCTGGGGGGGAAAAAAATCTATATTGTCCAATTGTCTTTCCATTAAAATCTGAAACAAACTCGTACAGCTTTATAGAGGACCAAGATCAAGGTAGGCATATTTGTTCATGTATTGATCACTCCTGCGGGATATCATGCCTTTTCTGTGGGCTGATAATCTACCATCGTTTTCTGATCTGGTGATTTCTACTCCTTGGAAGTTGTATGGCAGGAAGAGATTGCTGCTTTTTGTCTATGTAATTGCTTTGAAGATTTAAGGCTAGATTTTAATCTCAGAAGGGCAATATATCTCAGAGAATCTCAGAAGAAGAAAAAAAAAAAAGTTGCTAATGTGTATGCAGGCAGAATTGCAGCATTTTCCGTGTAACAAACAATGCATGACACGTACCAGAGATTAGGATCTGGCAGTTGTGAAATTTAGAGGGAAAACCCCACAGAGAGCTGTTACTAATTTCACTGCCGTTGGTCATAATCTCCCAAATAATAATTGTGCTTCTTTAATATTTCTATTCAGGGATCTGTAAACACTTCCACATTTAAGTACAGGTTTTACACTTGGGAGTGTAAAAGTATGTGTATACTTTTCTTCCTCCCTCATAAAGTGGAAAATTATTATCCTTTTCTCACAGAGCAACATGAGTCCCAGTGCTTGCACAATGCCATGACACCACCTACATTTGAATAAAGCAGGAAATTAGTGGCCAGGATTTTTTTTTTTATGACCTTTGTGGTACTGTGATACATTATAACAAAATCCACAAAAGTGCCTGTATCTGTAATTCTGAGAGAGGATGTTTTAATACCACCAATCATTTTTTTTTTCCCATTTACTTGAACTTAGCCATCCTCAGAAGCCAAAAATTGCTTGGGCATGACTGCATCAGTGAGAGTTTGTCCTGCTGTTTCTGTTTACTAGCAAAGGATGCCTCTCACTACCATGAGCTGAACCCCCCAGGAGATGGGAAATATGGGGCATGGGAGGCGGTAGCAATATCCCAGTATCATGGGAGAGCTGAGGCATGGAGAACACAACTGACTTGCCAAAGGTCACATAGCAGAACTGCCTTACGCGCAAGCAGCTTTTGTTTTCTTCCTAGTGCAGGGCTTAGGGTCACCCTCAGGCTTTTCCAGGCTGCAGCACACACAGAGATGGGCTTGAGGAATCTGAGGGGAAACAGTGCTCATAGCAAAAGTCCTTAAAATTATAATTGTGATTCCTCAAAAACAGAATATCTGGCTTCCCACTGCCCAGTTAATAGTGTAATAACTTAGGAGTCACTGGAAAGATTTGTGGGCATACATTTGAATTTACATTTTCAGTTCAATTTTTTTCCACTCTTACAATCATTACATAGAAAACTAGTTTTCTTGGAGTGCTTATTGTCATGATCTGTCAAAAAAACACGCTACCTTGTCTTTTCTGTTGATTACATATTCAGTCAATTTTATGTGTTCTGGGTAACATGCCCATAATGTCCTGCCCAGGCTGACATGAAGTCCCTCAGGTTTGTGGTTCTTGGTTGCAATGGACCACGACCTGATTTTTTTTTTTTTTTTTCCCCTCAGAATATTTGTTTTCTATGGATAGGAGTTATTACAACCAGCATTTTAATTCTAGCTTTGGCATGTTGAGAAGAGATGGGTCTTCTGTAGGTAGTGGATGACATTGTTTTGCTGGTATAGCTGGGCTTCTTCTGTCTTGAAGCGTTCTATGTATGTACATAATATAATTATCACTAACTTGGTTAAAATAGGAAGCATAACTGGAGTTGAGGTCCTCTGGCAGCTTTCATATGTTTCAGGAGACCCCTCCAGCAGCCAAATTCCCTGTAAGACTACCACATATTTCACCTCTGTGGCCATGCTCCATCTGGAAGGATGTGCTAACAGCGTCACTAATTTCTTCAAGACAAGCAAACCTTTTAGTTGTGTTTGGTCCAGTGACCAGATTCACCCATGTTATCACACTGCATGTAAAATTAGGAACCCAGTGAAAAACTACTTTTGATGCAACCCATAATGTTAACAAGCCTGAGGAAATTTGATTTAAAAAAAATAATAATAATAATTTAGAGGCTTTAGTGTGAATACTAAAGCTGCTGGGTTGTGCTTTTTTTTTTTTTTTTTTTTTTTTTTTTTTTTTCCCTCCCTCCAATTGTTGCTTCTGAAAACAGAGTGTGTTTGAAGATCTGAAACTTTTCATTTGAGGAAAAAGTTGCCTTCTTGTTCTTTTCCTCATGCTGTGTTGACATGTTTTCATCAGCTACATCGTATTACCTCTTCTACATTAAAGGCTAATCACAGACTTGGAGTCTGCAGTTACCAGCTACAAATAGAAAGATTTCTCCCTGTGAGACCACAGCATTCCTCAAGCAATTTTCCACCTTTATGCAGGGTTTTTTGTTTTGTTTCATGAGGGTTTTTTTGTTGTTTGTTTCTTACCATCTGCCTTGCAATTAAGTTATTTAAAATCACCCACATCAAAGAAGTGTTCTGGTTCTCTACAAATAGACCTTACCACTGCACTGCAGAAGTGACAAAAATAATCTACCCAGTTCCATAGCTCATTATGATGAAATAAATATTTTTTTCCTGGTATTTCATATTGACAATTACAATACCAAATCTCACACACACAAAAGCGTATTTTCTTATTGTCTAAAAAAAACATTTCTTTTTGAATAAAAGCCAGTTAGACAATGAAAATCAAATCAGCAGCACCCATCTCCTTTTTATGTATACATAAAAGATGTAAAGTTCATAGATATTTTGATTTTTCTTGTGCTCTTACAACATGTTGTTGAATTCATTCCCCTGTATGAAAATCATGATGATATGATCCAATACCTATATTACATTCATATTTTCAATGTAAAAATGTATGTGTGACTTTAATGCTATTTCTCGTCTTTAGGTTTTATGGAGTGTGGAGAACAGGTAGAGTTGAAGAAAGAGATGGAAGATTAAGGCTGAAGAGCAGGCTTAAGAACTGCTGAGACAGCTAGTACTTCACATTAATTGTTATTGTAAGAGTGTTGTAGTGTAAGAGTGACGAGCTTTACAAAGGATACAGTATTTAAACAACAAGGTTATACTGAATGTAAAGGCAAAGGAAAAAAAAAAGCATGGATTAGAGAAGCCATTTAAAATAAATGGCAGCTCTGGCATTTTTCCCACTTCTATTTTATTTTTTTTTCTTTTTTCACTTTGCAGTAATAATGGAAAAGAAAAGGAGAAAAGGCAAAACACTTGAAAGAAAATTTCTGTTGGGAGGAATGCAATTATAGTGGAATGAGAAGACATTCAGGAAAAAGAAATGTATAAAATCCAGCGTCTCAGGAGAAATATTTGCAAAGGTGAAAATGTACATAATGGTTTCCTTGACATGACAATGAAGAACCTATACAAAGAGTGACCAGGGGCTGCAAGTAATTGGAGGTAACATTTCATTGCCCAGATGGGTGATTACCTTTGCACTGCTCAGAGTGGCCTCCCCAAACAATCTGCAACCAAGCTGAGAAAATAGTATTTTCTGTTGTCTTCTTCCTTGACCTCTGCTGTCAACTTAACAAGAAAGTAAATTAATCATTGTGTGTTTGCCTTATTCAACGAGTAATGCTTGCCTTTAACATGTTTTGTTTTATTTCCGCAGCTAGTTGCTCAAAGTCTTAAGAAGAAAAAAAAAACAGGGGTTTTCCAAGTTACATTTCTCTTATTGGAGCCCAATGAGTGATCTGAGCCATGCTTTTCCAGTTGCCCCATCACAGATGCAGGGAGAGGAGTAGGGAATGGCTGTGAAAACCAATGTTCAACCATTAGATGGTCCCCAGGGATTTCAAAGCAGGTCTGTCCACAGGCCACTCTTAAACTGGCTTTGAACTGAGAAGCAAACCCACAAAATATTTGCTAGCTTGTTCTTCATTGTTGCAATGTACTTTGTAATAAGTGAATGACACCACAATTTTCTTTCATTTTGAAGTTTGTTTTAGAATTTTAGTGTTCCTCTGTTTTCTAACTTGAAATGTCCCTGGCTTTATTTAAACAAAACTCTCAGAATTTTCCCTTTGATTTATCTAAAAGTATAAAGGAATTATTTTCCCACAATCACTTTTTCCTGTCTATAAATTAAAATTTCTATCCTTCTGCAAGGCAAATTCAGGGGCCATTTAAGCCTGACAGCAAAATTTCAGTCTTAGAAATCCTTTAGAAATTCTTAACTTCTTGGATATTTGTTTTTCCACACCACATTTCAAAAACTTCAGATGTCACCTTCATTCCCAGGTGTGCAGTCAGCAATGTGCAAGGCACAGGCAGTGCACAACAATGTCCCATCCCTCTCCCTGCTGCAGAGATTAATACCTGAGATGACAAAACATATGAAAAATTACCACCTGAAATGCCATCAGTCAGCATATGGAAATTCAGGAAATTCAGCGTGTGGTGCTGGGAGCAACATGCAGTGTGATACAGCTGGCGGGGATGGTCCCTCATGAAATGAACTAGGTGAAATCACCATTCCCAGGGATCTGATTCAGTCATGGTATTTGTGTTCCCTGTTTCTGGGGACATTTGGCACTTGCATACAAAAAAGGTGTATCAACTCCAAAGCACTCAGAAGAAAGTTTTTATTTATTTTTTTTTATTTCTAGCATTGCCTTGATATACTTTTCCCCCTTTTGCTGTAATTCCAGTGATTGTAATGAACCAAATTTGAATTAATTGTCAAGTTTTGAGAGATTTAGGTTAATTGTTTTCAAAACAGTGTCAGAGGGAAACGTTCAGCTGTGGCAATCGCTTTGTTGCTGTGTGGTGATTGTCTTAGAAACTTTCTCGAGATGAAACTTTTGGACAGATGAAGGATCCTTTTTTCTGAAGAGCTCCATAAAAGGATGGATCACAGGTGTCATCTTTAAACTCTTCTCATCTAGCATCACTTAAAAACAAACAAACAAACAACACAAACTCATTTTAAAGGTTATTTTCTTCTGGATATCTCCTTTGTACACCGAGCCTGATCTGAAGCTTTTTTTTCAGTCAGTAGAATGATTTCTTCTGATTTCAGGGGTACTTGTTCTCCACAGGCAAGACAAGGCCTTAGGGTCTCTCCTGTGAGCACTGTGGCCATCAGGCTGGGGGCTCTCATCTCCTGCCCCACCAGCCACTGCACTGCCTTGGCACATGCTGAATTATGCTCCCTCATCTCCTCTGAGCTTTCCTCTGCTTTGGAGGAAGCCTCTCTTTTGCAGTTTGTCCCCAAGCCAATGTTTTAGGTCTTTCCACCTTCTGGTATTTCATCTTTCTGAAATCTCATCAGGAAAACAAAACAAAAAACCTTATTGTCAAATAACTATTACACAAAAGAAAAAAAGGAAGATATTAAGTGTTAGAAAGTTTTAGCTTCTCTAGTAATAAAATTACATGTAATGCTGTTGTTTAAAGTCAATGGAGCTGGAATCTGCAGGGCTGAAAGGCTGGAAGCAATTGTAGGACTTCACAGAATCACAGAATCACAGAATTTCTAGGTTGGAAGAGACCTCAAGATCATCGAGTCCAACCTCTGACCTAACGCTAACAGTCCCCACTAAACCATATCCCTAAGCTCTACATCTAAACGTCTTGCTCCACTGGTGGCTGCCACACGTAAGCTAGCACAACTTTCTGAGCTGAACCTTCACATCTCCTTTAGGAAAGTTTTTGCCATATGATAAGTAAAGGTATTTGGGATCAGGACCTTAAGGTCTAGCAGGTCTTGTATAAATAAGTATGTAAATACATATCTGTATATGTCTACATATTCATATATAGAGAAAGGCATCCAAAAAGTCACGTAGCCTCACCATGGCTCAATGCTGGACTCATTATATTCTTCTCAAGTGTTAAGAAATTAAGTTATTCTTCAGAGGAGTCCTCTGGGGCTATTTTGATTATAGGGACCAGCAGTATGGAGTTCAAACCACAACACTCCGAGGAACATATATAATTCACTAGAGAAAAAAAAAAAAAAAAAAAAAAAAAAAAAAGCCTTTTTAAAGAAAGAGCAAATATTCAGTTTGAGCTCAATGGTACCACTACATAAATGTCTTATATAACATATACTTTAATAAGCAGGCATTAATGAACGAGGTCTTGAAGACTGATCAATTCTCTCAAGATAATGGCTGCTTCAGAAATAAAACCTTTTAGCCTGAACAGAGTGAAAAAGCTTAAATCTTGAATGTATGTGGAACTGCATCCTATCTAGGGAAGAATAAACCCAGACGGCAGCTCAAAGCGTAACAGATTTATATAATAAAGTATTATATAATGCAGAAACTGGGAAGTGTCTGGGAGTTATTCTGCTGAAGTTATTAATGGATGGAGTTATTCATTTCTACCAGGGAAACTCAGAAATCAGAACAATTATAACTGATCTGTCTAGATTATGTTTTGTTTTTCCTTGCAAGGGTACTTTTGAATCAAAATATGTAAAGACGGTTTTCACACAACTCCTTTAAAAATGAACCACTCCAAATCCCCAATGCACGTCACTGCAGCAGAGCTTGTGCAAGTAGGGCACCAGTTACAATTCAGCACAAAAAGCAGGTGTGACAGACAGAGAAAAAATATAATCAGTATGAAAAGCAACTGTAGTTTGCTAGTGAAACTGTCACTGCTAACTTATTCAAAGCATTTTATATTTATTCCCATTTTTAGGTGGGTTTCCTCTTAGTAATCTCAACTCCCCATTTAATAATTTCAATTATCTGAAGAAATACTGAATAGCCTAGCCCTTAGTAATAACAGAGATAATGTCTTCCATCTATATAGACTCTAATTCTGATGGATTCTCAAGAGGTTCTTCAACTCTATAAGCCATAAATAAATGAATCATTATTCAAATTATATTTGCCTGGGCTATCACCACTGTCCCTGAGCTCATCCTGAGGAAAAAAATAAATAAATAAATGCCTTTACATCAAAAAAGTCTGAACGCAGAAATGTCTGAACATACAAGATCTGCATGACCAAAGGGTTAATAAAATATGTTACAATATAGAGGCAGCAAACAAGATTGAAGACAGTGCTCTGAGTACAAAGCTGTCTTTGTTCCATGATAATAAAACAAACAAGGTGATTTCAGCACAACTAATTGTCAGAGATAAGAAACAAATGTCAAGAAGGGAGGTGAATCTGGTGCTCTGCAGAGAATCTGACACGCAGAACATGTTAAACACCTTACCTGCGTTAGCAGCTGAGATGCTTCTTAGCACAAATGAGATCAGTACTGAGAGATTAAGCCTCATTTGCTTAGGAAAGAATTGTGGATGTGGTTTGTATCTAAAACACTTAAAGTCAAAAATGCACTTCAATAATGGACCAAAAAAGAAAAGTTCAATACACTTTCCCCACAGGGTTTTCCTATTTTGAATGGAGTCTTTTACCCAACTCCAGAAACAAAAAGAAACATAAATCAGAGAGTTGTGTAAATAAAGCATTCACAAATGTATGTTTTCTATCGTTAGCCAAACCACTCATTGTTGTAAGTATTCCTGGGAGTACCATTTTATCACAGCCTAAGCAATGTATTTGTACTACACAAGCCTGCAATAAGTACTTATTAAAGTCAACTATACAATGTATTAAGTGGAAACCATTTATAAATATAATCTGAGAATTAAATGCTATTAGTCATTTTGAAAGTACTGATAGAGGCTCTTACTAGAATGATTAGAGATATTACTTATCCAGCCACTTACTCAGGAATGGAAGTGCACGATGGAACAGAATTAGCACTGCTATGCTCAGTAAAACCTCTAATATTAGGCAACATTTGTCTACACGTTGGATGACAGGTTTTGAGCCAGTGATTGTATTTGCAATACGTTTAATGCATGCAGACTAACACCAGGTACAGCTGTATTTTAGCTATTCAGTTTAGGACATTCAGTCTCACTCTGGTCCAAAGTGGACTTCTGATACAGATGCTGTCTATATATGAGAAATGCGTTGGATCCCAGTTGGACTAAAAGGTCCTTTTCAATTACCAGTCATTTTGAAAGGTCTTAAAATATATTGGTTATGCTTGCATATACCAAATTTCAATAATGGCATAAAATGCATAAACGGCACACATCCAGAGATGTTGCCAGAGTCTCCTTATGTGGTCTCTCTGCAAGCTTAAAAACAAAACAAAAAAATGTAGATCGGCAGAAACATTGCATTTTCCCACTCCTGCTTGCACATCTCAGGGGGTATGCAGCAAGGTTTAAATATTATAAGTGAGCAATGTGGGAACTGAAAATAATTCCAATTTTTAATGATGTTTCTGTCTGTTCCAAAGCCAACTGCTGGCAGTGAGCGTGAGGAAGACAGTATTTTCCTCTGTAGAACTTTTCTTCAAATGCAGCGAAGAGAAACAGGAGGTTAAAATAAAAGTCACAAGAAAGCACAGCAAGACAAGGAACAGCGCAGGAAGCAGCAATTCCCTATGGGCTGTGAAATGAAAAAGGCTTACTAATTCATAAACTGAAGGTGTCTGTGCTTTAAAAGAGAAAACTAATGGGACCCAGGCTTCAATTTTTCCATTTTATTAACCATGTGATGTGATGTGGGCACGTAATTTCTGCAGTCTGGAATTCACCTGGTTCCTCAGTTCTGTCTTACAATCCCTGCCAACACCTCAAGATAAGAGCACTGCCCAGGGACAGGCGCAGCCGGTGAAGGCTTGCGTCTGCAGTGGGAAAACCCATTTCATCTCCTGCAGGGCTGCCAGGGAGGAAAGGGGTGAGAAGGAGCAAGCAAAGGGAAACAGAGCGGTGATAAAGGGGGAAGGAAAATAGGTTCCCTCGATACCCTACTATTTAATTTCTCTTTTTAAAGAGCTATTATTATTATTGTTGCTATTATTATACCGTGTTATGATAAGACTGCTATCCTGCTATGACCTCGGACCAACCGAGTGAAGTGCTCTCCATTCACATGCACCTTCTGTATCCTGAGAATAGGGTTTGAAATAGAAAAAGCATGTGGAGTATAGGAAGTGTTGTTATCACCTTTCTACAGATAGAGACACAGAAATAAGTGCAGAGAGAATAGAGGAAAATGTGTTAGCAGCATGAATCAACTTCAAGTCTCCCGGGTCATAGTCTTGATGCTTTTTCTATGACAGTTCAAAATGTATAAAATTTGCTAGTGATGATTTCCAAGAGGAGAAAGGATTATTCGTTACCTGCCATGTTATTAAATTCTTTCATAATCATCACTGCCACAGAGCAGAAGCGTACTAAATATATCCTTAGTCTGACCAGCTGTAGCAGTTCTTATGTTCTTAATATCGCTGAAGATTGACAACATCAGAAATAAGACATTTCTTCTCCATTTTAACAGTTATTAATTTTTAACTCTGGCTTTCAAATGAACTGTATGATGAGATTATAAACTCTTGTGATTAATTATTTGATTTCTCTTTTCTAGTTTGCATCTGAGATACTGTTGTGGATCACTGTATTGCTGCTAAAGAGGAATGGCGGGGAACAGCTACAGGTGATGCCTTGGTTCTTCGGCAGGTGATTTATAAAGCCTTCTAGACAAGGTAGTGTTAGCAGTAAAAAGAAGCTCTCCAGGGAAGAGTAAAGCCAGAGCAGAGAGTCGAGAATTGAAAGATGCAGTAAATAAAGATTATTTCACTTAATTATGGTTCGCAGTTCAAGGACTGGTTCCCTCCACTGATGGCACATGTTAGAGCAGGGAGAGAGGGGCACGTATAGAAGCTTGGAATCATTGAGGTTGGAAAAGACCTGTAAGATCATCAGGTTCAACCATTATGTGGCACCTGTTGTTTCCTGAGGATATGTCTTTAAAATAATATGCATAAATAAGACAGTGGTAGCTCTTCTGGGTGAAAACCAGTCCAGTTTACATCAGCATAAGAGGAGTTGCCTTTAATATATTGCCTTGCTGATTTACTCTTTGGACAAAATATATGGCAACACAGTTTTGGCAACATTTACTAATCTGTTAAGTAAGTAACTGATATGATAAAAATTATGCTTAATAAGATAAGACTTCATTTTGCATTAAAGACTCCTGTATCACATCAGGGAATTGTAGTCTCACTATCATTCTCCAGAAGTCTTACAATTTAAATGAGTTTAGGTTAAGTAAAACAAGATATACTTAATGATTTTACAGGCATTTCAGTCCAGCAACATTAGTGTTATCAGTCAATCCCCCAGCAAACATGTAATGTGCTCATTTAGTACTTTCCACACCTGACAAATGGCATGTATTACAGTGCATGAGTTTGCTCTGGGGATATCGCCAACTTTTTCCTGGTCTAGATATAGGAAGTCGTTTGCTTCAGACTCGTAGCCTTTTGTTTCCATATTTTTTCTTTGACAAGGAGCTGGCACCATATGCTTTGGATGGAAGTCGATGTCTGCAATATGCCAGTTTGGGATGGTATCCACTCCATCTTCATTCATAATTGTTAAATACGTGGCTCTAAACCCAGATGCATGAGGCTTCACATCTCTTGTCAAATTTTCTAGCTAAATATGCTCTAAATATATGTACTTCTCTTTATTGAAATCTAAAAAGACAGAATTTATCATTATATATCCTGAATGCTTTTGTTAACCTCGTTGATGACCAGGTTTTAGAATCCAGCTTCTGGCTTCTACATATTGTTTCTGGCATCAATAATATTCATGGTAATTAATTTCACTAATTATTCAGCATATATAGAAAATTCCTCTTTATCCATTTAGATTGTGTCAATTTTCAATGATCTCCTGTTTGTAAAATCTGAGACAATGAGAACATTTTTGTTGTCACTCATTATTTGACATAAAGTGGATAGCCTTGCATTTTCAAATGCCTTACTAATTCCTATCACTGCACAGAAGTTGTTTACATAAGAAAATATCAGCAAGTGCTCAGCAAACCTTTATTCTGTACACCTTCTAGACTAGTTAGCAACTTTTCCCAGGATTTGTCTATAACACAAATGTATGTTGTGGCTTATCTTACATATCCTTCTAAAAATGCACTGCATATGATTCCCATTGGGGATGCCTGTAAATATTCTGTTGGACAGATGAGGAGGGATCCTCTCCTAGCAAAATAATAATACTGAAAGCCTCAGGGAGGCTCAAGGAATGAATAACACTTTGAACTCCAAGGTGGGGAAGCAGCAACCCCAGACATAGCTAGCTGCGCACAGCTGGGAGCAGCCAAACCCTTTGGCATTTCTGCCAGAGCTGGTACCAGAGCTGGGCTCATGCTGTGCAAACCTGGAGGACCAAAGCACATAGGAAAGTTGGGGCAAAGTCCTGGCCAGCAAAGGCAGGTGCCCCTGGCATGCTTCCTGTTGTAGGTAGCTGTCAAACAAGGCTGCGGAGAATTGTGAAGGTTATGTTAGATTACGAAAATGAGATGGGAGATGGTAGTCGCTTTGTCAGATAAATAAGTCATAATTCCTCTAAGAGAAAGGAGTCTAAGAATAACTCAACCTAGAGCTGAGAGAGGGAAATGCTAATGAGTTTAAATCAAAGCTTATTTGCATGAAAAAAAAAGCAAACTCTTTAAGTATTAGCTCTGTAAGCTGTACAATAACCTCTTGGAGACACCGGTAATGTGTTTGGTTTCAGGAAAAGACACTGGGCTGACAGCCCTGGAGTCTGCAGAGCTGTTTGCTCAGCCAGGGGATGCTGCAGCAGCACAGGACGTGGTGCAGGATGTGTCCTGCAGCCTCATGGGCACTGCTGCACCCCTGGGGCTGGGCACCCCAAGTCATCACAAATAAGCCTGGTCTCTGCCTCTTGTTTACCCTTGTATTCTGCCTTCCTGCCTCGGCATACATTTTTAATTAGACGCACTCCAGTCCTTTCCCTGCTTGCTCACACTTTAATTTGGGAAGCGCAGTTTTCATTAGCTCTGCAAATATCCACTGTTCTTTGCAAAGTCAAATCTATTACTTGCAAAATAACCTTGCTTAGTCCTGGTTATCAGTTATACCAATAATACTGCGCTCTCTAATTAGTCCAGCTGTTAACTGTTCAAATTCACTTGACTTAGCTGCATTATGTAGCTCTGGCTCACCGCGATCAGTGCTCTCACTTGGCAGATATTTGCTCGCAGAGGAAAGGGCCTTTTCCAAGCTGCTGAAAGAGGTACAGATTTTTTTATTTTTTTTTTTTCCGTCAAATTTCAGAACGATCTTGTCTTGCAGTTTGCCATTTTCTTCATAATCCCACTGTAATGTACTGCCTATTTCTAACGCTGCTAAGCCTGCCACCTGTAACAAACAGAGGATTTTTCTGTCTTCAATATCTCTTCAGAGTGACTTGCTTCCAATGAAATCCACAAGTGCTATAATCTGCCTTTCCAGCTCTGGGCCACGCTCAGCTCCTGGCTGAGGGATTCGGGTGGCTTCATTTTCTGCCTGGGGTTTACTCACTCCTGACGCCCCGTAAGGGCTGAGTGGCACATGAGAATATCTGGGGCTGTGCGTACGGCTCCCAAGCAAGAAGAAGTCAGCTGGGCACTTTGGATACAGGTGATGAAGGACTCAGCACATGTCCTTCATAACTGCCAGGCTTTATCTACCATTTTATATTTTAAGGGCATTCTCAGAAATGCTTTTTTTTTGTATTAACTTCTCTACCCTGAGCATCAAATTGCAGTATAACCTTTCTTATGGACTGTTTCTGAAATCCCACAGGCTATTTCAAAGTCCAAAGCTTTTATTAAACTATCAAATTATGCCAGAGTGATTCAGTGAAAAGAAACTGAAAACAGTAAAGCACCAGGTGTGTCCATACCTTTTGCAATGAATTCCACATGGCTGTTTAATTGTTAGCTCCAGTGTTTACATTCTGAATGTATTTTTATCTTGTTTGTAAAGTCATTTAAGTATGTCCTAAAGTAGGAAAGGGTGTGTAATTTTGGATTCGAATGGAACATTTTGTACAACTCATAAAGATTGCTTAATTGCTATTTTTAAGTCTGTAAAAAGCTGAGGTAAATTTTCAGGTCAGGGTCACCAAAACTTTTCTTAAGAAGGACAAAAATAAACTGCAAATTTTTTTTCCAAAGCTGCACCTGTAACTTTTCTGTTGGAAACAAGAACCAGTGTAAATGTGCATGGGAGGGTAGGTGTGACAGAGGGAGGCTAGTTCTCACCCCATTTCCATCGCTGCACATTATCACAGCTCGGGCAAAGCTGAGCAGAACCTGCTCACAAAATGAAGTGCTGCTTGCTGCGATCACACGCTCAGCATTTGTTCCCTGGGACCTACACCCATGCTAAGAAAGGCACAGGCAGCGTTCAAAAAGGGCAGGTTATGAACAGCATTGCAGACCCAGGGTGCAGACCAAAGATGTGCCATTCTCCAGAAAAATGTTATGAAAAAGTTTTATTATCCAATGTTAATAGTTTTTGAGTGGAGGGTGGTTCACATCCCTCCCAGTCCACAGAGAGACCCCAGTAGCTCATACAGAGACCCCTGAACTCTGCTCTGGATAGCACAGGTCTACAGCCCAAACTCCAGTGGTGTTTTGTGCCTACAATCACTAACTGTCCTTCAGAGGTGACTGAAGCCACCTCTCAGCCCACGGGGACCAAGTTCTGACAGCTTTCTGAAAGATAAGTACAGAAGGTGGAGAAATTGGGGATAATAAGTTTAGAGAAATGCAAAAATAAGCACTGGGGATATTTACGAATCTCAGTGATGATAAGCTCAGGTTCAGATATCAATTTGACAGAAGTAAATATTTTTTATATTTCTTTGTCAAATTGGGTTAGATTATCCTTTGTACAATAAATAATTTATTGAATTTACATTCAAGTATTTCTTTTTGTATTAGCCTAGATAGGGGTAAAACAATATTTGCTGCAACATCTTGCAAGAGCTGCTGGAAAGTTACCCTTGCAATAAGCAAACAGACAAACAAATAAACAAATAAATGTAGATTAATCAGGAAGCCTGATTTTCAGCAGGGACAGACTGGCTTTGTAAGCAGACACTACACTTAAGATTGTTCAGAATTTAAATCCAGGTTTGGAACGCATTCTCACTTTGCTTCATGGAAATTATAAACGAAACCACAATTTTCCAGTGCAGTAAGATGCAATTTCCCTTGCCTTGCAAGAACCACAATCCAGTGAGAGTTCAGATTGCTAATTCCTTACCTGCAGGTATAAATATATATATAAAGATCTTTTAATACTTCCACATTATGTAGGATGCTGAAGAAAACTCAGTGGGTAACATCTCTATGTGCTTTCCTGCAGAGACTCCTCTGGTTATGGCAGCGTGATTGTTAGGTGCTGAGAAAGCATTTGACATGAGAGAATCGCTGTTCTCCAACAATTTCAATTTCATTCCCACTCTTTACGTGGGTCAGAGTGCTTTATACCTATCTATTTGAGGCTGTAAAGACCCCAGTGTCATCTCCTCGTATTTCCCACTAGACCAATGTGAGAGATAAGAAAGTATGCTTTCTCCTTTGTTGTCCTTCAGGATCAAAGGTTTTAATGGCTGCGATTTGGATTGCCGAGCAGCACAGTGAATTATGCATCTAGAAAGCTGAAAATAGGATTTCAATTATTTGCAGGTAGTATATAGATTTTTTATGACTGATCCTAATAAGCCCTCCTTAGCATTTGACAGGCAGAAGTGTGTGCATTTTTACCCGAGGAAATCAAATGAGGGAAAGAAAAGTAATTTGATTATACATGGTGGGAGGTAGTTGAAAAATGGACACGTAAAAAACTATATTGTAAATTGGACTAGATCTGGTACAAGATGCAGGCAGCTGAGCAGTGGCTCTCATTACTCCTGCCTTCCAGGTATCTCTGCCTTGAAGAAGACCGCAGAAGCGACTGTGCCGGCTCTTCCTACGATACATGAAAAAATAGCGGGCACCTGAAGGTCAGGTATGCCCTGCATTGTTTAGACAGAAGTAATATGTGAATATCAGCTTGCAGCACAGGCAGAGGATTTTGAGTCTGACTGCTGAGCAGGAAAATTCATAAAATAAACAGGCTCAGCAGGCCCGTAGAGAAATCAGAGCAGATCAGCACAGTTCAATCCGCGGCCCTTCTGCGGCTCGCTCGGGCCTGCAGCGCAGTGGCTCCTGCGAGCTGAAGCCTTTCTTCAAGTGCTGGTGGGTGGTAGGGCTTCATCCCAGGCTCCTGCCGCTGCTGTGAGCATGTGCCGGGCTCACTGCTGAGCCTCTCAGGTCAGCAGCTGCCTGCCTGGCACTGGGAAGAAGAAATGAGTAAGAAAATATCTGTCTATAATGGCTCTTTATTGAGGAACAGCAGGGACTTCGTCCGCTGCCATGCGGGGAGCCAGGCCCTGGGCCCCGAGGGCAGTGCTTCAGGGCAGAGCACTGAACTTTAACGTTCTGGTCTCCTGTCTAGGGAAACCTTTCCTTACCAAGGCCAGGCTCCAGGGTGGCAAAACACTGGATGCTTTCTTACCTGATATATCTAGGGCTGGAGTGAGGAAGGCATCATAAGCTGCAGAAGGCAATTCCTCAGCTTGTAAGGAGGGTGACGGATACACCCCGCCGTTAGGTAGGGCGATAAGCTGTGCACAGCCATCACACAGCTCAAAGGAGTGAGCGCAGAGATGCATCTTTTTAAAGACATATCTTTGCTCTTCATACACTCCCACACAGAAGCAAAATGCCAGCGGGGACAAGCTGTATTTCTCTTTTATGTAAGATAGATGCTTCTGTGGTCCCTGTTACCTAAGCATCTCAGCACCTCATAAATCTGTCGTTTGTTTCACAGCACCATATTAATTTGGTATTATGGGGTGCAGAGGCACCACGGGGATGAATAACACAAACAAGTCTGCACAAGAGGGCTGGAATCCACCAAGCAGGGAATTGGTCCCTCAGTTCCTCGCTACCAGAAGCACTCCCTGTTTTCTTCCTTCTCCCAGGATCAGATCTGCTTCTGCAAAAGCACAAATGCTTCAATTTCTTCCTAACTTTTTCTCTGAAAACTCATTTTTTCCATTAGCTTTATGGTTTTAAAGTTTATTTGCTCTAAAAGGGTAAGATTATGTACTTTCATTACATGCCGCATCTGATAAGAAAACAAATTATTTCATTTTGCCACTAATTAATCGCTTTGTTATCACAGACAAAATTTAATATTTTGTTAAAATTACACCTGGGAAACTGTCAATTCATAAATGCCTCTGTAGCCCTCAGAGTAACAACATACCTCTTGGAATAAAATGGTAATACATTTAGATCAGATGGTGGTGTCCATAATTTGGTACATATGGGACATAATGTGCAAGTAGACCTTTTTTTTTTTTTTTTTTTTTTCTCAAAAGAGGTCATCTTTATGGTGTTCTTTTGCATGGAGGTAGGGGAGGCAGTGGTCAGCAGAGGCAGCTCCTCTGCGAGGCCCTGGGGAGGGCTGCCAGCCACAGCAGTGTAAGCACGCGGCTTCTAAAATAACGCCTTCAGCCTGCCTCAGCAATACCCCTACGCTCATTAGTACAACAAAGGAATCATTTCCAGACATGGTATAAATAGCTAGGATTACACAAAGCCTGCCTGTATTCCAGCCTTTATAACACAGCACTTTGTCAGTCACTTGCAAAACACACCTGTGAGTGTCATCGGGCACAAACTCAGTAAAAGCTGACTGTGTTTTCTCCAGATGACTTCGGAGATACGGCTTGTGACTACTGAGTCACGTCAGTCTAATGCATTTATTCTTCTCTTATGAGAAGACATATCCTCATAAATAGTTTCTGACATGAAGTAGAGGTGGTAATAAACAGATGTGTTATATTGGTCCAACTAAAAGTGCTGAGAAGACAGGTAAATAGAAAGGCAGATACAGGAGATCGATTCAGTGGTGGAAGGGAAGGGTATCCATGTTCTGGCAGCATATAGCTTTTTTTCTGGTGTCACTGCCTATAAAAGAGGGTGTACAGTGCTGATCTGACAATCCTTTATGTAAATACTTAACAAAATATTTGAGGACAAAAAAAACAACACTTCAATCTCCTGAGTCCATATGCCTGAAAGGAACTTGCCATGAGGCTTATTCTTCTCTAGGAAATTTCGTTTTCACTCCCCTGCAGGCAGAACTGTTAACAAGACACGAGGTCTGTATTGTTTTTGTGTCTGTGCTGGAGGAAAGAAAGGATCCTACAAAATATGCTTATTAAGAGGTAGTCTTTTCCCATGCTGCTGTTTGCTTTTGTTTTTGTTTCTTGATGTAGTCTTTGTGGAGCACATTTCTGCAGTTACAGTCTACTTCTATCTTGTATAGTTGAATTATTAACCTGTAACAGGGTCAGCAGAAAGGCTCAATTCTGTAGTGGTGCCCAGGTACCAGGTCACATCCAGGTACTGGTATTCACATTGAGAAGCACTGTACTCAGCGTGAGGCCTTCCTGAAGGATCTACCTGTAAAGTATGCTGCTGCTGAAAATCAAATTGGTAGTGCCTCCAAAATGGAACCACAGCACAGGATGCAGAAAATCAGAAGCAGTAATACAAGTCTGGATGAATGTGAAAAATCCAGTTGTTGTAAGAGGCAAAAGACTTCAAGCTTTGTTTATTCTAAAAGACTAAAACAAACCAAAACACAAATCAGCAATGGGCTTTTGGAAAACCTCTAATCATCCCCTAGTTTGGCTGCATTTCTGTGCACTTAATTGAATCCCTGCTCTGTTTCAAATAGATACTGCAGATCTTGTGCAACACAGAATTAAATTGTTCACTTCCTGAAACTGAGTATTTCAGTTCCCAGTGCTGAAATCTGTTGAAACTTTCTATTTACTTTAATACAATAAGATTCTCTGTAATATATCCTCTTCTGCACAATTTTTCCTTTGGCACAATGTTATATCCTGATTCCTGTATATATTCTGGGGCTTCTTTATGCTCTGTTCTCCACTGTATGCCTTAGCAAAGGAAGAAAATTTACAGTCTGGTGTCTGCAGTCTTTTCTCCACAAATAAAAAAGAAATAATGCTGAAGTAAATAACAGATGTCAGATCGCATCACAGTGTTACTTTGAGATGAGAAATGTAGTGTTAAACAGAGAGTTCACAAGTCATACAAACTAAAAGATAATGAAGCATTTTTATTGTTAATTAGACTTTTTAGTAATAAAGCAATTAATAAACCAAATAAAATGCAGAAATCAAAAGCACAGCATGTTTTGTGCATTCACATAAAGCTTCCTAAGAACAGAATCCTGTCATTGACATAATTTTCTCCTCTGTGAAGTATTTTCAATGTGATTACTCTTGCTGAGCTAGGGATGGGAAGGATGAGACCTTGATGAGGGTCCCACTGTTGTGAGAGAACAAGATCTCAGTTCCTCAAGCCAAGAAAAAACATATTTCAATTAAAAAAAAAAAAAAAAAAAAAAAAAAAAAAAAAAAAAAAGATAAAATTTCAGCTAAAATATCTGAGATATGGCAGGCAAGGATACACAGGGAACAATGGATGTGTCAGCAGCTTTAGTGATTTTTCTCTGGCTTACTTGTCCAATGTACTGGGCTCTTGGGTAAGATTTGTCAAAAGATCCTACACATCTAGGAGCAGCAGGTGATGCATCTTGTCCTGGATGCACCGCTGCAGTCTCTTCACCATGTCCCTGAGATGGGATGTGATGGAGGACATTCTGTCCCATGCGGTGACAGTGTAAGGGATGAGGGTTTATTCTTTTTTTTTTTTTTTCCACAAGTTTCAGGAATTTGCAAGGATAGCCAGAAATATAGAGAATGCACAATAGGCTTTTCCTTCTCTTTTGATCTGTTTTGACTGTCCCATGAAACATCATGTCTTTCCATAGCAGCACTGAGAACATTCCATTAATGTACAAACAGGATAGCTTTCAAAGGTCTGCACAAAGCACAGAAGTACCTAGTTGCATCAAAAGCATCTAGTCGCTTAGGTCTTTTTGCAAATCTCATTAGATGTACATCTGCATGTCTATGTGTCTTGGACAAAGGCTCACAGCATGTTGACACAAAGCCAGATCTGCAGCTGCTGCAGCTTCTGATACCAACTGATATTAATGAGCATGCAGGAAACACATCTTCTCTATAACATACTCAAAATCTCACTGTACTAATTCCAAAGTGCTGGAATTCCTGCTTAAGTATGAGTCTTTGACCTCCTTATACCTGGACTTATACCTGGACTTCCTTATACCTTCCTTATACCTGGACTGCTGGCCATGTGCCCCAATGTCCAAATTTCTACTCAAGTCATCTTCATGTGGATAAGCTTCTGATAAATTATTCACCAAGATCATTATGTTCATCAAGAAACATCATAATCTGTTCATGGGCAATTTGTTAGCCAAAAAAGTGACAACATTCTTAAAATAAATAGCGTAGTATGATTTTTTCTTCCAACCTTCCCCACTCTCTTAATATGTTAACTTTCCCTCAACACCATTTTTTGCTTGTTGTTGTCACTGAACACAAACCTTCTGTATGGCAACAGAGAGATCTTTCGTAAGACCACTGGTGTCAGCCGGATCTGTTCTCTAATTTTGCACCTTTTAGGAGCAGTGGTAGATGCACAAACACTCTCATTATCTCCCTGTGTTGCAATGTAATGAAAACCTCCATCTTGCACTGAAAGCAGAGCAATAATAGAACAGGTAGGTGGAAATGCCAATTATACAATGTCTAAGACCATCAAATAGTGACTTACCATTCAGCAAGGAAATCTGACGGTTTGTGCAGCACTGTTAATGGTCCATCTCCAGTTTCTCCAGGCTCTGAATTAGTAACTCGAATTAAGTGTAAAAAGGCTAGCTGTCTGTTGGTGAGTCAGAATTAAAAACTTTGCAGGAAGCTTGTCTAGCACTTTGAAACAGAGGATGCTTAAGGACCAAATAAAGACATAAGAGCTTGACAGAAGGCTGTTGAAGCTAATGGAGAGATTTTTACGAAATTTTTGAACTTTGAATCAAACTGAAATGCAAAAAAGAAGCTCAATAGGAATTTTGCAGGGGGAAAATTCTATAATATCTAGTGATCCCTATAGAAAGCAAGGAACTGCCTCATCTAAATCAAGTAACAGCACTGAGGGTGAGAAAGAGTGTATTTGCTTCATGCGTTGTTCCTAGGAATGTTTGCTTTCCTTTTCAGTTCAGAAATGGTTCATCTATCCATGATGGATGGTTACTGTATTCTCAAATAACCACAAGCATGGCAGTAACTCAGGCACTCCCCCATCCTTGAGCTAACATCACTCCCAGAAGGTACAGTCCTGGCAGACTGTGCCCAGTGCCAACAAACTAGCATCTCCTCTACAAGACGGTAACACTCCTTTCAGAGCTCTCTGCTTTGGATGTGGCCTCTGCACAAATTATGTCAAAAATACCTAAGTACGCCCATTAGAAAAGTAGGAATGAGAATGAGACAACTTCTTCAAGCACAGAACAGCTGAATCATAGTAGTGGGTATTCTTTCTACCTCCAGCGTGTGTTGTTTAGTTCAGCCTTATCTTGTACATGTGGCTTTGTTGTCGTTGTTTTGTTTTGTTTTTCCCAAACAACCATACAAAACCAGTTTTAAAAGTCCCCAGAACAAAGTGATATAGAATAATGGCACATAACATGAGTAGTGAAACTCTATTTTTACTTAATTTCCTTTATTGTGTGACACTCCTTACCTTCAGTCTAGATATGGAACATTTAATCTAGCAAAACATAAACATATTGATAAAAAACTTTGATTAAAAAGCAATACTGCACATATCAGGTAGGACATATTATATATGCATTTCAGAACAATAGTGGAATTTGTTCCCCTGACTTGATTGCTTCAGTTTTCCAGGTAGTCCTTGGAAACAGAGCTGTTCTCCAAGGATACAGTGAAAGATCCCTGTTTACCTAATTTAAGTGCCTATACTTCAGGAAAGAACATCTTTGGATGCTTTCAGTGGGAACTCTCTCTCTCCTCTGACTCTAACTTTGGCATAAATAAGGTTCAGAGTTAGGTAGACTGGACCTTACTCCCAGTTTATGTGCTGAAGCAAGAACAGGAGGCCATATGTTATTCAAGCTGTCTAATGAACCTCTAAGAGACAGCCAACTACTGTCATGATTTTGGTGGTAAACTTCAAGTTTACTGGATATTTCTGGCAACACATATTGCACTAGGAAATGTTGATTTGTCACAACCATCCCTGGAAGTCTTTAAAAGACATTTAGATGTATAGCTTAGGGATATGGTTTAGTGGGGACTGTTAGCGTTAGGTCAGAGGTTGGACTCGATGATCTTGAGGTCTCTTCCAACCTAGAAATTCTGTGATTCTGTGATTCTGTGAAGTGCTGTCATTATTACTATTATCATCATCATCATTATTACTGTTAGTATTGTTACTCACTATTACATCTCAAGGAGGAAGAAGGAATTCTTTTTCATCTCAAAGTATTTTTCAGAATGTGAAAATTATTTTCTGTTGAGCTCTGTCTCTATGGCTTGGAGCAGATGGCCAACAGGGGTTTGCCTGAGTAAGGAGGAACTGCCTGGGATGGGTGTACCAGCAGTGGGGCCCCTCTGCAGGGCTGTGCAGCACCTGCTGCATGGTGGAGGATAAGGCAGTGAAATTTTTATGTTCTACATAATTGTTTCAACAACCAAGCATCAAAGTGTTCTTAAATTCTTTTTGATAATGTTGAGCATTATTGCATTAATTGAAGGAATTTTCAGACAAAAGATGCCCAGTGACATTCATGGAATCTCATGATTTTGGAAATCTTGCTTTACATTAAAAATAATTACAGCATTTCATGTATCCTGCATATTTCTTCACCATTCGGATTATGTACAGACATAGAACGAGCAATTAAACCAAGCTGAGAGGAAGAGCAATGTGGGCTCTGTGTGTGGGATGGTTTCCAGGTGGGATAGCTTTCATAAGTGCCTTAAAAAACATTCTGCCACATGGCTCTTTAGAGGCCTCCCCACAGAAGCAGCTCAATTATTCATTCAGAGCAGAAACTGTTTTATTACATGTCTTGTAGTTCGAATGGTTAGACTGAAATGTGGGACACTCTGCTCTCAACAAGGTTCTGGTACTTGCATTTGTACTTGCACTTGTCCTGCAGAGCGGTAAAAGAGTTGCCAACACCAGCTGGGAGATTGGAATATCATTAGCACATATTTTGTGTTGTATCTTCAAGGTTAGTACAAATCACAAAACCTCTGCAACTGAAAGAGAGAAAAAGAGCACAGCTCTGGAATGAAACTTATTTTTCAAATCAAACTGGACAAATTTTAAGATATGATTGAATATTTTCCTTTGGCCCAGGGGAAGATTGCTGCTGTATTACACCATCCTGCAAAATAACATCCTCTCAGAGACTTGGTCCTCATCATTGCCTGAAGTGCTATTCTTGACCCCAAATGTGCGTATTTTCCTTTCAGACTGTCTATCTGCAGTGGGCAGTTGGGACATGAGATGCAAAGCTGGGACACTGCCTGGTTTGCCGATGGGGTCCCTCTGCCACCTCTCCCACCTGGGGTCACACTAAGGACCTGCACCCACCATGACTGCATCCAGCAGCGTGAGTTCCCCTCCAGATTCCACTGTGGTTGTATCCAGCTTTTATTTAGGTATTCACCTGAGAGCTGGGGCATTTGCTACTGCTTTGAGTTAAGAAAAAGATAGTATTTTTAGCATTTTTCTGTGTGAAAAAAAAAAAAAAAAAAAAAAAAAAAAAGGGAAGCTTTCCCCTTTCATATCTAGCACCAAGTTGTGTGAGTTCAAATTAATATTGTGCCATTAAGGTCCATGGCTGAATTGGGGGCTATGTGGTACCACAATCTGGCGCTGAATTAGCAGTGAATGATTTTCAAAGATTTTCCTTGAACTAACATTGACTTAATTGTGTAACACATTATATATTACCATATGTACACATTACCAAGGCTCTTGATTATTTTCTAATTTAAATTTCTCCAGCGGTTCTCTAAAGGCCACTAATCCAGTATCACTCTACAAATGAAAGTTACTTACCACCACGATGCTTGCCTGCAACTGCCGAACCGAGCAGAATATCTCCCCATCTATCCATAACTTTGTATTTCCCCAAAGTGAAGAATGCCTAGTTAATTGTGGTCAGTGTTTACACAGTAAATGAGCATGATTTCAAATTGTTCTGTTTGATTTTAAAATTGGATTAGTTTGTGTTTCTTCATAAAGCAACTACATTTGGTCAAGCACGTTTGTTGGCACTCCGGAGACAACAAGAGTGGCAAATGAATCATTTAATCCAACATGCAAACTAACTCTGCCCATTCGTGGGCTGTGGCATCTCCTGTAGGCAGGCTGGTTCCTTTGTCTCAAAGGACAGAACCAACCCAAAAGGCCTTTCCAACAGGATGAGGTGGACCCAAATGGACACCATCTCAGAGAGATGTCCATGGTGTCACAGTGCTGCAGGAGTAGCTGTGAAATGCTGACATACAGCAGGTGCAGGCTTGCTCCTGCACCACGCTCCATTTTGTAACACCAAGAAAAACATTCCAGATCTGAGAGACCATAATGTCTATATTTTCACATGTTTAAGAGTTGGATAAATAGAGAAAAGATATAATCCTACTCGTCAGCACACTCAGGAGAGTCATCACTCATGTGGCTCCGTGCCCTTCATGGTAACCCAAAGCCAATGGACTCATAAGATTTAGAAAGGTTTGCTTATTCTGCTCCATTATTCAAGTTTCTTATCAAATGTTTTCTATCAGGACCTAAAATATCTGAAAACTTTGATGCTACCAAAAGAATTAACAAATAGAATACAAGTACCCAAGTACCAAATATCAATATTGTGCTCTGAGCTCAGAAGGTAAAATCATCGATTCAGGAACCTGCTGAGATCCACTATTGCAATTTACATACAAACTTCATCACTGCAGAGGTGCCTGAAGCCTGGCAGCCTTGGTTCTCTGTGAGTTTTTAATACTTTTTCCTACCTGATCCACCAGAAATTACCTTCCACTTGCTGATCTGCTATTGAAGAGATCAGTGGGATGTCAGTGTATATAATTCATGTTGCAATTTTATTGGAAAAAGAGAGATCCCTTGTTCTGCACATAAACTATTGAACAACGGTATCTTTCACACACCTGCAATACAAAATAATAGTAAATTAACCCAGGTTCACCCCAGAGATATTTGAAACTCCATGCATTTTTCAGAGTGCCCTGAGGTTTTAATTTATAATCTAATCCAAACTCAGAGAAACAGCAGCTTCATGATTCCATACCCAGCATGAGATCACTGCAATTGGCATGCACACCATAAAACATTTAATGAATATGCTAATAGGTAAGTTAAGGTTAGGAAAGGAAGATGGGAAATCTTATGGCTGAAACCAGCTCAGAATTTAGATGCCTTCTCCATTCCCTGTGCATGAGTAACTGCATGTAGCTTTCCCATGACACTTTCCATTCAAAATTTGAATCAATCCTTTTCTCATGAAAGAAATTACCATAATGGAATCAAAAAAGTGTGAATTACGGTACAGGAGGAGATCTGAACATCTCAAAGAAATTCCAAATCACAACTCAGATTAAAGACATGGGCAGTCCCTTCCAGGTGGAGGTCCCAGCTGCATTTGAATGTGAATGAAATTCACCTCTAGATAGGCTCTGGGGGTGCAGATTACTGCAAAATAAATGAAGGGTTAGATAATACATTTTAAAAGAAGACACAAAGGCATATGAATTCATGTACTAATGGCTGTATGATTCTTTAGCTATGTCAGGCATGGGACCACAACTGATCTCTTAAAATACATACAGGAAAAATTGCATGTGCATGAAACTCTGGGTATTGTATTTTGGGAAGAAAACCAGATCAACACAGCAACATCTGGATTGCTGTATGGCATAGATGTTTGTTGGATGCCTGTACGTGGATACAAATGCACACTTGTATATATACATACACTGACCTTTCTTATGCGTTACCTCTTTCTTCCTGTACTACTTTTATAAGATTTCAGATATATTGTGTAGTGAAATGTCCTCCCGTAGCTAACACCGAGACAGCGCTCTCTTTCTCAGAAACTGATTAAGTCAGAAGTCTTAAAACAGTTTGCTTGCTTCTATATGAGTGGTTTTGAACCCTGTTGAATGAGAGTTTAAACACTACAAGCAAAGCATTAATGTTTAGTCTGTAGTACATTCATAGCCCTTAGTGTCTGAAACAAGTTTAGCCAAAGGATTCTGCTCATGTGAGAGAAATTGCTGTGATCAATCACTGTGCAGTCAGTGATCAAAGAAAACACTGAATCAAGGGCTGGGCAGCACTTCTGCAGTCAGCCAAAGACAGGGAATGCTGCAAGAGAGCTGCTGCATGCTCTGCAAGGAATCCATTAATTTTTCATATCAAAATTATAAGAAAACCTATGAAACAGATACTGGGGCCATCAGAATTGGACACCCAGATCATGTAGTTCACAAAAAGAATTAATCCTGGAAGATTTATGTATCAAAAATACAATTTCTAGATCTGATGTCGTCATAAACCTTTGTTTGCCTAGTTTGCATGAAATTTAAGCTGCTGACAGATCCAGCTGGATAAATTTTAATTTCTAAACTGTTGTACCATGTTGTACACTGTGGATTGCCATTGTTCCTGCCCCAAAAGCTGTTGTATATTGTTGTTGGATTAAACAAAAAAAGGAACTACATCCATAACGAATTTGGATGGAGAATCAGGAGAGAAAAACACACAGGTCTGTCACTTTTGTGAGCAGGACAACTGTGTGATAAAGGGAAGGTGGCATTACATCTCTGTTACCCACTACAAAGCTGGTGCCCATGAGATGAAGTGACCATCATGTCCTGAGTGAAGTTTGTAGAGCTTTGGGGGATGTGCTGTATCTTGGATAGCAATCCTGCGGGATGCATGAAGACTGACAAATTGTTATCCAGCCCTCAGATCAATTTATGGCTGCTGTGCTGTTTGGCCCAGGGCCAGTGGCAGCTGCTGCCGTTGGAAGAGGATGGTGCAGTCTCGCAAGCAGCACCGTTCATGGAGGAACATGGCTGAGCTCACCCCCGCCACCTGCTCTTTGTAACAGGTACTCAGGCTAGATAAGAGAGCAATTAATAAAAAGATGATTAGTCTCACCACCACTACCATCCCTGAGAAGAGAATGCCCCATATCAGCTCTCTGCAGCTGCTGTGACAGGGTTTTATTTCTTGGCCATCTTACAGGAACAAGGGAGCAAGGAGGAAAACTCTACGACATCCACAACAGCACACACCACTGAGCTCAAGCCCTTGGAGAGATGCTCTGGTCTTGTAACACCTGAAGCACTTTGTGAAGAACTAAAAGTCCCCTGAGATGGGTTTTGCAGTAGCGATCTAGAAGCTGCTGTCCTCAGCCTCAGGCTCAGTTGTTATTTCTTGCCTGGAGGAAATTCGTGCATGGGGTACGGCATATTTGGACAATGCATCGGATTTGCATTAATAGTGCAAATCTGTAGATACAAATTATTGATTGTATTGGGCATTTTTGCAACTCATAAAGCTGTATTTCTCGGTAGTATTTTTAGTAAAAATCACAGCATAAGCAAGAGTTTATTCAAGCCAGTGAGTCCTTCACCTCTGCATTCCTAGGAAAAACAACCAGATAGAAAGGCTTTCCTCCAGATAGCTGCAGCATGTGGACAGCAAGGGCATCTGAACAGAGAGTGTTTGAGAGTGGAAGGTAGGCATAAGCCCCTACTCTGGTTGGCACCCACTGGGACAATTACTGAACTAAACAAATGCTGCAGATGAATGCTGCAGCACCCAGAGTCTGCCTACTGAACTAACCCTGCTATTAGCTTTAGAAAGAGGAATATCCACTTACTGAAAATCAAGGATGCAGACGTTATATTGGTAAATAGAGCAGGTGGGCAACTAAAGGCATGGAAAAAAGTTCTGTTCCACGTGTGTGCTTGCACTGGCAGAAGTGAGGATGCAATATTGATTTGCAGGTAAGAAATGGGAAGGAGCACAACAGGCAATGCCTGTCAGCAGGGTCAGGAGTGGCACTCATAGTACCTCTTGCCTCACAGGGATGAAGTATGGGATTTTAATGTTTCTTAAATAAGTTTCTTTTATTTGGTCCCCATCAGTTGCATTCCACGCTGATTATGAATTCTGAACTTCATTTTTGTTCAGTCCCTGAAGTAGGCTTAATCCAGGATTTAAACCAAAATGTATTTTGGAAACAAAATATAATGTTTAGCTTTATTTTTCCTTCCGGTTTTGTTGAATGAAACCCTTTATGAATGTATAAAATTGCCAAAACACTGAAGCAAGAAGGGCCTGTTAACAGACAAGATAACACATTCAGGCTTTGAATTCTTGCTTGCACCCATTTCCCCCTATTCTTATAAAATGACAGAAGACTCAACAGTTTATTAGGCAACAGCCTTCCAAGCTGAAACCTCTCAATCCTCCTGAAATAGGACACCTGACTTTGACAATGTCAGTGTCTCACACAGAATAATTTCAAAATTAAAATATTTTAATATGCGACTCTAGAGCAACACGGTGATTGTATTCACACCCAAAGATCTCATTTTAGCTAATCCTTATTTTATAGCACCTAGCACCCAGTCTACCACGGCAAGATGCTTTTTATTATACTCTAGGCTGAAAACCCAGTATTTACAACCACTTACTCCATGGAAACACACTCCAAAGAACAGCTACAGAGATATAAAGTGAACATTCTGTTTTTTGTTATTTTTTAAAAAAACAAAATATTTGATTTTATATATATATATTATTCTGTATATTAACCAGCAATCCTCTTTGTGGCAATGAAGTGGACATGAACAAAAAAAGAGAAGGGAATTATTTTTCACAATATTATTTCTCACTTCCTCACATCTTCCTGGAGAGGGAGAAAACCCCCACAGTTACCTCACTCGGTGTGGCAATGCAGATATATGAATTAAGCCACCTCCCAGCAGACACATACTGCACTAATAAGGATTCTGCCGAATTGTCTGGGAGAGGTCTGAGTAGGTGAAGAACTGTAGGATTAACTGCTTTGTTATTAGGGCTCTCTTTCTTTAAATGGATGATGAAATTGTGACCATAAGAGTGAATGTTTAATGCAGATTAATTTAGTGACCCAGGCTGACTAAGGGTGGTTGAAACCAAGAAAACACATTAACACTCATCTTCAAAAAAGCTTATCGCTGCCTGCTCCCCAGAGTGGGGTAATTAATCAGCCTTGGTGGAGACCCAGGGAGTCTCACACAATGAGCAGAGGATTTCCAAACAGAAGTACAAATGAGTCAGGGACAAGCTCTGCTACCTAGGAGAAATCACTGGCAGATTTCTTGTTTCAAAAAGCACAGCTGTAAATGCACAAATCTGTTAAAGCCAACCTAAAGAACCCAGAATTCCCAGTTAGTTGGGAATTTAGCCTGTTTACTGAATTCCAGATTCTCACTTTGTGAAGTTTCCAACTCCTGATCTCCATCAGAGCAGTCTCTGACTGCAAACTAGTGCTTCCTGGGTTGCTCATCCCTTTGTGGCCAAGCAGCTTCAGGCATAGTGGAGCAGATGATGGTGAATTAGTTGATCCAGTCCTCCTAGCCAGCCTCTTCCCTGGTGGCAGGTAGTCTGACAAATTTAATCAAAGACTGAAACATATTCTGAAAGACTCTGCTTGTCATATGGAAATGATAAGATGCAAGAAAACCCACTGTTGATATGCTGAGTAAAAGACTAGTGTAACACCCCGCAAAGATGAATTTAATACAAATATCACTGAATTTTTAAAATGAGGAGAAGAGGGGAAGACGTCTCAACTATTTAGCAACTTTACTTTGCAATACTTGCAAGAGCATCCTGGAAACTTGAAGGCAAATGGGCACCTTGGTTTTCAGGTCTGTGTGGGGCCACCAACCTTCTCCAGCCCCACCTGGTCACCTGCACCCTGATGGGGGATGATGCCTACAACTATACCTGTGAGATTTAACAAGAAATAAAAATATATATATAATATAAAAAACAGCTTTGTAATATTTGTTTTTTTTGTGTGTGTTTTGCAACGCCCTGCCCTCTGGTGCTGTGGTACAGGGCACAGATACATGGAGAGCAGAGACAGCTGTGAGGTTCAACAAAATAAGTGAGGGGTTTTACAACTGGAGCCATCTTCCAGCTCTGGGCCCCTATGTGCCTCCTGCACTTTTCGATGTGACACTGGTGCTCGGGAGCAGTTGGATAATATGATTTCTGGTCAGGGAAGAAGGCAGTCCAGCCCAGGACACAGTGACTCAGCTCCTGTGACAGGAGCCTGGCCTACCCTGTGCCATCAGGTGGCACCTGCTGGGAGCCGCCCTTGCTATCAGCCCCCCCATGTGCTTGTGAAATATCTCAGCACTCTGACGTTGGTCATGCATGGCACGAGGGTTCGGGGCGTGTGGAGATGTTAATCAAGCAGGCCACGTGCTGATACCCAGTGTTTGCTATCTCTAAGGTTGTGGTAGGCCTTCAGGAGCATTGTCAGTGGGGAGGCTTGCCAGAACAGGTCACTGAAAGTTGAGTTTCACGATGGACTTAATTTACCTGTCTTACAACTCAGGCTCTTAGAGGGAGAAAAACTGACCAAAAGCCTTAATTAATATGCTGTGAGATGACTGCTAAATTAAACATTTTAGCATATTGTCTGAACTTAATCACATAATTTAGCAGCCATTTAAAGAGCAGCAATCTCTCAAAAGGCAGATCCAGGTTTTTCCTTTTCAAAGGCCAGTGCAGGCGTGGGTGGCAGGAGGTCAGTGCTATTTAGTGATTTGCTGGCTGCTCTTAAGATGATGCATCTCTAAATCTTACTTTTTGTAAAACATCATTTTAGGAAGAGCTCTGATGTCTTTGGTGCTACTGCAAAGGAAGGCCTCACATCTCTCATTGTATTTGTTATTAAAATCTATGATTTTTATTTATTAGAAGGATTTCCTTGACCCACAGTTACATTTTCCTTGATGCTAAACCTTTGTTTCCCATATACCTTGGTCTAAGACCCCAAAGTTGGTTGTATATATTCTCTTTCTTTCCATCCTGTGCTATACTTGGACTATTGTTGTTGTGCTTCAAGGTCCTGACCAGGAACAGGTCCCTGTCATACTGAAAATTGTGCAAACAGAGATAAAGAAAAGCATCTGCTCTGGAGAGATAAGATACACAATCAGGCAGGATTTGTACCCTCCAGGTGAGGTGCGCTCCTGCCAGTCTTCTGGCTGGCCGTGGAGGAGGTAAAGCCAGCTTCAGTGGAGCCACCTGGATGTATGAGATGGCAATCTATCCCCTGGGGACTAGGTTGTGACAGAAACACAAAGTTTTGCATTGTTTATCATCGCATTGCTCCAGGCAATGATCACACTGTTTGCAGATGGAAGAACACCCTGACTTTTGTTTGACATAAACTGGGGAATCTGCATAAAAGTCCACAGGAGGCAATGGCAGCAATCCCACCACTATGGTCTGAATCACAGGGTCCTTTCTGGAAACAGCTGGCTTGCCTTGCTGCTTCACAAAAAAAAAAAAAAAGTTTTTTTTTTTGTTTTGTTTTGTTTTGTTTGTTTGTTTGTTTTTCATTATAACTGAAGTTGTGTCCACCAGACTGACCTTCTTGGTCACTCTAGCAGGTTATTGCTGGACCCTGGCACTGGCTCGATGTGGAGTTTGAGGCAGAGAACTGTAATGCTGGAACAGCCCTCTAGGTGCATTGCAGCATTACACCTTCTACTGGGAAAACAAATAAATAAATTAATTAGTACTTTAAAGACTTGGAAAAATGATAAAGAGTAAACAGTAAAAAAAGTTAAGAATAGTAAAAGAAGTGTGAGTTTGGGAAGAAGTCTGTACAGAAACTCTGTGACCATTTCTGCTGTGTGCAGAGGTTTTAAGAAGCATACAGTGACAACTAGAAATATTTATTTTTCTCATCTGTTCAAAGAGAACATGAATACTACACAGTACATAAGGGTTATTGTCTTACTATTGGCACTAACACATACAAAAATTATGAATAAAACTATACCATGCTACAAGCACATGTGGCACGTCTATACATCATAAACCTGCCACCAGCTTTGCAGAGATCAGAACCTCAGCTGATTTGTATTTGATGCATGCAGATTGCTCCCTGATTCAGCCCTGAAGGTCAGACTCTTCAAATGTTTAATTAACAGCTTCTGAAGAAGGTCCTTGGGAAGCTTGATGAGGCATTGGGTGCCCACTTCATGGCTTCTTCCTTGGGGTGGAGGTGGCTGGGGCTGCAGCCTGCCTCACAAGGCAGCAGGAGGCTGAATTCCACCAGGCTGAAGGCAATTTTGTTGGCAATCACAAAAAGAACATTAATTCTTCTATTTAATTGCTCACATCCTGCTGGAAAAAAAAAAAAAAAAAAAAAAAAAAAAAAAAAAAAAAAAAAAAAGATGCTACCATTTTAAGTCTTGATTATATGAGCACCTGAAATCCTTACATGGCCCTATAAACTGCTAACAACCAATTTGGTCTAATGTCTCATGTTTTATGTTCAGAAATAATAAAATCCTGGTAAATAAAACTTTTAACCTCATTATTGTTTTTGTTTCAGATACTGATAAAACCGTTGCAAACATTAATTAGCAGCATTAGCAATTACTGTCCAATTGCTACTCCCACAATTCAGTGAGAGGACTCACCCAAAGTTGCTTCTCTGTCTAGCACCAATTCCTGTGCTTTTTTCTTTTTATTAATAAAAATAATATATTAAAAAAACACAAAACCTTCCATAGTACTTCACTTATTTCCTTCAGAATTGTGGATTTTATCCTGCAAAACTCAAACTGTTTTTTAAAAAATAAAATTCAAGACTCTTGGTCTTCATAGCTGTAACATCCTCAGCAGGAGTGAGGCTTCTTTAAGATGTGATTGGATTTTCACTCTCCTCTAACCCCTATTTTTTTTTTTTTTTTCTTTTTCTGAAGGAGTACTTGGCTCTGGTACTGTCTGTGCTGGCAGGAGATGGGGTTATCCCCAGTGATTTCCTTTGCTTAAACTATCCAGCTTTCTCTTTCTTCTCAAGAAGTTGCATTGCCTGAGTCAGATGGCGGATGCTGAAGAACTTTTAAAAAGAACTACACAACAAGATCAGCAATGCGAGTTTAGGAGCAACCAGGCACGAAAGAGGTACCTGGGAAGGGGAGAAAAAAAAGTGTGTCTGATCCTTTTGGGACCTTTACTTGTAATTTAATGCAAGGAAAAATTTACAGTCAGTGGCCCCTGCTGCTCCCCTTGCTCCTGGATCCATCCTGTGAGGGCTGCCCTAGCCAGGTCTGCCCACACCACTTTCTCTCAGATACTTGCTTGTGTTTCCTGAGCTAGTTAGGCTGTAGTCTTATCTTCTCTTATGTGCAACATCTCTGAGGAACATCTGAAATTCTGAAGGCTGTAACTTTTTTGCCAGGTTTGATGGCTATGACCGAAGACTGCAAAATGGCTAACTTGAAATAGGTACTGCAATATAAAATCCTAATGGATGGATGTATCTGCATTTTTTACCTTCATGCCTATGGTAAAGTCAATACTGCATCTGTCCCCCATCTTGTTTGTTTAGCAACGTGGAAGTTAAAAAATAATCTGTTTTATTTCACAAAAAAAATTATATTAGAATGTACGTAAAGACCCTCTAAGCTTCCAAATCATCTTGAGAAGCCAGGGTTGCACTCCTGCAGATCCCATTTATTTTATTTATGTGTAAATCTGTTGTAGAACTGGGCTGTAAATTGTTGTGTTGCTTTATGCTTGTTGAGCACAGACTTCATTTCATCTGAGAGGCGGTGATATTTAAGTAGCTGATTAAGTGCGAGTCTTTCAGGATGGAAGATGCTTTACAGCCAAAGCCACCTATCCTCTGCAATAGGTGCAAAGCTAAATGCTGTGTGAAAGGCATCATAAATCTGAGTATCACTGAGTGCATCCTGCAGAATGCAAGTTCAATAGTTTTGACAATTAAGTTTTTTAATTAAAAAAGATAGAATAGCTAACAAAATGTGTCATGTATGTCTTTTTTTTTTTTTTTTTTTTTTTTAGCTACTTAGAATATATTGTTTCAATTTATTAAGTTTTGCAATGCTGATGATTTGCATAATATGGGCTGGGTGCAGACCTGCTTTACAGAAGGAGAAGTTAAAGTTTTTGGTAGAGAAAAGCTGGTGTGGCTACTGATAGTACTTCTGGGAAGATACTGAGGCAAGGATAAGTCTGCCTTCACTATCATCCTCCTGTAAGCAACTGCTCAGCATACCCTGGTACCAGCTTTTTCATCTTTTTTTTTTTTTTTCTTTCTTTCCTTTTTTTTTTTCTTTTTTTTTTTTTCCTTTGGCACAAGCTAATTACTGGTGAGGCAGTAAAGGAAGTCCTTTTTAATTCATCAGCTGTCATAGCAATGCAATATCTAAATGGTTATAATTGGCTTTCAGCATGAATGGCTTTGCAAGGGTCAACTGTGGTAGGTTTCCCACTTGTGCTCTGCAAGCGGATGTGAAGAGGTCTCCTGTCCTCACTGAAAGCCAAAATTGTGCTGGGTGGCTCTGCAGCAAGGTGGGAATGTGGTCTCTGATAGCCACAGACTTTCCCATCACAGTGTAAGACTGCTTACGTTGTTCACTCACAGTGTTTATTTTAAGATGAGTCTTTGGGGGGTGGTGAATAAATCCTGCTTAAAAATACTTTTTTTTTTTTTTTTTTTTTTCTTTTTTTTTTTCAAATGAAACCAGCATCATATTGTAAGCCTGTTAGCCTGCTTTGTCACTTTTCAGATTAATTATTACATAAACAGCGGATGTTGGTTTGTTTGCTGCTCACTGGCTGCCTCAGCTGACCTCTGCTCTGCAATGAGTCAAAACTGAATAGCTAAGAAGGACAATGACTCATGCTATTAATCTAAAGCAAATAACTCCCCCCCTTTTAATCTACGTAATACTTGCTTAAGGTAATCTTCACCTTCTGTTTAGCTGTCTCCAATGTAACTGTTGCGATTCTGGAACAAAAATACTTTTGCCAAAACCTCGTAGTAAGTGGGAAGCTTTGGGACAATCAATCACCCCCGTTTTAAACTTGTAGTTTCTGCATTAGTAACTTCTTAAGTGTTTTGATCAAATTAATTGAGATGGTACAAATTTTAATATACCCAGAACTACAGACGTCTGTCTAATTCGCTCTCTCATAATGTGTTGCAGTGTCTTAATCAGGATTTCATCTCCTTACTTGGAAAGGTAACTTTGGAAGAATTAATCCCAGTAGCCCAAAATGTGGTGGGGACTGAATGATCTCCCCCCCAGGGATGGCCCTGCAGGAACTGCTAGCCGGTTCCATTGATTTCAGAGAGACATGTTGCAGGTTAAGGAGGAGTGGGATGTATATCTGAAATACGCAGTTTTGTTGCATACAGTATAATCATGCCCTTCATCACTCTGAATTGGGGGGAGCATAATGTGATAAGCTATTTTAAGGATTTCTCATCTGAAGCACAGATGCTACAGTACTAGAAAGAGACCAGAAGCACAGTCTTTGTCTTCGAAGACATTAAATAAAGGATGTTATGTAGCTTCATTTGTGCTCTCTCTTTCTAATTACCAGAAATAATTAAAATTACATCATGCTTGCATTTTCTCCTCACTCAGCTGCTATGAAATGCAGTTCCAAATATGAAAAAGGACGTAAAATTTAACCTTTCAATCTCTAGCAAATTTTAAGGTCAGCTCTTCAGTATCCTCAGCTTAGTTGGCAATTTTTGGTGTGGAAACCATAAGAAGAGGCAGGAAGAATACAGGCATGCCCATTGACAGAAAAGTGGAAATAGGTAGTCCCACTGGGCATCTTTATTTACGATACACTCCTTATCCCAGCTAGAAGTGCCCCTGGCATCTTGCAATGAGCGCAGAATTTCCTTGTGCCTTATTATGTCTTTGTTCACTTGCGTAGCAGGAGGAAGGCTTGGAGCCAGCATATTCTGTTTCATTAGCAGCAAGTGTCATCCTCAGGTTGTGCACTCTGCTACTGCAGAAAGGCAGCTCCCTATTTATCTGTACAGGGCATAGAGCATCTCTTGTGGAGCCGGGATTCATTTATAATTAGGCTCTGCAGGGCCTGGTTTCTCAGAATGTGTTTGATATTCAAATAATGCAGGAAGGCTGTAGACATGATCACATCATATAAAAAATGATTGTCCAGTATCTCCACTAATAAAATCACCGGGTTCAGTTCACTGCTATGGGGCACAGCTGTTAAAATCAATCATGGACTTTTTGCTCAAATGTGTTTTGTTTCCATGTATGTGTGTAAAATAGTAATTTATTAAAGCAGGAAAAAAAAAAAAAAAGGCTCATAGTACAGCACTCTAAGCTTTTCTTCAGAAATAACTTTAAGGTCCTGAAACAACATTCAGAAACAGATCTTTGCTGGAGCTCAATGAATAACTCAGTGATTACAATATCCCCTTTAGATCTTGGCAGCCATGTTCAAGTAGTTACCCTACTTTTCCTTTTCCATACACCCTAGGATAGTGGAAAAAAAGCTATGATGGGCTACTTTATTAAAATTGAGCAGCTTGACATTTTGGAAGAGTCTACCTCAAAGTAAGATGAGCAGCCTGTGTCTGTTACTGGGGGATCAGACGAATGCAAGCAACAGAGAAGAGGTGGTGGACTAATGAAAAATATTGTAAACTATTGCTGCATTAAGTATTTAGCTTTATTGATTGATTGATTGATTTTTCCCCATCTCCAATTGTAATGTCAAGCTGTTTCATAGCAATATGGCTGGGAAGTGCAGACCTGGATAAAAGATAAACATTTCCACCAAGTAGGAACAGCCCATTGGTGACTTTATTATTATTATCTTTTCATTATTTTTATAAAACTAAGGAACGGCAATTATGTCCTCTCTGATGTGTTGTGCCACAGTGAAATGATTTGCATATATCCCTATTACATTTTGTATTGTTGCAACTATGCCATGTCAGAAATTGTTAAAAAAGGGGGGGCGGGGGGGGGGGGGGAGGGGGGAGGGAAGGAAGAAATTAGCACAAAGAAAACAAAGAATAACGATTTTTTTTCTAAGAGGTTTTAAGGATATTTTGGGACGTGTTTCTGTAAAACTTTGGTAATACTTTCTTCCACTAAAGTTCAGTACAAAAAAATATTGACAAACTTTTCCTGTCAAGTATAGACATTACTGTGACTTTCTTCCATTTGCTGCTTTGGTGGTAGAGGCAAAGTCTTCTACTTTAAAAAAAATATTGCATTTTGTATCAATTTTTTATTTTTTTATTTTTATTTTTTTTTTGTATTGGAGAAAATCCATAGTAAAAGTGGAACAACACAAGACAGCAGGAGGTACAGCCAGGAGGAGATAATGGAAGTTTTAACTGAATTAAAACCTCCAGCCTGCGATTCAAGAAAAAGTGAATAGGATGACTTATTTTATCTCATACAGTTTTGGGCAACTGAGTGTTTTGATGGGTTTCTAGAAAAATCTATCCTTACTCTAATCCCCGAATGAGAGTGAACAGAAAATCTTCCTTGCTTTAGCACAGTTAGAAATGTTAAAAACAGACTTTTTTTGACAAACCAGAGGGAAAAAAATAATTAAAAAAAAAAAACTTCTCTACAGTCTTAACCTTAACTAAAATAGAGGTGACAATGAGACTTGATTGTCTTTCTCAATTCAGGACATTAAAAGCATTGACAGGCTTGATGGCTGGAGTAATTACAGCATAGTTGGTGCTGGGAGACCTCAGTTTAATTCTGGTGTGAACCACTGATCAGTGCTCTGCTGCTGTCAGGCCATCCCAGTAGCTTTTCAGAAATCAGCACGTACTAACTAACTTGATGGTAATTACAAATTTTGTTCCATTATTAGAACTTCAAAAGTTCAGAGTGAAGAGAGGGAATGAGAACAACTGAGAAACAGCTTTTCCCATTTTTCTTAAAAAAAAAAAAAAAAAAAAAAGTTCAATCCTCAGAAATGTCTTTGATGAACATAACAGAGCCTGTGAAACGCTGACCTCTGACATAACCTAGAAAAATGACATCAGCATGGATCACCAGGCAGATATTTTACACGTCCTTTGTTTCTTTGAGGTCCAGCAATGACACATCAGGATAGTTCTGCTGGAGAGAGTGCCAATTTCCCTCCATATGCAAGATTTATTATTGCAGAATCAGTCAAGAAATTTCCAGGGGAAACGACTTAATTGACATGGATGATTATTTTGTGACTCTCATAAATCTCCTTTCATAATATCCTGTGATACCCTCATTTCTGATATTTTCAAAAGCTGCAAAAGAGTTAGGGGTGCAGTCTTGGTCCAAGTATAACCAATCGTAAAATTCCTAATGACTTCAGTGGTGTTAGTGTTTCATCTCTGAAGTATCAGACTTACCTACCTCTGGATTTTTGTAGACCTTCCCGAAGCTATGTACCACTGCATGTCCATGTGTACTACACAGCTGTAAACTCCAGCCCAACTTCCTGATGAAAAACCTCCAGGTTTTAAAGTTGAGCACTTGCCGAAGTGCTTTCTACAAGGTGTTTCATCTATAATCCTGGATCACAGTATATCACCAAGGATACATCATGGATCATACTATATCACCAAACCCTGAAATGCAATTACCATTGGAGCTGAATGTGGCAGCAAATATAATGGCTAACACTACACACTATGTTAGACAAATAGACACCAGTGGACAGCTCTAAGGGGCAAACATTCACCTTGACTTTACTAAGGCAATTTGTTTTATTTTCTATTTCCTTAGCTCCTGCTGGCTTTTGCTTAGTTGCTACTCAGACAAATACCTCTTCAAATGTTGAAGCTGATGAGAACACGACTAACTAAAAGTAAAATTTGAGTTAGGGCTTCACTTTTGTCTACATGAAATGTATTGAGATAAGATTTGCTTAGGTTACCCAAGTGTTCATTATCCATGTAAAATAGTATGTTCTAGTATGCCTGGACTTGCCGTTCATATTTACTTGTAGCAGAACGTGAGCTTAATTCTGTTCTTACAGAAACCAGAAGGCCAGAAGCGATCAGCTCTGCATGTCATTTAAGTGACACTGTTCCCCCACCTGGTTCCCCTGTGGACTGGCATTTTGTTGACTCTTGTCTAAATCAGGAATACCTCTCTGTCACCAGTATCATGGTTTCAAACTCCTTTTCTTTGTTGACTCTCACGCCCTTTCAGCACCTTACCATCCATGATAGCAGAGGCCCCAATGTCCTTCTTCATAAATATAGATCCTTTCTCCAACTGCTCTGTGAGGATTCAGCAACCAAATGCTTCCTCACAGAGCCGTGGGTGCACAGAAACCTCCCCCCCCCCCCCATTACAAAGCTCGCCTTAGTTTTTATTTGTGCTCGTGGTTAGGTGGCTCTGATCACTGTTACGGGTTTCTGCATCCTTCCGAGAGCTTTGGGCAGTGCAGGTGTACAGAAGCTTTGCACAGTCTCTAGCAGGATCAGACCAAAATCTGTTTTACCAGGATCCTTGATCCTAAGTGATATGGATTTCCTCTCATCTGTGTTTATCCTTAGGTACAGAAGCAGGTACATTTTTGTGGCTTGCTAATATTCTCTCATCCACTTCAAAGACCCATTTGAGAAAGCTAGTTAGCTTTTCAGTCCATAAGGGAAAGCCCTGGCATCAGGTCTTATCTAAAGGTCTGCAAACTGTCATGGTCACCATGGTAAAAGCCTTTCTTTTCTAGCTAGAATCAGAATAATAGAGTTGGGTTTAAAAGATGGTGGCTTTTGTAGTTTCAGTAAATGAAGAATAATAGAATACACTAATTAGAAATTCCTTGTAACACTTCACTATGAGAAATGACATTGAATCTGAAAGCTTCATAATATTTAAATATATTTCATGACAGAACACTGGCAGCATTTAAAAGGTCTTAGGTGTTTTGAATTCCTGATTGGTTTGACAGCTTGACAGTGATTTGTAAACCGAAGGTGTTGGCAGGGCTTGCTCTTCTGTCGGAGCAGATATCAAAGTTCAGATTCCAGACCAGTCGCCGCTTGAACACAGAGATGAAAAATTGCACTCTGATAAATGTTTTCACTGTGGAAGAAGCCAGATTCTGATCCTGAAAATAGTGAGGCCTGATCCAAAAATGATTCAAGCCAATGGAAAAACTTCTATTGATTTCAATGGCCTTTGAATCAATCATTTTCTTTCTTATACAAACTATTTTATGGCATGCTGGGTGTACTTGGGGTTTGTCAGAGGAGAGGCTAGAGCTAAAACCCCTAGTAAGTCTACACCAGAATAAGAGGTTTCACCAAAATTAAAGAGGGAAACAAAGCTTAATAAGATGAAGCCGGTAGATACAGTGATTTATGACCTGGAATCATGTAAATTGAGCTGAACATCAACCTCGAGTATCCTTTTCCTCCTTTTACAATCTTCCTTCTGGACATGAATTCATATTTTTTGTTGACATCAAAATCTGAAAGCAATTTACTTCGATTCTACTGGGATTTCTGTCATATTCCTAAAGTACATTGTTAGCCGTAATGGGACCACTAGAGGTTACAGTTTCATGATCTTAAACATAATAATTTCATTTTTAGAGATGGTCTGTTTCATGATCTTCTGTTGGGATCACAACAATCATGGAAATAATTAACTGGTGCAACTGAGCATGAAATACCCCACCTGCAAAGTTTGTTGCCTACGAAAATTTACAGTTGTTTCCATTGCAGTGCTGTATTTTACACATTAGACTGAACCCATATTACATTATTAAACTATAAATTTTCATGGCTAACAAACTTTGCAGGTGTGATATTAAATGCTCAATTGCACTGTTTAATTATTTGCATGTTTTTTAGCATCCTTGTAGGAGACTGGAAACTGCTCATGTGGGCAGTAAAAGTCCTGCCTAGCCCTTGCCCAGGAAAAAGGCTCAAGGGTGCAGTTTAAATTAAAATGGGTATTTTTTTATGGTGTTCCATTTTTAGCTAAACCCTGGAAATGTTGGAAAGGCGATCAATACTCTGCAGGATGTCAAGAAACCCTTTCTAAGGGGAAGGGTGGTGAAGCACTGGAATAAATAGGTGTTAAGAGCCACTCCTTAGGCTAAACTCTCTGTTCATCTCCTGCATTGTTGAGAGGTGGTAGAACTACTCTCAGCAGCTACAGACACCCTCTTCCTCTCCATGTTTTCCTTTCTGAAGTGCTATCACAGCTTCTTCCTTGTCAGGGGCTGTCCTCACCCCGACTGACTGTCGACCTGGGAAGTGTTCATGGAGGATGCTCCCCAGACTGAAGTACTCTGTGCTAGCAGTGCTTGAAATTTGAGGACAGCCTTTTGACTGTCTTATGGCCAACAGAATGTCCTGAGGAAAATATGGAAAATGGATCAGAATCACCCATCTACATCCTTCAAGTCTTATTGGTCTTGGTTCTTTGTCAGAGAGTCACAGACATGAAGCATACATTTTTAGCGTGAAGGCAATCCAACACATTCATGTGCTTGTGGTGGACCCAGTACAGTGCTGCCCTTTGGTTTTGCTGAGAATACCCACTTCTCAATAACTTTGCACAGAACTTCATATAGTTTTAACCCCCATTTTTTCAAATAAAGCTTAAGTACCATTTACTCTGTTTTAGCAGCCTGGGAAACTGAGACAGAAGAGATCCACACCTGTTCTCCTAGCATTAGTGGCAAAATGTGATGTTGGTCATGGCTGAGTTGATGTGATTTAACCACGAAATAAATCACTGGCACGAGTGGAAATAGAACCAGTGTCCTAGTGTCCTTACTCTCAGCCCCAGTCCCTGTTCCTGTGTGTTCTGACTCTAAGAACAGTCATTTTTCCAGATGATGCTCACCATTTAAGAACACGGCTAAGTCTTAGTGCTGAAAATCACTGATTTTATGGTAAGTGAAACGCAGAAGGTCATTTCAAATCTACCATATGTAAAATGCTTTATGTTTGCATGCTCATTTCTGCTGCCTGACACATTACTTAGTTTTACATTAGGCTAATGCAGAACAATATTAATGAGGAAACCAAGGTGTAATGTTCTTGCAAGAATGCTGACAGAAGTGAGACCAAGTTTTAACCACGGATTGCTTGCTTTAGCATTATCTCTATTGCCGTTAAACATGCTCTACATTTTCTGGACAAATATCATTTGGAATTAATTGAATGGAAAGGAGGATGTTCAGAAAATGCATCTTTAGAGTTGTTGAAGTATGACTTTTTAATCAAACTGAGTGATTGTAAACATAAATTAGTTTTGTTCTTCCTGCTGACTTGAAGATGCAGAAATGTGTACACTTTTAGGTTAAAATCTTTTTCTCATGACTTTGCAATTTCAAACCTTGTGGATGCTTTGCTGTTCTGGTGGAACCATTAGGTAATGATGATTACTTGAATATTACTTGAAGCACAGACTCTTTGACTGTATACTGAATTTTAAGATTTTATTACATTCTATTCTTCTCCATGTTCCCAATACGTTGTCTTGAAATTCTGCATGTACTTGTATCTTATTCCTCTGGGAGGACACCAGGTAAAAATTTCAAGACTTCCTTAACAACGCTTTCTGATATATTTTCTTCAAAAGCACTGGCCTTAAACCTTCAGACAATTTAGAGCAAAATACAACTTATGTAGTTTTTCCAGATAGATTTTATATTACCTGAATAAAATTCTGGAGCTTTTAGGTCTCCAGCTTCTCTGGAATTCTCTTTGAGAGAGAGAACACAGATGTGGATGTTCTTTGGGTACCCACGTAATTGAGCATAAATTGCAAAGCTGAATTATCTGATTTAATATCTTTGAGATAGGCTGGTTAGAGCTTAGTCTGAAGCTTAATAAAAAAAAAAAAAAAAAAAAAAAAAAAAGTATAAATGCCCATAACCATAGGAAAGGAAGCTCTCAGCACAGAAATGGCATCTTGGTCCTATTCAAAGATTTTATACTGAAGTGCAGTTCCATTGTTTGCACGGTGCAGGTTATATAAAAGGGAATTAGTGGGTCTTAAATATGTCACTGTACATTCATGGAACACTATAAAATCCCCTTAAAGTTGTTTAAAGCCATTCAGTCTGCAACAAACAGAAGTAATAAGCAAAATGTTAGTGGATAAAAATAATAGGAAGACCAGATACTTTCTTCGGGCATTTACAAATCTTTCCTCTGCTGTGTCCTGCTGCTCTGGCTTGGGTATGGCTCCGCATGTGGTGAACATACTAAAAAGTCAGTTCACAGGGATCAACAGCAGAATTTGATGTCAGAGAAAATAATTTTGCTGAAGGCATTTCTGGGAGCCCAGAACTGGACCCTGTTAATTAAACCAGAGGTAAATACTTATGATTAAACTTGAACTCAGGTCTGTTCCCTGTGTACATGCCACTATTTGACCCTCCAGTACAGGAAGGCTAAAACAGTACAAACCCTATTAGCTCCAGTTAGAGCTGCAAAGCTAAAGCCCATGTCTGAAGTGGAGATAATATTGTTAGCGCATGTTTTTTTATTAATTTTAATGAAGATGAACAAAAAAAAAAAATGAATCAGTGCTAGCAACTTACAGAGCAGGTCTGTCCATATCAGAAAACTGGTTACTGTGAGATGGGACCCACGTATAAGAGAGCAACTGAGGAGAGAAGGATGGCCTTGGAGAAGTACTTCCTTCAGCAAATAGTCAGCCTAGTTCTTTCACTGGGACTTTCTGTGTGTGTGTTGTATTACTGATTTGTTAGTGATGAACCTTTTTCAAAAATTCTCTTTGATTTAGAAGAAAACCTCAAAGTTGTACAGTCAAGGTACCTCCTATCTGACATTAGTTAAGTCTTCTACACTTCACTGAAGAGTTGCATCTGGCTGTTCCTGAGCTCTCACAGTGCATAACAATCATCCTATGTATGGTACAAACTTCCTGGTATATAAAGTCCATAATTTATTTTATGTTTTAATTTTAACATCTCTGGGACTACTGAGGAACTTGGATATCTTGGTGGTGGTAGCACTAGAGAAATGTACCTAAAAATAACAGGATTTTCCATTCTGCTGCATTAAAATGAACAGCATATCACTGGCATACAACTGGAGGAATTTAGGAATAATAAGTTAGGTTCAGAGAGAGATCCAGCCAGCTTTAGTTTGGGGGACATAGAGATAAACCAATGGAAATTCAACTGCTAGTAGAGAAACAACCAAAAACTTCCTTCCTTCCTTCATTATTCCCAATAAATAATGTAGATTGTTTCAAATTCAGATCATGAGTTTACTTTCAACAATTCCCTATATATACTAGTTTGGTTTCCTTTTTGATAGAGAAAATCATAAATTATCCTCTGAACTGTTAATGTCACACAGAACTAATCAGACATATAATCATGCATGATATATTATAAGTCCTCCTGTACTGAAATAATGTTAATTATGAGGATTTCATTTATTTAACATGGAAATACGTAGTTCTAACAGAAATTAATGGACTGTAATTTTGAAATGTTACTAACATAATTTTTAGTGTTCCTTAATTAGTCACATGTTATTTCTTTTTGGTCTGGGAAGGTTTATGCTGTGTTCATATTCCATGTTCTTTCTTGCTAGAAATCACAGAAGGTCAAAATGAAAGATTTAAGGACTATTAATTCTCTTTTGGAGATCATCTTTCAGAGTCAAGAATTTCTCTTCTGCAGAGACTGAAGCTAAGATGAGTAATGAACAAATACAATATAATTTATTTTATAAGAGGCTGTTATTTGATTATTGCTATTGCATGAAAAATCCCATGCATATTCACTGCAAGAAAATACCAAGACTCAGATGATACATAAGGCTACATGAGGTTAGGAGCAATGCAAACTATGCACTGAAGCAACACTTCTCAGTTATCAGCATTAAAACAGCTCAGAAATGCATTTATTTATTTATTAATAAATGTTGTTAGGTAAATTTGCACAGACAGGCTGAACAGTGCGTAGTTGATGGTACTCCTAACCTCTTTTTTTCACTACTTTGAAAAATTAGGAAATTAGACCATGGCAGGATATATTTTTGTCTCACTTGGGTTCCTTCAAAAATCCCATTAGGCACTTATCAGCATCTTAACATGCCTAATAACTCATGAAATTTGTTCTAAGTGGTTTGTCCAAGTAAATGCAGATCATCTCTGGCATTATCAGAAACTAAATCTATGGAAAGTCTCCCTGTCTCCTTACAAAGTAGCATCCATAATATTTTTCCTGGAACAATTCTTTAACTGCCCATGACCTTTAATACACTATCACAGTAAGTTAAGGACTGTGTGTATATTTTGTTTTGGTTTTAGATGAAAAATACAGCTTTCGCTGAGATCAGTAAAATCATGACTTCTCAGAACCTCTGCAAATGGGTCTGAGGGCAAGCTTAGAGCGATTTCTGCAAGTAGTGAGAATAGTCCTGATTTAAGAGTATCATATCATATTTGGGGAAAAAAAAAAAAAAAAAGAGAGAGAGGAAAAAAAAGTTTTTGCCTTACCCTCATTCTTTCCTAGAACTCCTCATATCTCTTTCTGATAGATTTTCTTTTTGCAATAGAAAGTGGAGACCTGGGTGAGGTATAGTTCATGTTCTGCCTATCCATTACACCAGCACCAGTTTTGGGTGCAGATCACAGTGAGCCATCTAAGACAACACAGCAGAAACCAAGGGTAAGCCTCCAGTGAAGAAAAACAAGATCATAATTCTTGAAAGAAAAACTGAACACATTTATTAATGGTTTAAAAAATAAATAATGCTGGAATGATGAAGAAACAGAAATTGCACCCATCCGGGATGTCAGTTATGAGCTGGTGTTCCTAATGTGTGCCATAGACTCTGCAAGCTGTGCATGTTAAATGCTGCGAGCAACTAAAAGTGGATTAGCAGAATGGATTTTCCTCTCCCTAAGAAATCTTGGTGAGATAAAAGTATGAAATCATTATAATTTTCAAACTTCTAATAAATCAATTTCTTCCCTGCTGCTTGACCTGATGCCAGGTACCAAGTTCTCCCCAAATGTGTGTTTATAGAGCAATTACTCCTGTAATGGGACAAACATTTAGGAAACACTTGCCTGAAAATTAAGAAGAAACAAACAAAACCCCCACTGTTTAAATGTCCTAATAGGGAAAAACAATATTGAATAAAATGTTGCTTTTACCTAAAATATGTGTCCAGCAATGCTGAATACTGAAGCTTCCCAGGGACACCACGAATCCCTTTTAGTTAGAGAAGCTACAGCTCAAGAAAACAAATACAGAATTGGATTCCCTCAAAATGTGAATAATGTGAAGCAGAATACACAAGAGAATTATTTGTTTAATAGTGTGTGTGCGTGTGTGTGTATATATATATATTACAGTCAAGAGAAAAAAGACCAACTCTTTGTACAAGGCAGCAGAGCAGGCTGTCAAGAATTACAGATATGGAGCATTGTTTACTTGAAGACCCGTGAACAGCAGCTGTCAGACAGTATTGGCAAGCACTGCACAGAGCCCAGCCTTTTTCAGAGGCTGATGACACTGAAACACACTTTTTACAGAGCAGCTGCAGAAAATCAGAGCAAAATACGACAATGTGGAGACAGTGGGGTTCAGTCAATTGCTCTTAGCAGCAATTGCTCTGGAGAGGTACAATCAGGCTCTCCATTACTTGGGTCTGCAAAATTGCTACCCATGGAAACTAGAGGTAGGCTTGCATGGAAACATCAGATCCACTTTGTCCATATTCATGGCTTCTGTTTCAGCGAGTTGCAGATGGATTTCCACATCTTGGCTTCACACGCTACTGCTGTGTAATGGACCTGAAGGTAGACATTAAGTTCTGACTTTGGAGAAGTTTGGATTTGGATCATAATATGACTTCAACTTCCTTTTCAAAAACACCTCTTTTGAAAAAGGTTTTAGTTTTAGGATTTAGGCTTGGTGTTGGTTTTTATAGCATTAGAGGCAGGGTTCTTCTTTTTCTGGTAGTCAGCAGGAAAGGAATGCATACTCTCGGGTGTTTTTATGAGTGTGTTTCCTATGATAAAACCCTGACTGAAGGGTTTGTTAAATGTTTTCCCTCCAAATTAGATTCATATCTTAGATTCTGACTAACTGAAAATCACAGAAAAATTGTGGTGGGGAAAAAAGTATGATTTGGAAAACAAGAAGGAAAAAAAAAAGTCCTGTTCTCCCTCCATGAATGACTATTCCAGCAGAGAGTTTTAGTTTAGGCATGAAATTGCAGATTTTGGAAATCCTGGTTATGTGTTCCTAAGTCTCCACTTCCAATGCAGATTAGGGCTGGCTGCCCTGCACCTGCCATGCTTCATTTCACCCATTAGACTTTTATTGCAAACTCTTTTCTCTGTATGCTGGAACATGGGAGAAAGCCTAACCAAGAAGTTTCCATAGAGAAGCACTTGGATTTCAAGATCCCCAGTACTGGTGGTGTCTTTCTTTATGGAACATTTTGTTAATATCTTTTTTTATTTTTAATTTTTTTTCCCAATAATCATTCTTTTTCCCTGGAAATATCATCTTGGGTTTGATTTTGTCATTGTTGTGTTCTACAGAAATGCAAACCCTTCAACCCTTCCTTGTTCTAGCCTTAGAACATTCTGCAACATTCTGCAGAGAACAACTTTGATGAAGGACTGTGTCATAAGTAGCTGGTAAAGTTAGCAGCAACACAGTTCATTAATTTTTAATACAATCAATTAACTTCGAGTGCTGGAACCTTTTTATGATTTTACCAACATACAGAAAAAGAAATAGTTATTTTAAACCATAACACTTACTAGAAAACAAAACAAACTTCTACAATCTTCTTCCCATTTGAAACATGCCCTGAACTTCCATTGCTGTTGCTTGTCAGCCAGCAAAGAGAAAGTCATTAATAAGTCTCTGTTCAAGGAGTAAGAGCAAACATGAGACTTGGTACTTAAAGGCTTATGCCATCATGCATCCCACGGCTCTGTTGTAAAAGGTCTCCAGCATCTACAATATTTGTTAGCTAGTCCACTTGAGTCTAGTCCTTTCAAAGCCTTGTGAAGATGAGGGTTGTAGTTTTAAACACTGTTGTTTAACTTTTAATTAAAATTTTAATTTAACTTTAACTTGGTTTCGGCAAGGGACTACTAATTCTGAGTTGTAGCAAACAACTCCTTTGCTGCTGTACTGCTTTCCAGGGGTGCAAACAAATACTTTTATTGGAGTTCTTGAGGGGGAAAAGAGAAGAAAAGTGAAAAGAAAAGAGCTCTGCTTAAGACCTGAAGGCTAGCTATTCATCCAGTCTTTTGTTGCAGAGGAGCCTTGTGAATGCACATTACCTTGGAGTGGTGGGGTGTGAAAACTCCTTCTGTCAAATGCCCCCTTGTGAAATTATAGAAGAAATCAATCAGGAGAGAAATGCATCAAAAACTTTTGTGCAAAAGAATCGAGAATGACAGATGGTCTGAGCCTGGAACATACGGATTTTGTCAGACAACAGAAAAAAATGCGTAAGATCATGGTGTGGAAAAGTACATGTAACCTCTGCGTGTGTGCTCTAAGAGAGAAATAAGGCAGCAGAGTGTTTCAAAACTTATCATTTTTTCTTTGACAATGATTTAGAGAAAAGTGGACCAGAAAATATTTGGTACTCAACCTTTCTAACCTCCCAAGTAACACTGGTGCCAGGAAAAACAGATGGCACTCAGGTCTCTTCTGAAATGATAGTTAATCCACTCGCGCCAGATCTCTGTGGTGTGCAAAATATATGGTAGAAGTCACTATCGGAAAACAAGTCATTAATTAATAACATTTCACTGTTCAAGGATCAGGTAGGTGTGAGCGCTGGTCAGGCAGCTGCCATTAGGAAACCTGCTTGGCAGAGGAAGGCAACGGGCACAGTAAGAGATCGCCCTCCCCACCTCCTCTACCTGCAACGGAGGCATCCATCATTACATGTAATCAAGCCTAAAAGTATTTATCATCCCTAGGGCATGAAGCTGTTTGAAGTCCAGAGTATAAAGAGAACATCAGTGCAACAACAAAACGATCAGTCAAGTAAAAAAATAAGAAGTGGGAAAACCAGATAGTGGGATAACAGAAAAATCGTAATTAAATTCTTAACTGTAATTAAATTCAGTGTAAAGTGACAAACGGCATTGGCAGAATGGTTTTTAGTGTCGATGCATTTACTTGATAATTTACACATCTTTTCTTCATGTTCTCTTTTGCCTAGTTCCAAGCAGGACTTTGCACCAGGAGCATAGAACACTCTCCATTTTCCTCCAAGATATTCAGTGGACAGAGATCCACAGATGGTCGGGAATCGGGGCTTTCAGGGAAAGCAGGGCCCCTTAGCAGAGGCCCAAACGCTTATCATCGCTTCCCCACTCTCACAGTGACGTGTGAAACTTTTAGAATTATATTTACTGTCCAGGAAATTTTACATCACGTGGCAAATGCGTCTGTGATCAACTTAACAGAAGCTTCTTGTGCTTAGCAAGGATTTGTCTTTAGACCTGCCGTTAGAGCCTGGCTCTTCCAAGCACATGCTCTCCTTTTAGAAGGCAGTCGGTAGTGTGCCCTTCACCACATCTATATCAAACTGGGCGACGTGTTCAACCTGAAGCCTGTCTCTCTGATGGGATACGTTATCACAGCCGGTGCACCTTGTTCCCAAAGAGTCAGTCACCTTCTGCACTTTGTCACCTATGTTTCTGTACCCCTTGTCTCTTTTATATATCTGATGGTCGTTTGCTTGTGAAGGAGTCTATCTTGTTAAGAAAAAAAAAAAAAAAATCTCCTTCCTCCAATTTCTGCAGTATAATGTGGTGTAAGCTCTGTTATTTAATGTGTGAGCCTTAGGAACTGTACTGTGGGCTCATTTTAGAGGAACGTTAACAGTCAGTAGTCACCAGGTTTTGCCACTAAGCAAATTCCCCTCTGGCCTCTTCAGCCAGACACCAACAGCTCAATTTCCCAGGTGTGGAAGTGGCTGAATTTCTTGTTCTCCAAAGAAAAAAGCAGCCTGAGCCAAGTCTACCCACACTTTCCAAAATTTCCAAAGAAGTTTTAGTTCACAGAAAGCAACCTCTTATTCCTCGGAGTCTTTTGCTTTTCAGTTATTTTCTCCTGGCTTGCTGAGGAGAATTTCTATCCTTCCACTGAGCTCCTTAGGGAGGAACTGGAAGTAGACTGGTAAGCCAAACATTTCCATGTGGTTCCCTACTACAAAGCCCTTTGAAAACAGTGCAAAAACACGGGGCCTCTGAGGCTGGGTCACGGGAGGTTGGCTGCCTCTAACGTCTTCTCAGCCTGGAAAAACACCTGCGGTAAGACATTCACTGCAAATCTGCACAAGGGACACGAGATATAAAGCCAGCCTCCAACGGGACAGCAGCTGCATAATTTAATTGTTACTTCAAGCAAGATTCATTCAGCTGAAGATATCCAAAAGGTTATTCAGTGCCTATGGAAGAAAGAAGACCTCGGGCAGCAGGTTTTCTCAATCCTTGGCTTCCAAACATCAAATAAATCCTTTCTTCTGGGTTGTTGAGAGCAAAGACAGGCCTGCAGTGTTGACCCACTGCCCAGAGGAATCTTTCTATGTAATATTTTTTCAACGGGAGCAGAATGACCCACACCAAAACTGAAGGACGAGGAACCCTCTTGTTTGCTATGCAGCAAACCTTGTGCTTTCCTTTCTCTGACATCTTGCACAGCCCGGGATAGTTCCTGGATATAAGATAAGATTCTTATTTTTCTTACTGTCATTGTAAAATGCATTCAACTTGTTCAATTTAATTAGGAACAGTTACTGTCATGGGGAGTCTTAACCTGATCTTCAAGGAATTTTCATTGTAATTATCTGTTTATTAGTAAATTTCCGATTTGCAGTCAAGCCTATTGTGCACTCCTTGCATTGACAAGTTGTATCTTGACCTTGTCTTAAAAAGTAGAAGAGTCCTTTAACCATGATTATTCTAATTCAGTCTGCATCCTATTTTTCTAGGGATAAAAGAGATCTCATGGCTGTTGAACAACTCTCAGATACTAGCCTTTTATCTTACCTACAGATAATATAGGTATATAGGCACAGTACTAGGGATGTAATACAGTGCCTGTGTCTATTAACTGCTGCTTCTGATTTAAAAAGCATCCAATTTTATCAACAGTAAACCATGTGAAAAAAGACTCAGACCATGACCTCCCACCTGCTCCAGTCAGAGATCATCAGCTAAAAAGAAATTGTATCACATTTTATAAGCTTTAACTCCTGTAAGTAACTGAGGTCAGAGAAATATAGAGATTACAGAATATTGTTCCACAGTAATGCTGGAATTAAAGCCTTAAATTAAAGCATAACATTAAAGCATTTGGCTATGACCCAAAGGCTTTGGTAATGTGAAAGCAAAGTGGATGATAAAAAAGGCTGCAGTTATAAGGATGGTTGTTTTGGCTGCAGTTAGCGGGTGAAGTTGGGGATCCAGGTGGAAACGGGGTGAGGCTGGGTGATGCTTCTGGGTGACTAAATTGGGACAGCATTAAGAGCTGAGGTCCAGTTTCAGACTGCACCACGGCTGTATTCCTTTGGAAGCAGGCAGCAGTCCTGTGATCAGAGATGTGGTTGAGGTGATCTTGGGCTGTAGTCGCACGGCAGCTGCAGAGCCAGGCAGAGCTGTAGTGAGTGACAGGGACTACAAGGTAGGATTAGGACGACACCTAGGTGTGGAACCAAAATCCCAGACATAGAACAGAAAGAGGAGGCGAGACAGTTTGGCTACTCAACTGAGGCCGAAGACAGAGGACGGTCTGAGACAGTTCAGTGAAAGCTTCTCTGAGTCTAGACCAAGGGTACGAACAGGAGGAGCAAGGCAATATTTGGCATGGAAGGGGATGAAGCTGCTCTGAGTTAGGGTTTTGCTTAGTGCTGATGCTGGGTAGAGCTGTGGTGAGTTTAGGGGATGGGGACAACTCAGGCTTGGAGGAGGCTGTCCCACTGGAAGTCTGCACCTCAACCCCATGGGGGCTGAGACAGGCAGAATGGGGGTAGAAAGATATTTCTGTGAGGAAAGAACTTCATGGAGATGCAGAAATTAATTTCCCTTTGTTTTATTCAGTGTTACACAGAAATTAAAATGACGGTGGATACTCAAGAAGTATAAGCTTGTTATAATGAACAGATGGCAGCTCAGTGAAGATTTGTATGAAGAAGATCACCAGTCCTTTTGTTTACAACACTTACATGTCCTGTTTTGTTTTAATTATACTGTTGTTTTTCCACCCAGGCTATTCACTTTAAAAAAAAAAAAAAAAAAAAAAATCAGAAAACCACCAACAAAAACAAACCCCACCATAACTGTATTTATGTCAGCAAAGCTAATAAGCAATCTGCAGGCTGGAGCCATGTAAGCAAACGCTCATGAATATTGAGAAATTTCTGATAGATGTGGTGTCTGCCCGTGCTGTTTGGATTCATCTCCAAGTCCCTCGTGAAGTCAAAGGAAGTAAGAAACAAAACCGTCCTCATTAGCTGTCTGGCCTGGGGCTCAGGGGGTTCTCAGCATGTTTATGTAACGCTTTGTTAAATACATTTAAGAGTCTGAAATGAGTCTGAAATGTATGAAAAGGGGAAAAAAAACACACGCAAAGCACAAATGCTTTCCCCCTTGTCAAAGGCAGTAGATGTAAGGCAGGATTTAACCAGTTTCCAGCTCTTATTGTCTCACACGCTTCACGCCGTAAACGGCCGCAGTTAATTACAGGTAATAAAGGCGGAGGCTGCTAATAGGATTAGCGACCGCGGCTCTGGGCCTGGCCGAAAGGGAGACGCCCGAGCCAAGGCCCGGGGGAAGTCCCGAGCGGGGTCGGGCCCGGAGCCGGAGCCGGAGCCGCCCCCGCCGCCCGCCCCAAGCCACCGCTTGCCGGGGCTGCGCCGCCCCCTGGCGGCCGCCGGGAGGGGCCGGGGCTGGGCGGGCTGCGGGGAGAGCCCCGGGGGGACGAAGCGGGTGACAACCGGGGCCTTCCTGTGAATTACTGGGGGGCGTTGTTGTGTCCTTCTTCCCTTTTCCTTTTTCCCTTTTCCTTTTCGTTTTCATTTTCATTTTTTTTCCTTTTCCCCTTTTCTTTTTATTTTTTTTTCCCTTTCCTTTTCCTCTTTTCCTTTTTCCCTTCTCTCCCTCTCTCTCTCTTTTTTTTTTTTTTTTTTTTTTTTCATTTTTCACAATTCATTTTCCCCTTTCTCACTTTCCTCTTTTTCCTTTTCCCTTTCCCCATTTCCTTTGTTTCCTTTTCCCTTTCCGATTTTCCTTTTTTTCTTTTCCCTTTCCCCTTTTCCTTTTTTCCTTTTCCCTTTAACTTTTTCCCCTTTTCCTTCTTTCCCCTTTACCCCTTGACCCTTTTTTCTTCTTTTTCTTTTTCTTTTTTATTTTTTTTTTATTTTCCACTTTCCCCTTCCCCTTTCTCCTTTCCCCTTTTCTCCCTTCGCTTTTTCTCTTCTCCTTTTTCCTTTCTTTTTCCATTTTCTCTTTCTATTACCCCCCCCCTTTTTTTTTTTTTTTCTATAATGTTCAGTCCAGAGAAACAGCATTAATCATCTAGTTCATTTCCAACCTTGTTCAGTGTTTTATACTAAACCCCAAATCATAGCAGACCTGCATCCCAGCTGCCAGCTGTATTAACAGCATTAGCTGGTCAATCAGTTAGTATTAACTAAGGTTTAGCAGCATCCTCTTACGTAAAAAAGCCAAAGCAAATACAACTAGTTACGTTTGACTTAACCAACAGTTTTACTGAAACAAAAATTTGAAGCTACCAGTGTTCATATCAAGAGAAATTCCTTGGGGTATATTATGTATTACTTTCTACTGAAGTAGTTTAATGTTTCAGAGAAGCACTCAGAGCCTGCAAAGTTTCCGAAGTCTTTCCTGTCAGCATTACTGTCAGCAGTAAATACCTGGTGCCTTGTGCACACACTGTATTTCATGCGGGCTTCTGCTTCAGTCAGTGAACACAAGGGACAGGGCTCATAAAATTAACAGCTACTCACTCTAATCTGTGGCTGCAGACCTTGTGCAATTTGTAATCTAACTCCAAATGCAGAATTGTTATTTTTTTCATCATCTTTCTGACAGTTTTACAGCAATTTGGGATGGCACCATCCCTCATATCATTCAGGAAAGGTGCAGTGGGCGGGGGCATGTTGCATTATTCACTTTTGCTGTTAGAGTCTCAGGCACAATATTTGGACATCAATGGCAAAAATATGCTCTAATTCAAATTGCCAGCTCAGAAGGTCTATGGCAAGATTTTTGAGAGTGCTTAGCGTTTCCAAGGGCTCTGGGAATAATTTTAATCTGCTTCACTTGCTCCGTTTTTCTGAAATATGACCAGAGAGATCAAGCTGGGAACACATGCAATATAGAATATGTAATCGGAGGCCATCTTTCAAAACTTAGTTTCAGTGATTTACTCATCTTTGCACAGTTATTTTGTGCTCCTTCAGCTGCCTTCCTCACAGAAACAACCTCCCTCCTAAAATCCTCCTCTTTTCCATTTCTGCAAACTTCACTGAAACATCAGCAAAGCGCTCTAGGCCTTCACTACACAGCCTGAAGTGAGTTTTGTGGCTCCTTTATGTGTGTGCTTGAAGACTCGGTAGAAAAGAAAGACAAGAATATCATTACCGATGGTATCGCTGTGTGTCCAGCATGGCTACCAAAGTGAGGGTGGGCTGGCTACCTGAATCTTGGTGTTTCTGTCTTCCGAGGATGGTGTTTTTTTTTTTTTTTTTTTTTTTTTTGTTTGTTTGTTTGTTTGTTTTTTGTGCTGAACTTTTAATCATGTTATGGCTAGCCTCTGTGTGCATTTATTTTTTATTTTTTTTTGGTGAAAATGCAAGATATCATGTGAATCTAGGTATTTGCTCTATGTTCCCATGTCTCATCTATTTGTTTCCCTTCGCTCTCTTCATGCTTGAACTCCATCACTGTGAGCATTTCAGTTCTTTCGCACAGCCAAAGGTAAATTGAAGCAGAAACATTAACTTTTAGAAGGAATCTTTAGAATGTAAATAGGTGAGAGGTCTAGATGGATAGAACTGTTTTTAACCAATAGATTGAAGATATTAAATTGGGACACGGTAAACTGCTCAAGCTGAAGACAATGATTTTCTCTTATCCATTTTGCAAACAGATTCCTGGCATAAAAAGTCTTCAAGATTAGCTCACTTGTATGAAGCTCCAAAATAGAAGAAATGGATCATTCATAAAGCTTGTTTGTGGTCCATGTATTTTCTAGCCTTTTGGAGCCTCATGTTGCAACATCTACTTAATTTTTTCACCAATTTGCGGAAAGAAAAAAAAAAGTTTTGTTCTGAATATCACTGACATAAAGCTGATTTTTCACGTCAATGACTTTCAGCAGAGAACGGAGAATGTACAACTTACTTCTGCAGGGCAAGTCACCCATAGGGGAACCAACAGAAAGCATTCTTCATCAAAAGAACCGTCTTTCATTTCAGCTCAGCCAGTTATGCAATTCAATCATTCCCTTGGCACTCCCTGCAGAGAAGACTTGAAATGACCCTTAAGCTTTCTCCACTTGGCTCTCAAAGCTTTTCCAGGCTGCCAGGCTGCTGTTGTTTTCAGTGTCAGATTGAGAAAACAGGAGCTTTGGTAAAGTTCTCTCTCATTAAAGCACTGTTTCTCAGTCAAGGCACGAACACTTGACCTGTTTTATTCTCTCAGTTTTTGACTTTACTCTCCTGCTTTGGTCAACTCGTGTGAAGCCATCACACGTAGTTTTGTAAGAGCAAACCAGCCTAGGAGATCTCTGTCAAAAATACCAGTATCTTCTATTAAAAGGTTGCTTAGCTGTAGTTCTCCATAACAACTAACATCATAGTTTAAGCCTGCTGCTGTTCTAAATCAATTTATCTCAAAAGGTGAAACCTGTGATTTCTTCCTGCCCATCTGCCTTTGCCGACCACTATTCCTGCCTCTGACAGTGTTAGATTGCAGCAAAGCTTTTGCTTGATTAACCAAACACAACGAGTAATTCCACTTTTTGTACCCAGGTACTCGGCATGCCTCAAATGTTTTAAAGTGGCCTTTCAAACCTCACAGTGATCTTGCACATCTCTTCCCTGAAGGTTTCGCAGGTCGGGGTGAGCCAGGCACCACTGCTCCCCTCCACCTGCAGCAGCCTTGCTGCGGTCTGGGCTCAGTCCCGTGTCCTGAAGGGGAAGGTGACAGCAACCTACAGATGGTAAAAGCTGGCTTTCAGTACTTCTGTGATCGCTGCAGCAGTTGGAGGTACCAGATATACTGTCCTAAATGAAGCAAGTGGGGAAAATGTCATTCTGTTTTATGACACATCCCTGGTTTCATCTCGGCTGCTTAAATTCTCTGGATGAAATGTGAATTATCAGATAAATAAGATAAAATATTCAGTACTTTTAAATCTTCCATTAAAAACAAGAAAAAAAAAAAAAAAAGGCTGCTGTTTCCCAATGTGGCATGATGACTGTGGGATTAAGTGTGATTTTTGATTTTTTGACATTTGCATAAAACCATACTAACAGTTGCCTGGGGTAAGCTGCATAACTACAGCAATATTGTCGAAGACAATATTCTGCAGGAGAGGAAACCATTTTGTTAGAGAAGTGTTTAACCTGCTACCACCTCTTCTGCTTTGGTGAATTGAAACAAACTATGTGAGCAGGCATTGAGCGAGGGTAAAACGGGGGTGGTAAGGCCTAAGCAGACATTGGTGTATTGATGCATGCCTTTATTCACGTAACAATACCAGTAAAGCACTAAGTGTACACATCAGGCCTAAAAATATTACTAGCTGGAAAGGTGAGGTACTAATATGGTGTTAAATGTTCATGACGGTATGCAGTGGATGCTTAGGGTCTGGCAGTATCCTGTGAAATAATGTGGTTTAGTACTCTCATGTCTATGGGGAGTTAAATTATTTTTATTGTTGTTTATTTGTTTACCTTATTTTTTTTCTGGTGAAATGTAGAGGCCAACAAATAGTAAGGCTGAGGAGAGATCTTGCATTAATAAAGACTGGATCAGATTCTGACACAGAAGATTAGCTGAAGGGAAAGCAAAACATTTTGCTATAAATTACATGAACAAGCAGGTTTTCTGACCCTTCTGGAAAGATTTGGTCATGGATGGTTTACCAGTGTTGTTAGCTGGTCATTGGCAGCTATCAATATTTGTATAGCCACTCCCACATGAGTAACTTAGCCTTCATACCCTTCCGGATGACATTAAAGGTATGCTAATGCATCTTTTTTACCCTATGAAAAATACAGAACGTCAAAGAAGACCTAAAGAATTTATTTTCATATATATTTTTTTCTTTTTCTGTAGAAACGTAATATTATGAAAAGCCTCAATTTTCTCACCAGTCACAAGTGGTAAATAACTTAACTGTATCACATTATAGTCATTTAACAAATATTCCCAGACCAGCCAGCAACACTTAGCTCTGTGAAATAGATTTGTTCTGGATATAAACCAAGGCGAGCAGAATACGTATTTCTTGGCCCTTGTGGATATATGTGATGGAGTTGTGCTAGATGACTTGAATTAAGATGGAGCATGTGTATAATGAGTATCCCCTTGACAGGGATGTCTATACATTTCCTCCCAGCCTCCCTTTTCCCTTCCTCCCAAATGCTGCTTATTATGGCTATTTTTTTTTTTTTTTCTCTCTCTCTCCCCCCTCCCCACCCACCGCACCGCTGATAAGTGAATTTTAAGGTTATGTTGCAGTTTTTTCAATACCAGGTAAATGCGTGTAATATATCTCTCATAAAACGTTACTACACAGATGGGACTCAGAAAACTTTTTCACTTTATGAAGCCATCGTTAGTAATATCTACCACTTATGAATAATAAAAGAAAATGGCCTTTGGCAAATTTTAGAGTTTTGTTTTGCTTTCTGTAGAAATCCTTGAAGAAAACGAAAGCTCAGAAATCAAACGATCAAAGATTGTGATATAAAATCTCCTCAGGTGCAGTCCTACACAGCCTCTGTGATTCACAGGAGTGTTACTTTCTGCACATGCAGCAAATCCTTTTCTTGTCTCTTTTTTTTTTTTTTCTTCTTATTTATTTATTTATTTTTGTCACTACTCTTATACCAACAGGCAAATCTCATTCACAGTCAGTTCTCATTCTGTATTTTTAATAAGTAAACAAAGATGAGCTTGGGTACTTCTTTCTGTTTATTTGTTTTGATTAATGTACCATATATACTTGTCTATCTTTGTGATGGCAAATGAAAGAAGATATTAATAATACATGAAAACAAACAGACAGTGAATACAATCTGGAATTAAAATTGACCAGGGGAGAAAGAGGAAATGATAAAACTACAGTTTTACTTTATTAGGAAATAAACAGTGGTGAAGAGTAGTGGTTTCCCCTATAACTGAGGCTAACAGTGCCCCAGGAAGCTGCCAGGAGGCTTTTCTGAGTGCACGTGCACTGATGAGAGAGACTTGACTTGTGACAAACTAACATCTATATGGTGAATGATGCTGCAAAAATTCAGATTAATTCCATATGTTCTTGCTGCCTGTTTCTTTCTTTCTGCAGTGAATGAAATATCTTACCCTATTAAAACACAGAACACTAGAAACACCCAAGCTTTTTCTTGACTGATTAACATTACCATGCCATTTACATTTATAAACCAGACAGTCTTTCCTGTGCCAGATTCAACAGGAGTTTCAAGGCTGCATATATACCCAGATGGGTACAGTCAAACCTCAGCACTTCATTCCAAGCTGATTAGGCATCACACAGTTCCCGTCTCAAAATCATGTCCTAATGTCAATGGAGTGAAGGATTCCTCATAAGCCCAAGGACAGGAAGCTGCTCATACAGCCCAAATCTTTCAGATCAGACCTGACGAGAGTGGCATGCTGGGCCACCTGTGTAAATCATCCTTCAATTTTCTAATCATGACTGTTACAGAAATGGGATTCAACCTTCGTTATGAAGCTTTTGTAGATTGTAGCACCTGAGATTTTGAATGACAGTAAATAGCTACATGGTGGTCTTAGAGTTCAGTTCCTGAAGGGGGTAATAATAGTCTGATAGTCTTTAAAAGCTTTGATATGAAAGTGGTAAAGTAAAAACAAAATAAAAATAAAAAATCAGCAACAAAGCTTTGAAAAAACAAAACAAAACAAAACAAAACAAAAACATTGCCAGTTACTTAAAGGTTAATAAGTATCTTTATTTTGAAGATTCAGGACCACAATCTGTTTTGTTCTCATTTGAAATATTTATAAACATCAAGCACACTACTATATCTTGATCCTTTTTTTAACCATTCACTAGTACACGGGACATAATTATTTGGAAGCATAATCTTTCTAAATCATACTGGTGTCATGTTGTTAACTATCGATCCATCAGGAACCAGCAGAGGATTCCACCTTTAAATCAAATGATTTAACTGCATTCGCAAGAGAGTTAATTGCATTGCTTGATCTTTATTTTCTTTATGGAGAAATGTGCAGAGTAGCATGACTTTTCATGTCAAGATTTCTCATAAGCCATCTTCTCCATTCTGATATGAATGATTTGTAGTAAAAGAAAATCATTTTCAAGAAGGGCTACTTATATTGCTTCTAGTCAGGCTTTAATCACCTTTAGATTTTTCTGTATGTCTTCACAAATTTTCAGTACTGACAAAGATCTGCATATGCAAGGTAAAGAGATTCTTTTATAATGAATTCTCATGTTCTGTAACACTACTAATCAACGAGGATACATTTTCAAAATTGCTTCTCATAACGTAGTTGTATGGTGCTTGCTTCAGAGAGATTCTTGAGATGTATTTGAAACACAATTTTCAGACCTTTCCAGCTTCAAAAGTTGATTGTCTTTTGTTACCCCATTTGCACCATGGCTGTACATAGACAACCTTAAGTCTTGTGCAGAAGCCAAAGCATATTATCCCTGGCTTGATAAATTCCATTCAAATTGAACAGTGGTCAATAATAATAATAATAATAAATTATAGTCCAGTTAATAAGAAACAAATCTGTTCTAAACCCCCACATTTTTATTTTTTTTTTTTTACCATGATAAGATTTTAAAAACATTTTAAAGAAATGTTACATCAAAATTGAACATGCTACTGATGCATCTATTCTTAATTTCAATACAATTTTGAATTACAAATGACAGTTTATTGTTTGACATGTTTGTTCATCTATGTGAATATTTATTGAATCAACAGTTGCCTTTTACAAGCACATACATGTACATATTAACATAGAAACATAGACTGAAATCAAAAATAAATTCGGGTAAAGAAAAAGAAAAATATCGGAAAGAAAATGAAACAGAATCATTACTGAAATTATGGGACAATTATGGGAGGATGTATTTCCCATATCATATGACTGTCCATCTCCCATATTTAGAGTTGGGATACAATTTCCCCATTGGAAATTTTTCTTCATGAAGAATAATAGGTTTTCTTTCAAGAGCTTGTAATACATTAAGTAACGATGGCAATATACTCTGAACATTAATATTGACAAAATGTATTTGGAAGCTAAGCTGAATCAAATTCTATGAAAAAAAAAATACGTGGTCTCATTACAAATAGGATGTCAATGAAAATATAATAAGCATAGCCACCAACATCTATACTACATGAGTGTAGGTTGCACTTTTGGAAGTGGAAAAATACACATCATAGGAATATGAGTTACCTCTACATATTTCTTATCCTCTTACTGAGAATTTACCCTACATTTTTCCTGTCTGTCCAAAAGTTCTACCAGGAGATATAATGTGTATATATGGCCAAATATGAAAAGTAGCTTCTCGTAAAGGCAGCTGACTTTTAATATGGAAGCTTTTCTTTGACCTTGTCTGTCAACAGCCTTTGTTTTAATGACACACATCACTATGGTGCCTCATTTTGATGATTCAGTATTCTTATTCAATGAAAAGGCAATTTGCTTTGATGATGTATATTATCTATTCAGTGTAAAAAAGAAAGAAAATAACTATTTTGGGAGGCAGACAGAGTTCTGTAACTCAGGAGAATATGTTTTCCAAGAAACAGGGCATGAGGGATTCATTTACATTAGCAAGACAAGTATACCTTTGAAGGAGAAATACAGGTAATGACATAATTTTTCTCAAAGCAATGCTGCTAAATTTAGATTCAGTCTCAGGGTAAATTGTGAAGATCTTCAAATTTCAGAAGTTTCCAACCCAGTACTTTCATTTTATCATTAAGGGTCTTCAAGATCTACTCAGAACACAGTTAATCACACTCTACTTTTGTTTGTCCACCTACATCACCATGTAGACAAATAGCACATATTCTCTACCAGGGAGTAGAGATCAGTGCAGAGGTCTTTGCCAGTACAAATTACAGTGAGGTAATTTTATTTGATGTTATTTTATTTTGAAAACAAAAATACTGTAATATTTTAATATTTTATTTTATTTTATTTTATTTTATTTTATTTTATTTTATTTTATTTTATTTTATTTTATTTTACTTTATTTTTATTTTTTATTGTTTTAGGGAGTAATTTATTAATTGGACAAACTTCAACTGTTTATACAGGTATACTTTTACTGAAGTTTCTGTAAACTCTATTGAAGACTTGCAAGTTTGTGACTCCTTTGCAGCTGAGACTCCAGGCTCCTGTGCTATCGTGGCCAGCACACCCAGACCCTACAAGGACACAGTCAGGGAGCCTCTGGGACAGCTCCAATCCCTTATGCAGAGTGACAGTGGTTTTGTTCTTAATTGTAAGAAAACCAGTGTTGCAGCATTGCACTGTAGATTGCCCAGCTTTAATGAAAGTAAAGTATGCAAAAGAATCACTCTGCTGGCATAATAAAAGATATTAACTGAAGAAAATGACCCTGCAGGATATACTAATTCTCCCTCACTGTTTCACAGTGCCAGTTTATTTTCCTCACTCTTTCCAATGATAAGAAAGCTTCTGCAGCATATGCTGAAGATAACAGATAGGACAATTTTGGACAATTTAAAAGCTGTAGGTTTTTAATCTTATCCTATGAACAGAATTTTCAACGTGTAAAGCAAGTGAATCTGAAATACAACAAAACAAATACTGAAATCAGCATATGCAATTTTGAAACATATATTGTGATTTCAGAAGCTTGAAACCTGCAATCAAAGAGTTGGCAATACTGGAGATAACATAACCTTTCTTCACGGCTCCTACTACTGGTCTCCATCCACCTGGATTAATCAAAACAAAGCTTTTCTTCCCATCCTAGAAGGTACCTGCCTACGGAAGAGGAAAGTTTCTGTCTTTCACTCTTCTGTGCATTACCTCAAAGAAATAGTTATATTCAAACTTGTAATATCAATATTAAAAGATCTAATTTGATCTCACAGGAGCTTCTTGCAGAGGAATAATCTTCTATATGAATATTGGTAATGGAATTTGACCCAAATGACATGCTGTGATCAAACTCTACTTATGCTTCCATAAGCAGTTTGAGTTTTACCACTGGTAAATGCAGGTGAAGACTTTCCTCCAAAATTCTTTCTCCCACTACACACATGACTGACAGTTCCAAACTGCACTATCTGTCACAACAAACATAACTCACTGTTAGATGGATAAGATGGGACACTCAATAAGTAGGTCACATTTCATTGAGAAAAGTATAGACTGTGTATAATGTAAAAAAAATAAATAAATTAGTAGTCAGTCAAGCCATGAGTTCAAGAGCATAGGAGGTGAGAGAGAAGTGTGATGCCAATAGCAGAAAAAAAAAGTTTTTTGTTTGTTTTTCATTTGTTGAAACCACACTATACACATTGTTGGAAAAGGAATTTTATCCACGGAGAATTTTGTGCAAGAAATGAGTGGGAAAAATACTTCTAGGAAGAAGTATTTTGATGTACGATGTAATGCTATGAATAAATTTGGAAGGTTAAGCTGGTCATTGGCATGCTGAGTATGTCACAAGTTTGACAGGGTTAGACAGAGCCTCACTTATCAAAAATCAGTCTCGAAACTACCCCCAATTATAATTGTCTAAATGCATTAAAAAAAAAATGATCACTATTTCTCCGTGCCAAAGTTGTAATTGTTGTAATTAACTTTTTTTTTTTTTTTTTTTTTTTTTTTTTTTTTTTTTCCCTGGGAATTTTGTAGATCTATCTCCTGTGGAAGAGGGTACCTAGGAGGATGTGTAATAACAGTCGCTATAATGCACTGGGAAAGAGTGCCCCAATTACAGAGATTGCCTAGAAATTTCTCGGTGCATGTTCCATGGAAGCCTTATTGCCTTCTAAAATTATTTATTGGTATCATTTTTCATAATTCCAGCTATCTCACATTCAGTTAGCCAAACAGTGGAATTTTTAATTAAAACTGTTAATTAAATTAAATTCTTAATAAAGATGTGGCATCTGTGAAAGTATGCTGCTGCTTCAGCAGTTTTGACTAGAATGTGAAAAAATACTAGCTTTTCATAATTCCCTGCTGAATAGAAATTCTGATTTTCATCTCTAATCAATATTTGCATATACTAAACATACTTAAATTTATCTGAAACGTGTTTGTTTGTTTGTTGTTGTTGTTGTTTTCCCCCAGGTAAAACAGTTAAGTATTCAAAATCTAAAGTTGTAAGTTCTCTTGTGTTAGATGTGGTGCCATTTAACGTATTTTCATTTTGAAAATTATTTATTAACTATCAAAAAGTACTCAATTGTAGCAATTGCTGTTCTGTCAATGATTTAAATGAACTTAATCCAGATTTATGCCAGGAAAGGTGAAAGAAAAAACAACTCCTGTTGTAAATCACTGTAAAAGAACATAATACACTGAATTCATTAGATGGGGACTCATTGTCCAAGCCTTACCCTGCTCAGGAGGCAGGTAGTCAAGCATTTTAACAGATCACTTTTCTATCTTATAACAACTCTTTATGGTTTATTTCTATCTTATTCCTGGGAGAAGTCTTTCACATTGACTATAAAGGAAGCAAGTATGAGTAATTTAAGCTCAAAACTTGCAAATTGATGAAGTTAGGTTAAATGAAGCTAAACCCAGTCTTCAGTCCAGTATCTGTTACTTCTTTGTTCCCACAATATTTTAATTCTAAGAAAAACTTCGCAAAGTTTCAGTTTGTACTGAGTCAGCTATTTGCATCACCCGACTGCAGATACATCTTTGGCAGAATGCCCATAAAAGCGAATTTATGTGAATCACAGATCTCACTAGCTTGATCTGAGCATTTTTCCTTTACTCAGTTTGAGAAGTAGCATATGCAGTGAAGGATGAAATCTAAAGACTATGCAATATCACATTCTAGAAATGTTACCAATCACGGTATCACAAGTCTACATGGAAGGTGTTAAATATATTGCTTCAGCTATGCCACTGGTGAAAATACATTGCCTAGTTAACACTATAAGCAAGTAACTGAGTCATGAAAGTCCTACAAAGAGGCTTTTATAGAGAAAGATTAAAGCATTCAGGCAGGAATTAATGTTTACATCTTGTTGAATAATAAAATAATCTATTTTTTCAACCTTTGAATTGCTCACCGTGGTCCTGTCTCCATGCACAGAGGCAGTGGAACCAAATCCTACCAACATCAACTGGAGGCTGCTCTTAGTCTCTTGATTTCAAGGGGTTTACTCCTAATCTACATCATGACACTTGAGAAGGAATCCAATTCCACAAAATGCACCTTGCTAGCAGACATTTCATCTGCTAGATCTGACCTTTAGCTTCAGTTTTTCCACACTCTAATATCCGTGTGTTGAATGACAGGTTTATGATTAGGGGACAACGGAAATGCTCAGGGAAATAGAAGAGTTGGCTCTAACCTTTGGTATTCTGGTACCAAGAGGTTTTCAGACCCTCAGACATTCTGTGACCCACTTTAGAGGAAAAGCCCTATCTAAAATTCTTAATAAAGTTTGAATAAGCATTGAGTTGAGAAAAAAATGCTTAAAATGTCTGGACCTTGGGAAATCTTCTCCCTAATTGTGATTCAGTAGTTCTTTCACTGTCAAATGTGTGATAAATGCCAAAGAACCAAGAGCACGTTCTGCTCAGTATGAAGCTAAAGGCATGTTTGCCTTTAGACTTGTGAATTTAATACACAAGTTTCTAAGTGAGCCCTTTTCTTTCTGTCTTAACACCATTGGTCTGAGTAAAAAATTTTAAAGCTTTTTTTTTCCTTTTTCTATATACTATTAGGTTGTCTGCTGGGATCAAAGGCACAGCTTGTACGTGAAGGAAAAAAAAAAATGCTTTTGCTACCCCAGAGTTTTTTTTTTGTTTTTTTTTTTTTTTAATACCGTATTGCAAGTTCAATGTCAGTAGCACTTACTCTCAAGATGATCACGAATTCAAACAATTCATTGCACCTATTTGCATATGTAACTGACAAAATGTCATTTCATCTGTCCCAACAAAGGAAATGAAAGATTTGAACATTAATTTGTATTTTTCTGAAAATGAAAGGTCTTCTGTGAAGCTTCTATTGACGCATGAAATTTGAAGAGCTGAGATAGGTGAAGTTTTTTCCATTCTTTTTTTTTTTTTTTTTTCCCACCTTTCTAATTTATTATTTTTTTTTTAAATCAAAGAATATTGTGAAAATAAAATGAGAACATCAGAGGCTGATCTCCAGATATTTAAACTTTTGTTATCCCTTATTCACCTTGTTAGAGGCAGTGAGAAGTAAAGAGAAAGACAGCAATTCTCTTGGTGTGAACAATTTCTGAAGGAAGAACACTCCTTTCCTGCAGCTATTTTTCTGGGCATTCATCAGTATGGAGTGGAACCTCTGGTCAGAAAGGGTGAATCCTCCCAAAATATTCAGGAACAAAAGATTGCTGAAGAACCAGATTCAAATACAGGCTCCGTTACGGTAGAAGAGATTGGACCTTGAGTATTCCACATATCACTTAAGAAATGATTGCAACAGAATGCCAGCCATGTTTCAGGTAATCTCATTTCTGTGCTCTGTTTTTAACTATTTAGAAAATTTATTAATTAAAATTAGGTAGAACCTCTAGCTCCAACAGATTTGGGGAAAAAAAAAAAAAAAAAAAAAAAAAAAAAGTGAATATATATATTTTCTCCTTTTAGTGGCCTGAGTTAACACTAGTCATGTCACGTCTGCCCTGATATATTATACATTACTGACCGAGGGTGATTGGGTGATTTCTGGATCTGTCCTTGGGAGGGCCCTGCTGCAAATGTCCATGCCAGGGACAGCCCTGCCATAGCAGTCTGCCCACCTCTCTTCCTATTGGGAGTTTTTTTTTTTTTTTTCATTTTTCCTTTCCAGAAAAGTGTTCTTACTCATTTGCACTCTCTCCCTAGAAGCTTAACCCAGCTTCAGGCCAAACTCCAGTCAGATATTCAAAAATACAGCACGTAGCACTTAGCGGAAAGGCACGCACTTGAACATAGGCTTAGATGAGCCTGAAAAGCTGATTTTGTTGTATTTTCTTTCCTTCCATCCTGATAGGATATAAAAGCTTATGAAGGTAGATCTGATGAAGAAAGAGACACTGAAAGTGAAGAGCTCAATAGCAAAAGAAATACAAGTTGTTAGAGGAAGGGAAAGAGCAGGTATGAGTTTCCCCAGAGGCTTCACCTTCGGCCTAGCCACGTCTCTGTGGGCTGCTTGTTGGGGTGAGGTGGCTGATAAAAGCAGACACATGCTCAGCTCTTGGAGAAGGAAAAGCAAAAAATGGGAAAGGTTTGTCTCCTCCAATTACCTGCAAAATTGTATTAAGTAATGCTCATTTTCAGAGCAGATCACTAGACACAAGTTTAGAAATAATCCGCAGAGAGGTTAAGTGTCCTTACTGCAGGCAAAGGGCATTTTCCTTGCCCAGCCTTCCAGAATTTCTGTTCTTTTACACAGAAAAGAAGTGGAGAAGTAAGGTTACTATTAACAGCACCTTTGTATACCTATTACATTCTTCATTAGGATGTGATCTGGAAAAGAAGTATTTGAATCTTTTCAAGGCAAATAAACTTTTTAAAATACTTAGGAGTTCTGTAAATTGAAGATATAAACATTGTCTGCTATTTAAATGAAAGCAGCCACCTTCTTTGATATGGTCATGCTCCAAAATACCTGGTTCATGACAGGAACCCTGCGACTGCAGTGATCACAGGGGTGGGCCAGGGCTCCCATTTAGCACACATGCAATAAAACCTTCCTGCTCCTATGTTCATAAAGGAGGTTCTCGCAAATATTCTCCCTCAGCTAAACCTGCCTCTGAATAGGGTGAAAGGGCAGGTTTCAGAGAACTGAGGCCATTTGCGGTGTGCTGTGGCTGAGGGAATGGTGGCAGGCACCAGGCCCAGCCCAGTCACCTGGGCAAGCCATCGTGGGCAGGGCCTGCGTGCTGTGGAGCAGTGCTGAGGCCTGCAGGACTTCTCCACCAAGCAGGCTGTGCTTTTGGACAGCGTGATTTTGGATAGCAGTGGCTGTGGCAGGGCACCCCTGTAGCAGGACCCCCCCTCTTTCTGTCCCCATTTCAGCCCCCCCCAGGAGAGCTGCTGCCAGCCTGCAGCCCATGGCATCTCAGCAGCAACACCCCCTCACTGGATACCTCATGTCTCTGACTGCAGTGAAATACTAATTAATAACCCAGGCATTAGAACTAAATCACAAAACATTTATTTATTTAGTTAGTTATTGCTGCCAAGGGAGCCCTTGCTATTTTTCTTCTTCCGAAGCCGTGCGATTTGCCGTTTGTTTCTGTGCATGATGGGAGAGCTGATGGCTGAAGACGCCATGCTGTTTGTGGAGGCTTTGAGGACAACTTGCTGCTGACTTGTATTTGCACACATATACATTTTAGGTTACTTCATGGAGCTTTGGAGGGAGATCACTGATTGCTGGAGGAGATGTTCATCATGTAGATGCTGCTGGACTTGGAGGGGTACAAAGCCTCATCTGCATTGTGAGAGCTGGAGCCAGGCAGCCCTCACTTGCCTTCCTCTTCAGAGCAAAGCAGAAACTTTCCCAGTGAGCTCCCAGGTGTGTGGGTGAACTCAAAGACTGGAGGGGTTGTGCATACTTCAGAAGAAAAACAAAAAAAGAACAATGTTTCTATTGTAACCAGCCATCCCGCTAACCCATCTCTGCCTGAGGAGTGTTGTATACGAAGTAGCTGTCCTCATAATTTCTTTCAGTACCCTGTGGCTCAACCCTCTGTATTATCTTGTGCCTTCCCACCTCTCACCTGCAGCTCAAGGAATATGCCTGAGCAGTGGCCCTAGACTTCATTTAAAAAAATAATAAAACTGATCTATTTTTATTTTAGTTTCAAGAAGGGTGAAAAAATGTATCCTCCACAGCTTGCTCTCTTGAAGATAAGACTTCCTTAAGGGATGTGAAAACTTGAAACAGGCAGGGTTCTTGAACTTTCCTCCAGCCTTAGAAGACAATGATGGTAGTAGGAAGGCACCTAACGGTGTAATTGCACAAAGGTGTGTTTTATAGCCATTTGCAACAGCAGGTTGAGATCTCTGCAGGGACAAAGAGGATTATCCAACTCCCTGGAAAGAAAACCATGCTTCATCCCACAGCATTAGTGCAGCTGGCATTAATGGCAAAGAGGAAGTTCAACTCATTTAAAAGTTGGAAAAGAGGCAGGGGTTGGTTTTTTAAGTGTTTGTTCTCGTTTGCAGTTACTGTTGAGTATGAGAAGAGAAAAAAATAAGACAAAAAAGGGATGTAGGGAGGAAAAAAAAATAGAAGTGGCTTTGGGTCTCATGCTGGGGAGAGGTGTTCTGGTGGGTGAGTAGGTTGTCTCTTTTTTGTTCATTTTAAAACTGCTAGGGAACTGCATTAAGACTTTTGGCTTTGGACTAGTAGGCCTGCTTGTTGTTAAATGGGAGACTGTATGATGTTTTCTATTTCAGCCCATTATTCATGTGCTGTTCTCAAAATGATTGTATAACAATTCTGATTCCCCTGAGGTTAAAAACTATACAGTTCTCCTTCTTAAGGTAATGAGAGAAAATGTAGCCACAGGAAGCAGCATCCTGTGTTATTTTCTGTTTGGATTAATGGTCCTGATGAAAATAACTGGAAAAACAAGGCAGACGACGGTTAGAACTGCATAAGCAATGAAACCTTGGGTTGCATTTACATGCCTTCCCTGCCATTACTTTCTTACGTGTCATCCCTAATGTTTTTGTTATATAATCCAAATTTTATTTGTAACATATTCACAAGTGCAAAATGACATAATTAAGTGAATTCTTCACTGCCTCATACTCCCTGCATGTTTAAGCAAACTGGAATATGTTGCTTGTTATCTCTGCCTTCTGTGACTACCAGATACTACCCCACCTAGCTGACACAAGCATAGAAGACCATGGGAGGCCTCTACTCAAAAATGAGATCCTTGCTAAGGTGTTTTCTTTGACTTACCAAGGCCTGAAAACACCTTTGTGTGTGTGATTCTCTTGGATGTAAATTTCTGTTGATTAGGAGGGGAGCTGCAAATTTTGGTGCTATGAGGACTTGCTTGTATTTGGCAACTGTTTGCTTTCTGCCTTGCTGTGCTTGGTTTAAGAAGGAGAACTGTGGTACTTTATTTATTTATTTATTGATTTTGTCATGAGAACTTTCACCTTGTTTTCTGATTTCATATTATTTCTTTCCTCCATGGTGTCTGGGTGTGAGTGGCATTGTAAAGCAAAAGTGATTAGAAGGGATTTTACCCTTGCTTCTAGGAAAGATCAAAGATTTTTCTGATCTTATCACAAAATGGCTGTGAATTGGTCAGAGGAAGGTCACTCTTGTCCCGAATTGGTGGTCTCAGTATGAAGCCTCTGGTGAACCAGAAGGCTGCCAGAAGAACTGAGCTTATAGGAGTTCCTCCAGAGCATTCAGCTAGGTTCTGTCCTCTCTTAGGTCGTCAGAGGTTGCCCTGACATGGGGTAAACTGCTGTGTTTGCTCCAAACTTAGTCTAAATTTGCTAACAAGTCTGTGGAAACTGTGTCCTTCCTATGCCACTAAATCAAGTTTCAGTTGGCAAAGAAAGCTGATGGTGGTTGAACTTTAGCGTGTTCTATATTTGATTTCATCATAACATCAAGATTCTCATTGCCACATCATTCATTTTTGAAAGAACTATCAAATAACTCTTGCAAATAAATCAACAGAGTACAGCCACATGTGAAACAGTCTCAGTAGGTGTATTTAACCTCATGAATCAGTTTCAATTCATACATGCTTAGTGCTTTATGAAAACTTGTTTTTATCTGAATCTTGCAAATTCTTCAGTGTATTATTTTTTTCATTGACCAAAGGTCAAACATTTGACAGATAGTCTAATGAACTAATCTCCTGAATGCTGATCATTACTAAGTGGGGTTTCTTGTAGGCTATTTAAAAAGAAAACAAAAGGCATCAGTCAAGCTGGAGGACTGGGCTCTCAGTTAACCCCTATCCCCTCCCCACAGTAAGGGTAGTGAACTACTGAATTCATGCAACTATATGAGCTATGTTCTTCTAGTGATGCAGCTCAGACTAAACCTATTCTCCTGCACTTGTTCTGAATTGCTGAGAATTTGCATGATTAAGGGGGGCGTTCTTAAGCTATTGTTGCTAGGGAAACTGCCACCTTGATATTCGCCTGGTGAGAACAGCTGTCTCTCTTTGTATCTAAGCAAAGGAAATCTGGGAGCAACTCTTAGTAGTGGCAAGGTTGTATATATTATGAGAACTGTGTGGGATTAATGACGGCACTTGCTCAAAGGGAGTTAGCCTGCTGCAGTGGGTTGGGGTGGAAAGGTACATTTTGCTAGGTAGCCTGGTGATCCAAACAACCTCTGTATTATTTCTAGTTATTCTTTTTAAACTCATTGAGAGCATAGATCAGTGTTCACCTGTAAAGTATATCTCTTCCCCCCCCTTTTTTTTCTTAAAAAATGCTAAGATTTATAAGCCATACCAATGAATATTATGGTACTGTCCTGGTTATTTCTTAGATCCTGTGGCATCTGCAACAAAAAGAGGAATTGTTTTAAAACTCCAGTGAATGATAATTGCACTGTGAGGGTAGAGCATTGGTTTACCTAGAAAATTAAGAACTTCAAGCTATTTATAATAATAATAATAATAATAAAGTATAATCTAAGTTTTCTTTTCCTCTTCCTTTACTTGGATTTTGAGTTCCAAGCACTGCCCATGAGGTACTTCCTAGTTACAATATACTTAATGGAGATAGCTCACAATTAGGTGTTCTCCAGGTGTTTCTAAACAAAGCTTATAAAGAAATCCCCACCCAAAAGGGTGGGGTGGGGGGGAATCTTCTGCTTTATCTTCCTTAAGGAGACATCTTACTGTGTATCCCTTTGTGTTATATCATCTACTAGTGGTTATAGTGTATAAAATTTCTTCTATTTGGAAAAGAAATGTGAGGGAAAAGGATATTTATAGTCCCATCATGTTTCCAGGATGATCTCTGTGTCCCTCCGCAATAGTCCTGTGCACGAAGACTTTCATGATTGTGTTTTTCAGGCACTAACTATTGGTTTAACAGAAGTCTTCACAGTGTATTATATTCCTGAAAATATATATACATACATATCTATGTGTGTGTTATCCATATCTCTATAACAACATTAATTTTTAACAAGTTTGGATGTTCATCTTATCAGAGAACTGCTTGAAATAGAATAAAAAAAAAAAAAAGAATAAAAGATTCAAGCTTAAGTTACGGAACATTTTTTGTAGAATATGGCACAAAAGTCTATTAATGTTTGAAGTGATTTTAGCTTTCCTGCACTCTTTGTGTGTCTTTAGCATTCTCTGGTCTCTCTAATCTCTACTGTATCACTCAGTGCTTTTAATCTTAATTCTTTGTGCTGCACTTTGAGCATCAAAAAGCACATTCGATGCCCAGAAAACTTCACTCTGACGTTTGCTCTTCAACAGAATAGTTTTGATACATGGATAGGGAACAAGAATAAAGAAGTGCAAACAGTGTAAGGAAAGACAAGAATGAAAAAAAAAGAAATGGGCTCTAATGAGAAAGACGGTGAAGGTACAGTGAGTGCAATGCAAGGAAAAGATAAAAGTCCAAGTAAGGTGCTGAAATAACACTATTTGTTATTCTAAGAAACTCATTCTGCATCTAGTAGCAATCTGTGGAGCTCTCCAAGGCCTACCAAAAGCATTTCAATTCTGTTCTTAAAGCAAAGCCAAGCCCCTCAACTTCCAACTAAGTAAGCAAAAGATTTTTTGAGTTTTGAGCAAAAACATCAGGTGCAAGCATTGCCTTCCCCAGTCTGATAGGAGGCAAGTACAACTCTATCTAGATGTGACTATGGCCCTGGCCTGGTCAGAGCCTTGTTATGGAAGGATGGTTAGTGACTTAAGTCAATTACTTTGATCTTGTTATTCCCTAACTTAAATTTGTGTAGTTTTGCATCTTTTGTCTTGTGTGCAACTCCCTGTAACAGAGAGAGCCCCTCAACAGTAGGGGAGCAGCCAGCCTTTGTCTAAATACCTTCTCTTTCAGTTTCCGATGTAGACCTACGCTGCTGTGCTGTAGGGATTTATTTATTTATTTATTTATTTCTCCCCTCTCTCCTTAAAATAGAGTCTTAAAACAGCTTTTTCACCTCTGGGACCATTAGCATTTGGAAGGTTGTACAAAAAACAGCTGTGAAATGGTGTGGCAAAACCCACGTGAGATGTGATGCTGGGGAAGCAGCTACCTCCAGATGAGGAGAATGGCTGTGCGAGTTGTCTATAACCGAGTGTTCAAATATAAGCAATTTTCTGTGAATTTAATAACTGAAACAGCGGGTAGTCTCTTTCAGTATTCCTACCTGGAAGAGACAAGGCATGTCTTCTGCAAATAATCTTTGATACAAGAAATGAAATTAACAGCTTAGGAAATTTTTAAGCAGCTAATTATGGTCCACAGAAAAGGTATCATCTGGATTATAAAGCTGATTGTGCCAGTACCAGAGAAGAAAATATGAATGAACTTAGAGTTTTTAACTGTACATTTTTATCATGCAAAAGGACCATTAAAGAAGCCTTACAAGAGTCATAAAAACTATTCCAGGAGATTTCACTTATTAAAAAATTGAAAAAGGAAGCAAGACAGAGAAAGAACTAGTGAAGCTTTCTTTTTGTCTGAGCTTGCTCTCTGTTCATTGCTGAATGTTTTACTGGGTTCATTTCATTTTTAATTCTTAATGTATATTCAATCCTAACTGTAATAGCAAAGGGGAAAAATGAGAAAGTAATAAAAGATGCATTTTCTGACAAAATGCCACCTTTTTTTTTTTTTTTAACCTTTTTTTTCCCTTCCTGATCTAGAATGATAATTTGTCCACAGACTGAAGGAGCTGATACAATAATTCTTACCAGGAAAACTACTGATACTGAGAAGGTGTTGTAAAGACATGTATGTTAGAGCAAAAGCATAGAACGTAAAAAGAACAGAAGAGCTTTTCTTCTTTGAGAAGCAAAAAATAAACCTAAATTAAGAAACTACTAAAGTAGTAGGAGTGGGAGCAGTCTTATTCTTAGAGCCCAGTTGTTCCTTTGGGAGCTGAAGGTACTTGGTGAGGCTTTCCAAAAATGCTAAGCACCGCTCAAGGTGGGCAGCGTGCTTTTAATAGACTTTGGATTAGACTGACAACATTGGGTCAGATGCCAAGAGTCTTTACTTTGAATCGGTCATATATAGAGCAGAGCATGTTCTGACACGTGCTCTTGGTGGTACGTGCATGTTTGAAAACTAGTCAGGCCCAAAAGTTAATGCTTGTTGCTTTTTCTGTGTGACAAATATTGTTCTTGAATATGGTTCTTCTGTTTATATTTATATATATATATGAAATGTGTGTGTATGTATATATATAAGCACTCAGACCGTTAGAAGTGCATGATGTAGGTTTTGCAATGAAATTATGTTCAGTGAGTATCATCAGAGTCAGACAGGAGTTACTTCTTTCCTAAATAGTCATTTGTAAAATGGACAAGTTTTGTAGAGGAGAATTCAGCTAGCTAAAGTCTTCTAAAATTTGTCAAGGCTTCAGGTCAGCTCAAATAAGTTTTCAGGTGTGTTTTTGTCAAAAAATAAAAAATTGTGATTCTATTACTTACATTGTTTCTGCATTGGAGTATCACAAACCTGAATATTCATCTAATAAAAAACTGCAGGAATTCTCAGATGTTAAAACTTTCTGAGAAACAGGCTACTGTTTATATCTTAATAAGCAAGGAGTAAGTGAGAATTCCTTTAATACATTTATCTTCGTCAAAATATGACATTTCAGGAAAGATTATTCTGTTGAGATCTTCAACCTGTTCCATCAACAAGAATGGTCATGCTGATTTTCCAGCTTCTAACAGTCTCCATTTCTTCACATTTCTGTTTTTGTTCTGTGAACAAAAAGAAAATTGCAAGTTGATTCATCACGGGCTGGCTTTCCTGTCCACAAGCAGCCTTGTTTTAATTGACTGCAGTGGGACTCCCCTTAGTACCAAGGAAGGCTTTGTGTGTACAAAGGAAATGATTCAGGAGGGGAGAAAGTTATTCTTTGACTATTTGACTATATGCTGTGTTGAAATACTTTCCTGTGTCAATAGTTGGTAGAAATACTTCAGCAAGAAATATTTGAAATGAATACCTGTTGGCACTGTTTTAGCATGTTAACTTTAGTGGAGGTAAATACAAAGACACTTGAGAGGGTATGGATTGGGGCTTCCCCTTGCTGTATGAGCTTTCAGAATATGTTCAGCTTTAAAAATCATAAATAAAAAGAGTATTTAAATTCCAGTTTACACCAATATTTGAATAAAAACACTACATAGCATGTCGTAGATGTTACCTTTTATTTATAGTGGTACAGAGAGAATCCACAGAGTTTTCTCAAAGTACTCTTGCACATTGGTTCTCCATAACTAATAGTACATGTTCATAGGTGTTTTCAAATGTCCACATACCTGTTCTGGGGATAGTGATCTCCATACCCAGAGTTCCTCTTGCTCGGTATTCCAGTGTGTCTGAAACAAAGCTTGCTGGCAGCAAATGATACCAAAAGTGTGCTTTTTCTGTAATAAAACATCTAAGGGTGATGTATTTCAGATATCTTCCTCAGACATGATGCAAGTTGGAGGATTTGTAGAAAGGTGTTTGAAGCTGTAGTTCAAGACAATGAGTAACACAGTCTTGCTCTACCTGCAATCTTTCCAGAGTGTCAGAATGTGGAATGAAGACATGTTTTCATCAAGGGCTCTCAAATATGCAAAGTAACTACATTAAGAAGCAGAATAATGATAAGAAAGCAGAAATCCATTTACTGGACGTGCTATAAAACCTTCTTAGCTGTCTAAGCTGGCTACAATGAAATTGTTGCTATTGTTTCTGTTTCCTATACTTGTAGGACATCCAATTTTGAGCTTTGGATAAACAGGCAAGCAGCCAGCAGGATCTAGTCCAGAGTGAAAATTAACCATGTGTTAAAAGTTGAAAGTGCTAAGGGTAGGTCAAGAAGTAATTCTTGCTTATGGTCTATGAGATTCTAATTATTTCTATTACTTTGTATCCGTAGGGCCCTCAAAATAGATATCTAAGACATCTTGTGGCTAGAAGTAGATCTTGTTGGTGTATTTAGGAAGAGTTCCCAAAACTTGGCCAGTGGGGCATCGTGACTCAAGATACTTTTGTATGTGGCTAATGAGGGACTTGCTTTCATTCTGACGTTGAATATAAAAGGTATTATGTTGCAGATGATTTGTACCTAACCCAGCCTGTGTTAGTGAACAAAAGTGAATAAATTTGCTGTGAACCTGAGGCTGTTAGGTAGGTAGGCTTTCTTTAAAATAATGAGCAGCTTTCTTTTCTGTGTTGTGCACTATCCCTGTATGTATGCCTTAAGAAGGCATTTCCCAGCTTTGAAAAACAGCCTACAAATAAGGGTCTAAACTATCACTGCACACTTTGAGGTGTCTTAATTTCTGAGTCTGATTAAACAGAAGGAAAAAAGGATTATACAACTTGTCATAAATACAGAGTTTAAGATGCTTTATAAAAATATAAATATTTTCAGCTCATTGACAGCATGCCTTATCAGACATACCCAAGCTGGTTTTGAGGATGGCTTTTGTGCTGTTCAAGAGAAGTATTGTATTTCTATACAATTAACTTGATTGGTTTAATTATCTGAATGAGTTTTTAGACACTTTAGTTGGAGATATATAGTACTTTGCACATTTAATAAGAATCTGCAGATCTATTATCAAGAGCCTTTATTCAGATAGCTGCATTTCTTAGGGAACACGTTTAAAAAAAAAAAATTTTTTTTGGGAACTTGACCAGGTATACTACTCTCATATGAAGTCTATTTTCCAGCTAATGAGGTTGCTGAGACGGCTATATTCAGCTGCTGCTAGACTGTTTTGTTCTTAAGGGCTTTTTCCTCCTACCCAAGCCCTTGTTGTGTAGGCTCTTGGTGCGAGATTGAACACAACTGATCTGATCTATAGTGGCTTAACAAGTTACCACTTGTCAGCTGACCTGCTATCAGTGATTTTGTAAGTGCTGTTAACTCTATCTCACTGAGCAATACAATGCATTCACCTAAGCCATCTATGGCAATGCCAAAGTGAATGCATTTTATTTCACAGTTACAACAGGCAATGTGATTAATGGCTGTATGATTAGTGAAGGAAGCTCAGCAGGCAGAAAAGTGTGTTGAATCTTGTATCTTTGCCCCACCTTTGATAAACTGTAGTTGTGTGAATTCAGGGAGGAAGTGTTTTGTCTTTGGAAGTTAGCGTTTTCTTGTTTTAACTCAAATTGGAGCGATGAGAAATCCAGATGCAGCAGCTTTAAGAATGTAGGCAGCTGGCATCTGGGCTCAGACACCCAACAACTATGTTCCATATGGCTCAGTTTTAACACCAGAGAATTTTAACAAGTGAAAAGGACAAACAATCCATCAAGCCTGAGTACTGTTCACTTCTTATTTTTAAGGAAAGCAATTTGTTCTATATTAAGACATGTTGTTTGCAGCTACTTCTCTTCAGGAGCATTTATTCTAGCCTGAAATAGAGAAGAAACACAGGTATGATTTCCTTGAAAAACTCTTCAGGTTTTGCTGGAATAACACGTTTGAATATACCTTGAAGACTTCTCTATTTTTTACAATAGAGTACACAAATTAACGCCGCAGTTGAATAAGCACTGGAGGCTGACCAGGGCTCCTGTAGCTTCAACACAGCAACTGAGATAATAGCAGAGGCCAAGCATCATGCTGAGAAGCTTGCTGCTAGTGCTGCCCAAGCTAGTTTTTTTCATACCTCTCTGAACCAGACACAAGATATTGCAGGGTAGTCATCCTTAGTGTGGATGTTCTTTCTTATTGTAAGTGCTTACAATGACAAATACTGTCATTAATGAACCTTGCTGCAATCCTCTGCAGATTTCAACTGCACTGAATCAGTGCTAGCATACAAAAAAAAAGTGCTTATTACCAAATACAAAGAATGTGTGAGCAATGTGGTGGTTTTGTATATTTTATCCCGGGTGCAGAAATTTGAACTGGGGACAAGGGAGGTGAGGTGATGTGTTATAACCTCATCAGCTCTGTTTCAGTGGTGGTTTCCCAGTCAGGTGGAGGAAAGTCTTCCCCACATGAGCTCAACAAATACTTCTTCCTCGGCATCCCAAGAGTGGAATCATCAGCCACAGAAGACCTAATGGACTCCTTCTCCCCAGGCCCTGGTTGAAGGAGTGATGCAAAAAAAAGAAAAAAATAAAAATAAAAAAAAAAAAACAATTTTCTCAGTTTCAGTCTTCCTTTTCCTGTATTGTTTTTTATTATGTTACAGCTATGGCATTGGCCTTTAAAAGCTCTTTCAGGTCAAAACCCACTGTTCTTAAGCTGTTTATAGCTGAACACTTCACAGATGAGTCAAACTGCAGATAGTCTGAGGAAAAATAAGGCATGTCTACGTAGGCAATAGTTGCATCTCTCTCTAAGAAAATACTTGGATAGCAAAATTTGGAGGTAATGTAGAGAGGCCTTCATTTCCTGAGTGCCTGGTCATTAGGGAAGAGTTCTTTTGTAAACATAGGTGGTATAGATCACACAGAAGAATAATGTTTAAGTAAAATCTAGAAATTATCCTGTGATGTTATAATAAAAATAGGAAGAAAGCTTGAGGTGAAATATCCAGTAAAATGACTGAGAAATTAGAATTTACTCTAAGTAAAACATGACAAGTGACTTCCTCTCCTCTGCCTCAACTTGTGTTCCATCCTCTGGAGAAAAAAAAGGGGAGAAGGGAAATTAGGGTGGACACAAACATGGGGGAAAATCCTCTGAAATTCCATGTATTTTTGAATCTTTCTAAGCCAAAAGAACAAATTCATTCTGGAAAATTGGGAAGTGACATTATTAAATTTAAAAAGTCATTAGTCATCTGTATGCGTGAGCTGTCATCAAATGAGCCCTTAACTCTTTCAGAGGAAGCAGCCACTCTTCTGGGAATTTCCTGCACCATGTAGGTCTCGTTATTAGTTAACTAATACTAGTACAGATGTTCTGCATGATGCAAATATCTGCCATGTTGACAGATGGAAGAATAGTTTAAAGCTCTTCAATTAAGTAGCTTCTTTTCAACATCAATACCACAAAGCATTATTCTACAAGAGAATGTATTTTCTGTAATTTACAATAACTGAGTAATTATGTGGTAAGGATGCAATTAGATCTAATTTGCTTATGTAAGTGAGCTGAATAAAAAGATCAATATTCAATCTACACCTAGTGCAAAAAACAATTAGTTTAATTGACAAACTGCTTCAGCTTCAGCTAATTACATAAAAATGACCTAATAGTAATGCAAATTAGTGTTATTAATAGTACATGAGTATTTTAATTACATAAATCATTTTTACCTGCTAACTGGTATTCTCACTGTTAACTTAGGGATTTAATATTCAGGAAAACTTCATTTATCCTGTTTTCACAAAGTTCTACATTGCTTTCAGAATGCAAAATATATTTCTCTTAGGGTTTTAATCTAGAATGAGATCCCATGGAGACAATGGAACATCAGATGTCATTGCTCTGACTGTCCAACTGATAATTCCTCACTAGGCAAAGAGGCCAAGCAATCTGATACCATATTGATGAATCATATGGATGATATGGACGCACAAGCAGAGGTTAGGAGCTGCGTGGGTAATTCCTTCCTATTGCCAGAGCAGTGGGAAGGGGGACAGGACTCCTTCAGAAGGGATTCACAGCACACAAATTAGTTTCCTTCTGTAATTACTCAGAACAGAAACCTCTTGCTTCCTCTTCAGTCAAAGGAGAGGAGATACCTCAATTCACATTTATCTATTATGAGGCTGTGCTGTACTCCCCATAGCATGGCTGAATGGGGAGACTGCAGTTTTAAGTCACTCTGATTTACTGATAACTTTGCCATGTTACCTGGCTGTGTTGTGTCAGATGATATGGTTCTGCTCTGAGCCCTTCACATCCCTACTGAATGTCACCCTTGTGAGCAAAGGATGTTGTAAAGGTGTTGAAGTGGGGTGGGAAAGGAGGGGTTAAATTGCTGTAGAAATTGTGTTCTGGTGACCCTCAAAGTTGTGGCCTTCCATGGGGAATAAAGGGGTGTGGATTAAGCCCCAGTCTCTGGCTCTCACCTTCCAGTTTCATAGACACAATTCTATACATTTCAGTAATGATGCAAATATAGGATGATGCCCTGGCTTTGGTCACTATATAGGCATACGTATGTTTCCAAGAGGTGCTCAGATCCCTGTTCTTCTGTACCTATATCTTAATTTTTTTTTTTTTTAACATCCTCTTCTCCATCTAGTTCATAAATACATGCAAACAATCCTCGGAATGGGAGACTTCATAAAACCAGTTTAATCATTCTTAATTTTCATCATTTATTGATACATAACACACTATTCCAGAAAGTCTAGGGCTCAAAACTCTTCCAACCTTGCAATCCAGGAGTGTCTTTTATTTTTTTAATGGGTCAGAAAGTAATTTAATAGATTCTTACCCTGCAGAGAACAAAATTCTCTGCAGAACAGTTGGTATTTTCTGGCTTTGAGTACTGCATGGTAATGTAAATGTCAAGATAGCATAAGGTAATAATTATGAGATCATATTTTGCTGTTTAAAAGAACCAAAAGGTTTTGAAAAAGTAAATAAAACTTGTCTCTTACATTAGAAGCTCTCTCAGCTAGTACTCTGTTTTCATATGCTGGTGGATGCTATTTAGTTCTGTCTGATTGCAAATTATTTATTATTATTATTGTAAGAGTTGTTTTCCTACATTTTCTTTCTAAAAGCTTACAGCCCTAAAGCATTTCAGCTACCTAGCAGGACAGAATCTGTGGATGCTCATCTTCATAAGCATATGCCAGATTAGTGAAGTCTTCATTACAGAGGACAAGCTGAGACAGATAATTAAGCATGCCTCCGTCAGTGGGGTGAGTGTTAGTTACCATCTTTTAGCATTTTCTTAAAGGTCAGCAGCAGTACTCAGAGATTGCTATCTCAGAAGAAAAGAACAAATCATGGTAATTTTCTTCTAATGTAGTGAAGTTTGTCTTTTTAAACCAAGAAATCTAGGTAAAAATGGTGGCAGAATAGGTGAGGTCACAGAAATCAGGTAAATTTGGCCTTTGAGTCCTAGTTCCCTATCCTATCTGCTAGGGTACACTGACTGCCCATCACTCTCTTAAGAATTAACTAATCTTTGAAACAGCAAGGACTGTCCCTGCAGAGGAATATAGAGCCCATGTTGGAGCAGAAACCCAATGTTCTTGTGATCACAGGCTGATGAAAGAATCTTTCTTCACATTTCAGTTGCTCCTTGTTCTTCCTATTTGTCATCAAAAAATGCTGTACATTACTACATCCTGCTCCTCTGTACAATGCATCATTAGTATGCAGGGGAGATTTCAGCATATTCCCACAAATTATATGAAGGTGTTGGGCATGAATCTTCACAATGCCCAAGTGTGTTTTACAGGAGTTCTGGTGACACTGCAAGCTATGTTACATTTCTTGTTCTGAAGGGGTGCTCCTCAGAGAGGAGGTAGAAAGCTGTATGCTGTTAGAGTCTTGAAGTGTTCCTAGCCATAAGTTTCCCACTTGAAAAAACAGAGCAAGGTGTCTGCAGGGAATGCCCTGACATTGGGCTAGACTGGGCTGTTCACCCATAGAACAAAGGGCTAGCATGGTGGTCAGACCCTCAGATCTTAAAGAAATGAGCAAAATAAGGTATCCTATGAATTTTTACCTACTACACCTAGTGCTTAATACGTCTGCTCCAGATCAGCAAGACGTGGTACCATTTCATGCTTGCTGATAAATTCCCCCTCCTACTTATGGTAAACAATTTTCCTATACCTGCCAATCTCACAAATATTTACATACTTTGAAATGAATTTTAGTGATTCACTTGTCAATCTCATGTGGAGCTGTGACCTAATGAATACTGTGCAAGGCTGTCTCTCGGGAGACCACGTTTGTCGAACGAGTCTAAACAGAACTGCTCGGCTTCTTTGCAGGCTTCAGGCTGTGAACGCTCACAGCTTTTCTTTCTGCTGGGATCACAAAGGTCTTTGTTTCCACTTGAGTGAGGGTTGCACAGAATTTTGTGGGCTAAAGCTAATGCTCTGCAGATAATTCAAATCCAAACCAATGCCCAAATAATGGAGCAGAGGTGAATGCCATACATGGAGGATTTCTAATAAGTATGTTGGCATACATGTTGCAATTTACTAGTGGTTATACAGTAGATAAGTGCTGTATGCTTTGATTCTTTGATGTACGCATCTCCAAAACATCTTTAGCTACCTAACTTCCAGTGAGATGAGTCCTTGGGGTAACCATGATGGAGTGGTGGGGAAGACAAACTCAAGTGTTTTCAAACGTAGCCTCCCTTCTGCTGTCTGTATGTGGCTGAATGATCTGGAGACTGGGCAGGAGTGGATTGCTTGGGGTTACTTGTGTGAGGCTGGAGGAGCTGCACCTTGAATAAGCAGCAATTTTGATTACTGTTGATCATTAAAAATCCTAGAAAGCTTTTTTGAAAGTACTACTTCCAGTGGCCTAACCAGATCTTGAGCCAGGAATACACTATCTTGCAAGCACTAAATAAATTCTCACAGCAGTTTCAGAAGTCAAAGTGTTCACATACTTCTGGACCTAGGGATTGTTTCCTGAAGCATGGCATTTAAATTCAAAGCTAGAGACTAGCCTCTGCAGATGCAATGGAGTCTGGTTATTTGAAGCTACTGTTGTGAGCTGGTATTATCCATCATAACAGCAGCTGCATGTCACCTAGGACTTCACTAGCTGTGAAGATAGCTCAGCATTTGTGTTGAGATCATCATCGTCACAAGCCTGTGATGTTAAAGGTAACTGCAGAGAACTAAGCACTAACATGTACTTCACTGTATCATGTGTGTTCTTATTTTTTAATCAAAAGGAAACAAAATCACAAAACTAATACTGGATTGTTTTCAATTTGTGCAGTTTTGCCTGATGACTAATTGGTAAACATTCTTTTTTAAACTGTGACTCTCTGAACTTTGGCTCACTTAAAAAAAAAATAAATAGTTTTGTACATGCTTTCAAGCTGTATAAAGCTGTAACAAAATTGGAGAAGCCTTCAACCCTGTGCTTTTTGAACCCCTCTGGATTACTAGCATACATTAAAACACTCTAGAATGTAAAGGAGCCTGAATTCAAAGGTGTAAACAATAACTGAAGTCATTGAGCTGAAAATCTTAGCAACAGGATTTTTTGCAAGTGACAAACCATATACCTCTATGTACCTCTACAAATACAATGAAAGGTTTCCTGAAAGAAAACATGTGGGGGAGAGAGCCTTTGCATATGGGGAGGGGATGGCCTTTAAGTTAAATCAAATTTAATGATACTGCTTTTTGACTGGGAGCTGTTGTTTGCATCTTCTTATGTCTGTAAATAAGAACAGATTTGTTGTTATTCGTAACAGTTTTGACTAGGGTTTTCTCATAATCTATGTTTGTGGGTATGTTAGTCTTGGGAAACACAGTATTTGTCTGTCAAACCAAGACGTGTCAAATCTTTGTGCTTCCATACATTAAAGTGGAAAAATGCAGATTTCCTGTTTGTTTAGGTAGTGCTGGGGAACACCTAAGTTCATAAAGCATATTAGTCATTAAAAAGAAAGTGTGTGTGTGTGGGGGGGGGGGGGGGAGGGGGACACTCATTCAATAAAAAAAAAAAAAAAAAAAAAAAAAAAAGTGTTTAATTGATGGAGAGTGTAAATACCTGACTAGCAAGTTCGGCCTGAATTGGAGTTAGTTGTCACTAGTGACAAATACAGCATAAGCAATTGATGAAAAAATAAAAATAATAAAAAATTCTTTCTAGGAAAGTACTTTTTATTGGTGGTAAATGAGTGCATTCAGAAACAGCACTTTAGTTTCCATTCCTTTGCAGTAATCTTCCTTGAGTCTAAGCAGCCTTATCTGAAATGTATATGCTCTAGGAGCTAAGAAAAATCTCTGGGTTTTTCATGTTTTTGATTATTTATTGCCCGCTCTTTTTAGATGAAAATTCATGCTTTACAGCTTATTATATATTTGGTAGCAGCATGCTATTTTGGTTGAATGCTTAATTTGTTTTCTAAATTGAGCCTATAACATGTAGAGAGGACTCTGTAAATGATAACTCACCATAGCACAAGTCTCCTGGCTTCAAAGTGTTTCAGTGGTCTTGAGATCAGGTCTGGCAGGTACCTGTCCTTGTATCCTTGTGACTACTTTAAATTTCATATTCCTACTGATCAGGCTTTCTAGAGCCACATCTGCAAACATGCTCATTCAGCAGTTTTTATTTCTGCATTTGGGCACTAATGATCAGCTTTAATCCAAAGAACGATCAATATTTAAAATCAAAAGTAATTGTGCATACAAGCTTTAGCATTACTATAAAATGAATGCAGGTGTCTGTAATGGTCAGTAAGGGGAAAAGAAAAATAAAAAGTTGGCCATAATGTGTCTGGGGAAGATGCACTCTGAGCAGGCATGCTGAAGAGTAATTAATATGCTTTTGAGTATGATTGAACTAGCATTAACTGTGCAGCAGAGCATCGTTTTGGACTAAAAGCAAGTATTAGTGAAAAGTCATTAAACACTGGAGAGATCAACTTTTTGAGATAAATTCTTTCGAGGGAAATCTGGTACTAAGCCAGCAGTAACATAGCAGAGAAGCATCAAGTGCTTTTAGCTGTACACATGGTACATTGGGATGCAGGAAAGTTTTTACAAGCATGTGCTACCTCTAAGTAAATGGTAATGCACAGAATTGAAGGGTATGATAAGAAAATAAACTCCTATATGTTAATCAACATCGATATGTTAAGCATTAGTAAAAATAAATAATGAGAGAAAGCATTTCAAAACTTCCTTTTTCAAAATTCTGCTTGGAAAAGGCAAGGTTTAAGACAAAAAAAAAAGTAGAAATTGAAGGACACTTCCCATGGGCAGACCATCTTAATACATCCTAATACTCTTGCAGAGGCTGGTTTGTGTATTACACCTGTTTGCCTAGCTCTTTTAACACTTCTTGACATGCTCCCTCCTCTTTCCATAAACATCCGTGCTGAATTCAAATTTTGCAGACTAAAATGAGCTATCGTTGTGTGTGTGTAAGCATGCGGGTCACATCGGCCTCTCCGCAGAGCAGTGTGTAGGGAAGGCTGCCGCTAATGAGAATTGTCAAGGTGAGAAAACGTTGTGAGCGAGTTCCTGGGGCACACCATGATTATAAAGTACTCCACTCCTCTATGTGTACTTGCAGGCAGGTAAGTGGTGAATACAGGCTTGTAAACCTGCTGCACAGATCGTTGTTTTACAGTCAGCCTTTTTACTGTAGATAAATTACAAACAGGCACTTCAGCCACCATGTTTGCCTTTGCTGATGTTTAGACATAACAGACCCTTAATCAGAAGAGATGTTAGCCTCTTACACTTGGGGTAGGTCAGGAGCACCTTGAGAGCTCTTGGAGTAATCTCTGCTCGAGACTACATCACTGCTGCTCACAGAAATGCACCTTGGTAAGGGCTGCAGCACAGCAAACGTCAAAAATATTCCAGTAAATGTAATGCTGAAAATAAATGGAAAATTGAAGTTCATTTGCTGAATGTTTGAGTTCCACAAAAAATAGATCAGCCTCAGGTTTTCACTGCCTGTACTATTGATATGTCTCAGAGCTGGTGGAAGCTGAAAGTGTGCACAGAGTGTAAGCCTGGTGCACTTAAGCAGACATGCCTTCCTTAACTTCCATTGTGGTTATGCGCTAGTGTGATCTATTTGGGCAAATAAAGGTTATGAATGTTGGTATTGTGCACTGATAGCTTTCTGAAATCTTTTTCTGCTGGCAAGTATGACTGAAATTCCTTATGCTTTGAAATGAGTGATCTTGTGAGGAGAATCCTGCATCCGTCATTTTACTTTAAAAACCATTGGTTATCATCATAAAATTAAAATCTTTTTCAGTCAAGAGTGTACACAGGTGCAATGGTTAGTATTTAAGTTTCTTTCAGAAAAACATTTAAACACATGGTTAGCTTGAGGAAAACTTCTGCTGGACTCTTTCCATTGCTTCTCATAATAACAACTTAAAAATAGAAAGGAAATATTCCTAAATGTTTTAAAAATTAAGATTGAGTTTTATTTTAGACATGTCTGTACAGTAAAAACTGGAAGAGAATTCCTAAGTTACATTTCTAATTTTCATTGGAATGCTTCTTTTTCATGGTAATGATTTAGCAGTTATTTTCAATTAGTTTTATGTAGGAATCGCTCAAATTCAGTGGCAATGGCTGTATTAAGACAAAAAGCTTTTGGCAGCAGTAACTAAATAAAAGAATTGCATTCATTTTAAATAGCTACCTTTTTAATGTGCATAGCTACCAGGTTTTGATACTTCCATGAAAATAGATCTGTTCTCTTTGAAATCTACTGGTTGATCTGTCATACGAATATCAGACTGCAGTTCCTCTTACCTAGAAGGAATTCTGCTCATATACCACAACACATTTCTGGAGGATTTATGTTTTTCCTTAACTTTTATTACTGAACTGATTTACATGAAAATAAGATATCTGTTCCATAGGGATTCGTTGGATCCAGATGTTTGTTTTCTATGTGAAGTTGTAGTCTTGTTTGTGACATTGCATTGGTTGTAGCAAAACGGTGATGATGACAAACAAAGGATTATGACTTGTGCAAGGGATAAGGACCTGCAACTGATGGCTTCTGATTGAACAAGGACCCTGCTTCCATACAAATCTGTTGTGCAATATGAAATTTAAAAAAGGGGATGAGGCAAAGGAAACATTTTTATACAGAGGCAAAAAGAGTTAAGCCTCGCCTGTAAAAAGCCTTTCTTTCTGCTTGGTCCCTCCCTGCACCAAGGGTGTCTTGACGATCTCCTCACCACCCCCTGAGCTTCTGCAGTTTTCATGGCTCCAGCATTGTCCTGAATTGGGAAGCTTGTCTTTAAAGGTGGAAGCTATATCAGCAACATATTGTTTGGACATCTGGTCAGGATCTTTTCCTCAGTCCTCCTGGTGCTGATCTGTGTCTGGTCAGGTTTTTAAAATTCCCATTGCTATTAGGTGTTAACTTTCTCGGCCCAGCATCTCCAGTTCAGAGGAATTGGTGTACAATATTTTCTACTAGCAACACAGGGAAGTTAGTCTACAAATTACGACTTCAGGAGAGATTTTGCCTGCTATCTATCTCCAGGGGTTTACAAGCAACACCTTTTACTACTACTCCAGCTGTCTCCCTGGTTACCTTGAGTAATGTGCCAGAATCAAGGGGATTCTTCCTCTGCTCTTCTGGTTCTAGTTATCTCTAGATATTACTCAGTTCAACTGGAAAGAATGTTTTGTTACTTGTAATACACAGGCACAACCTCTGGAAATGGAAACTTGGTATAGATGCTAACATCCTGACATCCCCAGAACGCGCTGCAGCAAAGAAGAAATGGAAAAGAAATGCCAGGGTAGACTTCAAGAAATTTCATTATCTCGTCTTTGCTTGTGCTTGCAGTTGAGAATATTCTTTTGGAAACTAAAACTATGCCAAGCATACTGAAGTTGTTCACTCTGTTACTCCATCTTGTCCTGGTCACCATGTCTCCTCAGAGGAGGAGGTAATAAAGTTCAGTGTTTTATCCAGGATTCATTTTAAAGTAATCCTACATCTTCACCGTTTATCTTTTCTCTCTCTGTATAAGTAAACATCTGATTTGTTGACCAACTCTATGCCTCTAGGCACCAGTCTCTTGACTCCACTTTCTTCCTCCTAGATTAAACTGCAGTGTACACTTAAGTTTTTTTTAAACAAGCATTCATTGTCTGGAACTCAACAATACTTAATATTCCTGCTACCCTTTGCAGGAAATTCCTAGGTTAGCAAAGTCCTTTGACCTCTTCATTATCTATGATCTGTGTAACAGAAATGTCTCTTTGCCCATTCCTATCTTCCTGTGTTTTTATTTTATTTTTGATAGTGTTTGATATCAAATAAGACTTATTCTTGAATGATTCCATTTCATTATTTTCTCAATACTGCAAGATTCCAGTTAAGATAAAATGTGTTTATGCACCTTTAATGTTTAGCCCTTAAATGTGCTTGCAAGTTAGTCTAAACACAAGCCCATGTTAAAAGTTTATAAAGGCAGTCTGTTTTAGTATCATTATGCAGGAGATAAGTTTGGGGCTGCATAGTATAATTTGTAATACTGGGTGTTTCATCTTTATTAGGTTTAATGGTGTCAAATGTTCTGATTGTTTTAACAAGCTTGAGATGTCAAATCTAGTTAACATCATTTATCAATAAAAATTAAAATTTTTTGCCTCCAGCCTTGGGCTGGCAATTTTATTTGTGCGTGTCTTTGTGTAATGTATAGAGATTCATTGTTAGCTGTAAGAGAACTGAGATTAAGGCTTTAAAACCTAAAATAGGAAATCACATGCAACAGAAGGCTTGAGGGAATGTTAGAAACCATGAGTATTTGTCACTTCCAGGCTAAAGCACAGTGGTTATAAATACATTGTTCACATTTAACATCACACTTTCTTTTCAATAGACAGGGCACGGAGGACTTAAAATAATTGTAATGAGGGAACAAAGTTACCAAGAAGAGTAGAGTTACTGGTCATAGATAGAAGGGTAGTGGTTGGGTACTAACCATGTTCAGCTGACTGTCACTGCAGAGAGATGAAAGAGGTCCTACCCAAAGAGTGATCTAATAGGTCATCATTCATCATTTCATCATTCATGTTGCTTATGAAAATGTCATCTGAATTCTGTATTTTCATAAGCATAAGAGCCCAGCAGGAGAAATTTTTCTTGTACTTAGCCACTTAGTGCTTCATAAACATTTGGAATAACTATGGCAAAAATCAAAAAGGAAGCCATGTGAATGGAATTTATCACTTGGAGAGGACTGGTACAGTGACAATATTGGCAAAGTTGGTAGCTCCCACTTCTGTGGGACTTGCTGGCGGTGAGTTGTTTGTACTCAGTATTGTGTTTCACACTCCCCTATCAACTTGGGGGATTAGTTAGCACAGCCTTTGCCTTTTTGTTTTGGGAGAAAGCACGATTGACGTCTTTGAGCTTGACATCGCTGAAGGACTTTAGCCTATGGCCTAAAAGATCCATTAGGGGGAGCAGAAATGCAAATCAGGTGGGGAAAGCCTGGCTTCTATAGGTGGTGCAGGGCATCTGTTCTGTACTAGCAACAGCTAATCTTGGCCAAGCACAGCATGTAAATCATGGGCATTGTCTGCAGCACTGGGCCCTGTGCTGGGAAATGACAGTTAGGAAGTAGTTGGATGGACATCCTGCTGCTCTCCCCAGGTCCCTGTTTTAATAGGTCTGTCCCTCCTTTAGAGGACAAGGGAGCAGTACCTGATGAAGCAGCCCTGAATGGGAATGGAGAGATGGAGAGAGGAGGAGCTTGCTCCACTATGTTCATATTGTCAACATCTTCTCTTTCTCCTAGATTATTGTCCTTGAAAAGTTCATAACTTGCCTTAAAGCTTTAGTGTTGACTCCAAAACAAAAACTGTAAAGGCAGCTAATATATCACTTGTGACACAGAAATGTAGAAAACCGAGGTGTGTGTTTTAGGAAAGATCTATGCAGAAATTCAGTTTCTGCAGTGGTGTAACCACTGCGCTGGGCTTTGTACACCCTACTTTAAGCTAAAGCATCCATTTGGCTCCTGCACAGCACCGATCAATCTCAGGGCATCCTTATCCCTTTGCAACTTGCAATAGAAAAGTCAGTATGACTCTCTTAATCCTGAATCAGTTCCAAAATGATTAGCATTTATTATGTAGCCACTTAATGGCTAGTGGCTATCCAGTCAAAGGGGATTTATATCTCCTTACAGCAGCTTAATGTGTACTTATGATCCCCCAGGGCCCATTGTCCAGCTGAATGGCCAAAATGAACATGTTCAGTGCTCTCTCAGAGCAAACTATAGACCCACTGGCTACTTGCATGTGCTTATCTGATATATCTTGTCAAGGATAATGCTAATGTCAAGCTAAGCCATAAAGGCAGTTTTTGTGCAGGACCCTGCCTGCAAGAAACTGTATTTGGACATTGTCCTGAGCCAACAGAGCTGGTGATTTTGCTGTGTAGAGGATTGTGTGACACTGTGCTAGCATTTAGATACAAAATGAAGCATATGCGTGTAAAACTTTGGTTTAGATGGATCATTGAACAGCACACTCTCTATTCTCAATTTTATTCTTCATTTCAAGTTAGGACATGCTTAGTGTGGTGCTCATGACCTTCAGGTATCCTTGTGTGCAGTGCGTATTTGGAGCCCCAGGACTGACCTCTGAGCATTTGATCTGAAGAATAATATTGGTGTTGAATGTACAGTTCACATAACTGTTCTTATTTTATGGTAAATATAATTTTACTATATTCTTGAATACAAGTACAGACAGCCCTACTGAGGTAATAGGTAAGCATCACAGCTACATAGCATGGCAAATAATGCAGTTAAAATGGGTGTACTGAAAGAAACCAGTTGGAGCTGATGTTTTCTTGAAGGCCTTCACTGAAAGCCACAGTATTTGCTTATTTTTTACTCCTCCTGTGAGAAGTTAGTCCTTATTCATGATGGAAACACCTCCAATCAAAGAAACCTCCTGGCTCTTCCTGGGTATGTAACCACTCAGTCCTGGAAACAGATCCCATAAGACTAAAAATCCAAGGATGAGGAGAAGTCAATAGTAAACTTTAAGTGTTGACAACTGATATTTTTTTCTGATCCCTCAGAAGAAAGGGAAATAACCTGCTGCCCACATGGACAAGCAACTACCTGAATACCTCATTCTTTAATGTCTTTGGTGTGTGCTTTTAGGTTAGGAAAGAGTAAATCTAGTCTTTCATTAGTTTCTCCTGTACTTTCAAACTGGGGAAGGACTGTGTAAGAAAATTCTCCTTGATGAAGCCTAGCGTTGAAGGGGAGCTGTGTATCATGGGGAATGCTTTTGAATTTCCTAGTAGAATGTCTCAAAAGGTTTGCAAGAGTAATGCATTAAATCAGTTGTTGTCTGTAGTCAATTTTTTTTGCTATAGGATCATTTGAATCCCAGGCCTTTTTAATTAGAACAGTCTAATCAGCAGTACTCTGAGAGCTTCCTGGCTCTCTTTGATTCAGTTCTCCATTGTCCCACAAAGACAAGTGCCTTTAATTTTGCAGCAGTTAGAGAGCTATGCCAGTTCTACCTGGGACTTTGTTCTGGGAAGTAAACAGGCTCCCCAAAGCATCCACTCCTGTGCTGCCTGTAGCAGAGCTATTTTGATGTGAAGCATAAATGACATAAAGCTGTATTAAAAAAGACAGTAGCTGTCCTGCTTCCAAATGTAAGTAAATGTGTCGGGCCTCAGTGCTCAGAAAGAAAATAGTGTACTTTGTGCCCATAATCAGCGTGTTTCCAGGAGACTAGCAAATGTTTTATGATATTATTCACAACTGTCGCACCATCAGGAACAGGCCAGCATTTCAACCTAATTGAGCTACTGCTATGATACAGCCAAGCTCTTCAAGAGGTAAAATTGTAATTATAGAGCATGCTTCTCTGGCAATTTCCATTGGATAGCTGCTTTTAAAACATTAAGCCTTCCCAATACCTCTGTTAAGGTTTTCATGGGAAAACTTTGGTTGCACAATTCCCATGCTAAGCTCCTGGCTGCCCATGTGAAAGAGCAGCATGTGTTATGTCTTGTCATGGTGCATCCTAAACCCATTTCCTTGCACAGCTAGTGTTGGGCCACTTCTCTTCGGGGCAGGATGTTTGGAGATAAGGTGGTACTCATGTTATTTCAAGCACAGGCCCTGTGATTGCTCTAGTCTACATAATGAAGTAGAGTGAGCATGTGGCAAGTTTTCCTCTAATACAGCTGTGTTATGAAGTGTGCCAGTCTTCTGTAATTTAATGCTAAGTGTGCATATAAGCAGGGAGAGAACAGCACAGAGCTGGTGGTGATGTTAGAGCTGCAGTTAAGTATAGATTTGCAGCAATTCCTAGGCAAGATGTATTCACCCAAAGGTCTCAATTTTAATCTGTCATGAGTTGATTCTGCAGGATGTATGAAAGGCAGAGTGACCCAAGTGCCTGTTTGTACTGGATAATACAGAGCCAAAATTAAAATGAAAGATCTGCTATCACCTTCTGCTGCACTGAGTGAAAAGGGTAGCACTTTTGAATATGAATTGTGGAAGAGTGTAGAAGTAGAAAAATGAAAATGTGGAAAAGTAGCAGCATGTGTAACAAGGGATCTCCTACTTTCCCTTTATCTGCTAGTGCTGGAGAACAAAAGCATTACAGAAAAAAACATTACAGAAGCTCCAATTTCCAGGTGTAATGTGGGATCCACATGAAATGAAACTTGCTTTACCTGACCTTGTCAGAACACAGATACCAAATGGAACATATACAAACAATACCTGATGCTTTCCTCCCACATTACAGAAACCACCTTGTGGTTTCAGAAATTCTTCTGTTTCTGTTGTTTTGGTGGGGATGCCTTTTTTCCTCTCTACCTTCAGCTGTTGCGTGCTCTGATGTTCATGATGTTCCATTGCTGTGAAAAGCTCTGGGACATCATCTGACATCCACTACTCATGGTGCTATATCAGTGCAAATCATTGCTGGCTTTCCTTTCCTTTCATTCTAGACAGTCTGGCATTATAATTGCTTGGTTTTAATATTTCCTGTCCCAAGGCTATCCATTTGTTTTCAATTTCTCCACCTGTTGGGTTGGCTCAGGTATCCCACAGGGTTTTGTCCTAGGCATCCACTACTTAAGTTAATTTATTATGCTCCCAGCTCTGGAACATAGGCACCCTGAAGCACTTTTACAAACAGAATTGCATTACAGGGTTGTTTTTGTTTTCTAGACTTTTTGGCAGAGATGTAGTTGAGTTTTCTTCTCTATTTTCTCCATGTGAGCATTGTTGTGAAGCTAGTTATTATTGTGCTATATAAATCTAAATTCTTTGACCGATTTACTGTTTACTAACATTGTGTCCGTACATTTCCACAGTGCAAGTGGAAAAGATAGGGAAGAGTACCTGAAGAGGTTTGTTTCCACATAAATTTGTCTGCCTTTCCTGCGGTTAACCTTGAAAATGACTTTGTAAGTGGATGGAAAGAGGCCAAATTTTGCTTTCTGCAGGTTGGGTTTAAAAAGGCAGAATTTAGCTCAAGGAGAGGCACTGGAAAATAAGCTGAAATGGCATGGCTAAAAAGAACATAAGGAAAAAATGTTCTGTTCTCTTATCCAGAGTTCAAAGCTTATTGCTCTACTGTCTTGAGCTACTTCTGCATTAGGTATGTTGAGACTTTTTAGGAACATAACTGTAAATTAGTGTCTTAAAGGCTGATATACGAAGTTGTTGGCCAGAGAAGACCTAGCAGCTAGAAATATATAAAATACTGAGACATGAAAGCCACATACTTTTCTTTCTGCCATGTCCTGCATACTGTCTGAGGCCCATTTACCCTTCTAGGGGATGAGATGTCCTTTGCACAGGGGTAGTTTCCAGACAGCACTTCCTGGGAGAAAGGCAGAGGGAGTCCATTACCACTTGAACAATTAAAATATCCAGAACAAGGCCCCAAATCTTTATTCAAAATTCCATGTAAGAAGTTAATTGTTCATATTAACCATCTAAGGAGAGAGGTTCATTTTGTATTTAATAACTGGATATTGGTATGAACTGAAGAGAGGTAGTAGGACAGCATGGTTAAGCCTTTAACCACCTCACTGCAAGTGTAGATAGATTCAACAGAGAACTGTCTTTCATGGGCAGGATCTAGCAGTCAGTATCCTCAGCAAAGATTCAGGTATAAACTGGAAGATCTGTGTTTTCATGAAGAAATGCAAGGAAAAGAAATCTTTACAGTATCTATTCCATGATCTTTTGATAAGAATGTTAAGAAAATGACTTCCATACAAGAAAAATCTCAGTCACCTTGGTGACAGTGGCCACTGCTAAATTGCACTCCATATAACCTGCAATTTTTCACTCTTGGCCCTTTGATATATTAATACTAAAATATTGAATACTTTGTCTAATCTATCTTCCTTTTCTTCCTAGCAGACAAAGAAAGTAAAAATAGCTTGAGCAGTGGGCTTTCTGTTTTTGCTGTGGTTTAGTCAATTTAGTTTTTGATTTGTGTGATCCAAGAATGTTTGGGGCAGGAGGTCTAAGTAAGAAAGGGAATGAAAGCAAACCTTAAATCTCTTAGTAAAATGCTTGTTCTGCTCTTTCTGCTGCAGGAAGGAAAAAAAAAAAAAAAAAAGATAAACAGCAGAGCTATTACAGCTTGGCCTGAGTCCAATCCCTTAGTTACATCTATGCCTTTAACTCTGCCTGAGAAAGTCATTTTAAAGAAATACAGTTATTACATGCATTAGTCCTCGCATCCTGGGAGGTACATCTGTACTCTTCAATCTTTCTGGATTACCTCAAATGTTTCCTGAAGGCTTTTAAATCCAGTGAAGACCGATCTGAGACAATTCCCTCTGCAATTCTTTTCTTCTGCTGGCTTCATAGTGAGAAAGATTCTGCAAATGGCTCACAACTACATTTCGAGAAACAGAAAACCTAGCAAGAAAATTGAACGTGGTCTGTAAAACCACTGCAGACAGGGAATCTGACAGAAGCAGAGCTTTCCCCTAGAATGAAGTGTGATTAACTTCTCAGATTCTGATCTCATGTCCATGTTTTCTGAGAATACAGGCTGTTGGCTCAGCTGGTCAAAATTATCATGGCTTGCCTGATTTCAGTGAATATGTACCAGCTTACTGGTGCTGAAAATGTGACCCTGCAGGATAAGCGTGTACGGCCTTCAGAAAAGACTCCAAATCATACACTTAATTCTGATAATGCTTTAATTTGCCTTTCACTGGTGAAACTCAATGGTGCTGTTCCCAGTTTACATTGATGTGAGCTGAAACAGGATCAAGTCTAGCATCACAAAAATTGTGATCATTTGGATTCTGTTGTTGGGCATAGATCTGAAATATGATCAGGGATAATGCCCACTCTCTGATGTTCTGATGTAAAAAATAGGCCAAAACTAAACTCTTTGTTATAATGCATTTTCCAGTAAATGCCTGTCTGTTTGCTTGGAGCCATAACAAAATCCCAATTACATTCTGCAAAATGATTAATCCAAAAGACAGTTGTTAACTAATGCTGCTGGTCCTACTGATACCACTGGTAGCATTGATGACACTGCTCCATGTCACACCCCCTGCTATTGGTACTACTGTGCATTTGACTTCTGGATCTGGGCCACAATGTATTTGCCATCTGCATAGCCTGTGTGGCTTGGCTTCACTCTTTGATGTTCTTCCTCCAGGAAGAAGCAAATAATGAGCAGGCCTGGTGATGGTCAATTGAGCCTATGGAGAAGGTGGTTAGGACACTGGGTTCCCCACCATGGCATACAGATGTATGCTATCCTAACAGTGCCAAGAACATTCTCCGAATGGCTCGTCTGTTGTGGAAAGCAGATGGTTTGCCTCAGCTAGTGGAGAAATGTGAATTAAAGCACAGTCTTTAGTGTGTTATAAATGGGAAGAATGAGAAGATCTATGAAAATTGCTTATTGTGTTAAATACTGTATTTGCTTTTTCAGTGCAAGTTTCCCTGTGCCAAAACTAGTAGTAAGGGACTTGACTTTATCTGCAGCATAACTTTCCAAGAGTTCCTTCTTGACTCTTTTCTTTCACATTAGCAGTAAATATTTTTTTTTTTTTTTTATAAACTAAACTGATATGTCACTGATATGATTTCTTTGGGTGATTACTTTCAAACTAGTATTAACTATTCCATGAGAACAATCCTGTAGCAGGGTTTTCAGGCATTTGAGCATGTTCTGCAGATCTTGGAGCCTCAGCAGAGACCTGAAGTGTATTTTCATGTGAAAATCCTTACAGCACCAGAATCTTGGTGTCTGCAGATTGACTCATCTGTGCAGAATACATAGAGGTGAAAACTTTAAACACCAAAGGAATGATAGGATTTGCTTTTAAGTTAGTGTTAGGGAATTCATGCACAATATTAGCAGGCTTTACAAACAACTTTTCTTATGATGTTATCATGAAGCTTTTCTTACTCATGATTTAGTGTACGTGCAAGGCAAACCTGTTTTTTTGCTTTCTTGTAAATTGTACAATTCAAAGGTCAATAATGGTATCATGTATCACAAGTCAGTTGCAATGCCACCTAGAGCTTAAGGGTGCATGTTTTAATGTCATCTGTCAGCCCCTAGTTAACACATTTAGTACTTGTAATATATTAATAGTTTCATTTTTAGATTTAGCTTTCAACCCAAATAACAGTGAGAAATTGATTACCAGCTTGGAGGTTTCAGAATGGAATCAAATTGCTGGCCATGAATTACAACCACAAAAATCACAGCAGGAGCCTGGATGGGACATGATAAACAGAAGATGCTTTGTGCATTTGCAAAGCCTGGACATACCTGCTTTCATCAGAGTAGTCTAAAGGATAGTCTGAATTTGGAGGCTGAAAGAAAAGCTCATCTGGGAGCCTGGGTTTCCATTCATGAAGCACAGCACATATGAGAAGGTCGCTGTTTGCTTCCTCTTGGAGCTGAGAGGCAGAAGACTCAGCGTACCACAAAGCCCAAGGCAAAAATCATCCATCGTGCTACTGAAGTCAGTATCAAAACTCCATTGACTTTATAGAGACCCAAATGCTTCTTCCCATGTTTACTCATAATTATTTCTCGGATTGCAAAAAACAGCAGAGATATCTGCCAATGACCATGGTGTCTCTGCTCACATTCTGCTGTGAAAGGACAGGTCACTTACTTATATATATATATATATATATATATATGTATATATATTAAAGAAAAAACTCACTCTAGGCTAAATAGTGTTGGAATTAAGTAATAAAATCATCCTTTAATGATAGGTAACATGTCACATTCACCTACAACTCTAATTAGTATTTATGACAAATGCTCTATCTTAAATACTGAAGGAATAATAATTACATGTCCATGTAAATGATGTTAGTCAATCATATCCCAAGGACGCTGATTTATTAAAACAGAATTATCAAATTAAGTAGTTCATTTAAATTGCCTTTATATATTCCAGTTTCTATTAGGAAAAAGGTTTTTTTGTTTTTTTTTTTTTTTTTTTTTTCTGTTCTGACAAATCCCATTTGCTCTCTAAATCAAAACTCAGGTATTCACTAATGACATGGAAACTGAAATGTTCCAGCATACAGCAGACATGTTATTATATCTGCAGTAATTATTTGACACAACCAAAACAAAGTCATTGTAAAATAACATTGTCAGATCTATCTCCTAAAATTATCTCAAAATTGCAATCATTTTATGGAATATAAATAGCTTCAGAATCTCACCCTTTGTAGTGGGAGCTGATGTCACCCTGCAGAGTTATTCTTTGCACAGAAGATGTCTGTCTTATTTTAGCATTCCCTGACTATTAAAGTGGTCTTTCTGTTCTTTTATAATCTTTGTTATTCACTATTTGTATGTGGTTTTCTACCGCTTCATTTTCTGAATATCCTACGCAAAATAAATAAATAAATAAATAAATAAATAGAAGTATCCTAAACGAATTCTTTCTGTGGAACTTAAAATAAATAAATAAATAAATCTCATAAATGTTTACAGTAATCTTTAGATTCCCATCTTGATAGAACTTATTAAAGCTGCTAATATTTTAATCTTCAAAAGTAGAACTTTGCAGTGTGTTACTTGAATACTTTCAAGTGTGCGCTTATAATGGTTGGACTAGATAATCTTGACGGTCTTTTCCAACCTTAATGATTCTATGATTCTAATGGTAAAACCAAGTGCTATTAGCTAGCTTTCTCACTGAAGCGTGGACTCCTTGAGCTGTTAGCTGGTTTAGTTATTAACTTACTGTTATAAGAAAATAAGTGTTAATATCTTGGCTTGTTTTGGACCTTTGTTATTTACTTATACAAAATTCATTTACAAGTACAAATATAGCTATCCTATAGTACAGCCATCCCATGGGGATGTGCTATTGCAACACATCAAAGAAAACTTAGCAGAATTATGTATTTAAAATGCTTTATTTAGCTCAGGTTATCAGCTGGGCTTATGGCATCCCCACCCTGTTTACTTACCCTGTAATAGCTTTTTCTTGGAATTTTTCCTCTGTTTGGGCAAAACAGGGCAGGAAGTATATTAAAGTATATACAAATATTGCTTTTAGTGGAAGAAAAAATTGTGTTCCCACTTCAACAATTTTGAACATGAAAAATGCTTGTGTTTGTTCCCTGTTTACTAGGCAATGTTTGCTCATTCCTTTCTTCTGCTAAGGCAGACACATTTATTGGGTAAAAAGATCTGTTTTCTAATGGTTGCTACTGTTTCCACTAGCTGAAAAAAAAAAAAAAAAAAAAGCCTTTTAATTTTTGTTTCATGACATTATAAAAGCTCTTGTATTTTTTTCTATATTGATTCATAAAAACCTATTCAGAGTAAAACTGGCTGAAATGAATGTTATTTGCCACCGTTTTATGCATGTATGTCTTATTTAACTTTTTCAAAAATGTCTGTGCTTCAACAAGCTAGGTCTAAAGTGCTTCTGGAGTCATAGAATGATGACATGGAAACTGCAGGAACTGAAGCTTCTGCCTGCAAGATAGCTATGTATGAATTTGTGTTGTGTTAGCTCAAGGTAACTTTTGAGTCTCATACCATGGAGGGGAAGCTAGGGGAAACACCCTGTGAAATACCTGTGGTACAGCATCCACCAATGTGGCAATGGTAAATCCAGTGATAAAACCATTTTCCCTGGTGGACAAGTGCATTCATTTGAAGAGCTGTGTTTGCTTCTCAGATCAAGTGAATTAGAAAATGTTAGAGGTATGTGGATGTGTGAGAGACTGTTCTGACGTACCTTCTCTTTATGGGGTTGAAGTCAGTGGTAGTTCTTCCACTGATCATATTGGTCTTTAGATTAAATCTTTGGGGCTTTCTAGTGTCTCTATAAAGAAACTGATGTAGACACCTAAAACCCAGGATTTCTTGTTGTTTTGTAAATAAAAGTGCACCTGTTTTTAAATTGAAATTATTTTTGCAGACTGTAAACAGGCAATTTTTTTTTTTGAGAAAGGCAAAACGGTCATATTACAGGGAAAAGAATAAAGATGTTAGTTGGCTCCATTTTGCTGAAATTAAAAGGCTTCTGGCTAAGTTTACAAAGAGGAACTTTCCATCATTAAAGAGACGCTTGTGCCAAAACCATCCGCCACTGTTTGCCTTAAAACTCCTATTTCATCATTTATGCTCTGTTTTCTGCTGCTGATCTTCTTTTGTACTGTCAGTTCATCCTCTTTCATGAGCTGACTACAAAGCTCAAAGATCTTGATAGGAACATAAAATCTTGTATAAATTGTCAGCAATAAAATATTATTTGTTTATTTAACCATAAAAGCCTTACAATATAGCTAGCCTGACAGTAACACACTTGAGCAATTTTTAAAGAGCATTACCCTCTATCAGTTACAATTGCTGGATATTTCTTGCCTTTCTTTGACTGTCTTTGACAAGGTAGGAAATGAAAAATAAGCAAACACATGTCCTTGGTTTCAGATGTTTGAAATTAGTTTCTGATTATTAGTTTTTTGTTGCTTTGAATTTATTTATAAAAAAGGCAACAACAACACAAATTTTGCTAATGAAACAAGTTGCAGATATGAATCCTGATTTTTGTAGGACAATAAAAAAAATTAAGAATAAGCATTTGGAATGAAGTGGACTTGGTTGAGTTCCTTTTGCTCTCACCTCCCTCTTGGGCTAAGTTGCCAAAAACATCCACCGCCTCTGAACAGCAGCAGTGAAGGAATGGTTGGGTGAATGTCAGAACTTGCCAGCAGACGGGGAGCACCAGAGAAATGGTGTGGTGTGGAGTGGCTCATGGTCTCTCCTTGGCTGTCTGCTGTGACAGGGCAACAGTGTGGCAGGGGTTAGGGGTTAGGCTGTCCTAACAGGGCACAGGAATGGGACGGTGCTAGAACACCCAGCCGAAGTTAGCTCCTGTATGTACGAAGTTCAGCATTGCACAAAGTTAGCAACCTCAGGCCAGAAGTGAGAAATGTCTGCTGAGTGGGCTTGCTTTCCCAGCTCCTTCATTGAGTGAGCCAGACAGTGGTTTTCAAGAACTATTGCTAATATCTCATCTGTTTGTTTCGCTTGTGAGTAAAGCACAACCTTTCAAATCCCAGGTCTCTGCAAGGAAATTGGAGAAAACTGGCTTATCTAGAGTGCCATAAGTCATTTGTTCTCCCTAGATTAGGTCTATTCAGCAGCTTGTAGTCTTTAACAATCAATTATTTAAGAGCAGACATACCAAAACTATTCTCTTGTGTCCTTAGCATAAGAACCGTAAGGCAGAATACAATAAAAGGTAATCATAAGACAGTACAGAATCACAAGATATAAGAGTACAGGTAGTTCATAAAAGCACAATGGAATTCATAAATCATATTTAGACAAGTTTCCCCAATTCGTCACACAGCCAAACACTGCTAAATGAGATTTTATATTGGCTTGGGGGCCTGAAGTTTGTAGCTTCAGAGAAGGTTGTATGTTCTATCATTGCTGACCAGAATACTTCTGAATAACGAATACCTCATGAAATCCTTGATGGTTGTGGAGTTGTTGTTGAAGTCCATGTTTATTACTAAGGAAAGCAACCATGTTTTCCTATGATAGGCAGGGTGCAGCCACGATTCAAAGAAACTTTCCATATTTGTGTTGTAAGTAACTCAGAATTACCCCTAAACAGAGAAGTAGGAATAGAATATATCTGTTTAAGGAATTAACTTGTCCAAAATATTTAACTATTTAAATCTCTCCAGAGTGGTAGTGAAACATTTTGGTGTTCAGGAAAGGTTATCATTACGTATAGGGACTGCCTGTGGCACCAAGGGTAGCGCTTTCTGTGCAACTAGAAAAGGAAACAAGGCTACTGAAAGGGCACGAAAGAGAACAAACCAACCAAACACACACACACAGTGAACACAACAAAAAAAAAATAAATAAATTGCATCTCAAAATGGGAGTGAGCCTGAATCATAATTTAAATTTGCTACCCTTTGCCATGGCTCAATGCAAAGTGGATTGAAATAAAATATGCAGTAGCGCCCTGAGTGTCCTTTCAGCCAAAGAGCTGTTGATTCTTCTGTGATGAGGCAGAAGGGGAAGAGCCTGTACAGTGGAGGTGGAGAGCGTGCAGCTTGGCAGAGCTCTGCAGCAGGAGTGAAAGACACAACAGTTAACTGTCTTCAGCCTGATTTCCTTTCTTGCAGACTAATTCCTTCTATTAACTCAGAAAGCAAACAGTCTAATTGAATGTATTTTGAGAAGCTTTTGAAACATCAAAAAAAAGTCTTGAAGAGCTTTTAGCTTAGGTGCTTCATCTGGAAATAGCAGCGCCTCTCCACAGAGCTGACAGCTGGGAGACACTGGACCACGTAGCTATAAGGAGCATGCTTTACTACAAACTTCCTTCTCCTTTAGCAGTGCTCATCTCTTCTTATTCATTACCCTTTCCAGATGTAGTGAGCTCTGATTCAGTGAGTTTTATTGGCACTTGGCTGTGGAATCACTTCCTTTATTGTAGCATGTATGTCTCCCTTAGGGAGCAAAGGGGTGCTAGGTTTTTCATCTCATTTCATCTCTGGTTTTGAAGGCTTTGCAAAGCTCACCTGGGTTTGTATTGCATGATGTATACTCTAAATCTTCACAACAGAGAAATTAAGCTCATCAGCCATCCTAAATGAGACTGCAGAGAAAGGGGAAGAACACCACAGGGACAAGTATTAGACTCAGGGGAATGTTACATGAGTCAGGTGTGGATGATCTGTTCTCACGGGATCCCTTCATTACATTGACTAAACCCATGACTTCGGTGTCTTACCATGGTCAATGTGTGTAAAGTCATGCTCTGTTATCTGTGGGCACTTCCACAAAAGAAAGAAGGGGGGAAAAAAGGCCTAAAAATTTTGAAAACCAATGTACCAGTTTGGCCCAAAGCCTGCTGTGTAACTTGACCTATGGTACTGTGAGTGTGATGTACACCTGCAATATACATCTATATGCATCTCATTCACTGCTCGCTCATCCGAAGACGAGCCTGTAAACTAAAAGCCATGTCCTCAGCTGGTGTAAATGGACAAGAAGATAAACTCAGTTTTCCTGAGGCTAATGCTGAAGTCACAGTTTAGGCAGACCTGTTCTCCTGTCACCCCTGGCTTGTCACAGAGGGGTGCTGCTTGGGCCTCCTTGCTGTGTGCCTGAAGCTCTGGTTACATTGCATTTCCCCTCTGTAGGTAGGAATGTGCTCACAAATTCTTTAAGGGTGAAATTATCTAACAGGTTCTTGTTGCCTCGTTTCTGTATGTTTTTGTTGTCTGTATCTGCGCGGCCTCAAGTTTCTGCTACAGTGGTAAAGGGCAGTGAGTGACCTGAGTGGGATAATCCACTCTGTGATCCAATCTCCCTTTTACAAGGGTTTGGTTTGTAACGAAGTGCTTTGCTCAAGGAACCTCCAAAGAGGGAGGCATATAAAAATCATAGCTTTAAGTTATGATTCCTTAAAGAGCAATGGCTACAGAATGTGCTGTTAAGCTGAGGATGTGATGTAGGCATAATGCTTTTTTTTTTTTTTTTTTTTGTGTGAAACAAAATTAACTACCAAGTGCCATCATTTTAAGACTATAAAACAGTGTAACCTATAAAACATTTACTGGGAGTCTAACTCTTCTTTTGGATATCTTAGTGAAAGGAATAAACATAAAACTGAAATCAGATGCTTTAGGATTTATGAAGTTGATACCATTTTTTTCTAGCGACTGTTTTAACAGCCTATTAACATCTTCCCCACAGCAAATATATAACAAAATTGATATTACAGAATTGAGTTAGGATGGTTCCCATGAGTGTACTTAAATATACCGTAAACATCTAGCACTATTCATCTGTATTATGGACTGTGCATATAAAGTACATCTCTATAAATTCTGCTAAAGCAAATTCTTCCAAGTTCTTCCTGCAGAATAAAAATTAAAGGTCTGATTCTGCAAAGGGTTGAGCACTCCTGCTAAATTCCCAGCTCTCATGTAAAAGGATGGTTCTTGCTCAGTGCTTTCAGGGCTGCTCACAGAAGACTAATTTTCTTCTTTTCAAGTGAAAGCAACTGAAATCAGTTGTCACTGTGGTAAAAGTCTTTCTACAGATGATTTGTCTTGTTAATTTTTTAAGTGTCAGACATGAGTGCAACTAATTCATTGCAAAAGTGAAAAGGCCATTAAATGTTACTAATAAAAAAGGAACTTGATGGCTGTGCTGCCCAACACAGCTTTAACATTTATCTGTGTCCTGCAAGTCCTGTTATAATATTAGCATTCGTTTACTATAGTAGGTAAGGTTTTAATTGTGCATATTTATATCATGTCTAATCCATCAAAACTGAATAAATACTTTTGAATTAGACCAGCTGTTTGATAAGCCTGAGTTTAGGAAACAGTGTCTCCTTTTAGTTCTTGCTTGAATTTTTAAGAGCGTTAAGCTTGGTGGTAAGGACTGTGTGTTAAAAATAATGCAAAGCACTTGTTCGAGTCCATGGACAATCCAGCATCCATCTCAGCTGGTCTCCTTTACCTTCACTGCTTATTCTCTTTGTTTTCTCTTTAGATTAGTAAAACATATCTGAGAACAGTAAGTTGTTTGGAATAGAAATAGCTGTGTTGCATCCAAAGTGGCATATATGAGTGTTTACAGAAGAGGGTTTGTAGAAGGGATTTAGATTTGGCTTATTTAACACTAAATTCAGAAGAGTATAATATTGATTTCTGTACAATTAAGACAGGGCTCCTTCTGGACATGTATATGCTGACATCGGTTCAATTTTATAATTAAAAATAAACTATATGACTGAGGATTTGTATATATGGGACACTTGTGACCTCAAGCAGAAAAAATCCAGGCCCTTCTCTAGAAAGGAATTCTGAATGGAAATCTTTCCCTGTAGCTGAACTAATTCTATTAATTCTTCAACTGTTTTTCTGTAATACACTGTTCAATCTGAACATGGGTTCCATTGAATTACTTGCAGTTCATCTCTGATCCATTTAACGTAATGGAGTGAATTTTGAGACAAGATTAATTTGATTTGACAGAGTAAATTAGTGATCCAGTTGGCACCAAAGTCTATAAACTACCCAATGAGGTGAATTCTTTTCTACAAGGAATGTTTAACTATTCTTGCAGTTTTGAACAGCAAGAGGAAGACAGTACAAGTTAAGCAAATCAATTTATTCACTTACAGCAAAGATCAGAGACAAAAAACTCTGTATTCACAAATAAATTGCGATTTATTTTGGGTTTAAGTTAAAACACAGTATTTAAAATTTTGTGATTTCAGAGGACTGGCTGTATTGAATGCATGCAAAAGTAGAGTGAGGCGTATTGATGGAGAAAAATGCATGTAGTGTGGAAAAGCAGGAGTACCACTGCTTCAGAAGGCATCTCTCATCAGTTGTAACCTTTTGCCTGATATAGTATAGTTTTCTCTTAATGTTTGGCTAACTACCAGAAGGTCAAGCAAATCAGAAACAAAAACTTCAACTGCTTGTCGGCTCATTCTTTTTGATTCTTAAGTATTAGCAGCATAGTGGTAGAGAAACTCATCTGTTTTAGTGATGATGAAACTGGAATGGGACCTCTTTGCATCCTTATGACTCTCCTTAAATTAAAACTTGTTGCGTGGTCAATGAATAACCAGCCTTGGCAAGTCAGCGGTATTATTGACTTATGAGCATTCAAGTATGCTTTGCAAAATTATCAAGTCTTCATAGAAGACCTTGACAATTTAGATTATGCATCAGTATAATTTCACTAAAGATTGGATTAAGTATGGTACTTTGGGAAATTATTACCTTGAAGGCCTTCCATGAGACTACTTGATGTGATGAAGATAGAACCAACAGGATGAGCAAGATACCTAAAGTGTTTCAAAGTATTGATATCACAAGTTTTTCTTGTAGCTGATGCTTTGGCTGCATTCACCTATTTGCAAAAAAAAAAATAAATAAAAATTAATGGCAGAAAGGTGGATATGAGAGTTCAGATCTGCATATTATCACTTGAGAACATCAGAGCAAATGAAATTTCAGGTGATATTCAATCCAATCACATGTAGTGACTCTCCTCTATTCAAAATATTCTTTATTTTTGGCAGTGATCATGATCTCACACTCTGCTCTCTGGTTACAATGAGAAGTTCAAGTTTCAGAGTACTTTGAACTGATCCTAGCAGCAATTGCAGCTGAGCTAGAGGCAGGAAGGGCGAGTAACCCCAAGCAAGGTCATTCTCATGAGTTTCAAACCTCTGCCAGATACATAAGCTCCAAAGAGTTTTGGTAAAGTTTGTCAACAACTCCTACTCTAGCTAACATGGAGTGAATTTCCAAAGCACTTGAGTTTGACCTTCACAGCTTCCTATGTATCATTTCTCAAAAGCCTGAGAGATATTTCATTTTATAATATTGACTTGGACCAAAACGGAATTAATATTACACTTCAACAGCCTGCATTGGTCATTTCACATTTCCCTTAAACAATAATATTTTTGTATTTTCAGAATACAAGTTGGTAACCAAAAATAGATTGCTCTCAGGCAAACTAATCTATTTGCAACATGCATTGCAATCAGTCTACCACAGAAAGACAAGATGAATTGAAGCAGCTGGCTTTGAGCGTGGTCCTCATTTCACCCATGTTTCTGGCTCAGCGCAATTGTGAAACAAGGTTGTGTAACTGCCTCAAGGTCGCCAAATGACCTACTCATAAAAGGTAATGAGGTAATGAAGGATTTGCTTGATCCACCCTGCAACATTCATTTAGAGAAACTGATGCTGAACAAGTCCTTAGTGATTTGAGGATGGAGGGGGAGATTTAAGCTTGAGGAAGGGAAACATCCAGAGGGATTAATCCTTCATAACCATCGTTTCTGTTATCCCTAATCTCTCATTTTCTCTCAAAACAAGGCCTACAGCAGACCTGTGGGGATTCAAGGTAACGCACTGGCTTGTCCTTTTCCCAAAGACACATAAGACAAAGCTGATAGTGGATGAAGAACATAACCGTTGAAAATAATTTTATTTGTATATGGAAGACAAAGGACCTTTGCAGATGGGTCAAAGAAAACAAAGAAACCTAAGAGCTGAATTTTCATAGTAGTCATACTCCTAAATATACAGATCTGTCAAATGGAAATTTCAAAGGAGCTTAGATGCATAACACCTCTGTAAACCACTGCAATGACTTGTTTATCTGTGTATGTGGTTGCTTTTATCTTTAATTACTTAGTGCTTTTATCTGAGTAATAAAAACTGATTTTATAATGGGTTAATCCAGGAGCTACTTTTGAAAGTCCTACTAAGTACCTTCCTGTTTTTTAGTACCACAATATCTTGGAAGATTAGGTTTATGTGATTACTTACTTTACAAAAAGGTGATAGAATCAAGCTTGTAATATGTAGAAGAAACTTAACTTCAATTTCTCATGCATTCAAATGCATATTTGTTTATGTGCTTCATGTTAAAATTATAGTTCAGATTCTTTTCTAAATTTCTAAATTGTTTCAGATGAAAATAATAGATCTACTGAGTATTAGATGGGAAGACATTAGTATTTACAGACAAGTTTCTGTACTGTCAGTTAAAGGGTTATTTATTATCTCTTAGAAACATGGCTGTTTTAAATGCACATTGATGTGACATTCTAAGGATTTTATTAAATTCCCCTTAAATTCAAAGTTGTTAAGTTGAACGTTTTTGCAGAAAAACACTTTTATTGTTTTTCATAACACTGTTGCTTTCATGGCAAAAAAAAAAAAAAAAATCTCCTGCTCTTAATAAGCTTCTATAAATTCTTTGAAATGATATCAAGATCAAATGGGCTTAATTTCTTCAAAGTAAATTACAATGTTTTCCAAAAGGAATTATAAATCCGACAAGCATGTTACTGGTTTTCAGAATGGCTGTATTGTGAGTCTAAGACATGTTAAATCTTCAATCACTAACTGTTTTATATTACTAATAACTACCTAATTTTATTGAAGTGCTTTCTGAGATTCTTGTTTTGAAGCGTTGTAATATGCTTCATCCTTATTTAGCAGAACATAACTCCCAGAATTTATTAAGCTGAGATATTTACCACAGTACAACCTGAGCTGAGCCTCAAAGCAGTACAAACTTCAGTTTATATTGCTTTTATGCATGTGGACAACCTGTTATCTTAATATTGCTTCTGCAGAAAAAGATACATATCTTATACAGATTTTTTTTTTTTGAGCTGGTGTTAAAGAAGCATCCTGAACAACAAATGCAGGTATCTAGATTGATCACTTTCAGTAAAGTTAAATTTGCTTTGCTCTAAATGTGACTTAATTTTCATAACTGCTGACAAACTGGGAGGGGCCCCCACAGTCCCCTAGCTGAAGAGTTAACTGTTTGTCCTCTGTCATCCGCTTGAGTTGTTTCTACCACCTATTTGATTTTTGTTCTGAGTTTTACAGATTGTGCACACTTTTTAGTTTATTGCATGAGCAGAGGAAAAGATGTGTGACTTCAGCGGGGCTATGCTGAGCCCATGCCAAGTCTTCACCCAGAGGCATGGTATAGAAATGTCCCTGTTCCTATCCTGCCTTGTGCACTGTGGTCTGGCTTTGCAGCTTGTTGGAGTCATAGCTGGTGATTAAATCCTCATTTAATCACAGTCCAGCCAGAGGGAGATTCCAAAAACTAGTAGAAGTCTCTGAGGAAAGGATTAAAAGCCATCCCCTTGTGATTTGCTGTGGGTCTGGTGTGTGACTGCATTTACATGGCTTGCAGACCACTGCTTGAGCTGTGCTTTTGTGTAGTGCCAACCAGGTGCAAGTGGACAAGGCATTCATTGGCCTGGGGGACCGTTTTGAGGACAGCATCTAAACAGTAATGTTACATGACTGAAAGTGGAAACTACATCTGGCTTTAAAAAGTCTCAATTGAAGACCAAGGGGGAAAATTGTGGATGATTTGTAAGTGTAACTCGAATAGCCAGAGAAAACTTTCGATCATTTTAAAGGGTGTTTTCACTTGCAAAAATAAATACTGTAAACGTAGTGTGTGAGGAGAATTGCAAGTTGTCTGCCTAAAAAGTCACAGTGATATTTTGTTCATATAGTGAGATAGGCTTACCTCATTAACCTGCCATAATCCCTGTGTGTCATTAATCACAATGTCTATCACTTTGTCAGACATCAGATTTTTCCAACAAGATAACTGCCTGTCATCTTCATGATCTATAGACAGCTTATCCTTTTGAATGACAAAGACTGTTTTATCTGTTTTTTCATGAGGCTCCAATTCCATAAGGAGACTTGGGGCAAAACCCACAGCAAGGCTAGTACTTAGCACAACTTGTTCATGTTTTGCCAGCTGTCAGTCATCTGTTTAGGATTTTATATTGGTAAGTAGTGAGAAGGAGATCTGAGAGGAGCTTTAGTAAACATACTTTTTTTTCTGTAGATATTAATACCTAAAAAGATGTGCATTTCTGTATTTGTTCATTCCAGATGTAGCCAAATTGTTCTGAAAGTCATTGTGAAGTACACATAGCTTCTGTAAATTCTTCTCCAGATGATAATAATAACAACAATACTAGCAAATATTACCAGGATGTGTGGGAGAAGGTGCGAAGTGCACCCAACCATGTTCACAATGCTGCCTGGTGTGGGTCCCCTCTGTGCCCAGGGACACCCCCTCACCTCCCCATCAGGACCACTGAAAGCAGTCAAAATCAGCTGCACTTGGCAGGTAGCAGCACAGAAGTTAAGGTAATGTGAGCTCAGTTAGTACAGATCAGTCATGTTACCCCAACAGGAGCTGCTTGGGGATGTCTCTGCAGCAGGACTTAGGTATTATACATGCCTGATGTGCTCTGTGCACATTTTCTGCTAGCCGTAGAGTAATATAAGTGTGCCTTCTGCCAGGCAGTGGATTCTGGGTGGTACCAGCTTCAAACTCAACAATTAGACATCAATCCCTGAAACACCAGGGACTGGATAACTACCCGAACTTGGAAGTAACTTCTGTTCTCTTTGATATGTTGGAGTAGTTCCCATGTCTTGGGTCTTATTCAGAATCAATGAATGAATTAGTCAGGTTTTCTCTCTCATCTTTTAAGTATAGAAATCAATGATTTAATGTTGGTGGAAATCCCATCTTTTACTCTAACATTTTAGACAAAATAGCTTAGTAAATTGTTAAAAAAAAAAAAAAAACAAACAAAAAAAAAAAAAAAAAACAAAAACAAAAAACTAAAAAACACCAAATCTATGTTTTTCATTTATTTTCTATCACTTCCAAAGCCAATGAAGTTGTAGTGGTTCATAACAGAGTTCCTAGCCAGTTGCTAGGAACTGGCTTAGTTTATATATATTTTTCCCCAACTAATCCACTGAATAGGCATTTAACACGTGCAATTAAAAAGCTGTTTCATCTCATATGTGGCTTGAAGATAGGTGGCTAAACTTCCCCATGCTGAGCAGAACTTTCTAATTTAATTTATCTTCTAGAGGGTCAAAAAGAAAAGTACTCCAGCTGTTTAGGCTGAAATGTTTAAATACAAGAATAACAGAGATCAGTAATCTGCAAAATGCATATGCTGTGGTTCTTATCTCTGCTATGGGGAATTGGCCAAATAATCAGGTGGAAAAAATAATTTCCTCAAATATGTTTGGGGGAGTGGAGGCAACTCTCTCTTAGTATTCATAAAGGAGGGAGATGAACGTTAGTCCTGGAGTCAGTCCAAAGTTCTTGGATTGCTTTATTTCTACCCAATATTAAGGTGTCTTCCAGTGAACAGCTCTCAGCTCTGCTAAAACCTCTGTAATTAATTGCTTCCCCCTTAGCACACAAATGTAGAGTTAAAGCACTGGGAAGAAAAGGCATCTAGAGGTGCCCTGATTTTGTGATTTTTCACTTACAGAGCTGGTGAACTGGAAACCTATGGCATGTCCCTCACCATCTGTGGCTCCTCGCCTACATGTCATGGTTGTAGGCTGTTGTATGGTCTGTTTAAAAGTAGCAAGATGTGATGTTTTCTGTGATTAAGAAGTTGCACAACACCTATAAAAGATAGTCATGATCTTTCTTTTGGCCCTAGGCCACGTCACAAGTAGTTGCAATAGTAATAATAATGCTTTCAGGCTTGGAAATATAGCTTGTAAAACCTTTTGTGAAGCTTGCTGACTGCCATAGGCATGATCAACATCATATAAATGCTAGTCATTAAGAAAAATAATAATGGCCATCAGTATAATAAAAATTAGTCTGTTCCTTGATTGTCTAAATACTGTGGTAACTACAGACAACTCATCCTCAATAAGCTAGAGGTGGTACAATGACCGAGCTTTGTATAAGCAACGCAACTGATCAATAATGTAAGCAGAAGCAATCACTTTCATTGACTTGAGCAGGTAATTTGTGTTCATCTTGCAGTGCAGCTGCATATGAACATGGCAAGCAGCAAGCTGATAAAAGTGGCAGCACATCAGTTGCTGCTGGTGGTTGGGGACAATTATTGGAATTAAAATAACCTTTTTCAGACTGCAGCAAGATTAGCTGTTGACCCTGTTGGCCTAATGCAGTTACTATTATACTTATCATCAGTCCTTTTTTCCTACCTTTTCCCTAAATGAAGGTACCCAGTCTTGTAATTGTTATTTCTGCTGCAGCCACATTCTGTGGATTTGAAAAGTGCCAAGATTATTCTATTAGCAGAGCTGGAGGATGCTAACATATAAAACAAGGGGGGCTCAATTCAAGGTTTAATGGATAAAGAAAGAAGGCCACTAAAACCGTCCTCATTGAATAACTACAGTGAATCTCAGGAATATAAAGACTCTAATACTCTCTGCATTATATGAGACTTGATTAATCCCTTATTGTGTATAATTTTTCTCCGTTAGAAATACTTTTTTTCTTCTCTTTGTCTAATCAAGTGTGGGTAACCACAGAAAGACAGGACAAAATGTCTGAAAGTCTCCAGAACTGGTGTTAATTCATGCCCCATCCACAGATTCTGTAAAGGGGAAATTGATGCTTCTGAGACCCTGATGGGACTCCCCAAGGAAGCAGGACTTTGCCTGCATGTATTCATAACCCTGCCTGACACCACTGACTTCAAAATGATGTTCTATAATCAATTGGGCCTCCTAATAATACCTGTATGTCTGAAGATTTTAATATATTTTCTGTTTATTATTACTGTTTCCTAAGCTGTAGGAAATTACACAGATCCAAATTGTCACATATCAGAGCTGGCACATGATCTTAGTATGACCATGATCACAGCTGAAGGCACAACCAGCACAAGCTAATCCTCAAAAACCTCTGAACTGTCATAGTTAACTGTCTCAGTGATGTGTTGCTGTATATTTTCAGTGAGGATGAAATATCTCATACTTGGCATTTGTGTTTTCTATGTAATAGTCTTGGGCCTGACTGGAGGCTTTATAGATGAAATGGAGAAGATGCCTAACTTCTCAAAAAAGATTGCCACAACCATGCATAGAAGGACTGTAGGACTGTTTTTCTTGCTGATTTTGTTGCATGGAAACTGAACTCATCCCAAGAGACTGCACTTTAAAGGCTGAAAAACAAAATTGACCACTTCAAACTCTCTGACATCTTTGCACCTTTCTTTTCCTTCAGTGACTTGCATGTTGCCTTGTTTAAGTTACATTGCAGTCTGTAACTAGAAGGTCAAGCAGCAATTGTCATGTCCTAGGTAGTTTCATAATAATTTATTTTCCTTTGTACAAAGATAAAAGGAGAATAAACTCAGGAATCAAAAGGGCACTTAGCTCTTACAACATTATTTTTCAACAATTCATCTTAGCCTTCAAAAAGGAGGTAAGCATTGCAGTTTCTCTTTTATAGGTGGAAGATGCAGACTGGCTACAAAAATGTCTCTTTTTCCCTAAAAGAATTTATCTGATACACAAACCATGAAAACTATTGTTAGATAGGGACACAATAATAGACCAAACAACTTCTGGATTATCAGATTTCTCTTGAGAGCGAATGAAACCAACTGGGATTAGAGCATATGTAGTGAAAATGAGAAACCATGAGCCATGCCTTTGCACTGACTGTGAAATGAACAGCCATTGGGAAATCTGTGAATACAAGTTCCAGATATGCTGAAAGCATGAGTGGGGGCTGAAAACGCTTCCCCAAAGGGAGATCCTGTTGAAACAGCATGACATAATATTGCAAGAGGAATAAAATCACTATGCAAACCACTCAGCTTAAGGGAACAACCAGCTACTGTGTCATTAGGCTTGAATGAAATGTCTAGTTTGCTCTTGGGGAATTGGAAGTGGAATGTCACCATCAGGAAATATGAAATGTGGGATTTTTTTCCCTGCAAGAATACATTTCAACAGAGACATTTTCACAGCAGGAATATAAAAGCCTCTCAGGAAGAAAAAAAATACAACAACCACAACATCATAGCAAACAATAGCTATTTTTTGAACTTTCCTGTAATTCTTACTGATTCCTATCTGTTAAAATAAATAAATAAATAGAAGCTATAATTAATTTGAACACATGTACTGAAGTAACTTGTGCAATAGAGCCATGCACTTCTGTGAAATCTATCCTAAAGTATTATTTTTTAAACCTGTTTCTCTGAGAATGAGAAATTTAGCTCTTGGGGCTATACTAATGTATATCCTCTCTCCGAGTCACATACAGGCTGGCATTACAGACTAAGATGTTATATTTATACAGACTATTTGACAGAAGTTATTGAAGGTGAGTAAAGAAGATAAACTATTCAGAAAAAGTACATGAGATTAAGAACACAAGGTCAAATCTTATGAAATAACTCAAGTCGGGTATAATAAAAATAAAAGGGAAGACACAGAACATAAAAGTGATTTGAAGGGACAGGATGTTAGGAGAGGACTGGATGTGTGCTAAGCAGAAACCCAATAAACCCAATTACTCTGGTTATTACTTCCTCCACTACTGCTACAATGGTAGTTCAGTAACTCATTAGTCATTCCTTGCAGAATTATAATCTATCATAGCCTCATCTTTTCTTTACTCCTTTGAGAATACAGAAAGGAAAACAAATCTATAAGATATCCCCTCCACCTGTTCCCAAAAGACCATTAGAAAAGCTTCAACATCCTTCAGAAAAACAATCAATATTAAGCATCTTTTACTTTGCCAATGATTGATTCTTCTTCGTTTCCCATTATTCATAGAAAAAGGAACATTTGTTTTATTTATTTATTTTAAGAGATTATATAAATGGGATGGGTATCTGGAAAGTCCATGAAAGCTACATGGCTGTTTCTTATACAGCTTTGACAGCAACCTTGAATGGGGATGTCCCAAGAATGGAAGCTTCTCTTATAGTAGCTATTCTCTAAACTTCATGAACATGCAGTAGTAGAGAAGGATTACAAGAGTTTACACTTCTTAGGGTTTACACAAGTCCGTCTGTTACCATATATCATAGAATTTTGAGGTTATTCTACTTGTAGGATTTGCAACTTGAAATCATAGATATTTTTCAGATTCTGCCAGTTAGTAAGGAAATTTTATTCATATTCAGATTTCTCAAAAAATAAAATAAAAATAAAAATCAATTATAAAGTATCTCTTCAAGTAGCTTTAAACCAGCAATCTGACTGCTGAAATTAGTGGGATTTCCAGATGATTGTTACATTGGTACAGATATCAATCCCACAAACATAAAACAAATACAAACCCTTCAATTTTGTTAATCTGTTTTTGAAAGTCCTAACTACTGGATATGGTAGGAACATAAACCTGAAAAAGACCATCTGTGTTACTGAATGCAATTCCTCTGTAATTTCTGGAGTTCTGCAACAGATGTTTAGTTCAGGATATGTTCACAGTCAGCAGAATATTCCTTGATGTTGTAGAGCAATTTCAAAACCTTTAGCAAATGTTGAAAAATGAAACCATGATGTATCACAGGAAAAGGAGGAGATTGCAACAATATCAGAAATTCTTCCTGCAGTAGTAAGAATAAAGATTCTCAGGAAATTTTGGGAAGTAGACTATACAGTTAGCTATTGAAAGAAAACAAAGACCTTTGTGTTGAATACTGCTCTTCTGACTTTTGGGGAAATTCTCTTTCCATCTAAAAGGAGCAATAATTAAAATAATGCACTAGGATAAGCAGCCTGCTTTTATTGATCCACTTCAAGACTGTATGCTATTGAGTCTTTAGCAACATTTTTCTTTCTACACTGTTATTCCTTCTGACTATAATAAAGTTAAATCAGAAAGTCTAGAATATTGTGCTAGGGATGTTCAATTAGTTCCACAGTGTGTCCATGCAAGTTAATGAGATTTGAGGAAAACAGAAGTTGAGTGCTCATATCAGATCTGTGTTCACTTTTTTTTTTAAATTCAGACAGATCCTAGCAGATGTCTGAATTGAATAATTTAAATTAAATGACAAAGAAAAAAGTGTGCATCTATTTACAATGATTGAACAAAAAAAGGAATACTCTGTATCTTTTTATTTGCTTGGTGTATAGTATTTTGGTAATACTATAGCTTGGCTTGCTAGTGTCCCCTCAGCTCACTCTGCAATAAAATATGCAGACACCAGGCAGTATATTTTCATTGCAAAGCTTGCTTTTAATTAAGCAAACATACTAAGTTAAACAAACATTTGGAGAACACGGTGCTGTCAAATAATCAGAAGAAACGAAGAAACAGAATCAAAAGATACTGTGTTGGCTTTCCAAAGGCCTGAATTTTAGCTATGCAAGTATGGGCCTCAGTTACTTAGCAGAATCAGAAGCCCTAGCTCAGAAGTCTCTCCATGTACATTGAAAGAAATAAGAAATTATGTTTCCTGTGTGGGATCAAATTATTCCATCTAATTCTTTTCTAGATGACATTTATAAAACATAGATATATATTTTTAGCATTAGCATTTTCTTCAGCCTCAGAGTTGATCAAGCTTGAGCCTGCACAAGTTGTTATAAATAAGGGAAGAAACTGAGATGTCTGTGTTCTGAGGGCAGTTTTTTCCTGGATTCCACCTGTGGAGGTGCCACCCTGCTCCTTCTGTTAACTGCTAGGGACTTCAGCATAATTTTGGTCCCAAGGTAAGTAAGTATCTCAGGAAAGATGAATCTAGGCATAGGCATGAGTTATGACTCAAATACATTTTTAATAATTTATCTTTTACCAGAGATCTTAAACAACTCATGACTTCTACCCAGCTGGAAATCTAGTCTTTTTAATTCATGACAGTCTTTCCTTTATATCGTAGAATGTTCTCATGTGATCCTTTCCTTTCATGTGTCAGTTATATCAGGCAGCTATAACCATAACACCTTGGTAAGCCTAGAGCCCTAGTGAGAGCTTAGGGTCTTGAGGTGCAAAGCTAGTATGGGACAAGAGCGACCAGGGAAATCACCCGTGACCTCTGTTAATTGTTTTCAGGGACTCCCGGGAGCAATTTTAAAGTGAAGTTTGCAGTATAGAGGTTCTGTTTCCCATGTTAACAGTTTTCTGTACCAGTGCAGAGGGAGTAATCACACAGAATGCTCACTGCTTTCAACTCTTCCTTCCGTTGTCTCTTGTTCACTACTTGTCTTATCCAGAAAAAAGGGAGGTAACTGATGACAGTGTCCTAATTCTCCAGCTGTGAATCCCTGGTGGTGACCAGGGTCATTCCACGTAAAGGATCTGAAATAAAATAAGTGTTGTCCTAGGAAGCACAAATCAATAAAAAAGTTGTACTATTCAATATCCATGTCTTTCCCTGAGACTTAGAGGAATGAAGCTCTAATTGCAAATAACTTCCAGAATATGTGAAAGGTCAGAACATGCATTTGTATTTTAAATAGGTTTGTTTCCTTTTGGTTAATTCTGAGCCATGGCTCTTGGGGCCAGCCTAGGTGACCGTATTCAGCATGTAAGAGCAGTCAGCAGCGCATCTCTAATGCCAAAAGTTTAATAGGGTGAACACACTTTCTGTAATAGAGAATAATGGAACAGTTTAAATCTACTAATACATTTGTTTCTTTATCCAGCAGAGCATATCGTGCTCTGTGTGTGGCAACCAATTAGCCTTGGTTAATTTTAGCATTTAATATAGATAGCATTTTCTTGGAAAGATAAAGTTTACTTATCAACTCTGCAAACCTCCTGCACTCTCTTGTCAGGCCTATGAAGCCTGGCAGAAATGAGCTCATGGACAAGGAGCAGCAGGTAAAGGCTGAATTCAGGGAGGAAGGAAGCATTGTTCAGAAAGGTGAAGTGTTTTAAATTATCAACCAGAACAATGTTCCTCGAAGTGCTGTGGAAGCTCCTAGATAACTGGGTGCCAAAAAGTTAGTTAAACACGCTTCTCACCTGCTGTTCTAGTCTGAGCTTTCTCTCTTCTTTCAAATAATCTGCCACACACAAACACACACAATTGTCATCTTCAGCCTGCATCACTGGCACCTGTGGATTACCAGATTTAATTTGCTCCTCTCTTGCTGTAGCGCCAGACTCCGTACATGGAGAACACACATGTCTGAGGAGAAATGTAGCTATTCAATTAGCCTTTTCATAATGCTTTGAAGTAATTTTGTATCACCAGTGGTGAGGGATGTAACACAATTTGGAAATCCCTCCTTGAGCATCATCATCTGAAGCAATAATAAAATGGATGGGGGAACATAAAAACTAAAATACAGTTGATTGCATGGAACTTTTAGAGGAAACAAGAACACTACTGCTTCTAGTCCTGGGATAACCTGAAGTTATATGTTTAAGGGCTACATGAGCTAACTCCAGCAAGGCCAGGAGTAGGATTTTAAGCTTGAATGGCTACATGAAAATAGGGGGCTAAATGTTCCTCTGATATGCTTCCCTCTGCTCCCCTTTTCTGTAGAAATAAGGCATAGAAGCCGAAATGGTCCCTGAAGTCCCCATTAGATATCAGTTGTTGTGCTGTAGGACAACTCTTGCCTATAGAAGATAGATATATGACAGCAATAGTAATTATTTTTAATTTGCATTTCAGTAGTCAGGTTATTGCATGTATAAAACTTCAATTATAATTTTAAAAGGCTATTTGGATGTGCTCCAGTGTGCACTGTAAAAGATGAAATATCCATTGCCCCAAACCTATCAAACCTTCAATGCTTTCAAAGATCAGTAGTAGATGAATTTTGGTATCATTGTTATTTTGGTATCAGGTAGAGTTCACAGAAAAACAAAACATAGTCACCATAAGGAGGAGGAGGAGATTTACACATCTCTGAAGCAGAGTTGTTTACTAGCAAGTTAAATGCAGGAGATGATTTTCTGATGTGGCCTCAGGATAGATCGAGAAGTTTTTCTTTTATTTATTCACCCATGTATTTTGTTACTGAGTGATCTACTTTTTGTGTTGTAAATACACCTATCTATACATTTCATTAATTGGGATAGGATTGTGATTTGAGATAACTGGATAATAGTAAAACATTCTTCCTCTTAAGGCTTAATGGATCTTTAAGCAGGTATTGCAGTTTTTCAGTGTGTGCTCCAATATGTCTGATAAGTATCTTATGGAATAAATATCAAGTAATTTAACATAATGAAGATTTTTCATAAGGTATATTCTGGTCAAGGCAAGAATAGAGTTTGAAAGTTAAAAGTGAAGAAATTCCAGATGAGATTATGTGAGAAATAACCAAACTCAATATTTTGTTTTAAACAGAAGGCTGGGAAGAAGCTGTAAGCAATAGACTTTCCATTTTTGCCTCCAGCAGAAAAGTGTACAAATGATGCATGAAGTAGCATGAGAAGGAGAAGAAGGAAAATAGACTGTCAAGTGTTGCTCTATTTCGTTTTTAATAAAGTGCATAGAAATTGCTGTAGACAAAGGGCATAATATATAGGTATCTGAAAAGTTATGAACTTAGTTCTCCTCCTTACCAATACAGGAGCACAATCTTGTCCTTTAGAGCCACCATTGCATCAAGATCAATCACTTTCATCTATGACTCCCAGCCCTGCTGCACTGCTCCGGGAGAGCAGAGCTCTGCTTACCTTAAGCCTTTTCACACCTGAAGTCTTTCGGTAGTTTTTCAGGAAGGAAAACTCCACTAATCATAGCATTCTTTAATAATTTCTTTGTCTTGAAGCATACACTCCTTTCACTTACCTCCCATCTCTGCTTTGCAATTAGCATCTCCATGGGGAATTGTTGCCAGCAGGTGTGTGCTCACCTTGCATCTCTGACAGCTTTTGCCATAGCAGCCTTCCCTCTGCAAAAGCTCCCGAGAGGACTGCATCTCCCTTCCTGCCTTAATTTTGACAATTTGGGAGCTTTGGGGTCTGTCTCAGCTATTCAGAAGCATGAAGGCAAGAAAAGAAATGTATTTCTGCAATCTTACTCACGTTTCATTTCTGTTCCAATAACTTTCAGTCTGGGTAGAAACAAAATGTAGCCTTACCAGATTTCTCTCTAGTCTTAAACTATATGGTTTGGAATATCCCACTGAATCTCATAATGTGTAGTTGTATTTCTGAATGATTTTTGTTTACAAGAGAGCTGAAGAACTATCAAACTACCAAAAATACGTAATAGAAACTACCAAAACATAGGTGTATAAAAATAAAAATAATAATAAAAAGGAATCAATAGGGCAAATTCATTTTCTCTTTAATAACTAGAGAGTCCCACAAATATTATATCCTGACATAAAATCCACGTTACCGGTTGACCATTAGAAGTTCTTTCAGTTATTTAGATCCTTATCATTGCTGAATTATGACTGTTCTTCGTAAATTCAGAGAGGATTGTTTTGGGATTGGGATTTTTTCCTCTGCTTTGTGGAATATGGTATTTTATTTATCATTTCATAATTGTCAGAAGTAAAGCTGATTGTCCACAACCAAAAAACAAACAACAGAACAAAATAAACAAAAACCTGCACTACCTTAAGAAGGACAGACATGAGCTGCACTTAAAATTTAATGCCATGTATGTATCTACTACATGCATACCTACCTGAGTTAATCTCTTTAACTGCCAGCTCTAATTTGTGAGCTGGCCGAGTGATAGGTTCATCTGCAAAACACATGCTAACTTAACTAGACACACATTTGCAAGTTTTCTATTTAAAGACATAAATCCCTATTACTGTCATCCTCAAGTTTACATACCCATGTGGATATTGAGTTTCTATGTGCAGATGTAATTCATTTCTTCAAACAGTACAGACAATGAAACTCTCTGAGTACACACGCCGTATTTGGAGAATTTCCTGTGCCTTCCATTCAGGAGGACTGTAGAATCCTTTCCTCATCCTCATTCTTTCGCTGAAAGTAACTATTGGCAGTACTATGAAACTTGAACACAATTATTCTCTTTGTGGGTCATGTTGTGCTGTTTGTGCCACAAGCAAGAGGGGTCAAGGTGTGGTACATAAGAATGAGATTAAAACATGGTATAGCCATTCATGAAGACCAGTTAAACTTTCTAGACTATTCCACAGCTAACTGGAAACAAAAGAGAGCACTTTTCTTGAGGATTTTTCAGTTTGTCATACACAGCTAGTTTTTGAAGAATTGTATTCATTTGAAATGATTATAAAGACATACATTGGCTGAAAGTACTGTGGTTTATACATATAAATGTATTATATTATTTATTATATAAATATTATATTTATAAAATATATTTATATAATAAATATATAATGTTTATATTTATACAGTACATATTTAGAAGTGTTTTTTGTTGTTGTTCAATGGTTGGTTGATTTAGATTTTTTGTTTGCTTATTTTTCATATGCATTTCTGTTTACTGCTAATGGAATATTTCCCTATCCGAAGAGATTTGTGTACTCCGAAGTCACTGATATACAAGTAAAGGTTTATGTGTAAACGTGATTCATTAATCAAAATGTATTTGTCTGTGAGTACAAACTTAGGCCTTTTTCAGGCTTTTCTCAGGCAACTGTAAACTCTCCACATATGCCTGGATGGATACAAACTGTAAATGTGACTAGAACTGCTTACACCTTTAGCACCAAAATCACAAGCTTGAAAATTCTTCATTTCAGCATTTAATGGAATTGTAGCAGATGGGAAACTTTTTCTAGTTGTGCTGTTTAAGACATCCCTCTGAAATGTACTTCTTGTTCTATATCTTTTTTCCCTCTACAGATAAACAGCAAAATGGGCTTCTAAAAAGCCAAACCACCATTGCTTCTGTTTATAAATATAACAGCAAGCCTTAAAGTGAATGCAATCAGAGTTTTCACAGATGTTTTTCCTAAAGGGCAATAATAATAGTAGACTTTGAGCAACTTTCATACCTGGGAGCTTAAAATGTCCTTGAAGAAAATCTTCTCAGTTCTACCACATATTTTGCAGCACCTCTGCCAAAAGATAAGCATAAAAAGAAAAGATATGAGCATAAAGCATCTTTCAGTACATTATGAAGCGTGGGGAATAATATTGCACCTTTATTCAGGGCCAAATTTGATCCTTGCAGCTTATCCCATCCACCATGCAACTGGAGAGAATATTTTGACTCCTGGTCCTCAGCTTGTGTTTGGGCTGTGCTGATACAATGCAGGGAAGCTGTACCTTTTGAACAATATTTCTTTCCCTGGTACTCTAAATCTTGCCCAAATTGCCACCTTCTGCTTAGTTTAATTAAAATCAGTTAAGATTTTTTAGGGCAAGTGAGATAAGAAGGACTTGTTTCATATCTTTTCGGCAGACTTTCTCTCTGAAGGGTGCACCTTCTCCAAACCACTGTGAGAAGAAATAAATGGCACACAGAGTGCTTTGAACATGCACGCATTAGAGCTGATGCATTTGGCATGTATAATAATTACCTTTTTTTCCATTTGCTATAAAGAAGCAGGCCAACAATATTCTTTTTTTTTTTTTTTTTCTAGGGGGTAGATTATCCACTGTTGTTGTAATTTCAGAGGCAATCCAATTACTAATAAATATCCTCAACACAAAGCACAGCAATTTTGTGGTGGAGTGACTGCTCTCACCTACCCCTAGGCTGAGTCACTGTGCTCTGTGCTCGTCCAAAAGTGAGGTCATTGGCAAGAAAGCTGTTTTTGCTGGAATTCGACAAATGCAGGTGGTAATGAGAGTTAATTATATAACAGTATGAATGCTAGATATCCTAAAGGATGTTGAGCATTTTCCACTGATCCTAATCTGTTTGGGAACAAGTAGCACCCTGTGAAGAAATATTTCCCATGCAAATGGAAGTTTGGAGGTGCTCAGCACATGGTCCTGTCCCAAAGTTCCTTTTATGCTGAGTTTGAACATAAAAAGGGAGGGAGAAGAGCTTGAGTCAACAGCTGTACAAGGACAGACTGGTAAGACAGAGAAAGACACAAACCTATACATCTACTGGTAAATAAACACACATCAAAAGAGAGAATAAATGATAATACAAGAAGGTTACAGAGTTATAACAGGCTGCAACACAAAAGTGGCTTGAAATGAAATCTTGCTTACAAAGAAGACAGCTGTAGATTTCTGCTCCTATGGGAACCTCACCATAGAGGGAAAAAAACTTGCTATAGGTAGAAGGTCCCACTGCTGCTGGAGCCAGGAATGCAGCTGTGGACATGGAGTGGTCAGCAGCACTGGCAGACCTGGGGGGAGATCATGCCCTAATTGCTGAAGTCATTAGGGCAGCAGAGGATTTTCATCACATATTCTCTCTCCTTGTCTGAAGCCATCTGCTGCCCTTTGTTTTCTGCTTAGCTTTCTGTATTTCTTGTTCAGGGTGTGCACCACGGTAGTACAATTCAGCACTCCAAAGGTTTTCTAATATGAAATAACTTTAAAAGCACTTATGAAATTATTTCAAAGTGTTAAAAGTGCAAAGAAAGGTTTTGCATGCACGTAGCTTGGATAAGCAGAGCTAAGATGAACAGAAACAGGCTTTAGGTCCAAGTAACTGAATGATGTGTAAAACCCCTGAAAATAGCACTTTGAAGTGATATGAGAAAATGAAATTGTGTTAGGAAAAAAAAAAATCTGCTCCCAGTGTTGACTCTGATCTTCTTGTGGTGCTTCATCGTAGAAGTCAAGTTTGCTGCAGTGTCCTAACCTTCAGCATTCAGCTCCTTAGTGTTTTACAGTTATGAGGTCTGACTTGGAAATGACTATATTTCAAGTATATATAACGTTCTGGAAAGTCTATCTGTTTTAGTAACTGAACCTGTTTGGGTGTCAACAGGATCCTTTGTAGGCTCAGGTTTAGTGCTGGTTGGAGACGGGAGCTGAAGCAACCTCCCTTTCAACAGCTTTAGGATGTTTTGTTTCTGTCCTGGTTATCCCATCTGCCTGCAGATTGCATGCCCGCCATCCTTGCCGCTTCTGACAATAGCACGTGGAGCTTGATGCGAATTTAAAAACAAAATGAAAGGAATGTGGTGGGATCGTGAATGCTCGGCTCCTGCCTTGGACAGAAATAGCCTGTGGTTTGTCAGCGGTAGTGAAGGCAGAGCGCAGCTGGTAGCTCGGTGTGTCTGTCACCAGGCAACGTCGGCCCCCCTCGCTCTGGGGGGGATGCTGATATATTTTTCATAGGATAATTGGTTGGTGTCTGCCTTGCCAATACCTAATAACGAGGAAAAAGTTAAATTGTATTTTTTCGTATGGGAAAGGATCGCTTCAATTCCCCTGGTCTCTAAATGAGCAATCAGGCATGTAAATTAGCTTTTGATTTAAAAAATGAAACATTTTGGGGTGTAGGGATGGAAATTTACAATGAGAGGATTTTAACACTTTGTTACAAAAAATACACTTTTCTCTTTGTGTGCCATTATGCACAATGACAGTACAATTAGAGGCTGAACTAGCAGCACTGATGTCTGGGATACAGTTCACACAGCCACTTGTGATAAGACCCAGCGCTACCGCCACAACCACTGCCCCAAGCTGTGACCTGCCAGCATCACACAGCTGATGCCTCTTGCTTACCTTGGGATTCAGCCTTGCTATCATTTATATTTCAAAGGCAAGGTGCTAATGTGTTGAAAAGACAGACAGTTTCATGCCGGAGATTTGAGAAAGGTCCTCAGCATTCCTTGATTAAGCAGCTCAGTGTGCTGGGAGATGCAGAGGTTGAAGGGTGGGTGTAGGGCATGCTGTTGTGTGTGGGGCTGGGGCAAAAAGGCAGCCCTGAGGTACTAAAGGAGGATGAACACCTTGGTGTGGGGCTGGATCTGCCCAGCTGGTGGTATATGCTCTGTTCTAGAGGTGAAGAGAAATGGGAGGGTTAAATGCCGTGAGACCATAGTGAGTAATGCATGTGCGTGCAGGAGTGAATGCATGATACAGGCTTCTGCCCCGTGTTGGTAGGAGTGAGCAAGGGAAGATGTTTTATAGTGCTGTCCCTTACCTGCAATCTGGTTGCAATTCTCGGTGCATTTTGCTCAGTTTTACAAACACGGAAGGAGGCAAAGTGGCAATTGAACCACAGAGATGCAGTCAAGCTTTGGGGTGATGGATTTTTAAAAATATCCTATTAGCTGCTGTTTGTCATGCTGGAAGGAAGACATGCTGCCACCCTAAATGGAGCATAAAGGCACAGGTATTTAAGAGAGTTCTGCCTCCTGTTCAAAGGGGCTGGATCTTCAAAAGTGCTCAGTGTACAAGAGCTCCCACTGTTTTCTAAGCCACTCTTTAGAAAAGCTGTTGAAATAAACAGTATTTTTTCCATTCACATGCTTGGATTTTTTGTCATATCCATCTGGGCGATGGAACAGGCCCTTAATGGTATTAAATTTATTACCACAACTCAGAATGCATTAGAGATTCAGAGCACACACTAACTCTGAGTGAGTGCTGCCAGCAGATTAGCTTTTACCTCTTCCAAGCTGTCATTTTCTGAAGTGTGTGAGGTAAGGAGAGAGGTGGCCAGTACTTAAAATTGCTGCCTATTGTCAGTCATATCGTTTAGTACATTGTTATATTAATGTGATGTGACTCATATATCTATATGGGTATTTAAGCACATGCATACAGCAGAGCTGAACCCATTAAGCCAGGACAGGTAAACATCCATGAGGAATCCAGGACATAACCCACCCATCCAAATCACTCAACATACATAAAACACAGAAAATGTCACTTCTTATTAAGAATGGAGCACATTTTCATTTTCCTGTAAAGTATAGCTCGCTTATTTATCGCAAGATAAAATTTGTTTTCTTATGGAAGATGTTGGAAAGCCCTTTGTAGCCTGATTAAAGCAGCTGTTGGGAAACAGAAGCCACTGTACAACCTACTGCAGAGGCATTTTCAGCTTGACTCTGGTCTTGTAGAGTCACAGAATTTTCTCCAATTTGACAAGACTCCAGTAAAGAGATTCCTTAATCTTGTTTCCTGAAGCTGTTTGCTTGTATGGCGGTGAAGAAAGATGAACTTTATGTTGATGCCTCTAAAGGACTGAGACTGGGAATTGTCCCAAAATCCTGTAGTTTAAACCAAACTTTGTTTGCTGGGGTAAAAGGAACATTGGTCCACCGTTGTTTAGCGGTGGTACATTCTGAGGTCATGACCCTAAAAGTCCACAGATCAAGAAGTGGTGAGATATTCCCCGTATATCAGAAGAGCCAAATGGCATAGTAATAAATATTAAATGATCTTTCTAGCTAGAAGATGATCTGTATTCCAGAACTGTATTTGGTGTATTAGAGAAAAAGAAGTGAATTACCATTCCATGAAGATATTTTATTTATGCTTTCTTATTTCCAAACTTGATAAACACAGAAATAAAATGCTCAGACATGTAAAAACTTCTCTTAGAGAATCTAGCTTCTAATCTAATTTTGCTATAATTTAATTATTTAAGATAAAAATAGAGGGAAAAAAAAATCCTTGAAATTAATCATAGTTTGGGAATCAAAATATACACTTTTTAAATATCCACTAAAGAGCAGAAAACAAGATATGCCAGGAGAATCTTAAAAAATTTGCATTGCAGAAAGATAAAGAAAGTTTCCATCAGGTGGGAGTCTGTTCTTACAAACCTTGGTTTCATCACAAACCATCTCCTGACCTCAGCAGGCTTAACCCTGCTTCATAGTGTAATTGAGAAAAAAATAAACCCCACCGAGTGTTGTAGACATAGTTGCATAAAAGAAAACAACTGGTTTTAGCATTCATCACCGTACATGGTTGTACTTTAAAGGACGTAATTGGGTATGTTACTTTCACATGGGCATTGCAATATTCATGCCTAAATTCGGGGAAATCCTGGGGAATCCTGTCTCTGCTGACCCTGGATTCAGAGATACAGCACCTGCAGGGCATTCACACCACTGTCTGTTAGCTCCACACAAGGCCAGTTCTCTCGTCAGGAGTTCTGCAGGTGGCCTTTGCTTCTTTAGGTTGTGTGGGCTAGCTTAAAGGATTTCCTTTGGCTTCAGAGAAGGCCTGTAGCTCGGCTGGCCCAATTATTTCTTGCAGGTGGCATATTTTTCAGGGTATCATGGACTACACACATCTGCCTGCTGTTTCAGGATGCTTGGCAAGTTTCCTTTCCAATGATGCTGCTTGGCTTTATAGCCCCAGGTGAGGATGTATGCCTGCTGCTGGGAAGCTGGCTCAGGACTGGTGGCATTGATGTGGGATTACTTGGAAAATGTTGATGGGTTTTGAACCACTGATCATCTGGAATCCATTAAATTCCTGCCAGGGAGAGGGAGAACAGAGTGCTCCAATTAGCCGATGCTCATTTTCAACCATGTCAGTTAATTAGTCCAAGACCAACCAGATGGGAAAAGATTGATCATTCTGCTTTCAGAGGCCCAGGAACTGGAGGTTGCCCAGTTCATGCATTTGGGATTTATTTTTATTTTTATTTTTTTCTAGGAGGAGGAAGACAGTTAGAGAAGGTCCTTTGTTCTTTTTGGGGATGTGTTAGGTGCTCATTTGGCTTTGGTTTGCAGCACGCTGGTTGCAACCCAGCTGACTTTGTCACCTAAAACTGCCTCTCATAAAAGAGACAGCTATGTCTCTGTATCATAATAGATGTGAGCTAGAAATGAATTCAGTCCTTCAGGTACTGAGGTAAATTTGCTAGGGAATTTGTCTTCCAGTCAGGTGTCTGCCCATTGCTGTGATGAGCCAGAAGGGGCAGAAGCAACAAGATGAGCCCTGCCTTGCAGGTTCATGGAGGGGAGCCTTTTAAGCCCTACACATCTGGGAAAATAAATAAATAAATAAATAAAGTTACTGTGTGGGCAGTGCAGCTGGTGTGCAGCACTGGTAAGTGATTTGTGGACTGCAAGTTAAGACAGGAAATCTAACAACCTCTTCTTTCCTATTCCAAAAAAAAATCTCCAGCCATCTCAGAGCAGTGGTATCCCTGACTGTGGGTACACAGTTGAGTCCATGTTGTGGACATTGATTATATGCAAATCAAATGGTCTCATTTGAAGTGTCCTATGTTTAGGTATGAGCATCTGCCTCTGAGAACACTGCTTGTGTCTTGTCCCATGACAGAGAGAGACATCTGCACATTGTTTCCCCTACCCTTTAATTTTTTAGAGAACTCTATTTGCTACAAGCAGTTTCTGACCTGCTTCCCCAGACACTCATCTTTAGATCCCTCTGCCCAGGCTCTTCCGTGGTTGCTCACTTCCTTTGACATTTCTGTTATGTTATTTCTCTTGTGCATGACCTCATGCTAACATGTTAGAACAGTAACATATTTTTGTAGCACTAATTGCAATTAGTCTGCACCTTCCCCCGGGATCACTGTTTGTTCTAAAACTTTCTGCAGGTGCGTATTTTACACTCCTTGATTCACCATGTTACCCATATTTTAATACAGCTGCCTTGCCAGCAGCTTGTGGTATTGGTTGCTCTTCAGGTCACTGTCCAAGTTTCCTCCCCAGAGTGCAGCATTCTTTGATGTTGGCTGATGAAAATTACTGGTGATGTAAAAAATATTTTTAATGATGAGAGAAGAGAAAGATGAAAGTAGACACTTTCGAGCTACTTTTGTGTTTTCTGTATTCAGAGCCCACTTGTTTGAAGGGAAATCAACATCTGACTCTCACAGAAGACTTTCAAGAAGTCTTTCTTCCAAATGTGTTAAGACGAGAACTGGAGAAAGCAGTTTACAAGACAAATAAGGAGATGGAATGATACAGTGTAAGTGTGTATTTTATCTGTGTTTTGCTGTACTTACAATGACTATTTTCAACACCAACAGGGAACAAAGTTATATCAATTGTGCTATGAAAACCTGCAGATCTGCTCTCTGAATCTGCCATACAACGCTTTCATATCATTATACACCTGTACAGTGTCTTTGATAATTTCACAGTGTCCTGTCTTTAGCTGGTAGGGTCCATAAACCTCGACTAATTATTTTTACATTCTACATATTCTCATTACGGTGTGTTTACCTGAAGCTTTGTGCCATACTGTTCACAGCAAGTTCTGTGAATCATATCAAATCAGCAGCAGCTTTGCTTCTCTAAGTTGTGGAAAATACAAAACCTGGCAATCCTTTCTCAGTTTGCTTTCTAACACCTGCTATCTTGACTTTGCTTATCTTGGCCCACTTAATTAGTCTTCTATTTGTATGCTGTATCTCACAAATTAGCTGTAATCAAAGCATTTAGTGTAACAGTGGCCATTTACCCTAGTTCTGTATGTGCCCTGCTGCAGGGTTTCTGTGTAAACCCAATAACCCCTGATCAATGCAGTAGGTTCTGGTTCAGTGGGACAAAACCAAGAAACTGTTTCAGATTTTCAGAAGGACTTCAGCCTGGGATGGAGGAGAGAAAGGAAACACTGTGCTCTTTTCTGGCCTTGACAAATCCCATCTTGTTCCACTCGTATACATTCAAAATATTTCAATAATGAATATTTAGTTCTCTAATCTGAGCACTTCATCCTCCTGCCAGTGCTCTCCCATTAGCTCCTCTTTGTGTCATGGCAAACATAAGCTACTTGTTCTCATTTTCATGACCTCTCCTCACTCGGTTATCTCTCAATTCATTACTGGGATGTTGGCTTCATGGCCCAATAACACCAGGATGCATTTGCTCATCTATTACACTTCTAGGCTGCTGCACACATCTCCATCTCCGCTGGGGGAAGAGCTCCCCCACCTGCACGGCCCCTTCCATGCTCCCCTCCCAGCTCCAGCCTGGCACGGGGTAGGCCCCCTTTTTCTGTCTGACTGTCTCTGTCCTTTTGAAAAGTAAGGCATAAAGCATTAAGCTTGGCAAAGACCTAATGCCTGAAAAGCTGGAGATGCATATTAGAAAAAAAATATATTATTCTGTTTGTGTACGTCTCAACATTCTGCATGCAAAAAAACCCTCCAGTTTTGTGTTCCTTTGAGCTTTGGCCATACCTTTATGCTGGCAGGGAAATCTGTACCTCTGCAGCACAGGTCTGTCTCTACTAACAGGTTTCTGCCACATGCAGCTTGATTTTTTATTCTTTCATTTACTAACTTAATGAGCTGGGAAATCATTCCTGTGCTCTTCATGCAACTAGAGAAGAAAGTGATTCTTTCGTAATTAGCTAATGCATCTATTTACGTTGTTTTTTTTTTTTTTTTTTTTTTTTTTTTTTTTTTTTTTTTTTTTTAACATGCTCCCCTTAATCAATTACCATTGCAGAGTTAGTAAAACTGCTTTGTGGTGCTAAGCATTGTGTAGTGATATCAGCGTAAACTTCTGTCTCCTCCCACACAACCATTTATTGCAATGTTAGCTTGGCACATTGCAATATGATGATTACAGTGTGATATGTTGCATTATTTTCTAATGCCAAATTCCCATGGATTTCAGCAGGTTTCTGGAAGAAATGAGGAGAGGATACAATTTACATTCATAAGTGATAATCCAGAGTTGGCCAGAGTTTATATGAGGAGAATATAGCTTGAATTGTTCCTAACAGATTAAGAAGAGAGCAACATGGACAATATTGCATGTTCTGTTGGATTATTTTCTTCATCAAGATGAATAATGGCTTAAGGCTCTAGACAATCATGCAATTTTAGTTTATTTCAGTTTTATGCATTCTTCACTGTTCTCTTCTTGCCTGTTGGTGTTGAACATCCTGCTCTCCTCTTGTGTTACTTCTGTGGAGAGCAGATATGCAACCAGAACCTGAAACTGTAATTTTTCAGTCACTCACTGCAGCTCCTCTCAACAATATTCGTCTCTTCAATTATTATCCTTTCAAGAATGAAGCCTGAAAAGGCACAGCAGCAGTGGTAGCAACAGCCAACAGGCAAAAATGCCTACCTCTAATGCTGGGCAAGAAACAGTGCTCTGGTTGGTCCTCCCCTCCATGCAGGAGGAGGTAACACAACCCTCACCCAGGTGCAGGATTAATGTATCCACATGGAACAAATAGAAAAAGGCTTTTTGTTCTCCAGTAAGTTCTTATTTCCTTGGGACTAACTGTTCTGTTTATGCCATATGACCTACGAATGTGGATCAAGCTGGTGCCTGACTGAGAGGTTCAAAGACTCAGGAGAATTGGTGCATACTCTTGCTCATTAAAGCATTGTGATTTCTGAACCTACGTTCTTCTGAAAGATTAATAGCTTCAGATGTATTAATTACCTTTTAAACTATCGATACACTATCAGAGGAAAGTGTGTGCTTTGGGCTGGACTGGGGTCCAGGACGGTCATAACATTTGTTATAAAATAAAAGACAATTTTTATATCCTAATGCCTGAAAATGCATTATGCCAGAAACCATCTCACTGATTTCAGTGGGATGACCTGCCTGGCTTGCAAGGAGGTGTCATTGTCTTAAACAGTGCTGCCTGTACAGTTTAAGAGAGTTTAGAATAAAAAAAGTCATAGAGAAGACAAGGAAATAAACAATTATCTCATTAAGCCTTCAATATTTGCAGATAAGGATTTGATACAGTTTGTCTTCCCAGTTGTGACTCCTTGTAATGGTTTTGAGCACTTAGCTACTTATTAAGCCTCTCACAAAGCTTTTTATTTTTTTAGTATTTCTTCTGTTATTAATTACTGTCACAGAAACTGAATTTAATGCTTTCTCTCCATACTACAGCCCTACAACATCTAAATTCATTGAGTGGAAAGTTCAGTGATTCAATTATGAACCTGGAAAAAAGTTTGCAGAACTTCCTTCTGACACACATGCAGTAATTTTCACAGCATATGACATACATGTGCTGAATCTGCCATTATGTTTAGAGGTAGTTGAACCTTTTTATTTTAGGGAACCTTTTCAGCTTATCTCCACAATAATTTTTGTTGGAGGTAATCTATCGTTTGAAAATCTTGCAAGGGGAAATTAGTCCACAATAGCCCACCCACAGTCCAAAGCAGTTCTGTGTCTTTTATAAATATACTGAACAGGCTCCTCTGGGGAAATAAACAGGGCTTTTAACTGTTTCAGTGATAAGAATCAATGCATTTATCTCCGCTACAGTGTTCTCCCACCATTTTCTTTATTCAGACAATTAAACACCAATTTGTGGGACAAAAGTGTAGATAAAAGAATTAGCTCATGCTTCAGTGATTCTCCATTAATAAATGCAGCTGGAATTGGTCTGCAAGGGACGTGACAGGAACAGCCTTACTGCTGCGCTGAAGTCCTGCTAGGAAGGCCAGACCATCCCAGTGAGGTGTGATGTGCTGGTGAATGGGTACCAGGCTGTTCCTGATGAGGTCATGGTTCTGCACCCATTCCTTCAGGTTTTTCTAGGCCTGGTATGTGCAGAAGCAGACACGAGTGGGTCATCCACACCACAGGCTTGGGTCTAGCTGGATATAAGCACGCTCCTGGATGGGATTTCCAAATGTCTCCAGGGACATGGGATCCCCTTAACATTACTCCAGGAAGGTGTGGGCATGAGGGAGTCTAACAATAATATCAGGTACAAAGGAGAGCAAAACAAGCTGGGGCAGGCAGATTTTTCTCACTGCTGTGTTTTGGCCCCCTTTCGTGCCAGGGCACACTGGATTGAAGCAGCCAGAGTTAATATTGTACCTCTTTGCATTTACTCCCTTCACAGTAAATCACGCTGCAGCAGAGCTTTCAGGAAGGTGTCAGCCGATGCCCATTAGAGACCGGCGGGAGAGCAGGGTGCCACAATGCCTCAGCAGGAGCCACAGAAGCATTAGCTCTGGATGCACAACCAACTTGATAACTGCTTTGAAAAAGTCATGACCTAGCTGTCTCAGTGTCAGATCTGAAAGTAATAAGCACAAAAAATGTTACTACCTGTTGTTTCCTTTCATAACTGAGACATACCTCTGGCATGGCCATTAAACAGGTTTTGTGTGAGACAAGTTAATTTCACCCAGGAACAATACATAATTTCTTGGTGGGTTTTACTTTGCTGGGATGCTACAGCCCATGTCCACATTCATCCCCTACTTCCAGAAAGGACCTTCTGCAGCCCACAGCAGCTCCACAAAATACTTCCATTCCTAGAGGAGAGACTAGGTAACAGCTCTGCAGCATCACCCTGCTAGCTTAATAAAGACATTTTAAGAGTTTTTATTCTGTGATCTACAGAAAGCAGAAAAATCATACACATAATAAGTATAGAAATATTACGTACTTGATATTTTAATTAAAAGTTGTATTTATGGTATTGTCTTCCATTTGAAACACTGAGAATAGCTCTACCTTTAATGCAGGAAGGATTTCTTTATCTACACATTTTAAAATAAAAAAAGGAAAAGGAATATGGCTGTTTTTACATTTTAAGTGCCTTTATGTCAAGAATAAACTGGAATCCTAGATTTTATTTTTTAATGAAACTTAATTTAGCCTAGTTAGGAAACCAATAACCATATTTCCTAATTCAGTTTATTAAAGTAATAAACACAGCTATTCCAGGAAATGAAAACATTTCTGGATGCAAAATGCATCCAGAGTTCTCTGAAGAAGATATTCGAGTGTGGGTACCTGACATTTAGCTAGTAAAACTGTATATTTTGCTATAAAACAGATTTCTATATTTCCAAAGGCTCTGATGATCTCTCTGATGGCTGTGAATGATGTAGATTTTCTGCACTTTTGAGAATCTGTCTGGCTTTATTTGGATGTTTAAGGTGAATTTAGATGCCTAATTTTAAGCAAAAAGATATTCATGTACTTGTACACGGTTTTCAAATATGAAGATAGCTTCAACAGCATTAAGGAGCCTGAAATGACAGAACAGGAATTGATATTTAATAATGCACTGAAGTCTTCGGGGGCTACAGTGCAAGAATACTGAAGTACAGCATAGTTATTAAGAGAGGCCATTAGTCAAATGCAGCAGAGTGTTGTTCATCATGATCACTGAATTCCTAGAGATTCAATAAAAAGTAAAGTGAAAAATACAAAAATTGATCTACTGCCATCAAGCTGGAATAGGACTGTCTAGGTTTGTCCTAGACAAGGCAAGGGCTCTTGTAGTTTATTGTAGAACATTGTACTTCTTTTGTCTTTTCAGAAGTGACAGTTATGTTTGGGATCATGGAGCTCAAAAGGAAAGGCTTAAAACTTCTAGGGCTGGGGCTGGGAGAGCCTGGAGGAGCTGACCTTTCCCACATCCCAAGAGTGGTGTCTGAAGGGAGGCAGCTCTGCAATTTTCAGATTTTCTCTATGATACTACGTTAAAATAAATAACATTTTAAAGAGGCTGCCCGGCTGCATGTTATCCCAGAATGAAGAGAGGTACAGGGGCTGGCCAAGGCCTCCTGGCCTCAGGTAGCAGGGCAGGGACTGAAAGGAAAGTCTGTCTGAATCACTGCAGAGCTTGAGGCCTGACCTAGGAGATGGATGCACTGCCTGACACAACTGGAAATTGCACATTTAGTCTATAAAATCTATAAAATCTTCTGACCATCCTTAAATGGTCAGAAGCATGACTTCTTTTCTCCTATGAAAAATGCTTGTTTAGAAACATTGGAAACATTAATAACCTTTCTCGTAAATCAGCACACAGATAATAGAAGTACATCATAAAGCTAGAGAGATTTCAAGAGAGAATTTATGGAAAAACATGGATTTTTGAGCATTGATACAAAATCAGCCAATTCTTGATATTTCCACCTTTCTGTCTTTCCCATATTTTAGTCTTAATCTATGGAATTGCCCTTTTTTCTTTTGTAGGCATTATTCAAAAATGTAAAATAGTGATTAAGAGAGAGAGAGCTCCTGGTAAATTCCCCGATTAATGAGAAAGTTTGCCTGGCATTCAGTGGAGGTCACTTTCATTTGCTGTCTAATATTTTGTGAGAATTGCAGAAGACAAGAGACAGGTTTCCCGTGAAAGCCACATCCACTGCTCCAGAGATTCCCTGGCAGTGCTGTTCCAGGTGACTGATCTTTCACTTCTCTCATGAATGGGACTGACCTTGACAACTTTCTGTTCCCCAAGACTATAGAATTTGCAGTTCATTAATGTTTTATTATTTTTTTTCCAAAGGTAGTTGCTCAGATTTGCAACCAAGATTTATTTATTTATTTATTTATTTTTTGAAGAGGCACCATTTCACTCCATGGACATTGGTTTCACACAGGTGCTTGGCAGAGTCTCCAGGAGATCACACACCTCTTGCGATGCAGGACAGAAGCTCCCACACCCTGGACATCCTCAGGACCTACCACATCCACCAGGTACTAAGGAAATTCTGATCTCCCTGTCTTTTTCTGCATCCTGGATATTTCTATCACTTCCTCTTGTGATTCTCTAGGAATATCAGTTGGTTTTCCTTAAAAAGAAAAGGAAGAGGCAATTGAGCAGCTCTTGACATGAGGCAGCCAAATACGCACAGACAATGCTGGGTAGCATCAGAAGCTACGCCTTCCATCTGTGCAGAGCAACAAAATATTTAGCAGAGCTATAGAGACCATGATACAAGGAGACTACCAGTTATTTCCAGAGCCCAGTTAGAAACCAATATGTATTTAGTGGCAATATTTAGAATTTCAGCAACTTTCTATCACACTCCAGGCAGAGCAGATCTGTAGAGAGTGCTTAACAGGAGCACTCAGAGTAAAATGAGAGCAGAGGCAGTCATGAGAACCAGCCACTTGGAGAAATGCTTCTGAGATAGCTCCCATGAAAAATTATCACTTATCAGCAGCTGCTGAATGACATGGCACTGCTGCCAAAGCACCAGTCTGCAGCACCTGCTCTCTGCATATTGCTTTTTTTGGCAGTGAATTGGGAAGCATCGCACTTGTCCCTGCAGCTCCCCAAAGCAGTAGCTCAGTATTGATTCCTCGGCATGAGGAAGGTATACGCTCCTCACAGGAGCAACACTTTCTCTGTGATTGCATTAGCCACAGAATATCATCTGGATCCTTTTGCAGTAATCTGCGTGTGAGTCTGCTGAACTTGTGGCTTTTAACCCAGAAACTTTTCAAAATCATATAGTAAGGTCACTCCTTGTTTGTATTTCAGCGCAGTGTTTACTGCAGTTTATGCTCTAAGAAACAACATTAACATGCTATAATACATTTGAATAAAAGTGTTTTATTTCCTACCGGAATTTCACACTGCTTGTGAATTTATGAATTGGATTTCAAAGGGATAGTACTAAGCTCAAAGCAATTTTCAAAGGGGCAGGCAGAAAGTCATTAGCAACATTTTGAAAATAAATTCTTCCTGTTCTGCATCAGTGAGATTTGTGATCCCCTTTGTATATATTTTATTATGATTATTCACTGGTTATCTTTTTGGTACTATTAAAGTAATCTGGAAAAAATATATTGCATATTATGAGTACTGCTTGTATTATACCAGCCTCCTAAGTAGGAACAAAGGAACACTGAAAGAGAAGCAGAAGTGGGAAAAGATCTCCTGGGTTGGCATATCCTGTCTCCCGCTAGCACATCACATCATATAATTCCTTTCATAAATATAAGTAATCTAAACCTCTGTGTCCTGTTGAATTTGAAAGAAAAACATTATTCTAATATGTCTAGAGATGACTAAAATAAGCCAATAATAAATATAATTATGGTGAATCATAATAGATAATGTGGAGATGTTGTCCTTAAAATCGCCTTATTTTGAGGTTTTCAGGAAGAATTTGTTTTGTTCTGTTTAGTTGTCATTTGTTTCTTTGAGTGTGCTTTGTTGAAGAAGTTCAAATAACTTAGATCGTTTCCTCTTTCGTAGCCTCACACAAGAACAAGGTTGTGCCGGTGCATGTTGTAGGTGCTGGGACACTACGGGTTGTGGATCTCTAACTCCTCTCTGTGGATGTCAGTTGAAGGCTCCTGTAGATGCAGGCTGGGGAGGTGTTACCTCCACCCCAAGTTCCTGCTGGGGGTCTGCAGCCTGTGCTACCTGCTTCAGGCCTGTCACATGAAGAGGCAGCTGATTCTCCATCAGTCTCATTAGGGGACCTTGCAAAGCTAATGAAAAGTTTTCTGTGCATGTTTCAGTTATTTTCAGGTCATACAAAAGATAAAACCTATTTCACTTGAAAGTGAAGAACTGTTCAGCAGACCTGATCTTGTTTCCATTGCTACAGTACCCCCATCACACCTGAACAACAATTGAATTATTCACCATAGTGTTATCCCGTTCTCTTAAGCAAAATGAGTGCATATGCATTAATGGATTTGTTCAGCCCAGGCAGAAGTACCTGACATACACACATCCTGGGTGTCTCCCCTTGCTGCCTTTTGGTTGCCATCTCAAAGTACCTGAACTGCGTGTCTTCAGGAAGATGTTCTCCAGGAGCTCACCAAAGTGCTCCAACCACACCTGGAGTGCATGGGTGATGGCAGTGCAGTACATTCAGAGTGCTGGAAATCTCTGCAGTATGGTCAGCAGGTCCTCAGGACAAGTTTTCTCTGAGATCTCCTGCTACAGAGCTGTGCTACTACTACTACGATAGGTAGTAATCTTCATGTCAGACAATGACATGAAGGCACCATGTCCACTTGCTCCAAAAGCATCACCTTCAATTCTCATCTGACCGTATAAATGAGCTCCTGTTTTCTCATGAATACTGAGAAACAGACATACTACCACACAAAGTAAATAAGATTTGCTCTTATATATCCCAAGTATGGGATTTATTTTAGGCTATAGTAAGGATTTAATCTAAAAATATTTTCCAAAAAAGAGAGAGACACAGCTGGAAAAAAAAAAAAAATTGTTAATTCCTCAACACCTCGCCTGCAGCATTCACTTTCTTCCAGCAGAACCCCGTGGAATTTAACAACACAGTGGCTGAAGAGCTCTTTCAAATTATAGAGAGAGCAAAATAGCTTCTGTAGTGTTTTTTCCTAGCTTGTTTTAGCTGTTTCTCTCTTCCCGGTTGAAACTGCCTGAAGTGAGACTAATCAGCTATTCCTCCAGAGAGAAAGCCAGGCGACTGGAAATAAAAATAATAAATCATGGCATTTTACTATAAAGAAACAGTATACGTAGAGGGAGTGACTTTTACAACATTATATTGCTATCTTCAACAATAGCGAGCTAATAGAATGAGAAGTTAATTTGAGTAGGATGTTTCTAGCAAATTTTCACGCAAATACTGCCACGTCTACATGCACATTTTCCACTTCAAATTGAAGTTAAAAGTTAGTTTTTGAGAAAGGGTTTTATCATTCCTATTTGTTTCCTGTATTATAAACCTTAATTAATGGAGATTACTTTTCTTATACGGAAGAGCACTGCAAGGGATGCAGTTTATTAACAAATGGGCATTTTTTGCTATGGCAAATTAGAGATACCAGTTACAGTGATTACCTTTTTATTCTGGTGTGTACCGAAGCTGAGATTTCGTCTCAGCACAAGTTATTTTTCATTTGGATTTCTTTAAATGCAACTTAGATGATTGGATACATGACTGTTTGAATAATTGTGCTCTTTTTTTGTTCAGCTACATAATTTTCAGATAGTTTTCTTATGATTTACTCCCATGACCTAAACAAGAAAACCACCATCTCAAACAGCGGTATTCTTTCAGCCACTTGGCTCCAGATCCTAGTGCTTTCTGTATGTTTGCGCATTTTGTATCACAGCAGAACCCAACATCCACAGCAATGCTTAACTTTGAACAGGACCAACACAGAGTTTACTTAAGGCATGTAATGATGTGAGAAGCATGCAGTATGGCACTGTGGTGTTTCATACACAGCATGTGGTCATAAAACTGAAAGATTGCTGTAATGTAGGAGTCTGAAAGGTAACACAAATGCTAAATTCAGTATATCATCATACACTGTATAGAACTATCTTACAGCTTTTCACAAACCAGATAAATCCTTCACGAACTGTCCCAAAATAGAAACAGCAATAAGAATCAGTGAAGTTGTCAGCAAGGTTTCTTAAAGGAATTTTCACACGTTTCTCCTCCAGGAAAATGTTTCTATAGCAAATATTTCTACAGTAAATTTCAACATTTCCACCGTCTATTAAAAATAAATAAATAAAAGATTTAGTAAGCCATAGTTTTTAGGAGTACTTGAGGCAATGAATATCTAAGAAAAAAACCTTCTTGCTGAAGTTCCAGCTTAACAGAAGTCAAATGAAGTCAAATGGCACTGCCCTCACTTTCCCACACTGCTGGGGTGCTCCATCCTGGACACTTCTTGCCTAGTGCATGAAGCAGCCCACCCCACCGAGCATTTCACTACAGGCTGTTTCCAACACTGAAGTAAATACTGCCCCAAACCACAGTCCTTTACAAGCATTATTCATCTCTCTCCCTGTGTGCTGACACACCTGTAAGTCAACAGTAATTGTGTGTATAGTGTGTTTTGTTGAAAACTTTGTAGTAGCCCACTTCAGAGTTTGTCACAACCAAAGCGGCTATTAATTTTCCTGTGCAAATGCATCATTGTTCTTGATTAGGCACTTCTGATGTTGGAAGCGTATTCAGACTCCTAATTTGAAGAAAATCAGGTAAATTAAAGTGATGGAGGTTTGTTAATATATTGAAATGAAATGTGGGGTTCGTTTCCCTACTGGAAAGAAGAATCAAACAACTTATTTTTAAGAGCATTATGAAAAATATTTTAAGTTTTTTTTTTCCAGCAGTTGTCTTTTAATTACAAACAATTCAACACAGTTTTTCACATCAAAACCCATTTAGGATTTTTCTTGAATTTAATAAAATGGGTGAAAATATTACATTTTTACTGCTGGACTTCTAACTTTAATCTGTTTAATCATTTGATTATTAACCTTGATGTGAAAAGTGACAGAAGCCTTTAATGGCTTAGTAACTCGGAGGCATCCTAGCTTTTGAAAGAAGTTCATAAATGTGGCTTAAAATTGATATACATTATCTTCAGTCGAATAGATGCCATATCCTTGAAGGATAGGGAAAGCAGTTTAAACAGAAAGATTCTCTGTGGAAATGAAATTTTGCTTAGAATTGTTTATGTTTTCACATCTCCAGATGTGTTGCTTTTCCCAGCTGATATATTCCTACATAGTGCTTAATTATTTTGGCATTCCATTCAATCAGAGGACAGAGCACAGGCTTCTGCCGTTAGAAAAAATGTATATATATATATATGTGTGTGTGTGTATGCATGTGTCTGCACTCTGAATTCTATATCTGAGTCCAACTGAAAGGACATTTTTCTGAGCATGCATTTATATGCAGCTAAATTATGCAGCTTCTGTATTTCTTTGTTTGTGGATGTTACTGCTGTCAGTCTCATGGTGCCAGCAGTATGCTCATCAGGGAGGCACTTCATTTTATGTCTGTCTCCCTTTGCTTTGTGACACAAGTGATTTTGTGCTGCTAACTGAATGCACGTACTATGTGCAGCTTCTTCCCTTTGACACTTTCTATTAGTAAAATGCTCCTGTTGCATTTTTTGTAGTCCAGGCACTGCTTACACTGAAGTCATGACATTCAGCCCTGTTTGTCTCTTCTCTATAGGCCCCTAACTTTTACAGAATGCAACTTTCTGGGCTGGTTTTTATTGCTTTTATGCTGATCTTATTGTTCTCTCCAGCCTTGTATTTAAGTCCATTTTATGTCTCATCTTTTAAGGCTCCTTCTGGTTTTGAACCAGTTGATGGTTATAGTGTTTGAATAATAAATGCAATTTGTCAGTTCGAATAAAAAAAAACCTTCAATTTCTATATATTTTTTCACATTACTGTTTCTTTTGTTGTAAATCTTGGCTACTTGCTCAGTCTAATGATCTTGATCTTTATAACTTTGTCAACAAATGGGATGGTCAAACAGGCTCTCACTGTAATACATTTTGCCTCTGAAGAGAGCTGTGCTCTGTGCATATTTGCTTCCCACTTGGTTCAATTTGTTGCAGTGCATTCTCAGTCTTTTAAAGCTTCACTGTCAGCTCCAACACTACAACAATTTGTTCTGCTTCCTCCCTCTTTTTTAATACATGGTGTATCAAAAAAGGAGTAACAATGGTAGCATACACACTGATCTTTCATTTTCCTTTTGACACGGTAGTAGGGGCCTATTTTCTTTTTCAATGAAAACATCTTTAACCTTAATTTGCTAAAAGCTTCTGTTCACTCTTGTAGTTTACTGGGTTTGTTTTAATCTATATTTTCAATCTCATTCTATATATATATATACATATGTAGGTATACATACATATATGTATAGTATATATATGTATGTATACCTACATATGTATATATATGCATATATGTGTGTGTGTGTATATATACACACTACTATATATATATATATATATAAACATATATTCATATATAACTGTGTGTGCACCCAGGGAATTTCACACCATCATGTCAGTGAATGCACTTCATCATCTGTCCAAGAAGAGGACAGCAAAGCTGAGCAAGGTCGGGGAGACGAACCCTATAAAAAAAAAGTCCTTGCAACTCTGCAAAGACATGGATGAAACTGGACCAGTAAGTGAGTCAGTTGGTCTGCAGGCTCTCATTTAAGAAGGCTCAGGAAGGGGTAAGTCACTGCAGCATTAACTACCTGGGGCTCACACGCTAGCCTTATGGCTTTGTCTCCTACTGGATCTAAGCTCCTTAGCTTCCAAATAGTTTTTTTTTTTTTTTTTTTTTTTTTTTTTGTATGTCTTGCTAGTATCCTCTCTTATGTTATTTTATATTATTTTAAACATGATCTCTGCTTAGGGTTTTCACTTCTGTGGTCAGCAGTCCACACATACAAGGTGATTGTGTATCTCTTCAAGCAGGATTGCAGTGTTTTGCAGTACTACGTGTACAAGGGCTGGGACACTCATGTCTCATGCCATCACTGACTGTGTTTTTACAATTATATATTTACATCAACCTAGTAAAAAAGAAGAAGTTGGTAGAGAAATTCTTCTCTTTGCTGTAATTTCACTCTTTTGTCCAAACTAAGGGAGCAAAATCATCAGTTGACAGCTTGCAAGTGGCCACGTAAAGTTGTGATGCTGCTTAACAGAGTGCTGGTAGAAAAAGCGGAGGTAGCCAAGGGAGATTTTAGAGAAACAGGAGCCTGAGGGCAGTAGTGTTTATTTTCCAGACTGAAGAAAAGACAAATATATTATCCTATGGGTTGTAAAGGTTGATTAATACTAGTACTCCACTTCCCCTCTCCGAAGTGTACAGGAAACGAGTTTCTGGAAGCCAATGGATGTTTTCCACTGCCTTCCATGACTGGGCCACAGATAAACGGTGATTCATGGAGCCACTTACATGGTAAATGTGAAAAATGAAAATGACCTATCCATTAACTTAATCATCATTCCACCCCTTCTCTAAGGCAAATAAAGTGCTAGATGGAGGCAGATGTTGTTGTAATTGAGGTCTTTTTTCTTATTTGAAGGGACCAATTTCTAAAGGTCATTGATGGAACTTGATGGAAATAAGCCTTTAAAGTGTGAATATTGATGGCTGAATAAAGTGAGTCTTCAGAAGGAAGACTGCAAAAAACCATAACTATTTTTAAAAAATTATGGGTCAAATTTTTCTCTCACTCGGGGCACTATAAATCTGAAGTCATCTGAAGAAATCATTGACTTCAGTGTAAATGAGGTTGCAGCCTTCCTCAATGGAATGAGCTTAAGATTTTTATACTCATAAAGGAGAACAGAATAAAATTTACTATGATTTTGTCACAGCCCTGGTAGAAAGGAAGATAAGAGATTATGATTGTCAGACATGCTTAAGAAGGTTCCTTTTTTCTCTCCTTGGACGTGTCTTGCTCTGGTAGCCCTTGTTGTACCTGGCAGGGATGTGCCCAGTGTGGCAGAGCACACCACTGGCTGCCAGCCATTCTTTGTATCTCGGGTGTCCTGCAGCTCCTCTTCTGCAGTGCATCATTTGGACAACCTACATGGGCATAAGAAGGAGCTCTGCGACACTTACTTCCCTATAACAACCCTCAACATTTAGTACTTTTGGTCCTAGAAAAGGCACTGAATGAACGTTTGAAGCATTGATACCTTCACTAGTGTTCAGGCTGGAAGGGAAACAAAAGCTCAATTACATTCAATTGCTTTTCTGTTACTGGATTGTCCTCTGACTGGGTTTGCTTTAATTCTTTGTTTTAGTTCTCAGTCTTATGATATGGCATCAACAATCTTATATATATGAATTGTTTTAAGGTATTCTTGGAAGTTCAGAAACACCTTTAGACACCACCTAGAGCTTTCCTCTAAATAAAAAATTAGGCAGAGGTGAGCTTTTGTTTTAATTTTGAAGACACATTACATCTAAATATATCATAATTTTTATATTTATTTTATGACAGTTTTTATTTTTAGATATACCAAAAAAAAAAAAAAAGGATTCTGTCATTCAAGTAACATTTTTGCATAAGAAAAATTCCCATACTGAAATAATAGTAATCTATAGTTACATGCATATTTATTTTGTAGTTATATTGTTTCTATTATGCATTTTAATATATCACTGTATTTTATAAGTACATAATTGATGTGTTTATATAAATCATATAGATTTATAAAGATAAAAATAATACCTTAACAAAATCCACAGATTTGTAGAACAAATGTTTATGGCTGCTAGAAACTTTTGAAGGATGTCATTTTTAATTCTTTCCTGACACAATCTTAACTGTCATAGTGCAAACAGTCCTACTAAAATTCATCTCCTTTGGACAGCTGGTATGGTGTGATACCTAGCAGATAAAAGAAATCAAGGAGAAGATTCAGGATAGCCCAGAATACAGGAGTGAGATATAACACATCACAGGTAACAGTCTCTCTTAGCCAAAAAAATAAAAAAAGGGGAGGTCAAATAAGTTCATCCTTCTGTGTATAACATATAGCTCAAATACACAGCTCCTCTCCAGACAAATGGAAGATAAATTTACCAACATCATAGGAAAAAAGGATGGATCGATGACGAGAATTATGCAGCATGATAGCAAGCTCTAGTACCGTAGAAATGGAGAGCTGAGCAATAGAGATGTTTTAAGTAGGAAAATCAGGGGGAAGCTGGCAGGAGAAGGGATTGTCACCATGACAAGGGGTGACAGCTGGGAGGATGCTAGCTGCTGTTTGGCATGCCTGAGGAGTGCAGACACAAAATTAACTAGGCAGAGAGACGTGCACAAAAGAACAAGATTGCTGAGGAAAAGAAGTAAGTCATGGATTAGCGATCATCCAGTAAGCAAAACAAATGCAGATAAAGTTCAAAAAAATAGAATCTAAAAGGAGCATGTACATTGCAAGGTAGATTGCTGTGTGGGTCAGACTTGGGATAACTCTTGGGCCTTCGTAAGGCAGGAAAACTATAATTGACTTTAACCGATTTATAGGAACTCTTCAAAGACAAATGTAAGCAGTTGTTGTTTTCATTAATGTTTACTACAGAACACTGCAGCCTGGCTCTGGTTTGATTCTTAGAGGAACTGTATGCTGCTAGTCTTTCAAATAGCAGCAATAAATAATCCCAAGTGTTTATATAACGCAGCAGTAGGTAGCAAAGACCATTTTTTATTAGTACTCCAGTGTTCCTCTCTATTACCATAGTATCTACACTGCACGTAGCTACTAATACAGTTACGAAAGACACTACACATCACAGAAGTGCCTTGTTATTGTTGTGCCTGGTGCCCAGTTGTTGTTGTTATGTTTGGGTTCTGTTGTTGTTTTTCAAGTTAAAAAGCTGCAAGGAAAAATCTTCCACAATTTCTCAGGTAACAATTGTTTTTCAGAAACTCAGTTTTCCTAATTAAAATTGCTATTTCCAAGGTAAATAGTCTTTTGTTTAAGGAAAGAAGAATAAATTTTGAATAAATAACTTTTAGAATTAAGCAAAAATAATTCTATTAAATGTTGCTTTTTGTTAGTAGTCTGGTCTGGATAGACTTACATGTTTTTCCTTTCAGACCTGTAAAAGCAACATGACAAAACTAACTGACTTCTGGAAAAAGGTTCATAAATATCCCCCCTTTACTACATTGATCATGTTTTCATGCAGAATCTGATCAAGGAGCACTCTCAAAATCCCTACATTTTTACAAGTTTGATTCTGATCACTAAAAATGATTTTTTTGTCCATTTGTATGTACAAATTTCTTTACTTTCTAGCTGGTGATGTATTTTTCAAGCCTGCCAGGAGTCTGACAAATATGGGAAAATCAAAACAGAAAATTAGATTCAAGGATAGATTTAGTAATGTCATAATTTTAATCTGGTCATAGTTAAAGCTTCCCATTACTTCAAAAACTAAACATTATTTGGTCTGATCTTTCTGCCTCAAAATATTGCATTTCAGTCACGATTTTGGTATATAATCACCAAAACTTGAACTGAATTCATTGAACAGCCTGCTAACACAACAGATAGTAGAAGAGCAAGTAGCAGCAGCTGGCAAACATTTGTTAATTTATTAGGACATTACTAAAATTGTTTTCAGGCACCTGAATAAATATTGGCAATATGGTTTTGTTACAATTCTGAAAATTTTCTCTTTGAATTGAGACCACGCAGTGCACACACATGACTTGGGATAAAAGTACCTGTGTTATCACTCAAGTTATATCTGTAATTTGAAAAGAATATTTATCCTTCCCAAAGTCTGTGAAGCATGACTTGTCTTTATTATTATTATCAGGCTTTATTGCTGGACATTTTCCATTGACACATTTATATAAATTCAAATACAAAAATGTAAAATGTTTAACCTTCTATTCAAGGCCCATGATTCACTTAGTGTGTACAAAATGCCAGATAGTTGTCCATTATGTCCTCAACTCTTCCAAATTTCCCTGCCTGTCCTTCACACCTAAGCCATCTGTTTGTCATTTCTTGGCGGTCCCCATACCTCTTTCACAAACGAACCATCTGCTCAGCGCCTTTAAACTTCTATTTACAATACATACTCTTTTATCTATTTTACAACTCTTTGCATATGTCAAAATTTTAATTACATAGTCACATATTAGGATGTCATCAGCTCAGGGGGCTTTTTCTAACAACAGTGTCTATGATGGGCTAGGAGGCATTTAAAATGTGTTTTATGGCTCACTGCTATATGATATTTATGAAAAGTGCAACAAATTTTGAAGTGAAGAAGCAGATGATGCATGAAGTCAATAATTGTTCCAAGACACCCCCAAGTGATTGATGTCTACATAATTCCATAAATGCTATTGCTTTATTAAAATACAATAACAATATTAATTTATATGAAAATTCAGTTTGGCTAACAACTAATGCATTTAAATTTCATATAATCTAATGCAGTCCGATCTCTTGTTTGGCTGGAAAGAAAAAGAAGTTTCTTTATAGAAATTTACTACATACCTCAGGTGTTATAAAATATAAGCAGGTAGGAAAGGTTTTTATAAACATTATAAATGCAATTAAAATATCCTTGTCCTGAACAAAGAGGGCAAAACTGATTTTCCTAGATGCAAAACAGCTAAGATAATTAAAAAATACCAGTTATGGTACAAGTGCTGTATATACATACATAATGCATACATACACACAAAGCATTTGTTCACCCCTTTCAAATGGAGTTTCATCCACACAGATGCACACTTTTCATCTATGTTGCTGAGCAATGTTACCTGTTCTTTCTGGATGAGTGTGCTTTGTTGATTCCATTTTAGGACCCTGTATATTTTGCATGGCAATTGCGACAAGACATAGTGTTAGAAGAGAAAGAAGTGGAGGATCTCTTGCCACATGGTCCACAATATAAATGAAAGAAGAATAGCCGAGCATTAAACTCAACTGAGCAGAATGAGATTCCCTTCTGCTGGCCTTCAAGGGCTTTGCCTTTTGCCTATTTTGTTTGCTTTCTAAGGTATGAGGAGTAGTCAATCTGTCTAATCTGTCTGTAGAAAGGAAGCATACGCAGCAATTAAATCTGATAATACACATAAAGTACATTGGTAGAGAAGTGTTTGGGAAAAAAAAGAAATCTTGAGAGAGATATGAAGAGGTTCAATAGTAGGAGAGAAAGGGCTTCCACTGCAGTGTGTGTGATACGAGTCTGGTTGTACCAGGATGGATCCCAGCTGAAGGGGTGGCTCATTTGCAAAGGCTGCAATTGGCCTTTTACACAACCAAGATAAGCTATAGAAACCTTTGCTTCCCCATTTGCTTACAGGGAGGACACAGAAGTCCTATAGAGTAGATTCTAATCAAAACAACATTGATTAAGTACAGAAACACTTGCCTGTATCTAAATGAAAAACCTTTGAAATGGCTTAATTTACTGTAAGTACAATTCTAGGAAACACTCATTGAAATTCAGCTGCTTATGGCAACTACATTTCTAACTGAGCACAGAACCACTCCAAACCACTTGACAGTAAATTGATCTGTGAATGTATTGCAGGTGGCTTCTCCAGGGTAGACATAGATACGCGCATGTCTGAAGACCAACAGAAGACCAGCTGGTGGGATCGTAAAGACAACTTTCCTACAAATGTTACAGGCACAATACCCGGAGTAAGTATTTACCCCCATCCCCCCCCGAAATGATTCAACTTTAAACCACTCCATCCTCAGGACTCCACAGCCAAGTACTAGACATACATGTGCAGCTGTAGTGTGGCCCTGTAGACATTTTTGTATGTCATTTGCTTCAGGACAGCTGGGAGATCTAATCCCATAGAGAGAGAATCAACAACAACTAAATGGCATCAAGGAGAGTGCATCTCTCCCTCTCATTTCCATATTATCCCTTGGCACTTTGCTACACTCAAAAGACTTTCTGTGGTACCAAACACCCCAGTATTTCTGAGAGCAGGGGTGGCTTTGCTGCAAGGTAGTGAGAAAAATCATGTGTTTTGATATTTCTTTGCCTCTATCTTGTTCTGTGCACAGAGTGATGCATTTCTTTGTGAAATTTTATTAGCTTGACTAGAGTGAGCAGCTGTCCTAAGTCTAAAATTACACAGAGTATTGGAGAGATACCAAAATAGCTATTCTAAGCATGCAAATGGAGGAGACAATCCCACCTTCTTTTTTAATTAAGGTAAATAACTAAAGCTTGGAACAGCTCTAAAGGAGCCACTATACTTTAATATTTGAATTACCCCCTTCTCTTTTAATTGCACCTCTCTTTTTAATAATGTAGCTTTTGAGATCACAGACATAATACTGATAGGAATTTGAATATCTCCATCTAATGCTATTGTATACATACCGGCAATCATGGCTTCTTTACAGAAATTACAGAATCCCAGTTCCTCATTATACTTTTAAAAATTCTTTAAAAGATTGTCTATCATGATCCCTCAATTTACCAACTGATGTTCTGCTTCCTAATCAGGCCTACACAAATTAATGGTAACAGATTTCAGTCATCTCCAGGCAATGTAATTTCTCTTCTCCACCTATTCAAACAGCAGGGATTGTACTCATAATGCAGATCGATCAATACTACCTGATTTAATACCCTATTTTCAGTTGCTTTCAAATCCTCAAATTTAATCATGCAGCCTGAAGGATCTGCTACATTGTTTTGGAGAAATTTCAATTTTTTAAAAAGGCATTCATTTTGGAAATGAGATCGAGGAACAAGTTATTATATTCTTTACATGAAAGTTCTTATAAATTTTCAGCTGAAAAGCTTTAATGTTTCTTTGTCTTTAATGAGTGTCTTGTAATGCTTTTTAAGCTCTTCAGAAGTTGATAAAGAATAGTAGACAGCAAAATGTATTTCTTTCAGTATGGAATTGTTTAAGTTACAGATCCAAATAGAGAAAACTCATTAGATAATAACTCTTCCTGTGGTGTCTACATTGGTTACATCAGTGCTTTTTGTAGTGTTTCAGAACCAGCAAAACAAGAGTTTAGAATCGATTGATCTATATTTTCTCACCAAAGTTGACAAAAAATATGATACTCTGTGATATATCTGTTCTTTTTTTTTACTGCATATATACAATGAATTCATACATATTTTATGAAAACCTTTCACCAAAGGCTCTTGCAATCCTATAAAAATGCTTGTTTGTTGTGTTTTCTGAGACACAGGAAGATTGATATTTGGCAAGATGATGGACTTCAAAAATAACTTTGGATTCTCTGACCTGCTTCACTAATGCATGCTGCTGTAAAACCAGGGCGAGTGAGAAGTGTGTCAGATGAATGTCTTGGAGATGTTTGAAGTCCAGCTGTTAGACATGCTTCTAAAATTCACTGGAGGAGCCCTCCCCACATCCAAACAGGGATCCAAAAAGAGGAGTGACAGGGGGGTGGAGGCAGACACTTTCTGCCATTGCACCACAAAAAGCAGGGGCGAAAGCCGATGGCCAACATACCTTTGCCATGTTGAGGAAGCCAGCAGCACCTCTTGCCCACAGCACCCCCCCCCCCCATTCCTCTTGGTTTTGTGGACAACCTCACTTTTCAGGCACTAAGCATAGTCCCTGGAGCTGTCTCCTCCCCGACCAACCCACCACACTTGGTGAGGGAATGCACCAGCCCCCTCAGCATAAGCATAAAGGATAAATCTGTGCTGTAAAAGTGCCCACCTCTTGTGTACTGACAATTCCTATCATAATTTAATCATTTTCCCGCTTTCTAGCACTCTGTGATCAGAGGGAGATGCTTGCACCATTTGTTATTAATGTCTTTTCCATCCATTCTATTTGCCACAATAGCTCCATCATCAATAGGCTTGAAGTATGAACAATTAGATCATGATTTTCTTTAAACATGCACAAGACATCACAAAAATCCAGCTGTGTGAACAAAGTAAAGAATCATCTTTGAGAGCAAATGTTGTTTGCAATCTTACAATTTGCAGACTAAAAATTAAATGACTATTTTTATCCTCCCTTTTCTGCTAGACACTAACTAAATTTGTCAAAGTAAGCACGCTTAGGATTAAAGTTTTATTGATTTTTTTTAAAAGGCAAACTTCAAATATGGCACATAAAGTTTTTGTAGCTGCATTAGAGTGCAGAATGCTTCCTGACTCAAATTCCCACTCCTGCTAACTCTTGTTCTGGGTTAGGGCTTCCAGTTCCAGTCTCAGTGACAAGCTTCAATCCACTGTAGCTACCTGGCTCGTGGCTCAGTCTGGGCCACCAAACTTACGTGCAAATGTGTTCTTACAGGATGGAAAAGTGTGAGGATGGTCCTCAGCATGGGAGAAGGCTGCAGTCATAAAGGGAAATGGGTTTATTCAGTGTTCAGTCCAAAAGGCTTCTGTTGGGATAATTTCCATATTGTTTTTATCCCTAGGTTTAAAAGATGACTTAAGACCTTTTTTTTTTTTTTTTTTTTTTTTGAACTTCCAATGGCGTTGTTTTTTATATCTGTGAGCTGTCTTCTATTCCCTTCTTAGCATGCACCATATCACCATATGCAAATTTTGCAAATTGGGATTTTTAATATGAGAGGAAAAGCAGAAATGTTTGAAGAACTGCTGTTTTCCATGTCTTCCAGTAAACTGCTTTCTGAAGAGGTTACCACCAGCTTTCCACGAGTTTCTAATTCCATTCTCTTTAATTGAAGAGAGTCCTATGATCTTCATTTAACTAGGCTATACTGGGCACTAATTTTTAACTCATTTGCCAAATATGTCAGTGGCATTCACTGCTTGAGGTGTTTCTTGGGTTCCTATGAAAGGATTGTGTACCTAGTTTTATATTACAAAATTCAACAGTTTTTAGAATATTCTGATGTACTTACAATTACACAGAGAAGTAATTGAGTATGAACTATTGCTTTTTGTCTGTGACTACAAGGGAATGAAGCAAAAGAAGGAGGTCCTGGAATCTTGTATTTTGTACTCCACTGAGTACAGCTAAATCCCTAAAAACTTCTGTATGTCACTGAAATTAATTATGTGGGATCTGTGACCATAACTGCTAAGAGATCCAGGAACAACTGTAGCAAGAGGAAAAATAACCATTTTATGGAGTCACTTCATAAAAATAGGAGTAACTTTAATGCAATCCAGAAAGATATACCAGCCTACAGCAGCTGGTGAGACATCAGCTCCACCTACAGAAAAGGCTGCTCTATAGCTCTTATGTAACCGTGTTGAACAGAAACCAAACTTTGGCACCTGCAGTAGGCCCTCTAGTTCAGAAAGATTACCTGCCTATAAGGAGGTGCAAACAAGCAGCAGATTAAAGAGGCCTGCAGGGAATTACTGAGTCCTATGCAACTTCTTATAGGTGAATTTTTAACAGTGACAACTGTTAGAAGGTACATTAATATGTAAAGCATGAAAACAAAATTGGCATGTCTTCTTCCTGAAGCAATCAGGATTATTCATATTTCTATTGCTAATTGAAAATAAGAAGAAATAAAACACATAGTCTGCCCAGCAGCATCACGAGCCTCAAATGTCTCTCTAGTGGTGAGTATGATCTGTGGTGCCAGCTATGCTGGGCTGGGCAGGGTAAGAAGTTTCCCATAAAATGATTACCAATGTCAATTAAAAATTTTGCACTTGCCTCTTAGTTTATCTGAAACTGAAGAGGGCTGCTTGCTCGTGCAGTCAAAACATGTCATATGCATATTCTCACACAGAAAGCAGTAGAGGCTCTAAAGCCTATCTTAGAGTGTGTTTGATTTTCTGGCTGCCTTATTTGTTTACAACAATGCTCTTAAAATTGTCTCTACCATCTGTGTGGTTTCTAGTTGTTTGAATGAGAATGAGATATTAAAATGCCATCCAGATGTCTAGATGCATATCAGCATTAACATATTATGCAAATTGTCACAAGGATAGTTTTTTTTCTTCTTAAGCAAAACAATATTTTTAGACGGAATGGAGAGAAATAAATCTGTGAAGGATGGCAAGAAAATAAATGCACTGAGAATATTCAGCTGAACTTTTCAATCATTTTTATGAAAGGGTTAGGTACAAAGTGTCCTTAGTTGTTTTGACTATAAATCTATAGAAGAACAATTGGATGAAAACATAATAATAATAATAAAAAAAATCCTGATAATGCAATGAAGCACCACTAAACCTGAGGATCTCATAAAATGAATTCAACAAAGTGCAATATAAAAGTTGCCTCTGTGTATTTATCTCATGAGAACAGGACTTCATGAACAATGATAACAAATATCTGTTGGCTGCTAAGCATCCAATTTTAAGAAACCTTTGGCTCTTATTCTACCAATGTTTACATTTGGAGATCAGAGCTCAGAATCAGCAGTGCAAGATCAGAATTGTGTCTTCATTGTTCTCAAAATAAGAAGTGGCATTAGAAAATTAAGATAAATGTCTTTAACTGAAATTATTATTATTATTTTTTCTGGGACTTTGATTCTTACAACTAAGAAAAAGCATGATGTCTGTTAAATTTCTCCTTAAAGTTAGGCTGGAAATTTTCAACCTAAATTTCCCTTGCAATTTAATAGTGGAAATTATCCCATCTTCTCCTTGATGACAAGGAGTACTCTTCACAGCCTTCCTCCTCACAAAGTAAAGAGCTAGACCTATCCAATGTAGGTTACAACAACCTTTCAGTCATGTGAAGGCATTTCACCTTCCTCATCATCCTTTTCCAGACAAGCTCAGTAATTTCAGTCTTTTCTCATGGTTCAGGTTTCCTGAAGTTCTATTTTGCACATTGTCTTCAGAATCCCCTTTAATTAATCCATATATCTATAGAAGTATTGGGCCAAAGACAGGCCAGAGTAATCCAGCTGTGGTCGGACCAATGACTAGGCTTGAAGAATTACTTTCTATTTTAAATATACTATCCCTATTTATTTATCCTGATTTGATGGCTGCTTTTCTATGTTAATGATGTTCCTAGCATCTCCCACCATAACTCCTCTCCTACAGGCATCTACTGCTGCTTCCCTATCCATAATCTGTTACTTTATCACTGAAAGGCTTTAGGTTCGCTTGATATGGTTCCTTCTCAAACCATCCATGCTGTTTCTTACTTACCATCTTTTATCTTCTGAGTACTTAAATAGATTGTCTGACTATTAATTCTGGCATCTGTCTGGGCACAGAGTGGAGTATGATTGCTCTGTAATTCCTCAACATTTTAATAACATATTACATTTAACAATAACCATTTTTTTTTTATTATTATTTTTTTCCCTCTCTGTTACCAGTGGCATATAATCTTCACAAAGGAAGTTTATTATGTGTATGATGAGGGCTTAATCCACAAAGAAATGAAGAAAGGTTTGTACTTCAGCTGCTACTGCAGCTACTCCTGAGCAAGGACAGCAGTCCCAGCATGCAGTGGATCAATGATAACACAAAATTTGATCTTTAATAAATAGGCTGAGAGTCCTGTAGTGGAAACCATATGCACGAAATGTTATATATAAAATCTTATATACATTATAGCAGAATATATGCACTCTCCCATCCTGAGGGGGGTGAAGATAGATTTTCTATCTTTCAGTTTGTTGCATTTTCCTTTTTTTGCTCTAAGACCACCAGAGACTTCTAATGATCATTCTGAAATGCCAATCTAATGTCACAAGAAAGCAAAAAAAAAAAAAAAAAAAAGAAACCTAACCATATATTTTAGTTCCTTCAGTCATTAAAGCAGAAATCGTAGCCTGGTTGAAAAAAAATATTGCTGCTCTGAGGATTGCTAACTATTCAGAGAATAAATCTGTTTGTGGATTATTAACTGCAAAGTAAAAGCCTATTTGCAGTGTATGAACAATAGCTGCTTTTTATATTGGTGTGTTTTGAGTGTCTGCAGCCAGAGATACAAACATTTGTAAACAATCCATGCATACAGCTTCATTTTGAGTTCCTGAGAGTTATGCACTGACGCCAAGAGGATAATAAATAGACCGCCGTTTTTTTTTAAAGTGGGTTTTTGCTTGGCATGCAGGGAGTTTTAGTAATTCTTCTTAAAGCAATAGGGTTTTTCCTTCTGCACTGCAGTAACTGAAAAACAGGAGATCCTGTTGGGGAAAACCACCAAATGCTAAAAGTACAACCTTACTTACAATGTACTGAAACAGGGGTCCAAACTCACAATAGCCCCAGTTTGGGCACCTCAAACATTCAGAAATGACCTAGCAGAAAAAGTTCTTGAGATATGGCTTTGGAAAGAAAACAGTAACAATCACTTCCTTGATTATAGGCTGTCCTTTCCTCCCGGATGGTAGCAAGTCCTTATTTACAGTGCAACGTTAGTCCTTATGTACAGTATAACATTATCCTAAAACTCTAATTAAGTGTAAGATCTCTGAGCTTCTGTTGTCCAGATGTAGTAGAGGATGCATGTGCTTCTCGCATGCATTGTTGCAAGTGGAACAGATCTCTGCTGCCGCTCTGCACCCGGGAAACCCCTCGCAGTACTGAAGGCCAGACCAGCTGGTTTTCAGGCATGCACATGGAAGTTTTAATTCATCCTCTCACCAAACCAAGGCATGAATGACTCATATAACACATTCTAGGTTGTAGCTGTTGTCACTCTTCTGGCTTTTCTCGTTCCTCTCACACATGCCGGACAGGCTGCATTTCACGCGGGTGTAAGCACAGGCTGTGCTCTCAAATGTTCTCACATACGCAAGAGTGTTTTAGCGTGAACTATTTTGACACTTCCAAGAATGGCTAATTATGCACATTTAGAGGTCTGTTTCAAGGCTGTACCCAAAACATATTGATCTTCCATTGACTCTCGTTGCCCTTAATAGACTGGTGGGCAGTCAGGCTCTTTCTGCCTCATTTGATCTCTGCTGCTTACCAGAAATGTGATTGCTTTTCCAGTGGAGATCTGGACACGTTTTCATTTTGCATCTTTCCACATTACCTCAGTAGTTGTTTTTGCCGCAGTTTGAACCTTCTACACGGAGTGCTTCAAGGGAAATAACAGAACTGTATCAAGGGAAATAAAAGATTTGATGTAATCCTGAGACATGTTTTAGTTAAACACAGGCAATTTGTCTTAGAGCAGTTCGATATCAGGATGAGAGTGCATGGTCTTTGTATACATGAGACAGTATCATCTGTCCTAAAAAGCAATGAATTTGTTAATTAAAGCCAATCAAGTGATAGCAATAATTTTACTGGCATGTTAAGAAATAATTATTTTTTATTTGAGCCTCCGTCCTTCAAAATGACTTTCCTCAAGCACTTGGTAAGTGAGCTTCAGTTGCACAAAATATTCCTAACACACTAATTTTAACTATAAATATTTTCCTTAAAGTTACTTCTTAAATGCTTTTCAATTGCTATATGCAGAGGTAATATTAGCCTTTCTCAATTTGCAGTATTACTTGTTTGTATATAACTGTCATCTGCAGATACAATATCTGGTAATTTGCTCTCAAGCACCAATACTTTCTCAAAAGAAATACTTTTAAACCTACTCAGAAACATTTCACAGAGGAAAAGTGTTGAAATTAAGTTACTACATTATTTATGAGTGTTTTTTTTTTCAGCCCTATGCAAAACAAAGGAGTATTTTTAACCCATTAAATCAAAACTCTGAGAAAAGTGGTGAAAGTGTATTATTTTCTTGGCATTATGGAAGACTGCCTAAATTACTTTCTAGGCCTTAATTTCACATGGCAGCTGTCAATAAGTAGCTGTGTCTGAGTGAATGGATGATAAAACCATGTGCAATACTCTGCTTTTCAGGAGCTGTAAAATTTAGCTTTTTTTTTTTTTTTTTTTTTTTTCTGAAATGCATTTGAGCACTGGCTTAGCTCTGCACTGCAAGATGCCTTCACAGGTTCATAGTCCTTGGACCATGCTGACCTGTGTGAGCTTTTCAGCCCTACAGGGAAGCATTGCTTGTGGTACACATTCCTTTCAGGACTCCATCTCTGCACCATGTCTGCTAGCCTGGCAAACAAGAGGTCTCCTGTACATACATAGGCAGTTTGGATGCATAAAACTATAGCTCTGCCTGTACTGATTGCAGCTCACCTCACAGGAAGGGAAAAATACAGGACTGGTAGCTCCTGTACAGCCAGGAATAGTGGCATTGCTACTTGAATGTCTCTCCTCTTTTAGCTGTGATGTCTGTGTCTTTTGCTTCAGGTTTCACATAGCATGGCTTCTTATACATCGTTCTTCTTCCCACTTTAATTTTCTCTATATGTAGTTGTAACAAAGATATTGCAACTCAAGAAATACAGCGCAGAATGGAAAATGAATTCACGTGAGGCATGCAGGTACACCTCACTGTATAATTAATAACATAGCTTCCTGCCCGCATGTGAGACTTCAGAACTGATTAGCTGGCAGCTTTCACTGCTGTTCCACCATATAAGAAAGTATGGCTATAAAAGAGGATTCAGCTTCACAGCATCATATAAGCTTAAGTTTCATTGATAGTAACAACATGAACAAGAAAATGTGAGATGTGGGGAAAATATCTCAGGGTAAAAAAAAAAATAAAAATAGGAAAATAATTCTTCAAACCTAAAAACAAAAAAGCAGAACAGCCTACCAACTGATATAACAAATTTCTAAACTGAGATTGCAAGGGAAAACACTTCAATCCCACAAGAAGCAATTAGAAGATCCTGTGGAAGTAGTGCATTAAAAAGATGAGTCTCCAAAGGAGCAAATTGCTTTTTCCATATATATATATATATATATATATATATATATATATATATATTATTGTTCACGTGGAACCCATCTGACCGTGTATTCTCTCCACAGAGTATGAATGTTGCTTTCCCCTTTCTGGATGATTATCTGTCCTCTATTGTAAAGAGGTATGAATAAGCAAAAGCTTTCAAGGCTGCTGAAAAGGATGAAGTACTTTTTTATTTCTCTTTGTAGAACACAAAGCCTGTAGGAGGGAAATTGCAAAATATTGTTCTTCTCTAACATGCTTTAGAGAAATGCTTGGTGTATTTACTCATATCCCACCTGAAACAACCCACAGAATCGTTTAAATAAATAAGCTTGCACTGCACAGTAGGTTTTTACATACACGGAGTAGGGTAACGAGAGTAATGGAAATTCTCTCTTCTGCAGAGTGGATAAGTCTGTGCTTAGACTTTTTTTTTTCTTTCTTTTTTTTTTTTTTTTTTTTCAGTTTTAATCTGAGAGTAAAACTTTCCCATATTGAGTGAGTTTTATCTGAAAGAGTTTGAGAATCTCATAATCCAGGGCACTTAGTCCTTAGTTTTAGACACTTTATAATTTTCTAGACTAACTCACATGAGGTTTAAAATGTATATGTCATTGTAATTCTCCAGTAACAGTCACTCTGAAGCTGAAAAGACCTTCATATCACTGAATCTGCTATCATACCTTTAGTGATTACTTCTCTTTCTTGGAGGTAACTGGAGGCAAATTACAATCTAGGCTAATAGGTTTTATGATCAATCAACTCAAAGGCACATACCTGTCCTATTAATAATGCAAATGTGATAGGATTATTGAGTTATGAGTAGCTTATAAAGAAATATTAACCACTAATACATTAATTAAAGCTGAGAAAAGTATTAATTAGCTTTGATGCTGCTGGATTACAGAGTAGTAGATAATTTTACCAAGGCCTGCTTGAATTGATTAGTGTGATCCCATGCTGTGCACTGTGTTTCCACAACAGAATTGATTTATTTTTTTTTTCCTCCCAGATGAAGACAAACAGCATTCTGAACCACATTCAGAGGCATTTCTGACTAAGCTTGGTTAGGTAAGTAAATAATAGAAGTGGCCTTCTTCTGCCCTGAGTTTTACCAGTTTTACCTCATGTGAAATCTTGTAACCACTTTAAATTTGATGTGACTACTTCTAGAACAAAAGCAAAAGTAGAATAAAAGGTTCTGCATTGTCAATGTACACCACAAGGGTATAAGCAACCTACGAAAGTGGGATTATTCTCCAGTATTCCTGGAATGCTATGTCCTAAACTGATCTTCATGTTCTGTCAATTATATTTATCATGAAACCGTCAGCTTTGGCTTTTCCAAATTACAAGTGAAAAAACCCCTCAGTGTGATAGTGTCTACATAGGCAAATGCCTGTAACTCATGAATAGTACTGAGCTGTTAAAATGAGGCCGTCAGTATCCATAAGCATTCAACTTAACAGTGGCAAAATGCATCTCCATACTCACATGAAAAACCCAAAATGCTGAATTTTGTGTAATTCAAACATAAATTATATCTAAGTAAACTCAAAAGCAAAAAGATCACAGCTAAAGCATATTAGTTAGGCAACCATGCACTTCTCAAAGATGCTCAGATAGTACCATGATGAGCTTTCTGTGATGCATATGAAAGCCAGTTAAATTACAGTTGCAGAAAATTTACAAATTAAATTAAATTAAATTAAATTAAATCAAATTAAAATTTACGGTTACAGTTATAAAATATCACTGGCAATCACTTGAAGGAGATATATGTGGTTAAGTAATTTATGCAATAACTGAAAAATTGTTTCTTATTTCTTCTCCTTTCATCTTGGAGGGATGAGGCAATAGTAATACATGGAAAACTTTCCTAACATGGTAAACACTTTAGATTTCTGTGCTGGTAAAAGTAAAAGTAATCTGGGCTTCTCAGCATGCTGGCCATCAATGAAAACACTAGTTAGTTAGGGTATAAATATTGGTCATATACTTTATTGCACAGGTTTAACATTTTTTTTCTATATCTTTTTAGGAGTTCAAGACAAGCCTGTGAAAGACCGCGAGATGGTTTCTAACAGTATCACTGGCCTAAGTTGACATGGTTTCATTTCACTGCAAGTATTGAGGTTTAGAAAAGTTCTTCAAGATTTGACCCGAGTGAGTGTAACACAAAGATGATTATTCTCAAGTTCTGAAAACAGTCTTAACTGAGGAAAATTTCAGTTTCCTCACATTTTTTCCCCAATTGTAGATGGCTTATTATCGCTGTAATATTATTTCTCTGGCTTCTGAAATAGCCTTTTCATTTGTAGCACTTCACTGATGGTGAATGGCAGTTGTCCATTAACCATTATCTCTTCTAATTTTCTGTGAACTAATTGTAAGGAGTATAAGAAAAGCTATTAGGATACTGGAGCACTGAGAGAAAAAAAAAAAAAAAAAAAAAAAAAAAAAAAGAAGAAGAAAAAGAACAGGTCAAGATTACGTTGGGTCATCACAACTTACAGCAATATTTCTTTCAAGAAATGTGAAGGTCTAAAAGTCAATTGTTAAAAATAAGGCAGAAAAACACCTGTTAATATAAATTCAAAAATCAATAAAAACATCCAGTTTGACAAGAACTTCTATAGAAATTTCTAGGGAAAATACTTACCTTATGACATGACAAGCATCTTTATTGCATAGGTTAAATGAGACAGTAAAGGGAAAATGTTGCTACTGTATTGGAACGTACTAAGACAACTGAAGAGCAGACATATCCAGGCACAAAGATATGAAAACCAGAACCAAAACCAAAACAAACCCTACTGGAGTTGATAAATGTAATGCAAAGCTGATATTTGAAGAAGGGACCATTTATCTGACTAATATTTTTCAGAACTTTGAAAGAACTAGAAAATAACATTATTAAAATTATTGCAGGTTACGAGTAAAGTAATTTTACTCATGTCTGCATTACCTTGACTAACCACAGCAGGAGATTTCTTACAACCTTAGCTGATTATGAATACAAATCATCAGGTTTATATATATCACTCACAGTTAAAAATTCATTTTTGATAGCAATGAATAGGGGTGGTGAAAAATTGTAAATCAAAATATGTACGTGAACAATGTCCTGTTGTGTTGTGATGAAAAGGTAGAAATGTGTGAGTGACAGTTGTGGGAATTAGTTTTTTATATTTCCTGTCTTTCAAAATTTAGACTAATAGGTGGATGTAACATGAAAAGATAAACAATGATAGAAAAAAAAAAAAATAAGGCTGCTTTGGTCGCATGTAGCAAACAAGATATAGGCATCTTTATAAATCAAATCTACGGCTAGAGCACAGACGGATTAACAGGTGGAGAAACAACAGATGACATATACAATACTGATGGTGAAGAAATATGACCAGGTTGAATAGTTTGGACAAGCTTTAATTCAACATAGCACACTTTTGAAAATTGATGGCTTTTAAAATACCTTAGGAATGATTCTGTTCTGCCCATGTTGCCTGCTGGCACCCAGGACTAAGATCTAATCCATAACTATTGTTGGGATAATGAACACTAAAGGAGAACAGTTGCTCATATTCACTTTGCACCCATTTGAAATGATTGTCATGATCAATTACTCAGGTTGTGGCTGAAATCGGTGACCACTGAGGGGCAGTTAGAGTTGTCCTGACTATGCCACATGCTATTTCCACAGTTCTTGATTCACCTCCAGATCAGAAGTTAAAATGTTAAATTACTTCAAGCAAAAGGATTCATTGCCATGCAGAGGTTCCCACTGCTTAGGTGGGGATGGGGGGAAGTGTATTGCTGAATTCCTTGTGGATGAGGCCAAAAACAAATGTTAGCCTTGGATTAAATTAAAGGCAAGTAAACAGAGCAGCAGAAGTATCAGTCATAATAATGAAGGTGGAAGTAGATGGCTTTTCCAGATTGGTAACCTTCATCAAACAAATGCAGGATGAGATCATTTGAACAGTCTGGAAGAATTATGGAATGAAAAATAAGTTGAGTAAATCAACAAGCATGTCAGGTGATACTCTGCAGTGAAGATGGAGGTTTCTTTTTTAATTTACTGAAAAGGTACATTCTATTCTCACAGGGATGAAGCTATAAGGACCCACTGCCAAGAAATTCTGCTGGATACACAGCTCCACCCCCTCACCCAGGGGACTATTGATGTGTTTGCATAGCAGAACTATTTATGAAGATACTTTTGTGCAAGATATGAGTGTACATACATGTGCACAATTGTCTTTAGTGATAAAATAATTGCCTAATATGCAAAATTGATAAAATCAGAAATGTGAGCAATGCAAGAAATGAATCTGAATATTCAGGGCTGTACCCTTTTTCTCCTTTAAGCTGGTCAGAATACTCTTTCTGTAAGAAACTTGTTTGCCTGCTCCCCAGGCTGTTAAAAGGCAGGATTGATTTGGGCCTTAACCTATGCAGTTCCAGCTGGGATATTCAGACTGTGCAGGCAGTACCTGAATGATTTTTGAAAACAATAGTATTCAATCACATGCAATACCGAGTAATAGTAGGAAGAAAGAAGGGTTGTGATTTATACCATGTGTCATGATGCCAGTGGAAAGGGGAAAGATCTACTGAAGCCTCTTTGTGAGAATAACACTGTGCTCCAGTCAGCTCAAGATTGTGTCCCAAAGCGTGTTTTGACCAAGGGAAAATAAAATAGTCATATAGACAGGTGGGTACCTATAATCCCATCAATGACAATATAATGGTATACCAGAAAGGCTTTCAATCTTTTTAGACTTGTACATCTGTTTCTATCACACCTGCCCTAATTTTGCCCCTTGGTCAAGTTTTGAAGCCTCTCCTGACTTCCACACAATTTAATTTTCTATGTAGATATCACTAATATTTTTAAGCTATTGTTCATCTGCTGCCTAGACTCTTAGACATCTAAGTCTTCCAAAATAACTGTACCATCTGTCACAGTCTAAGAATTACCATTCTAGTTATCACCAATAAAGGGATGGAGTCATTTGATACAAAATTTATGCATAGCACCAGACACCCATTCACCCAGTATACAATTGATTCTGCCACTGGGGGATTTTGGATAACTATTGAGTCAAAGGCTGGGTTAATCATATGCATAGAGGGCTAAGAAGAGTATATTGGAGTTGTGTAGATATTTTGAAAGGCTTGGTATGAATGAGCATATGTGAGACGGAGCAAGAATCGTTTTTTAATTGGTGGTGGAAAAATCAAGCTGTTATGGAGCAGTGTGGGAATGAGGGAGATAGGTATTTATTCCAAATAATGGATTATACCAAAGCTAGATTTATCTAGAGTTTTCTACAGGTGCAAGGCAAGATTTAGCACTCCATGGTGAGCGTGGCTGAGGTGACCGCAGATTAAAGCACCCACACTGGAAGAGGAAAACAGCTGCTTTCCAAGCCCTACCCCAATGAGTTCATGAAGACTTTATGGCAAGTTGAACAGCTTCAAAGAAACACCAAGAAGTCCCCCCTGCTCGTAACCAGTGGCCTAGTCCTGGGGGAACAAGCAGAGGTAAGAACCAAACCCTTCTCAGCCAGGTGACAGAGCTCAACCCCAGTCTGCCTCTTTGTGGGCCAGCAGCACAATTAATCTCCTTCTAGGTGAGAAGGACACAAGGTGCTGTGTTTTGCATGAAGTCCAGATCTCACCATCTATTGGCTTGGGTCCTTCAGGCATGGCAGCTCAGGGAATGCCAGTTGTGACACAGGCTCATCTGCTTGGCCAGAGCAGCAGCCAGTAACTCCACGGCTTGGTCATATCTGAGCAGAGGTTTTGAGGACGCTCATTTAAGCATTCACATCCAAAATCACTGTTACAGAGATAGAAATACTCTAGTGGGTCTAGCCCATAGCACTAAACAATATAAAAGTTGCCTTTTCTGTGATGCAAATATCATATGATAAAAACCAATATAACAGAAACTGCTGGTAGACAGTCTAAGTGGGTTAATACAGTTATTATCCAAGCCTTGCTGCAAGCTGTGGACTGATATTTTCCACAATCCGCTAATTGTTCATGAACATCCAAGATAGCAAATTAAACTAAACCCATTTTATCACTCAGATTTAATGATTTTCTGCTGGGAAATGTTCAAAAATGTCCTTCTTTGAAATACTTAGCTCACCAGCAAATTCACCATCAGTTGTTCATTTCTTCTCCACTGAAGGTCACTCTGAAATTTTCGCATTTTCCTTTAAAAGGTTTGTATATAAGATGACCACTGTGAGCATGTAGTGGGTTTACGTGGCAAGGTTTTGGTAGCAGGGAGCCATAGGGGTGGTTTCTGTGAGAAAGATCTAGAAGCTGCCCCATGTTTGGGAAGGGCCCCATTGTTTTCCAGATCCAAGCCAATAAGCGATGTTGTTTTGCGCCTCTGTGAGAGCACATTTAAGACAGGGAAAAAACGCTGTGCCACACAGCAGCCAGGAGAGTCAAGGGAGTGAGAGAACAGCCTTGCACCAAGGTCAGTGTAGAAGGAGGGGGAGAGGTGCTCCAGGCGCCGGAGCAGAAGTCCCCTGCGGCCTGTGGTGAGGACCATGGTGAAGCAGGATGTCCCCCTGCAGCCCATGGAGTACCATGGTGGAGCAGGGTTCCACGCTGCAGCCCGTGGAGGAGACCACGGTGGAGCAGGTGGCCCTGCACCAACGGAGGCTGCCGCCTGTGGAAGACCCCTGCCGGAGCAGATTCTGGGCCGGACCTGTAGCCCTTGGAGAGGAGCCCACACAGGAGCAGGTGACCTGGCAGGAGCTGCTGCCCGTAGGGGAGCCAGGTTGGAGCAGTTTTCTCCTGAGGGTTTGGACCCCGTGGTACGGACCCATATCTGGAGCAGTTCTGAAAGAGCTGCTGCCTGTGGGAAGCCCACGCCGGATCAGTTCATCAAGGACTACATCCCGTGGGTGGGACCCCACAGCACAGGGGACGAGAGTGACAGAGAAGGAGCGGCAGAGAAGAAGTGCTGTAGACTGACCATAACCCCCATTCCCCATTCCCCTGCGCCGCTCGGGGGGAGGAGGTGGAAGAGGGTGGATGGGGGGGGAAGGTGCTTTTGTTTTTTTTTTTCCTTTGTTTTCTCACTTCTCTCGCTTGTTAGTTGTAGGCAATAAATCTTACTATCTCCTTATGCCGAGTCTGTTTTGCCCGTTACAATAATTATTGCATGATTTTCTCGTCCTTATCTCAATCCTTGAGCCCTTTTCACATATTTTCTCCCCATTCCTCTTTGAGGAGGGGGAGTGAGAGAGCGGCTGTGGTGGAGCTCGGCTGCCCACTCGAGCGGAACCACGACAGAGCACGAAGAACTTTTACTTCTCCTTGAGCTTTTAGCTCATAATGGTGTTTGAACATTGTAAGCCTGTGAATACTGTAACAAAGTGAATATTCAGATCCAGATATTTCAAATCCAGGTGAAGTGAACTTGCTGATTAACTCTGTGAATGAAATTAGTAGTTCAGCAGAGGTTCTGATGACAGCAAAAGAAAATCTGTCTTAAAATATAGTAAAACCTGCAGGAAATACAAGGTACCTGCTGAGAAATCAGCTTTCTCTTTAGCTATAACGTTTAATCTTTTTGACTCTTGCCTAGTTTTTCGTCTGGGGTAGAGGGAACGCAGGTACGGATTTCACAGTGCTGTCACTGCCAGTGAAATGTTCATATTAATCTAGATTTGTATGCTGTATAGCTGTTGGCAACGAGGACAGTTAACATTCCACTATCACTTTCCCTTCAAGGATACTGAAGAGCATTAAAAACATTAAGCTTTGAGGTTGGTAATTTACTAATGAGAACACTGATTCAAAGAGAAATTAGAACCTTAATCTCTCATCCATTGAAGCCAATAGAAATCATTTTGTGATTTCCTTGGGCAGACTCTGTGTAGCTTGTAAAAGGTCACAAAAGAAATCACAGAAAAATTAGACTGAAGTTCAATAATTTTTTGCTCATCCAGTAAGAGAAGAATAGCTGCCCCTTATGCTATGCCTATGCCCTTTAAATCTGAATCCCTTTTCCTTAATGCCGTTGAGAAATATTCCAATAAATTTAGATTTCTAAGATCACATTTCCGTGTCACCACCAGCTGTGTGCTGTAGCAGAGGAGACATGGAACAACTGATAGCTTTGGAGCGCTATTAGTTTTCATTCAGGCTGAACATCACAGCTCTCCTCCACGAGATCCAAGCTGGAGCCTTCCCTGGTGGTGGATGCTGAAACTCCAAGCAGATCCTGGAAACAAAGATCTCTTGGACAAGTTTCCTAACAGAAGAAGCATAAAGCCAGTCCCACCAAACTGAAGAACCAAAGCTTTTGCATCCTGCTTGCATGCTCACAATTACATTAAGCATTTTAGTACAATGGAAAGCCATACCTCACGCCACATAAATGAAATTTCCAAATTCTTGGAAGTAGCTAAACTTCACCAAAAAGCTATTCCATACTGCTGAGACCTTTCATTGAACTAAAGCGTCTAGTTTTCAGGGTGACATAATGACATTGAAGAAATCACAGTTAAGTTCTTCAAGCCTGTTGTCTTATAGATAGTATTCTCAAAGGCCTGATCCAAAGCACTGTGTAGTCAGAAGCAAACATTTCAACTTGGGCCTCATGCAATGTTTTGCAAGATCCTCCGTCTCTGGTAATAATTCAAGCAGTTTATTACAGAATTTCATAATGCAATATGCATTGCTTGTGTGGCTAGCAACCTTTATATCAACAGTGTAGATAAATGCCAGTACTGCTATCATAATACACTTCAAGTGAGGTAAGAAATATAGTGCTGTATTTACAAATTTGATCCATTCAGGGCCCAGGGCTGTAGCAACTTATATATAGGAGCATTTATGCACAAAACCACTGGAGCATACACATGATTATTTATCAAGGTGGTCTACGTGTAGTGCTGGTATTATGCATTAGCACCTACTTGATATAACAGGAATAAACATTTCATGAAAGTACACAAAGGACGCTGGAAAGGTGTATCACAAACAAATTTATATAGTGAACCCCTGGAATATTTATGTTGTACATTCCACATAAAGTGTGTGAGAGCTAGCCATGTAAAGCCCTCCCAAAACCAGGTAAGAAGGACAATTTTATAATGGTGATATAACTGAAAGAGCTTTCATTGACTTTAAGTACAAACCTTATATTTTCTATTGATGTTCCTTCAACTTATGAATCCCATAAAGATCATTCCACACTATGATAGAAAGAATAGATGCATTTCCATGATATGCAGAACAGTTTTAAACATTTGCACTCATCTGGATTTAGCAAACTGTAGTGCGCAGTGAGTGGCAGATGTATTGTTCTGCTGTGCCATATAAAGTATTATTTCAGATGTTTGAAATAATGCATATAGTTAAAGGTTATGGTAGAATAACATTAAAGAAATTCATTGTTTCTTGGCCTGATGGTAATATGAATGATAAAAAGGTGATGACTATTATAGCCTTGAAGCATTACAGTCATTTTGCTATGATAATAGTCCTCAGATTTGGTTATAGCCCTAATATGTTACCTGAAAGTTAAAATCAGATTCATAGGTCTGTTGGCACATAGTGATTACTTATTGTCTAGGATGTAATTTCTAAAAGAAAAGGAGTGTTGATCTTGAGGATAAATCCTGGTTTCTTTCTTTCTTTCTTTCTTTATTTTTTTATTATTTAATTTTAAGAGGAGCTAAGCATGGAGTTTTTATTTCAGAGAATGAATCAATTCAGGATTGTCATTTCTACCTTGAAATATGCCATGATGAATACCTCTCCTGCTCTATGCTTTTATCACTCTTTGTACCAAATTATTATGGACCACAGGCAGATGATATTTCTGGCGTTACAAGCAATACAGCAAAGCTGTCAAGTGACCGAGAGCTTCAAACCTGCCCCTGCATGATTTGAGAGCCTCGATGGATTGTTTTGGTTTTACTTTTGAGATATTTGGGGATATTAAAGTGCCCATTACCACAGTATTAGTACTTCACCATCCTTAACACTTGCTTAATCCATCAGTTTTAGAGTCCCAAGTCAAGGACTTGTTGTCAGTGAATTACTGCTGCCAATGCAATGCAAACTGTCAGATTGCAATCTTAGTCATAAAAAGGTCACATAATAAAGCACATAACAGAGGAAAGACTGTAATAATTATTGTTTTCATTGTGTATAATATCTAAGTACATACTAAAGCTTAGTAGTAGACAGAAGAGCTGTGAAAGTAAAGGCATTTCTTTTGTATTTCTGATTCTCTCTCTCTGAACAGAAATAAAAATAAATAAATTAAAAAAAAAAAAAAAAAAAAAAAAAGATAACAATAATGTTCCAGCCAAAGCAGAGCTGGTTCCAGACAAGCTGAGAAAGAAATGAAATAGTGTCACGATTATGACAATGCAGAATAGAAATTCAATATCTGCTCTGTAGTTTGTGTTCTGTGTTTCTTTAGGGGACTAGAAAATGTTTGATTAAAAAGGGAGTCATGTTCATGGGGTGCATTACTCATTCCAGATTTCACATTGTAACTCAGGCTAGTCAAATACGTTTTTTAGCCCTGAATCTGTCTGATATCTCTGTATTTCTAGAGCTTCACACAAGCGATTGGAAATCAAACATTCACAAGAGATAACACAGTAAAGCATTAAACCTAACGGATTTTATGTGTCCAGGGCAATAATTGATTTTGTGTTATGCTAACCTACTCTGCAGGCTTAAGCAGTGAGGACAGCTCCATTTCATAGGGTAGTCTATGAATTATTATTTTTAGGGTTTTTAAAAGCACTGAGGCAATTTACATTTCTATTTCCTTTTTCAAACATTTATATGGATGAAGAATACAGGGAACACTTGTACAGGCAATGGAAGAAATTCATCCCTCAAGTTTTCTGAAAAAAAAAAAAAGAAAAAAAGAAAAAGTGAAGTAAGTAGAAAAAAAAAAAAAAAAAAAAGCAAAATGTTAAAAGTACATTATTTTTTCAAGGGAGAAGTTATATGTTTATTCTTTCCCTCTCTTTGTGCTGCCTGCTTGCTCTATAAGCTGGCGAGGGCTTGATGGTAGCACAGTGTGAGCAATTCCTGGCATTTCAGAGTTTAAAAACAAACAAACTCTCGTCTGAGCACTATATTACCAAAAATGCATCAGCATAATGTCACAGAAGACAAATCAGGAGGGAGACCCACTCCCTTCTTGATGGGAAGGTTTCAGAGAACAGCTACTTCCCCAGCGTGTTGGTAGAAGCAGTATCTTTCTGGTTAATGCTGGAGTAAATAGTCCCCTGAAACCAGCACATCTATATTCCAAAACACTGCTGTTTTTTTTAAGCACATATTTTGATAAAGTAAGGAAATAAGTAAAGTGTTGGACAAGATGCCTACTCTCCATTCCAAGGTACATAGCCTTTTCTTTCTGCTACGAATTAATCTCGGCCAGTCAGCAGAGCAACTTAAACATGTCTCTCTTAGTTTTTGGGTAAGCTCCCTAAACCACAAATAAGGTAGTCTAACCTGAACTGCCCTCAATCTTCCCAGGTGTTACTGTCTCATTTAAATATGTTACACCTGAAAAAGAGAGCTGCTTCTGTGGGCAGCTGCTGGGGCACTCAATTAAAACAGGAACACCAGTCATATATGCTATGCCAAGTGGAAAACCATTAACTCCAGGATTAATTCACAAGATAATGCCTTTTTGCCTACCGTTACCAGGAACTGCCATGGCCCGGTGCCTGTTGAAGTAACAGAATTTCTACTTCAATAAGGACCAAGTCAGACTGCATGTGGTCAGAAGCCTCTTCTTCCAGGTAGTTTTCAGTGTGTATTTATGGTGAGAAATGAGTGTCGCTTTCTTTTTTTCACATTAGGACTGCTGGGCTGAAGAAAATGGGTATAACTTTTCTTTTAATTCTATAATCTTATTATCCCAGCTCCAATAAAAACTGATAATGAAATCTGAGGATATTGAGAACTTGGATTTTTTCCATTAAATTTAACTTGATATTTTTTTCAAGCAATGTGGTACTTACTATAGTCCAACTCTTTTTAAGACTATCCAGGGAAACATAAACCCTTGCAGCGAGCCATTTTCTGTCAAAATTACATCTGACCTGCATATTTTTGCAATTCTCTGATGCATTATACAGTCAGATCAGGTTGTTCCTTGACCAGTTGTTCACCCCTATCAATTGCATTAGCATTTAACCTGTCAGTTTAAATTACAAAGGTAACAAAGGTTTAGGAAGGTTACAATAGATCCAATCTTACACAGAAGTGTAGAAGAATAATCTTAAATCATCCTTCAATTCAAGTGTTATTTTTTCTCCTGACATACATATACTCACCTTCTAGAAACATCACTGTACCTGTGAGCAGCTTTTTATGGTGAGGAGTACATGAGATCAGCAAAGCATGTGATATAAGAGAAGTACCTGCAATAAGACAAACATGTATAATTTATTTGAAATGAGATTATATCTCCTGTACCTTTTCCCATTTTCTCTTCTGTTCTTTATCCTTTTCCATTGTTAAATTTTCTCTTCTCTCTCCGGAGACTTTATTCTTCATTGTATCTGATTAGTAAATTAGGTCATATTCTGTAGTCTCATAAGCACTTCATTCAGGGCTGGAGTCCATCATATTAAATTTTTATCCTTTAGAACTTAAGATACTGTGGCTTGGAGAAGGAGAGCCCAGCTTCTCCTCAAACTGTCTGTCATCCTGTGTTGCACGCTTACATATCTACCACATCAGTTTGTTTGGTTTGGGTGGCTTCTCAAGTAAAATGCCATCAAATACACATAACTCAAGAATGCAGAATTACTATGATACCTCAGCAGCTGGAGTAAATGTGAGGACAGTTCCTGCTACCTGCTCAGTTATTTTCAGCCTATAATGCCAGCGCACCAAGACAAAATGCATTCTCTTTTAAGCAATTGAATATGTTTGGAATAGTCTAGAATCATATTCATTTGGCAAGGGATCTTTCAAATCTGTTTAATGTGTGTATAACATGAAGGCAAAAGGCATTCTAGTGCAGGTCCTGTGGGTTGGTTCCAAGGTAGAAGGAAGATCTGCAAAATGCTGCCCTCCAGCACCCTGCTGACCCCAGTGCTTCAGGAGAGCAGAGCAGGAAACCACATTTCAGCTAGCTCCCAGAGTGTGTTTATGAACAATGATGTCAGAACTGCAACTACAGGTTGTCTGAATACAAAATCTGACATAATTCCTATTGCAACTACCCTGCCTGTCTCTCTGTACCCCTCCCAGCATCAACGCAGGTTGTGTAATAACATAAAAGCACTCCATAGACTTTTGCAAGGCTAAATCAGCATAGCATGAGCCCCAAATGCCACTTTTTCAAGCAACAGGGAAAAACAACCAAACAAAAAATTACAAAAGCAAAATCCTAATTCTGCTAACTTGTAAATGCCATGGAACTTCCTTCATATTTTCTTCCTTTTCCTACTAAGGTGAAACAAAGGGCTTCTGCCAATAATATTCATATGCACAAAGCTTGCATCAAAGTCATTCTGTCTTTTGTCTGCATGGAAACTGCATCATTAAGATAATAAAGATGCAGTGTTAAAGGTAAAGCCAGATTGTGGCTGTTACTGAGTTCAGGGAATGCTGTTGCATATTTCTTGTAATATATGTAAATATTTTTAAAATATCATTTCCGGTGTGTCCAGAATGCATGTTAAAAAGGTTCTAAAAATAACAATATCTGGCCATATATTAAGTTTTAGCAATAGATAAGTGCCGAAAATAATATCATTGGAAAAACATTTGAGGCATATATCTTTGTATGCTTGCACAACTACCAGCTTTACCACATGCAGCTGTGTTGCATTAGCTGTGCCATAATGAATGTTTAATAAGCAGAAGGGAGGAGGATGGCCACATTTGCAGAGTGCATTCGCTGCCGGAGTTGGGATGTGTGGGTTCCTGCTCCCTGGAGGCTGAGCAGCTGAGAGGTGAGGCAGAGCTGGGCACCAGCAGGGCATTCAATAACTGAAATTGTCCAGATACGTAGATATCTTATGATATACTTAAGATATATATATATCTTATGATATACGATATACTTAAATGCATAACTTATTTAAGATCATCATGAAAATCTGTTGAGTATCCAAATACTCATTACAACCCAGTACCAGTCAATATGGATTTCCAATGAGTGTTCAGAGCCATACAGGCATCAAAAAGACAATCTTCACAGTAACAAGAATGACTCAGACCTTATTGATGTAACCCACAGTATTAGGCTCTTGAGCAAAGACAGGTAGATTACTCTATGGTTCCATGCCAGGTTTTATTAAAGAGTGCATTGGGAATTGTCAGACTTCTGAAGTCTGCCATAATATCTGTACACTCAGAAGGCTCTTATGGCCTTTACCCAGCAACTCGTATTCTATTCTCACTATACATAGAAAAATGTTAAAGAAAGAAACAGAAGGTGATGTGATTTCCATATTCAGTGCAACATTCACTGCTTTACAAACACAGCTGCCTATTTTGCTCTTCCTTGCACTTGGGCAGAGCTAGAATTTCAAAATTTTTGACCCCATCACACCTGCTGTTTATAATGAGACCTGTCTCAAACCTATCTTAACTGGACAGCTGCAGCTATTTCTCCAGAGGAGGCTCCTTTGCCAGACCTGATGGGGAAGAAGTCCCCTAACAGTGTAGCAGGGGACAGGATGGAGCTGGTGAGCTGATTCACCCAGCACACAGATTTTCAGAACAGATTTCCTGGTGCAAAGCAGTACAAGAAAAAAAAAATAAAATAAAGTTTCATTTGAGGGTCCTGCTTTATAATTCTACCTCCCCCGATGTACATATATTTTGAAGTAATTTTGTCATTTTTAAAGACTTTTTTTTTTTTCTTTTTGAAGAGCAGAACATTAAAATATCTAAAATGAACTGGCTCCAGATTTATTATTTGTTGCTTCACTGTTTTTTCCCTCTTTCACAAAATAAGCAGTCTTCATTGTGGAACAGAATATCCACTGCCCCCAAGTGTTCTCAGGAGCACAACAGAGAGATAAAGTTCAATCAGGGAGGTAAAAATACGAGCAAATAACAAAACCACAGACTTTCAATCAGGGCTAGTATTCATGTCCCAACAGCCACAATCAAGCAGCCAAAGCTAAAGTTAATTAAACATTGGTCCTAACCAATGTTTAACTAAAATAAAATAAAAATACGCTTTTTCATGAGTTCACATACCGAATGTTCTGGGGCCACAGATCCTGGCTATGCTGCTCTGATATGTTTGGGTTGTCAACTATAATGTGAGTATGAGGACACTGTTCTGTCTTCTAGCAAAGAATTGTTCCTGGCAGCAGGAGCCAAATCAAACCCTTATTTCTATAATACCCAACAAAATACACTGGGTCTTTTCTGTGGGACAATTTATAGGGTTAGTGCTTTTATTTTCATAACATAGGATATTATGTCAGCTTTTCACTGCTGGGCAATATACAGTCCTGAATAGCCAGTACTCCATGAGATGATCTCCAAATGCTATCAGTTTTCTTGCTGCTTCAATGCTGACATTTGTTCTGCTGATATATTGAAAAATACAGAGAAACGCTTTGTGGGGAAATTCAAAATGTAGTGAATAACGTTATCTGAGTGTCCCACTTCCATGATGGTCCAAAAAAGAAAACTTATCCAAAAAATGGGAATAGCAAAAAAACATTCTACTCACAATGGCAAGTGGAGACTTGCAAAAGACTTTTGAAGAGATGAGAGACAATTTAGTTTGCAGAAATCTGAAAAGTTGAGTGAAAAAAATTCTTTAAGGAAGGAAGGAAAGAAGGGGGGGGGGGGCGGAGGGAGGAAGGAAGGAAAACTTCCCACTTTTTTCTAGTTCTTATTCCAGATGTATTCTCAATATAAATGAAATTAGGTCATGTATTCAATAAGGCATACATGCACTATTTATGGTATGCAATCAAGCTTCATGCTGCAGAATTCAGTGCCACTGTCTATCATGAAGTCAGACTCCGAGGCTAAATAACTTAATATCCTTAAATTTTGTACCCCCATATATTCATGCTTTGGAGAGCAAATGCCTGAGCTGAAGGCTCCAGAGTAATCTGTTTGGAGTTCTGACCTTCCTTTGAAGTATTACCAGTATTTGTCACTGTTATATTCATAATAGTAGATGAGATTTAACAGTCCTTGTTGCCTGTGTTATCAAAATGCTTAACTTAAATGCAAAATGTTTTTTTGCATTTTTACAGACATCTGGTGTAATTCAGATACAGGATCTTTGTAGTACAGTGGAGGGAAATTCTTCTGGAGCTGGGAACTCTGAGAGTCCTGGTACAATCCTGCTGTGTTCATGTATAACCAGGGAACTCCACACAGCTACTACATTGAATCCCTGATTAAAAATGGGAACAGAAACGGAGATCATTTTCAGTCTGCACACAGAAGACTATAAGGCTCCACTGGGCCAAAATCCCATTTTAGTCTTCTCTATGTGTTCAAATTTTGTGGATTTTCTTCAAATGCATACATTTAGTAACTGCCACCCTTCCCTGAACTGCAAAGAAAATATGGAAAATAAAGTATGCTTGATCACAGATATCAGGATCCAGTAATTAAATGATTGTTTCCAATGCTTACTTCATGATCCCAAAATTCATGTCATTTAATTATGTTCCTAATACTACAGGAAATCCTAAACACCTGTAAGATTTATAGAGCCTCCTTGCACTGAAGTTCAGTGTGAGCTGGTAACCTAATTTCTGCAGATTTTTCCAAAGCACCCAACTGTAAAATTAGACAAAAACAAATAAATACTTTAAAAGTAATTTTAGGTGTCTCAGTTGGTGCACGCCTATCAAGTCACCCAAAAGGTTTTCTTCCCTTAGTCCCCCAAAAACTACGGATAAAGATTAAAAACAAAAACAAAAATAAACATGGACATAATCAAATTTACTCCATGTTTGACAATGTTCAGAAAGCCACTGCAGGCATACCACAGGTACGCTGCTTGTATACATGACAAAGAAGTTTCAAACTGCTATAAAATTGTATGGGGTTAATTAATTAGGGGAATTTTATACCTATTAAATTAACCAATACAGAACTCAGTGTGAAACCCCCTAATTCAATCCCAATCATCTGTTTTTATTTGCTTTGGGAAATGTACAAGCAGAAACTACGTCAAAGAAATCAAATAGCAATACCCTTGCTGCTCTGATATATGTCTCCATCTGATAGCTTTCCACAAACTTAAGTGATTTTTTTTTTATTTTTTTTTTTGGGGGGGGGCGGGGGAAGGGAGGGGAGTGTCAAATAAATAAAACCTCTGTATTTAGACAAAACCACTGCCTTCTTGGATATCATCTCTCAGAGAAATAAGAATAATATTGGGGACAGAGAACTGATCAATATTCCCTTTAAAGTAGAATGGTTAAGTGCACTAATTAAATTAAAAAGCCTGAAGTTTAGATCTCAACAGCAAAGCAGACTCTTTGTCCTCAGTAGGGGGTGTTCCCCCTAGGTGGGACATTTCTGTGCACCCTTCTGGACCCCTGACACAGACAGAAAACCCTGAGTGGGCCAAACCCAGCAGGAGTTAGAGGCCCCAGCAACTCATCGTCTGTCCAGACAGGCCAGGTACTTGCAATGTACAAAGTTCACCTTTAAGCATCTTTTCACTTTACTCTTAGGAGCTGTAGCTCCAGTCTTTTGGGATATGTTCCCAATGGTTAGGGTCACAATAAGGCTACTTATTTCATTAATGACCATCCAGCCCTGAAGATCTGCTCTGTTGTGTTTTAGACACAGGGAAGACAGACGGTGGGCAGAGATCACAGAATTGCGTGTAGCTCTGCATGTCCCCTCTCCGTGCACCCATTCAAGAGAGGCAATGCCTGAAATAACAGCCACTGCACTCATTTTCATTAGAGGCAGACACAACACTGCCTTGTCATATTGCCTTATTGCCACGTGTCAGGTGTTTTTGGAACATTGTCAGTCTAACAACCACTCCAGAAGCATGAGGAGCAGTCTTTGAAACAAGCTGTTCCACAATCACAGCATCTGAGTGAGCGTGCAAGGCATGTGCTTGGCAGGTGCCTTGCTACCTGGAATTTGGAGCTGAACAGGAGAGCTAAGCAGCTACCCCATTGCCTCCAACTACATAGCTGGCTGCGGGGCTCCCTGCTGCATGGTAAGACAATGCAGAGGGCTGCAGAACATCAGGGAGGTGCGCTGCAGGCTGCAGAAACAATTGCACATCCCAGAAGATGCCCTGTGTCCAAACGCAGAAAGCCAAGAGGCTGTGATGCTGAATATGACCTGGAGCATTACAAACACCTATTGACAGTACACTTCTTCTTTAAAAAAAGTGTATTTACAAAAGAAAAGTAAGCATCAGAAGTACCATTCCATATCAGCAGTAGCAAGAATAACCCTGTTTGCATCATAAGAATAAAGCTTACATCAAACTACAAAGAGGTTACAGGAAACTCTTGTATTTCTTGTCAATGTACAAGGCTCAGAAATAATATTCTGCTGAGCTAAATGTCTTTTATGTTTGCTGTTTAAAGTAGTAGCCACTTTGTATTTTAACTATGACCTTTCCATTTACTGGGTCAAGAATATCAGCTGACCATGGAGTTGGAAGTAAAATAATTCCTGACAGACTCTGCATTTTATTTCCACAAAATGACAGCTCTAGCCTTCGGCTCCTAGTCAATATCTTGAAGAATTATTATGATTCTTGTATTTTGCTAAAGAAAAATGGATAATCACATCTTTTCCCCAAACTGCAAAGATATATTGTTTAGTCTCTTTCTATCCATCCATCTCTTTCCTACTGCAAATACTATGTGTTGCTCAGTCTAACCTAAATGCAATCACCTCACTAAAAACACAATCTTTAGAACAATTATAGTCACAAAAGTCTCAGGCAATTTTCCTGCGAAGTACAGCAGTAATGTAAAAGGGAAAACAATAGCTCAGATTACTCAATCTATTATTAACGTTGTGGCTTTACTGAGAAAGTTAATGGCAGTATCACAATGAGATGCTGACACACATGTCACAATAACATTGTCATAGCAGGTGCGCATGCCAAATGTAACTCCTGGAAATGTTTGAGCAATCTCTGCTACACAAAGTGAGGATACTCCTGTTGCAGCAACTTTGCCATTACCTAAATGTGTCTAATTTGATGAACATCTTATTAAGGCTGAAGAAAAAGAGATGAGAGAATAATGAAATAAATAAACAAATAAATAAATATCAACAACAACAAAAAAACAGTATCACTTACATGGAATATTTGGCATTTGTTTTTGCCATGATCAATCCCCGTGGGAGGGGATCAGGATAGAGGCAGTCGCTGGGGCAAAGTCTTCTATGACAAGATCTGTTGAGGTTGTCTATCAACAACCATCTGGCTGCAGATTTTCAGACGGTGTTTTGATACCACTAGGCATTGTAGAAGTTTTAAAAGCATATAAATATCTCATTGCACTTGCAGAATATCACCCTTAAAATACTCCCCTTGATCTGGTAGACCTAGGGCTCTCCGGTGCTTGATGGCATTGATTTCTGTATGATGCATTGTCACGTTAGAGAGCAGATGCTTTACTCTCCTGCGAAAGGTAAAATACAAAAGAGCTAAAGAAGAACATAGGAAAACTTGTAAGAAGAGGCGGAGAAGGTGAGGCAATAACTTCTGTAAAGGTGAAACTGTTCTTCTGAATCTGGTTATCTCAGGCAGAACTGAAGTAGATAAAACACATGTTGGCATCTTAATGCTTAGTTTTTCATTCTTCCCTTTTCTTTATCATAAAATGAAAGAAAGTATTTCCTCTCCCATCTTAGATCTACCCAACAGACAACAGATCAGTAAAGCTGTGTTAAAAAAAAAGAATAATGTTTCCAAAGCAATAGGAATTCTTGAAGGAGTATGTATATATTTGCTTGATAAATTATTTCTTCATTTCTATATTCATAAAAGCACATGTATTTTCATGCACCATTGAACAGAAAAATACTGTGAATTTCCATAGGAAGGTGCTATTGGTTTATTTTTTTTCTTTTGCTGAAGGAGTTATTTGTTATGGATTTTCAAGGCATAATAAAAATTTTGTTATCCTTCCTGCACCTTATTGAGTGTAAAAGTGCAATTTTTTTTTTGTTTGTTTAAATGTTATTAATTAAAGATAGCTTCAGATGTTACTTAAAATAAATTCAAGCATTTTCTCTGTATTTTCAAACTAATTTGACAGGAACTTGACATTACAGCAATGTAAATCTCAAGGAAAGCCCTTACTAGACATGAGTTAATATCAGTTTGACATGAAAATGTGAAGTTCAGTAGAACTAAGGCAAAGAGGAGATGTTCAGCAAGGCTAAGACTGGTGTAAGCTCATACCTAGATTCAAAGAGCCCCCAGGCTTCTGGAAAGGAGGCTGGTAAGTCAAGAAATGTGCAAAACAGATAATAATGCAATGAGATAGAGGAGAAATTTTCATTATGAGATTACATATTTAATTGAATTTCTAAATTATGTCATGACATTTAGACCTCTGACTGGAATCAAACCAGAAGTCCAGAAGTGAAGAATAGAGAAGTTACTCTTAGGGAGCTCAAGTAGACATCAACCAGAAGACACAAAGAAGGAAGAAAACTGAATGTTAATGACTTCTATATTAAGAGGTCTTTTTCCCCATTTCCCCATTTTTCTATGAGTAGAGGTTGAAAAGGTCTCCACAGCACGTCAGCACAGTGAAGAAGTTCCCTGCAGAGCATGAATTATGTTTCCTTGCCTGCTAAGTTTTCAACAGTTGGAGGAAAAATTGCATTTTAGACACAGGGTGTAAATCTCACATTTTAAACCAAAACCTCCCCACACCCATTTTTTTGTCAGGTCAGTCAAATTAATTGGATTCAACTGTTTTTTACTACAAATTCATTAAAATTTTGAAAGACTGTCATTACAAGAAAAAACACAATCTTCAGTTAATAATATCAAGTTGCTATTACACTGGCTTCTTTTTCTTCTTAATTGGATATGTTGAACCAAATTCTGCTCAGCAAGCAGTTTTTATTTTGGCAAATCAGCATTTTTTTTTTTTCCAGTGGGAAAAAAATTGTCAAGAATTTCCAGCCATCTCAAATAATTTCCCAGATGTGGTGGTAGCTTAATGAAGTTATAGCCTATTTAAAGCTACATTCTTGTATCTTTTAGGTCTTTCTGTAGTATCAAGGGACAATCCGTCACCATGTGCACTCAATAAACCAGGAGAAGATGATACTACATGAATCGATGTAGCTCTGTAGAGATTTGGAAGGTGTATACATATTGGAGAAAGCAGTAAATAAAAACAATGTCTCACTGGAATTTAATTTAAGCATCCAATGGGTGAGCTTGTACTTAGGTGCGTATATAAATAACTTAGACAAAGGAAAGGGAAAGTTGTGAACTTAGTTAAGTATTGCTTAGTGTACAAAACATAAGGCCAATATTATCAAGTTATCCTCAGCTACGCTAATTCTGCAACAGTTTTACATAAAGGCCCTTTCCAATTGGATACAGATAACTTTGGGCTCTCCACTCCATCAAGAAAAATCAGTCTGGGGATATTATAGAGTAAACTAACATTTCTCCACTATATTACAGGTTTTACTTTTATAAACAAAGCTCCATTCCTCATACAGACAAGTTTCCACAGCTAACAGAGGGTGCCAGTGGTACTGTGGGTATGCAGGAAGCATTAGGAGTAATGTTATGTTAATATTGAGCTAAAACTAATAATGGCAACATTTTTAAAGACTGCTTGGACAACTTGCCATTAACATTTATTCAGACTTCCTAAATTATCAACCATTATGAAAATAGACCAAGTCATTGTTTTACCTGTAATAAAGTCAAAGGGATTGCTGGAGATATAGCAAGGGTATTACACACATAATTACCACCATGGTAATTTATTCAATAATGCTCCCATTTAATTACAGAAACCTATTACACCGAGTGATGTGTTAAATGTGATTTATATGCCAGACGTAAATATTCAAAAAATGGCCTCCCATAATGAAAGCATCTCCTGGCTCCTGTAATGAAGGAAGCATTCAACAACCAATGTCCAAGAGGCTGAAATAAGAAAATCACTCCAGATACACAGGGGCCATTGCATAATTCTGGAGTTGTGTTTCTCTGTCACAACATGGCAAACATTAAGGAGCAACACCACAGGCATCTGTGGAGAAACAAAACAAAAACCTCGTTGTGCCCATTGCTGCACCCATTGCTGCATTCCCCTTTAGCACGCACTGAAAATAATGCTGGAAATAAAAAGAATAAACCCTTTACACTGACTTTATTTAACCTTGCTTTAATGTGATTGTTAAGGCAAGTCTCTGAAGACTGAATCTACAAAAGATTTAAACATTTGCCACCTAGTGGAGTCAAAACCCACAGTTGCTGGCTCAGGGACTTGTGGCTCAGTCCTGTTGTGGTCTCAGCCTTCCCTGATGATCAGAGAGGATCAGCGCTGAACACTGTTTCACCCCATTGCCATCCCCACAACATTTCATCCCACTCAGCCCTTACCTCTAATCTAATTTGACTGAGATGTAGAAACCTCACACTCTCTAGAGATCGATTCTCCTCAAACACAGCACATAAATGAATATTTTACAAGCTATATAAATGAATCCCTTTCCATTTTTCTTTTTCACGTCTGCTGCATGAAGGGAGAGGCTGGTGCCAATTTGCGGAGTTATGCTCCCATCTGAGGGGTCAGGCAGACTCTCCCAGCACTCCAGCTGAGCCCTCTCACCATCCTCCCCCTTCATTGGGCTCCCTCCTAAGTTCCAAAAATACCATATGCTGCTATTCAGGTTTGTGTGTAACTTCAGACGTCATTTCAACTCCTGCTCAGCTGCAACGGTTGATTATTAAAAATGTGTAATTGCTCATTTGTTCTGGAAAACATCTTCCAAAGGTCCTGTGCTTCAGTGGTCTTCAGTGACCTCTTTGCTAGTAAGAAACAATCTGCACTGAAATTACTGATGTGTGAAACCCTCAGCAGCAAGAAAACTCTACATGTGGTTACATCCTTTAGCACTTAGTGGTCAATAGCTAATACGATGTACCTTAAATGTAGCTATGGGGAATTAACACTTGACATGTTAGGATCCCACTGCAATAACCCTATGCTCTTGACTTCAAAGTCAGTAGAAGAGTAATGTTGAGATCAAAGACTTCCAGTGCAATTACAGTTTTTGAAGTTTGCAAGCCATAGAAATTGAAGGAGTTTTAGTTTATTCACTCTTGTAGTTTTCTGAACTCCTGAGTACTTTGAGTCACTGTTCAAACTTTTGATGCAAACTAATGTTTTGATGCACAAGGATCTGAAGATGACAAGGAATTCCAGATTAATCTGTACTAATGGCAAGGGCTTTCTTTAGCTTTCCATTGATTGTGCAGATAGCTTGCAAAGTTTTCCAATGTAAAAAAGAATTTTTATATATATATAAACACATATGTACACATGCTCTATATCTTGATGAAAAAAAAGCTGTTGGGCCAAACACTATCTTTTCAAGTCTCTCTTCCTGTAGTTTTACTACTTTTGTACCTGCTTTATGAACATACCTAGCTTTGGCTGGGCGATACCTTTCCAACCTCAGTTGGGAAGGATACAAATGCAAGTTTAATGTCCCTCTTAACACATTAACCAAGGAATACTTCCAGTTCAACTTCCTTCCATCAGTAAGTCAGACATTCAGAAACCTATGATTTCCTGATGCACTATGACAGATACATGGTTGTCCATTTTTCTGGTACATACATTTATCAAATCCCTTTATCTTTTTCTCTGTATGAGCAATCTTTTCCTCTTGCTCATCTACTTGCTTTTATCAATACTCATTGCCTTGCTTCCTCTGCTGAAAGTTATCTAGACTGCTCCATGATGGATCATTTCAAATAGACTTAGTCAACTGTGTTTATTGTGAAATTCAGTATTTTTGTGGGAAAGTGTTTTTAACTTCTTCCTGGACTGCCATTTGTTACCAAAATCTCAAAAGCACAAAGGATGCTCTATCTCTTTCATTGTTCTTGAATGGAAGAGCAGATGCTGATTTAAGGCTATGATATAATCTGGATTTATAAATCAAATAATTGCTCAATTACCATGACAACATGCCTGTGCTCAATATACCAAACTAACTATAAAACATCAGTTGCAAATATTTAAATTAGGCCTTGCAATCCACGTCATTTAGTGACCATAAATCATATCAGACAGTACTGCAAGTAAAACGTGACCAATTCAAATTGCATCCCAAGTACTTTCTGTTCCTTTATGAAAGATAATCTTTGAATGTAGTGGTGCACCATGTTAACCTCATTTGTCCACAAGACTGTCCTGGGCAGGTACAATGCTTATAAATTCTGGCAATAAGTTGCATATCTGGGGAGCTAAAGCTGGGCAACATCCTCTTTCTGCATTACGGAGTCCTTGTAAAACAGACTATATATAGCAATAAATCTGTTTATTTTTGTTATGGTTCTTCCATCACTCTCTGACTGCTTCTGTTTTCTTTCTGAAAGCACTTGATTGTACCATTCTCTGTCTGTTTTCAGCATCATAAAATGAAATTCACCTCATTGATCAAACGATGACCTCTATCCAGTGCCTCTTAGATTAGAGATAACAGCAGGCTGCTGTCTAACTGAGAAATAATTTCTTCAGCTCCTTCAGCTCCTCTTTATTATGATTGCTTCCTAAAATATCACTTAAAACTGAAATGGAAAACAAATGAGAATATCTTCTGTCAGTGTTTGTATTTTGACTTACCAACACACACACACTGCAGCACACGTTGTTTTAGAATAATTCATTTTTCCTGTGGAAGATGAAGAAAATATTTAACTGTACATAACTGATATGAAGAAAGGAGTAAAAAAGGATTGACATAATGCCTACCTTTTGCCTAAAAGACTTTATGCTTGAAGCAGGAAAATGGTAGATGTGCATTCATGTGAAATTTAAACTGTGTGTATTCAGGAACAGGTTTTTAAATATCAGCATTAAAGATCATGCTAAAATACATTATCACATTCTGCACTATAGCATGTGTTACATATTTATAACAAGGAAAGCAGGAAAGACTAATCATACACTATGAATAATTACATGTTTTTATGGTGAGATTTGCAGAGCATTATCCCAGACAGTCCCTCCTGCCAGGGCAGGAAGAGGGAGTTGTTGCTCCATGCTCTATCTCTCCATACTCAGCATCCACTGCTGGATGATCCTGCTCTGAAGCTGTTAGGCATACAGTGACGTTTGTACAAAAATAAGCATAAATCTATGTATTATTCCAGTCATTTCAGGCCTAATTGTTGAGCTGCAGGAGGGACTTCAGATGGCGGCAGAAGCTGCACTTTTTTCCCAGAGCCCTGGGCCCTACCACGTTGGCTAAGCAATGGAGTGTCGGGGGGACTGGTCTGCATCAGTAAAGCCTCTCAGCTTCAGCCTGACTATCCTTCATTGTATCAAATGTGCATTTCAGGAATAAAATGAACTTTTTTCTTTTTCCCCAACAAAACTTTGAGTGCCTCAGACACTGGAATGGGTTTTTGACAGCTGACCTTATTTTATCAAGTAATATATCATCAAAGCAACACAATTCGGATAGTGTATTACACTAGTACAGATGAAATATTACACAAATGTATCAACCAAGTAATGCTGTTTTTATGATCCTTTTGACCTAATATAAGCTACCCAGCAGAAGCCTTTTCCTAGATACTGAGCTTTTCTTGCTTTATTTAAAGAGAGGTGAGAGTAAGGGTTTACAAACCTTTTTTAACGATGGATAATATAGAGAAAATGTGTTTCTTTGTGCCTGTGGTGTGTACCATTGCCCCTTTCAGGTGATGCAGCAAAAGCTGTGACTGATGTAGTCTGAAGGAAAATAATATGAAGTTAATAAAAATTAAAGCTGCCTTCCTTGCTTTGATTAAGAGATATAGTGCAGTAGTTTACTCTGTGGGGTCCCAAGGAAGCTTGCCAGGGTGCATTGGGATGCTGTGTGTAAGGGTGGAAAGGCAGCACGCAGCCCCTGTAGAGACAAGCCTTCCACCTCAGGCATCTATACACAGATTGTGCTGCAAAATTTTTACATTGAGATTACAAGACTGGGCATGAAAGAAAATTCTGGTAGCAGTTCTGCAAGAGAGGATCATGTTCAACAGATAAAGGCTCAACAGCAACAGAGCTTGCCCATTAAGCACACTGGTGACTTTTCAGTATTCTGCCCCAGCAGGCAAGCGACAGCCTTTAGAGTCTCCAGTACCATATCTGCCATGGACTCTTTGTACTTCACTGGTCAGTGGTAATGTCTAAATAAAAAGTGATGCACCAGGCTTGAAAACTCAGAGCACATTCCCAAAGGAAAAAGGCAGATATTTCTCAAGGTCAATCTTGATCACACAGTCATGGATAAAGAAAAGCTGAACATCTCTTAGCTGGGAAAATATCATTTGGAAATCATCTGTTTTCTTGAGAAGAAAGCCCTTGGGACACAGAATCTCCTCTGAATAGCCTTGGTCCTTGACTTCATACTGAAATAATATAAACACTAACTCAGAAAACTTGTCCTGTGTAAAACTTCCTGCATCCTCCAACGTGTCACTAAATGTTTCCGTGTCATACAGAAAAAAAATAAAAATAAATAAATAAATAAAAACTTAAAAACTAAAACAAGCAAACAAACAAATGAACAAGCAACTGAATGTTTATGGTAATAGCACCACTGTTCCCCTGTAGGTGCAATGAACTCAAATTCTCTGATGGTCAAAATTGTTTTGAGATAATACCAGATGGTTTACTCATAAAGCATGCAACACATTGCAGTGCAGAGCCTGCCATTGCTTCAGACAACTTTATCCATTCTGTGATTTTCAAGACTAGTAAAAGCACACAGATAGGTTGACAGATACATTTGCTGCATAATACTGGCTCTGCAATGCTAATATTGGCTGTTGCCTGACATTTTATATAACAGCATTTATATAACCAAAGTTCCTGTAATTTCTAAGTTACCTGATGCACCACGAAATTTCAAACCAGTGATTCCATTTTCTACACTGATCAACTTAAAGCTGATGATGAATCAAGTAATATCAGAGAAGATAAATTATGTGGCTGTTTATTTACAGTTTACATCCCGGCAGTCAATGTACCTCATGCAGAAATTGACCTTTGGAAGAACTATAGCAGCACATTATTTTTGCAGCAGTAAAATTGATGGAAATTGATGATGCCTGAAAAACACACAATTACAGTGTCTTGATTAAAAATGGAGCACATTTCAATGAACTTTTTCCCTTCTTTGTATGATTATGATACACAAGTACTAACATTAATGGTATTTTTTTATATAATGAACCATAAAATTACAGTTGGCAGTCAAGAGCACTCTAGCAGATAAGTAAGGCAATTTTCCTCATCATTTTTCCCTTTGTTGTCAATCTTGTTGCATAGCCCATTGCCTTTTCAATGAGCTGTAATGTGAATATTCAAGATCTTGCTTTTCCCCGGTGTATATATTCCAGTTGAAATAATTCAGTTTCATGCCACCCATTTTAATAGGTTTTATTAAGTAAACTTAATATTTTAGGTTTTCCAGTAGTACCAGAAATTGCCTGCACATTGGCAAAAAGAATAATGGCATCTAAATTATATAGGTTTTATGATCAGCAAAAGTGCTCGTTGAGTTTGCTGCACAAACATGCTTAAAAGTTTGGTTTTGATTTTCCACTAATACTGTCTTTTTCTCTATACAGGAGGTTTTATGAAGTTTAGACATGTTTGAATACTTAAACACATAAGAATTACAATCCAATTAACTATCAGCTTAGACTGAACCAAGTTACAAGAAACATGCATTATAGTTATTACTTCTCATATTAAGGCATTTTAAGAAGCATTTACATTGTGCTATTTCCAATTGTCTGTCAATTTACAACTTGAAGTAAATTACAGTTACAGGAGAACGAGAGATGAGTAAAATGTTTCATCACCTCTCTGTCTTACACAGATTAAAATAGCAATAGAAATTAATATGTTATATAGTTGGAGTTAGAAAAAAAGATGTCAAATATTCTTGAGGGGAATTATCATTCTCACCTCCCACTACATGTAAACAAATGGCTGTCATATAAAGAGAATTTTCTTGTGCTCCAACAGCAGGATGAAATCTGGGCTCTACTGAAGATCTGATGTTGGTGAATCTGACCGCCTCCACAGCTTGCAGTGATAGATAGGTAGATCCTTCTCAAAACAAGTCTGAAAATGTTGCTTTTGTCCCTTAGCTCTAGTATTTGCTCTGAGAGCTTTGCAGTCAGGAAAGATTATTTAGATAGCTTGGACTTGATAAGGATCAACATATTATCATCACTGTAAGTGCAGAGCCATGAGAAACTCATCTCAGGCCTTGTGCTGTCTGAAAGTCAATCTGATTTTAGGCTGCCAACTGTTTCCCAATTCTCATTCCTATCTTTCCCGATCATTCGCCTACCCTTTCTTTTGTACTTCTACAGGGACAGATGCTCTTTCATCTTTATCTAAAGAAGATGTCAAGATGCTGGAGGATGTCTATATGGCAACTAGTAATGCTTAAGAATAACAATAGCATGAGCAAACAAAAACATGCAAACTCCCTGTTCACATATAAAAACCTCAATTAGAAAAGGCTGACCAAAAAGTAAATAATAATAATAATAATAATAATAATAATAATAATAATAATAATAATAATAATAATAAATCTTATAGCCTTACTTCCTTGCAGAAATCTAGGCATTTGCAAGAATGTACATGTCAAAAGTGATGTTAAAAGAATAATAATAAAAAAGGTAGTTTTAACTACTAAATATTCTTTGACTTAAATTAGAGTGTTATTCATTTAAAGACTGCGTTACTTCACCTATTTTTTTACTGAGCAATACTTGCTTTAGTTTTACCCAAACTACCTAAGATGTTTTTTCAAGGAATAGTATTAAAGTATTAAAGTTTTGGGGGTTATTTAAACATGGAGGTGTTTAGAGCCAGGCCAGATGGGGCTTTAAACAGCCTGGTCTAGTGGGAGGTGTCCGTGCCCATGGCAGGCGGTTGGAAGAGTATTTAATGGTACTGTTAGTCTGGTAAACCACTGTGTCTGTGATACTGTACTTGACAATGAGTAATGTTATATGGGGATTTTTGTTTATTTTTGCAATAGCTCTTTTTCTCCATCAGTTTTCACTGCAAGGAAACTGAAGAAGCAACTTGTAGTGGGAGTCATACCTTACTTCTTTAAAAGGGGCAATTCCAGAGAGAATTTCCTGGTGGCATCAATTCTGGTTAGTTCTAAAGTTGAGGTCCAACAACTGAATGTTGCAAGTAATTACTGTAAAGAAGTGAGTCCAGCTTGCAGGTGCGATGGAGCTGATGAGACCATGCTGGCTGCCTGTCCAGGTGGCTTTGAAGCAATGGTTAGTTTTACCAAATTGAGCATGGGATCAACTTCCAGCACTCACAGAAGTGTTTACAACTTAGTATTATAATTTCAATGGGCTGTATCTCAAGTACAGGCTGGTCTGCTGTGTAAAAGCTGTTATTAAGCCAAAGTTCATAAAATAAGTCAGAGATTAAATAAATAGCAATTAAATTTTGGTATGAGCTGTGAATGATGAGATTGTATTGCTGATGTAAAATATACTCTGGTGAATAAAGGATCCAGTCTGAAAAAGAAAACACTATGTAGGCTTTTGATATATGCCCATATATCTTTCATATAAACACTGGTGGCTAATCTTGATTCAGAGAGCTCAGAAAAGAATCTGCAGCTGAGAAATGAAGAGTGTCAGGTTTGCAATGAGCTAATGTGGCAGAAGGTCAAGGTTGACAAATCAGCACCGGCCTAATGCCTTGAATATATCCACTGCAGTGTTAGACTACGAAAGATAAATGAAGAAACTGTCAGGCAGCTCCACTCTAAACAATGGGACAATTTAAAGTGGAGGGAATCATAATCTGAAGCAATTTGTTTCATACTGTACAATCATGATAAGGAAAATCTCATTTTTATTTTTTTTTTCTCTCAAATTGGGGTGTAAATAGGAGTTTCAGCTGAAAATCTTCCATCAGAATAAAAGTCACATTTCAAGGTAAACTTAATGATAAGAGCCCAGTTTTAACCTCAGTGGTAGTGCAGAGATGAGAAAACAATTTGGGCTTGGTCATGTAGCAGTCAATAAAATGCTTCCACTTGTACTGTCCATTTGGAGGTGAACAAGGACAGGTAGTGAAATATGCACTCACAAGACAGTGTGCTTAGCAGCAAGTCAGAGGAGCTCTGAAAAGCAAACTAGTGCACATCCCTTGATGAGGAAAATTATATTTGCAATTTATTTCTAGAAGGGGGAGAGAGAGATTCACTTTATAAAATATTCCTCCTGTTCAGGATATTCTCCTATTTTGGTCTCTAAGATAACAAATTGAGAGTAGAGTGCAAGAATTGTTATTGCTCACAGATAAACTGATATTTGTTCTTCTGTTCTGTGAAAGACTTTACAGGGGTCTCCACCGTGAGCCACACGAGCAGAACAGCAGAGGGAAGACCCTGCAAAAAGTAATCTGAAGAAATGGGTTGTAACGTGTATGTTTCACTACATAAAAATGGTAAAGTAACAGTTAGTACATGTTAAACCCACAAAGTGAAAGAAATTGAAACTTAAAACTCTCACTGATCCGCTCTGTAACTTCACACTTCAGTTATGGATTTTTATTTCAGCTCTTTCATGAGTCTCTGATCTTACGATTTTCTTTCCCATTTTCCAGATTTTAATGAGTCTATCAAGACATTTGTATAGCACTGAAGAGAAGGTTATGCAAAGTCTGAAGTAAATTCAAATTGATTTTGAGTACAAGGCAATTTGACTTAATATGCATCTACCTCTACTCAAAATGGCTCATTACTACCACCTCATACTTCCAAACTCATAGTGGTTATATTTAAATAAAACAGGTTCCTGTTATCCTGTGTCATTAATTATTCACGGCCTAATCCTGTTGCCTTTAATACCAATGGGAACTACTCACTATTGACTCCAAAGGGAAGAGGTGTGAATGTGGCAGCGTGAATGTTTCAGCTTCACTCCGATAGGTGGCTGATCTATCTGTCTGAGAGCTGATAGCCTGCAGAGGCCTTACTTTTGGGAAACCCAGAGAATATATCTTTTCAGTTACAATTTTCTGGCTGTATTTTTCTCAAATGTAACTATTCCTCATGTAGTATTTAGTCCAGGTGACATGGAAGAGACAATGTTGTACATACTGAACCATGAATAGGTGGCCTCACCAAGTTCATCAGCAGTGATGTTCGCATGCAGTGTTGCTGCTGTTCTTGGGGATCCATCTCAGTTCTTTTCCTCTGGTACTCTAACACCAGCCTTGAATGTATTGTTTCCCAGCAGAGGAATTCCTAAACATTGTATCTGTGCCCCGACAGGTGAAGGTGATAGGACCATGCAAGTCATCCCAATACTTTACATCCAACAAGTTTTGCTGGGACCACTCTCCTTTGAGAAAGGGCTGTTCTGGAGTTGTCTCTGCTGATTCTCTGCCATTGTTTCAGTTGCTGAAATGGCACCACAAGGACAGAGTGACTGTAATGGCAGTTCACTGTAATAGCAAGAGGCACTTACATTTTCCACTCATTTCTCATGCTTCCATAAACCCGTTGTTCTAATATGTACCTTGTACTTAGACTTGAATCCCTCAGCTCACATACACTAAGGAACTCTGGTAACTCCTTACACAAGTAAAGTACTTTTCTTCTTATTTTTAAAAATAATAATTCAAACTTTACCATATTGCTATCCTGAATGTCATAATATAAAAATACTTTAAGTAATAGCAAAATATTTAACAGAGCATTTAAATATATTTGTATTTTAACAGTCCATGTACTCAAAGTTGTGGTGAGTATAGTGTTAGTATAGATTTGTAGAATAACAAAATCTGAAACAATATAATTTTGTATTCTTTATATGTATATATTAGTTTCATTTCAGATTCATTTGTTAATTGGAGAATGGCAAAAAACCACTGTAGATTATAATCAATATTTACAGTGAAGACATATTTAATAGTACTAGTGAAATCTAGGAAGTCACACGTTTAATAAGATGTGTATAATGCCACACATTCTTGGACTGAAAGAGCCTGGGTATGATGGAGAGATGCACCATAGCAGGTTTCAGAGCACTAAAGGAATTTCCTATTTACAGCTCCCAAAGCCTGCTCACCGTTAGGTTTTGACTCTTATAGGATGAGATGTTTTCAGGTGCTATATCCATGCAGATTATAATTAAGGGATCTTTGAAGGAAGTTCCACACAGGCAGCAAAATCACTAGCAAAACAGCTGAAGCAAGAACAACAATAACAACAACAACAACAACAACAACAACAAAAATAGGAAGACAAAGGAAACTGCTCTTAAATTAGTCTGTGTTTTTAGGATATGTCTCACAAAATGATTTGCAGACCATGTTGGTGTAAACCAACCAATGCTATTGACAGAACAATGACAGACTATTGGCTCACGTGGGGAAGGATCTGGCCTGTGCATATCACATCTGTCTCGCTGGAGTTTGAGCCCTCTAAGGTTACAGAGAATGGATTCTATAAAACTAAACCTAAAAAGTGTATTATTTCTCAGAGGACACAATTGTAACAAGCTTTTCCTGATGGCAAAAATCCAATTATTGCAGTAAAGTCTGTGCTCAGTCGTTTCTCACTTTATGTCAAAGCAAATTGTAAAATAAGGTGCATGGGAACTCTGCTGCTTTACCTTTACTGATACACAAGCTTATGCTGTACCTTTTTCGTTGTTGTTAGTAAGACAACAGAGAGAAAAACTGAAGACTAATGTCATCAGCTGCTGGCCAAGAGTGTGATATATAGATTTTTTTGTATTTCTCAAGAACTGCAAGGAAAAGTTTAGCATAGATTAGATCAAATATATATTTTTCTTTGGTGACAGAAATAAAGTTATCTTCATTTCTATTGAATTTTTCTTCTTCTTAGATAGTAGTGTATGTTAAACTAGTACAAGTTCTGTTTCTATTTGCTTGGCAGAGGAAAAGAAAAAAACTCTACTCAAAACTAAAGGCTAAAGCAATTATTCCTAGCTGTATCTTTGGCTTCTGTGATAAGAAAGCAGGCCTTGTGAGGAAAGTTAAGTTTTATTTTTTAAGAAGTATGAAGACCTTGGCCAATTTTCTGCACCCGTCACTAGAAGTGATTGATCCCATACTCCTCCCCTGGAGCTCATGGCAATCTAACCTCAGAGCAAAGACCTCTTTGAACAACTGCTCCCTGATTTCCTAGCTGAGTGTCATTAGTGCAATATAACATTTTTTTTTTTTTTTTCCCTGTTTTAGGTTTCCTTACAGATATGTGCCACATATCTGAAAGTGCTGCTAAGTGCTGCTATGCCACGTGCAAAATATAATTAAGACCAAAATCCAGACTTCTTCATCTCAATGGGATAAAGCAACACTCACAAAGCAGTGAGGAAAAGGCCAGCAGAATTGGGCCCAATGTTTAGTTTTGACCTCTTTGCATTACATAGATGTTTGGAAGAGTGATCATCCACCATGAATACTGTGTTCAGAAAAGTGCTCAACACTCACAAAGATGCATTACCTGTTGATGGGGAAATGCTATGTCTGTAGTTGAAAGTAATGTCTCTTAGATGAGTCTGAAGATACTAAGTGTGCACCTTCCTTCAGGTGAGATAGCTTTGATTTGGAATTGTTCTGCTGAAGCTTATTAAGATGTTAGACAGATGACTCCATAATTGACAACTATGTGCTGTGTGCTAACGATACAATCTATATTTAGACAAGAATTTCACAGGACAAAGACTAAGCATGCTACATACAGCATATATTTGGGAGAGGGCTTGGGGTTACCCCTTTCCAGCCATTCAAGACATTTACCCATTTTAATTGTTATATGCAGTGATTAGGAAAGAGAATCACTTAGATAGATAGATAGGGCTATCCTCAGTGGTCCTGCAAAAGTACATTCATTGGAGTCAGCAATCCCAAATAGCTAAGGCTCAGATCCCTTTTCTGTTTGGGGCACGATGTTCAGTAAACATCTAAAACGTGCCATCAACAATGTTTCTTTCATTCAGAACTCTTCTATAAACAGCAAACTAGCCAAATCTCAGAAAATGCTGTAGGATATAGTTACATTTTCTATAAGGATCTTAGTAATACTAATACATAAAAAGCAATAGAAATATGGTTTGTGGGAATCCAGCACAAAACTGTCCTTTGCTCACCCTGAAAGGCTTTTAATAATGTTGTGACACTCAGACATGCTACCACCAAGCCAATATTTATTTATTGACCCCAATTTTGTGACACAGGTCAGGGCTACAAAGGATTATTTGCCAGACACATGACAGAGGCTTGCCTACTGGCTATTGTCAGAGTCCTTAAGTCTATTTTCATTTATCTTAGCAAAAAATCTTCCCCAGGTAAAAGCTGCAGGGCTTGACTCTCAAGTTTAGAACAGATTCATTTCTCAAATTAAAATTTTATAGGGCCCTGGCTGTCAGGGCAATTCCCAAACATGCCAGCCTTCATCGCTCCTGCTGACCCCACCACAGAAACATATGCCCCTCTTTGCTCCTCCTGCACCCCAGCCCAGGCATGCTGGCCTTGTGCTTTCCATTTCATTTAGTTTACAGGAGTGTTTTATGCAGCCAGGTTTATGATTGCTGTTTCTGCCAAGTCTTGGTCTGGTTTCATTTATCAGTCTAGCTGACAAGATGTGTAACACAGTTCTTAAATATGGCTGTGAATGCATAGTTAAAAATAAATAAATAAACAAAACACAATCTCTAATCCTGAGAAAAATGCGTCTTTTGGAGGAAAATAAAACCAAAGGAAATAGACAGGTTTACCTGAAAGTATACTATGATAAATAAAACTACTCCTGTGGAATATTCCAATAATTTGTTTTTAATATTTAGACTGCTTTAAAAAGCATGTAGGTTAAATTTGATACAGAAGAAATTGCAGCCTCTATTTATTTGTATTGATACATACAGAAGCAACATAAAAACCTCTTGAGTTTGTAGAGGAGTGTGTAGCAAATTTGCAAATAACCATTTCTACAGCAGCAGTGCATAATGTACCATTATAATATACTGGAAAATGTTGTCACTTGTTTGGCAATTAACACTGATATAGGAGGGAAAAGGAAGGAGAGAATATTAACAGATTAATCTTGGTCCCTTTTAGGTCGCACTGAAGTAAAATGACAATTGAGTTTACTCTGACTCCTGTTGGATCAGTGCCCTCTGCTGATCACTGCTTGGATTAATCTCCACGCTATCTGCTCCCACACTGCAGTCAAAATATATAGCTTCACATTTAAAGGAAGAAACCATGTATGTATTTAACCCTCAACACCATATTTCTGAGTGAGGCTACAGACAACCAAAGAATGTAGCAACAACAACCTCTACTGACAAAATCACCTAAAAATAAAAGCATCTTAAATTCTGTAGCTCAGCCCAGAAACAAAAACTCCTCTGCCTGCTGCCTTGTTAGATTTTTTTTTTTTCTCCTTTCTTACCAAATGATACTTTTTTAATGCATTCTGAAAAGAAGCAATTGTGAGTTTCATACTGCAGGTCTATACTGAGGTAAATTACCTCACTTTGCAAAAAGCCCATGCCATGGTACTTGGTACTCAAAAAGTAAGGAAATATATAAGATGAGTAAAATTGGCATAGCCAAGACCATGGATGCAAAAATAAAGCAGATATCCAACTTGATATCCTTGTTTGGCTAGTAAGTAAAATGTTAGCATGGGATAAACCTGAGATAGTTACCAGCTGTCATTTCATCCAGAAGGAACAGGTGGAAGGGAATTTTTTCCTCAGCTAGAAACAGCACAATGCTGGAGGATAACCACACAGCCAGGGTCTTACTCCGTGACCAAGTGAATGCTGCAAACATATAAAGCTACAGAAAAATACGAAGACTCTTCAGTTTAAAAAAAAAAAAAAAAAAAAAAAAAAGGTAAAAGAAAGGTAACTACAAAAAACAGAACAGTTATGAAAAGAGGAAAAATCCAATAGCTGGGAAATTTGACAGCAGCCCAAGCTTAAATGCTGCCTGAAGGAAGGAAGAGATTGTTCTACGAAGAATAAAAAGAAATGCACGTAGCAGTTTTTAAAAGACTTCTTGGGGTCTATTGATACTATTTACATTTAATTCCTACTTCTTGTTAGTTTGAACTTTCAGCTTATATGAATCAATAAGATTCAGCCAACTTTGAAAAAAAGCACCAGAACCTTTTTCACCTGGAAGCCCATTTCCCAGAGAAGCGTTGTAAACTGCTTTACTAGTATATAAACCCAGCTCACTGTTCACTATTCCTATATTTTTCTATTCTCAGAAATGACAATACAGGAACATTTCGGTAGTGGTTCTGCAGCCACATACTCATCATATACACGTGTGCCTGATCTCCTCCAACAGCTGGTACATTTGGGCTCTGGCTTTGTGCTTTGGATTGGCAGATTTCCCCGTGCCACATCCCTGCCTTCTGCAGTGTCACACAGCCCTGCAGCATGAAACATTTCCCCCAGATATCTTTAACATATTGCAGTGGCCAAAGCAAAGTCTGTTACATATGGGCTGCTGAATATCGTTGCTGTCCCCAGAGGTACTTTATCTGAAAATGTAGCTAGAAGACAGAGGGCCAGCGATCATGTAACTCACAAGCCTTGCTATGCTCCCGCTCACTGCTCCATTGCAGGGTTTGTAGCACTTTGGCTCTCTCTTGTTTCTCCTCTCTGTGCTTTGAAAACATGTTGTAGCACACATTACAATGGGGTATTTATGCTAGGAAGCAATCAGAAAAAATCACTAACCATTAGACTGAGAAGTGGAAATGTAGAGTCGAAGACTTCTTTATCTATTGGTAATCATTTTAAATAGAATAAAAATTCTTGCAACAAGCAGGGACCCTGTCTTCGTGTGTGACTATCCTCCATTCAGCACAGCCCCCCCAGAGCATCTCAGCACAGTAGGGACAGCTCACAAAAAAAAAAAAAAAAAAAAAAAAAAAAAAAAAAAAAAAAGCAAGGCTGGATGGAGACAGAAGATTCTATGCTTGTGAACATGAGAGAGAGCCTCATGCCAGGGCTCCGAGTACCCTGGTTTGTATGCAGACTGTGGTATAGGGCCACAGCCTGAAGCCAGCCTGATCCTTGAACACCATTGCCCTTCCCTAAGTGCAATGTCAGTATTAGTGCTGATTCAGTGGCGCTAATGTCTGCAAGTGCTGCTTTTGGGAGTTAACGTTTAAACACAACGGTAGTGCTGGCAAGGTACTACTTGGCAGGATAAGAGTGAAAAGTTTGGCAACTACGGGCCGACATGGGTAGCAGATGTTTTTAATGCCAGCTTCCCTCTAATTGTAGAGCAGCAGCAACAGCACAGCATGAAAGGAGAATACCATAAATCTCCAATGTAGGGACTAGTCTGTGAGCACATAAATTCTGCCACTTGTTAGCAGAATTTGCTGACAATCTCCATGCTCCACTTAAAAATGCGTGGTGTGCAGTCCCGTTTGGCTTCCTAATAATAGGCACAGCGAGCTGAGGCTGGGCTTTCAGACACAGGCTACTGTGCTACAGCACACCACGAGAATCATGGGGGCCAATTTGGAGTACGAGGCTGAATCTTGCATACAGTGAAGCCTTGGTGCCAGGCATCTTCACTCAACAGTGGAGGATTAACACATATAATCAAAGCTTCTTTGGTTTTCAGGCTGCAGTGGTAGTAACACGCTTTTCCCCTTGCCTGTAGATAAAGCTCAAACAAGCTGTAAGGGTCAAGCCTCTGAAAAGGTTTTCACCCCATGAGTATAACTTTGGCTTCATGCCCTCACTCCCTGAATGCAGCCATCTAACGTGTATTTTCCTCCATGGCACAGTAAAAACCTCAGCTCCCTCATGAGGCAGGCAGGGCCTCATGGCAGGGGGTGGCTGCTTTAGGGACAGCAACCATCAGCAGTCACTGCTGGCTGCTCTCACCACAGGTGCTCAACCTGTTAGGATGTGCTCTTACAGCATCTGGAGATGCCCTCTGCTGCTGTAGGTTTTTGTAAAAGGAAACCCGTGTGATACTATTCCTCATACTCTAAGTTGGGTTACCAGGCTTGGAGGTTTTCATCCTGGAGGTGTTAGTGATGTGACTGCTCCCAACAGGGACACCCAGGAGCATGTTGCTGCTCCTTGCCCAATCTGACCGTGCTGTTTTTGTTAAACAGCAGGGGTCAAACCACAAACATAAAAATAGTGATTTAGAGCTGACCTGGAAAGTAAATTTATGAAACATTTATTCACTGTTCTGATATCTGGATGGAGATACTTCATTTAGGTCATGAATTTTTCTGTTTGGATTCAGGCTGATTGCTTGTGGTGACATCTTCCACCCTCTGCTTCTCTGCATCTTCTGACCCACTATTAAGTTAAAACTGAGGAGGCTGACTATTAAGAAGACTTGTTAAATAGGCTGTTTCCTTTTCTTTTTTAAGTGGTGGGAAACAAGACAGTTCTCATGAAGAGCAAATGTAGGTAATGTTTGAAGAGTGAAGCATTAATCAGAAGGAAATAATCGTGTACGTTAATAAAAGTAAAATGAAGAAGTGTCCTCTTGAACCTTGCAGTCAGAGCAATATGAACTGAATGAATCAATCACCAGACTACTGATAGGGAAAGAAATGGCTGGTTGGCAAGCTGCTTGCAATGGGTATAGATGGACAGCCTAACATAACAGACCATTTTTAAACAATTAAGGACAGACTGCCAGCTAATTCAAATCCATAAAGCACCATCCTAATCAATACAGCTGAGGTCCTCAAGCTGCAGATATTGCTTGTTCAACTTTTATTGTCATTAGTTTCAAAATTAGAGAATATGGGCTTGACATGCAGTGGTCAATGTCACTCCAAGAAGTTTTGTTCCTTGGTAGGCAATGCACTTCTCAGCCCCCATAAATGTTATCAGAAAACTGGAAGAGTATTTTGCAAAGTAAAGGGTGAAAACTGCCAAAGAAGTCAAAACCCATACTTCTGTCTATTACAGTACTTCCTAAGACAGAATCCCCTGAAGGAAGAGACTGTGTGAAAACCGGAGCTGCTTTTCTCTCTGACAGAGAATGGATTGACAGATTCTGTATTTATTTTTAAAAAATGCCTAACTAAGCAGCATTAGTCACCCATCATCCATATTCCTATCTATAAATGAGCGTGCATCAAGTTATAGAGTCTCCAGAGAAAGCAATTACAATATTAATTTTAACTAAATGACAACTAGGAAAAAGAAAAAAAAAATCAGCAAGTTTAAGGAGTTTGGTTCTTTTAGATCCTGATTATGAGAACTACTTCACAAACACCAAAAAACACCAATCACCCATATAATCTTTAAATGAGCTCCCTGGAAGGCACTATGAAGAGCAATATCCATGTAGGAAGACATTTCAGCAGTAATGAATGTGCAAGCTTTCAAGTCTGTCAAGCTGCAAGTTTGACCGTAAAATAGGCTAGATCCCCGAGGTGGGTGAACCAGACACACAGGCAGCCCATTTACTTAGTTAGCTTTATTGGCATCTTTGCACTGAAATTCAAGGAGTTATAGCTTATGACTCAGCTCTATAGGCTGTCCCATGCAGCTGGGTGTTGTTCAAAGCCTCAGTGGAGCCCAAAGTGACTCTTGCCTTCAAGGTTTCATGGGTGTATAGAAATTTTTGCTGGAGTGAACCACAAGGGATCATCATTTCCCCACTCAAAGTCAGTCACGAATTTTTCCAGCTAAGTTTTTAAAATCTCCAAGGATGGCAATTGTGTAGCTTCCGGAGCAGCTGGCTCCACTGCTGCTAGAGGAAAATTTAGGACAAAGTACTCCCCATCCCTTCTCAGACTGGAGATCTGAAAGAAATCTTGTAACTTGCTCCAGCTCTGAAAGAGGATAGAGGCAAAGTCACAGCAAGACAGTCAAAAGTCCCAAAGGGCTCTAGCTGTCTCCTCATTTTTACTCACTGCTAGCAAGGTCAGGCCGATAACCTCTACACTCAGCTCCACTGCACTGTGTGACCACTTCAACACCAGTGAGAGCCTTTGCCTTAATTCAGATTTGACGCCAAATTCTTCTGATGAAATGGTTTGAGATGATGCCAATATAATGATTAAGTCAATTTACTTAATAATGGAAACCAATTATATACCAAGAACATTCACCTTGTGAGCTATTTTTCTTCTCACCAAACAGTCTTATTGAAAACATGTTGGCCTCTCATCCTCTGAGTATCACACAGTATTTTATCCCACTTGTACAGCTGCCAAACACACGCTAGAATGTGCGTGCCAACACCAGCAAGATTGATGGGATGTTGTGTTCTAACTACACTGGCTGTTTCTGGACATAGGTTTAACTTTTTTTTTTTTTTTCCTGGCAAAATATTTCACATTAGAAACTGTAATAACACAACATTATAAATACATAAAATTGGATAGGATTTTTTGAAAAATTCCAAGGGACTTCCTACTTCATACCATCCTCTTAGATGGAGTTCCTTTTGTGAGGAAGGGGGAGTTGATGATCACCAAAGCCAGTTTAAAAGTTGTCTTTAAAAGAAAAAAAGAAAAAATCCTCCACTACAAGAAGCTTAATTAACTTCTAAAGATGCATAATTTGTCACAGAACTAACTCTTTCTTCAGAGATCTGTGAACATACCTCTGTGCCTCTATCTGATGTGTTAAACTACACCTTGTGGAACAAAATGTCTGGGACATCATGCAGCTGGGAGTCTTTCAGAAAGACAGTATTTTGCAGAAGCTGTTGTGATATTTTCTGTTGACTTGGAAAATAAGTGAAAGTGCTTCATTCTCTGTCTTTATCTCTGTCACATAGATTCTCCCAAATGAAGATATGAATATAAGGAGCCAAAGAGGAGCTGTATCCATTTTCTTGAACTTCTGCTTATGCTTTCAGATCTGACAGATTCAGGTTTCTGACCCCAATTAAGCAGCTTCATCCCCATACTTCAACCTAGGAAACAAATAGGTAGAAGGGACTCCATATGTTTCAGTTTTCACTTCATTAAATCCTTGATTGTGCAAAACATTTTAAGAGATACTACCGCATAAAACTCACACAAAGCTATAATTTTTGTTGTTTGGAAGAATCTTATTAAACACTTTCTCCAAAGAAATATTCCAACCTTTTGTGAATCAGCATGACACTTAAATGAATTATTCATGCAAGGCTCTGCAAGATGGGCAAGTTTCCTGCCAAGACTTGCACAGTGAGGGGTGTTATAAAACTGAAATTGGAATGTGGAGAGAACTGATGGAAAAGATTTCAAAGATCATCTCTGTTGAAAAAAAAATAAAATATATATATATATATATAAACAAACCAAGAAAAAAAATCACAACTTCAGACCTTTAAACTTACTTCTTCACAGGTGAGAGCCTTCTAAATGTCCTGCTTCATATCCATACACAAATTCTTCAGTTTTAAAATGTCCTCTCAAGCAGATACACACTTTAAAATGAAGCTGCTGAGTGATGTAAGTGCAATTTTTGAGGCTCATTGAAACATTATTCATTTCAGTGATCCTTAAGTGAGGCTTCCTCTCTGAAAACTCCAGTAAGAGTTCCCTTGCCATCTTCATGGAGGTCCCACCCACTGATACAATGGAGATCTTCCTAAATTACCAAGTGCTAGACAAACCAAGAGCTTCCCTGTACACACAGAAGTTAATGTACCTCCCCTTTCCAGCCCACCCACCCCATTTACTTTGTCTCCAACAAGTGCACTGCATTGAATAACTAATAACTAAACCACATTTTAAATAATACAGCACACACAAGAAGGGACTATAATCTTTAATGCAAAGCTACTTTCTACCACCAAACACTATCTTTGTGGCATTTGCACAGGGGAAAAAAATAAATTGTAAACATGGAAGCTTGACATAAGTGATTGTTGAGCACATTTAAATAATTAATTCCACAAATAAGTGAAGTCTATTTTAATTTCACCTTAGACAGCATTGTTATCTCAGTGAAGTAAATTGCAAGTCCTATTCTATTACCGTACCCAGCACTGACACTTTGGAAACATTACAAAAGCAGCATGAATGTAATGAAAAATATATATAGTGCTGAGATTTCTGAGCTATCCAAAGTGCTCTTTAAGATCCTGCAGATAATCTTCAGGGAATAATCCAAACAGCTCTGTTGTATAAAGTTACATTAAATGACTGTACATCATGCTGTGATTGAACAGTCATGCCCCCAAATGCTGATCAGTTTGATTGGACATGGATTCAGTTCCAGCTCCTTAAAAGACCTGTAAAGAACAACTAATGAAGAAATATAACTAAAACCACCAAAGTGATCATCTTTGCATGTTTCAGTATGAAACATAATAGCATTATTTATCTGTGAAAGGAACTCCTAAGAGGGTCAGGTGAAAAATAAAATATGTGGAAAACTCTGTCTCTCCTGAGCTAAGATAAAAGCTATTTTGTCCTGTATTTTTACTTCTCAAAAGTTTCTATAACATTATCCCTATGGAAAATGTCACAATACTGCTTTGCAAAGCCCTAACAGGGATCAGTATTTTGTACAAGAAAAATCTCAGCTACAGTGAGGAGAGGTGCTTGATTCTGATAAGTGAATGCTTGAATTTACCCAGCTACCTCATACAAAGTAATGGTTTGAAATGCATCCCAATTTGGGGGTTAAATGTAGGCCCTCTTACCATTTATATGTGGTTTGATTTTTTTTCTCCTGCTTTCTTCCAAAGGGACTGGACTTCATCTTGGGAACTCTGGCATTTCTTCTTATCTCACATGTGACTACCCCAATGAGGAACACCTGCTCTCTGGGGCTGTGTCTGCACAGGGGTGACAGCAGCTTCTTTAGTGCTTTACTGGAGGAAGTTCTGCTCTCAGATAAGAAGGAATACACTTTTGGAAGAAAGTTCAGACTTTTCATAAGTATTAGTTCTCAAATGTAGTTCTCTGGTACCTGAAAATTCATGGCCCTATTCCAGTTTCAACAAAAGAATTACTGTGGATACATCATCCATGATGTATGTTTTACAAGAAAAGCTACACTGCCTTACAATTTCTTTGCATTTTGAACAAAAAGGACTTAGAAACAATATAGCCCAAGAGACTGACTTATTATATTGCATCAGGTACACATTTTATGCCTGCTACTCTGAAATGCTACAATTTGAAGTAATGCTCAGATTGTGCTCTAGACCTGCATACTTTTTCTGAGATAAGACCATTGGGATTTTTTGCAGATCAAGTCTCACAAGAAGAGATTATAAACACATGTTACAGAGTTGTCCCAGCCTAAAGTATATTCAGCAAATACATCTTAAGGTTCTGTAAATAAGGTTACTACACATAATCCCACAGGTACCAGTATTATATGTACATAATAAAGCTTAAGATCTTATTCAATTTTCAGGTATTTTATGAGGAAAGATACTGAAAGATTCTCAAGGGCCAAATATTTCATTCAAAGGCAAGAAGATATTATCATACTTTGAATAGATATAGTAGTTAGTTTGTACAGCATCTCATAAAAGTGTAATTTGCAGACTTCAGGAGAAAAAGAAATGCTTTAAGGAACACAGGGAATATTTATGTAGCTACACAAATTACTTGGTTGAGTGGGGTTGCTTCTTCAGAATGATTTTAGAAACTGAAATTACTCCTTGCAATATGACTTTTGCCATTATTATTATCTCTTGCACTTAAAGATATTAAATTCCTGACTTGAAATTTGGTTCATGAACATGCAATTATGATCAAAGAACTTCATCTTTTTGGCCCATTAATTCATCACAATAACTAGCCAAATTCCACTGCATGCAAAATCTAGAATAAATGGAGCTGGCTTAGGCAACCTCAATACAGTGTAGCAAATACAACCACAAGATGAGCACATTCCCATTTTCTTCCAATGACAATACCTCCTCTGTCTAAATATGTGTTTTTAAAGTGTAAAGAGTTGGTGTCAACAGCAATCTGAGAGTAATGACCCCAAAACCTGTAGCTAATAAGTTAGAATCCTGTTTCAACAAAGGCTTATCATAAGACTTGGAAATAAGACTCAAATCTATGATAAAGTGCCCAAATCCATTTGAGGATGTTTATTGCTATGTCATGCACTGAGGCCGATAATCACCCCACCACAAACACACACACACGATTGCTACTCGTGCTCGCACAGGAAAGCAGTGATTTGAAAGACTTGTGGGAAGGTATCACATAACAACCAAAGCACAGAACAGCCATCTCAGAAAAGGGAACTACCTAGAAAAAGGGAGATGGAGATTTCTGAGGGAAATAAGCAAAAAAAGTTGCAAACTGAAAAGGCAGGGCTGTTTTCTGTAAATTAAAGGTTTGGGCTGAGCATTTACAGTTCCTATGAAGTAGCACCAGAAAACAGACAGGTGCATGTCCAGCTGCTGAGCCTCTATGTCTCTCTCACTGATGCCAAGGAGTTCAGGCAATATGCAGCAAATAGCAGATAAATTGGGTTATCTGGAAAATGAAGTGACTTTCACATTTTCCAACTAACTGTGAAAATAAAATTAATAATAGATTATTAATGTGAAAGGGAAATGTTTTTCTTGTGCTCAGACAAAATTGCTCCAGAAAGTAGTTTCCTTCTTTCTCTGCTTTCCCTGAATGAGCTGTCTCCCAGACCAGCATGGAGCACGTTAGGCTGAAGATGATATTGTTGGAAAACCTGTATTAGATAAGACTGTAAGATTCAAATCATGATATTCAGAAGGGCTCTAGGACTTGAGTGTTAATATGCTCACTTTATTATTAAAGTTAATGAAGGCCATTGCTTCAGACAAGAAGATATGCCTATCACACATGTATCTTATCTATCATCACTACATTTAGTCAATAGACAATGATGCTGAACATATCTGTGCAAACATACCTAATTTTTTACCCTGAAAGCTAATCAATAATATTTCTGTTAGCATACCTGAGCTTAAATATTGGAAACAATTGGCTGGAAACACGTAACTGGTATTTTCTCCTTGTCGCATATTTGTGGATACTAAAACTTTAATAAGATGGCTTCTAAGCCTTGTAATGACACCTTTGTGTCATGGAAAAAAATAAAACAAAATTGTATTTTGCTACACAAACACCCCCACTCTTCCACTCCTGTTCCCCTAATCTGTCATTTATAGCCCCAAAATATCGGGGATACAAAGGTCATGGCAGAGAGATGCCGAAAGTGGTTCTCTGTACTCTTCTGTGACTGACACTGCTTTGAAAATCTTGTACTGAAAATCATACTCTGCTAAGAAACCTCTGTTTTGTTTGTTTTCCCTGGCTGTAGTTTTCCTGATAGGTATGCATGATACTAAAAAAAAGGAACAAATCTGCTTATGTGATCAAAATTTCATGTTAAGTTTCTGATAATTCACTCCCAAGGGACTCATATAGGAACCAGAACCCCTAAATGAAATTACAGCTCCATGTAATTCATAGCCATTTGCCAATGAATATGTTAGCACTAACACCAATGAAAGACAGCTTGACAACACTCAAAATATGTACATATTACAATAATGAAGACTTCATTAGAAGCCTTGTAAAAAGCGACTTCCATATGTTTCACAAAAATTGGATGTTATCTGCCCATTGTTTTGCTCAACTATGGAAAGGACATTTTTAAACATTAAAATGTTTAAACAATATATTTTATATTTTTATAGGACATGGAAGCTGAGGACAATCTGTCAGCTGACCAGAAAACAAATTTTTGTCCACTGTAACTCCAACTGGCTATCATTTGACAAAATGATATCAATTACTAATATCCTGAACATTGTTGATGTCATTAAAAGACATTGCAGTTGCATAGACACCCACTTTTGGGTGGGTGTTTCTTTAGTGGCAAAAGCAAAGAAGCACTCATAAAAAAAAAAATAATAATAATAATGCTGATTTTCTTATTGTTAAGACTAAAGAGATATACAATATATTTAAAAAGCATTCAATTAAGATCTGTATAAATGATGCATACTCAGGAAAAAAAAAAATGTATTTTTTAATTGTTTTGGTTTTAAATTGATGTTATTCTACTAGTTATATTCCATTGAGTTGAATTCTCTTGATTAGAAGTTAACCTATAAATCTGACATGGTTCCACGCAAATCAATAGAATTCCATCAACTTGCTAGAGAAACATTGATAATCAGGCTCATTAACTTCAAATGAGCAGAAATTGGTTTACCAGTCATGAGGAAGAACCAAATCAGACTCCCAAATATATGCTAATTCTAGTAGACCGCCTCACAGACATTTTGTTCATGAAGATATCCAGTAAATATTTTAATAATCTTACAAATAAAAGCAAAGTTTACACGTCCTACTATCCTGAAGAAAGAGGAGAAATAAACAATTTGGTAAAAAGGAATAAAGAAAGTCAAAGGAAAGTCTGTGAAAGTGAATTTCTGGAAACAAGCATATTCTAGAGACTGCAGCAAGATGTAACCTCAGCACAGCAGGGGTGAGACGAATGGGTTGTCAAAGCCGTTAGGAGCCATTCATACCTTCAGAAGAGCCGTGTACTAGGATGATTGTCTGTTGCATCGAGGGACTTCAGACTTCAACTTCCTGAAGTGTTTTTTTTATGAGTAGCTATGTCTAGGAGACAAATATTGGCCTATTTTGTGAGAAATATCAATATTAAACTTTACCCACACAGGAATTAAATGAATGGTAGAAAACTTAACCTAGTGTAGAATGGTAAAAAAAAAAAAAAAAAAAAAAAAAAAAAAAGAGAAAGGAATTATTCTACAAAATGAGAGCTATAGTTTTCTCTTAGTGTAGGATTTGAAGGATTTCATTTAGTTTTGATCTTTCAAAAATAGAGGATATAGATTTAAATTGCAAACCAAAACGCTTATAATTTGAATCCTCCAAATTAAACCTTCACTTAAAAAAAATCAAATCAAATCAAATGATACCTGAAATGCTTATATTAATTGGGAAATTTGTCAAAAATATCTTTGTTCCCACCACTGAATATTATTTCCACATCCTCTTAAATACAGGTGGAAATCAGGATAGTAATAGCCAAGACTGCTCTGCAGTCTCCAGAAGTCCTTCTAAACAAAGTTCCTCCAGAACTCTAGGAGATTTATGACTTCTTCCTTTTTTTCTAAAGACATTTGTGATTTTTTTTTTCCACATAAATGCTTTATCAATGCAGCAGAAATGCACAAATTGCATTGGTAGCACAGGACAGGCAGTGCTGCTAATGAAATCAATTAATTCAGAGAAGAAAGGAAGTTAGAAAAGAATCTGGACTGTGCAGGATTTCAGTTGTTGTTTAAAATCCAGAAACATTGTGAGCAATAATTTAAAGAATGCTATATCTGGAAAATATTTTTAGATTTCGCAGAGTTTATAGACACCTGTGCATTCTGACCTCCAATAGAGGAACTAAAAATAGGCTTCAAGGTAGATTTACACTGTGCCTTCAAAAATAGCCTTGTAGCTGCATGGCTGTTTAGACAACTATAAATAATAGAAGAGCTTATGTAGGAATCACTTCTGAGTGTGGTGGTTAAACAGGTTTTGGAAACCTGAAGGGTCAATTTTCAATTTCATGTTTTATGGCAAATGTGTTTCTTATTCCTCTGACTCCAGAGGCCCCACTGTGAGATGCACCAAGGGGACACTCCCATGCACAGGCCAATCAAAGTCAACAGCAAAGCTCTGCTGACCTGCAGTGGCCGCTAGCTGGACCCCAGCACACCAGGCAAAGACCAGCCAAGGTCCCTCCCAGTTCAAAGGCCACCTGTGATAGAAGATACTTTTATAAAGCAAACAGATTGTTGCAGAGAAATCCAGTGGTGGAAATTTGCCACGATCTCAATTTGTCCAGACATTAATTAATGACCCTGATGCAGATGAGCTTCCCAGGTCCAAGCTTCATTTTATGTTACTGTTATCCCAATTGAGACCAAATGGGGAATTCCCTTGCCTTTCCTGTGCAGCATCAACGATACCCCTTTTTAATGGCTAGACTGTAAAAAAATAAGTATTCTGCTAATTTTTCTCTGAGCTCCCTCCAAATTTTCAGGCAGCTTCATGAATTGTGGTCATCAGACCAGGACAGCCACATTGCTGCCTTGGCTTCCCTATCACCTATGAGAAAGCAAGTTTCTCCCCAAACTTATTCAGCATTCTCCTATTGTATGCTGCTCAGGATAAAATCTCCTATCCTGCAAGTATCAGCTACCTTCATTATTCTTGGATATATGACCTTACATTTGGTGGTATGAAACACATATTGATTGAATGCTCATCTGACAGGCCTGTAATTACTCAGGTCATCCCATTTACCCTTTTTAAATAATGGCAGAGCACGAGCTTTCTTCCAGCCTATTGAAGCTTCCCTAGTGATCCAAGACTTATTAAAAATAAACATTAATGATCCAAAGAGTAGCTCAGCTGGCTCTTAAAAATTTTAGGTGCCAGTTACCCAGACTTACCGATTTAACAGAGCCCGACTGCGGAGCTGCCGTTTTACTGCCTGCTAATCACTGCTGGGATGTAAATTATTCCCTCCTGCGATGCTTCCCCCGCATCGGGGAGGACAGGAGCACTGACAGCAAATGACTGGTGCATTTGTTAAACTTCTTTTCGCTCCTGTCATACCTAAAGGACATTATAAAACAGGCTTAAACTTTCTGGCCATATGTTTTCTCATGCCCTTTTGCTGATCAATCTCGACATGTCCAACTCCCTATTTGTATTCTCTGCTATATGTTCCTAACTCACCCATTGGTATAGATTATTTTGCCATGGGCAGGGGGAAAATTTTGGGGAGTTTTGTTGTTTTCATCTCTGTGAAATTGGATCTTCTGGAAAACAAGTAATAAATAACTGAGACTTGTATTCTCCATTAGCACATGCTTGATATAATCAAATCATGCCTCCACCAAGCAACCACTACCTTTTCCTTCAGTGATCAATTACCCTCTTGCCATGGAGACAAGATCTGACATAGAGTTGCCTTCTTTTGGTTGCAATTCACCTTCAGCTAAGGAAATGTGAACCAATGTTTTTAAGATACACCCAGAGTAACCTCCTCCCAGCACTGCAGCCCTTCCACATCCACGTTTCAGAGGGGAAGACCCCATGATGCCAGAGTTGTGCTCCTCCATAAGCCCAACTCCCTCCCACCCTGCAAGCACACATTGCAAAATGGAGTTAACAGGACTCTGGGTGATTTGTTTTCCTAGCAGACATAGCCAAGTGCCTCATGTCATATTTTAGCTATTAGAAAACTGAGCTTGAACTCTGGTGGCTCATTTGTATTAATTGTGTGTGACTGAGAAGGGTAATGCACTCTGGTCTAAGTGCCATCTCCCTGTGCCTTCTGCCCGCTTCCTTCTTCCAAAAGAGCAGAAAGAGCCACTTATTGTTATATTCAATACTCTATATTTCCTGCAAGCTATACCAATTTAATTAAATTTACACGGTTGTAAGTGACCAGCTACAATTCCTCTTGTCTGTTTATACAGGCCACTAGAATTGATATATCTCCACTTCATTGCTGACATCTTCATTTTAAGTGCTCCCTCAGTCCCTTACTGACCTTTCTTTTTTATTTTTATTTTTTAAAGAGCTGTTCTCTTATTTTCTGGCCTTCGCACTCAGCTACTCTCACTGCCCTAGCTGAGGCTGCTTGGAGATCCTCTCCTTTCAGAGGAGGCCCTGGGAAGTGCCTCTCTTCTAAAGCCATTCACAGGTGAAACCAGGTGTTGCAGTGCCTTGGCAGAGACCATCATCACCACTGAAGCCTGCTGAGACAACACTGAAAAGGCACCACTCTCCAAAACACAAGCAAACTGGAAAAAAAAAAAAATACTGGTTTTAGCCACTATCTCTTCAAAGAATCAGTGGTTGCCTTTGAATGGGTGGAAGGAAAGAAACAAAACCAGCTTTTCAGATGTATATGACAGAGGGGATGGGAGGGCTGTGGCCACAGACACCAGCTCCAGTGGTTCTGCCCGGGGCAGCCGCAGGGCCCAGAGGGACGTCGTGGGATGGTGCCGCCCTGCTCCTGACCACGTCCTGGGGGACGGCCAGCGTTGCTGCCCTGCCCTCACCCTTGATCAGAGTATTGCTTTTGGGCGCCCAAAGCCGACTGAGGTCTGAAAAGTGTGACAGTTTTACAGACCAGCAAAGAGGGAAATTCTGTGTCACCGAAGCAGCCAGAGGGGAAAAAAAAAAAAAAAAAAAAGCGATGTAAATGGAGACAGACACAAGGGCTGCTGAGGCCAGTGTCACTGCTGGAATGCTGGGGGCAAGAAGGCATGTAGAAAGAAATCTGGCTGTCCTCTCTTCTCTCTCACTTGCCTCTTGTAAGAGCTCATAGCAGAACCCTCACTTCATCAGGGAAAGGCATGAAGCGTCATCCATGGAAAATTTCTGTTTCATGTAATATGCCAAATTTCTGAATGTAGTCATTAAGAAAAAAAAAAAAAGTATAAACACTTTAATTTCAAAACGTATTGCTAATGAATGCATTGTGACTGGACTTCTATTTTCTGTGGAAAGAAAGAAAGAAAGAAAACAAGGAAAGAAAACCTTTTCTAAAGAGTAAACAATAGCAAACTTGTTGAAAAAAAATCCACACTCCTGAGCTGAGAGATACGCAAACTGACAATGAAAGTGCAGCTCAAATTAAATATATTGTAAGAATCCCTTTAGAGTTTGTGCCATGTCTAATTCACCTTGAATTGAAGTCATCACTTTTTATTTTTCATGAGAAGTGTAAGAAAAATAAAGGAAGTTTGGCTCTCTATGAAAATAGGGCAAATCTTTAGCACAATGGTAAATTATTTCTAATTCATTGCAAGAGAGTCATAAAATAAATGACATAGAGCTGTCAAGTAAAATTTATCTAAACAGATCTACAAATCTCAGAGGGAAACTTCCTTGTTCTCAAAATACTGTTACAAGGAAGTGGGTCAGCTGTATAAATCTGAATGTAAATTCTTCAGTATACCATGACTGAATGAAACCATGAGGAAATCTCAGTTTGAGTATCAGACTTGATTTATCTCTAATGCAGACAGCAGACTTGTAAGATCTGCACTAGAGGCAAACAGCTTCAATATAAGGACTTCTTAACAGCAAGTGAGGGGCTGATGTCAGATCCTGCTGCAGAAATCTGATGTCCTTGCATCTAAGCTGACCTTGACTTTGGACCAGCAGAAGATAGAGGTGCTTTGACTCTCTCCAGGCTTGACTTGGATTCCCAGAGCATCCGTCTGCATCCTTACCCACCAGCTGGATCCTGAAGTATGGCTGTTAAGTACACAACCCAGCTAAAGGAAGATATATATAACATATATGTATTCTTTATATATATAAATTCACAAATATATATATAAACATCCATACACATTAATTGCCGTGGTCTCCTTGCAGCTCTGTGCACACCTGACCTCTGTCAGAGCAACCCTCAGGCTATTCTCCCCAATTCCTGCTGCAGCTGCCACGGGAGGTCTGCAAAGGCAAAGCACTGCAGGGGCTTGGGCCACTTTCTTCTCATCAGACAGCTTTCTCCTGCACTACCTGTAGCAAGGAGATTGTCTTCAGAGTCCTACGTTTGCTGTGAAGATGCATTTGATATGGAGTGGAAGCTAAGCAGACTGATTATACCGCTGTTGCCATGTGTGTTAAGTCAGAGACAGAACTAAAAGCAGCCAAAAGGCAAATCTGGCCCAGTTTCTCCTCTTTCCCTCTGGGGAGAACTCAATCAAGAATTGATTAATGCTTGAATTCTCATCAAGAATTAATGAGTTCCTGATGTGGTGAAAATGAATAGTCTCAGAGAAGCAGCTAAGCTTGTTGTTTTGTACAGGGGAAAAAATATATTTGGCAACTCTGATGCAATGGCTAAGCAATAGAGAGGGGGAATTCTGAATTCCCCGATTGTTTATGTTTTTTTAATAATGTAATGAATGAATTGACTGAAGGCCAGTTCTCACAGATCACTTGGAAGGGATGGTGTTTCCACCACTGATTTCTCAAGCTCGTGTATGATTCTTGGATGCCCTGCACACATCTTGGGAGAGATCTGGGCCCATCCCTTTGCAACCATGGCAGGAGCTAGATCTTCGTAAAGAGGAAACCCTGCAGCTCAAGATGCCTTTTAAAAGTCTTAAAACTCATGTCTCTCCAGAGCTTTTACATTTTACCACTAGGCAAGAACAGTAACTAATGCTGGAGGTTTTTCACTATGGGATATTTATTTATTTATTTATTTTATTTTTATTTTAAGCACTCCAATCTCACTGGCCATTTTTACCCATTGGAGCATCAATCCAGGAAGGGCGTCTCCAACCTCAGAGGTCCCCAGGACGTACATGTTGTCCTAGGGTCCTTGCCTCCAGGAGACCCTGTGGAGGCCCAGCCCCAGCAATACAGGAATGCATAGAGAACTGGACACAGTGTCTTGCTGCCTCATCATCCAGCTAGTTCTGCCCTGGTCAAACCTGCCGAACTGAGGCCATGAGAAGGGAGGCTCAGCTGGTAATCCTTTCCTCACTCGTGCAGGAGGTGCTCTGAACAGTTAAGACTGAGAGCTTTGGGGTACACACATCCAGGAAAGGAACTACAGGGAGACAATAAAGTTTAATATTAAAATACATCTGTGCTTGTATACCTATGGGTGTCAGGCACTTGCAAGTTAGGCCACAGGTAAACAAGGGTTTAAGAATTGGACTGGGATGCTTTAACTGTTTTGAAGGTCTAGTCTTAAATCCCCAAGCAGCAAAAGTTTTGAGAATAAAAAATAGACGCTGAAACACAGTTGAAACTCAAGAACTGGAGGCAGGAGAGTTAGAGTACACATTATTGAGGTGCAAGGAAGGCTGTCTTTCGGTCCAGGAGGGAGAAAAAGCAGGGAAATAATAATCTCAGGTGATTTCTTACAATCACTATGTCCTCAGATCCTTCCAGAGGACACAGCCAAAGAGGTTATAAAAGTTATTATCTGAAGAGACACAGGAACAAGCAATATCCCTGGCACAATTGCTGCTTGTAATTATCTTGAAGCATTTCCTGGAAGAGTCATCATGCATGTTGCAGCATCTGCCTATTTCCCTGGTGTAACCACAGCAACACTTGCTTTTCTGCTCCGAGAGGCAAAGAACAGAAGGGAGTTGGGATAATAGCAGGGAGCGGAAATGCCAGGTGAAAGCTGCAGAATATGAAACTCTAGACTACATTAGTTTGTGTTTGGTAATTGGTTCCTCTTATGAAAAAAAAAAAAAAAAAAAAAAAAAAATTATCAGTTTGTGAGCATCTGAAATTAAAAAAGCCAAGAACAGCTTCTGTTTGCATCACCAGCAGATGTTTTGGTCTGCAGAAGACGGCTGCATGAAAGATAGCTGTGCTGCGCTGCTCTCGTTGCCAGCCTCGGATGTGGATTGCAAAACTTAGCAATCACAACCGATGATTAAAATTAAGGCAGAACTGAATAAAATACTGCTGTAAAAAATAATTAAAAACTCTATATCAGGTATCTGTTACATACAGGGGAAGGTTATTTTATTTTACTGCTTGCTGTTCATGTCAGAGTAGAAACCTGAATGCAGATTTCTGTTTTATTCTGCTCATTTTCGTTTGTTGGTACAGGAAGACTCATTTGTGTACATGCAACAAACTCATAAACATATATTCCCACATAAACTCATGTAATATGCTGAATTTCCATGCATAAAATGTGCAAAGGGAAAAAAAAAAAAAAAAAAAAAAAAAAAGTGCAAATGTGTGGAAAAGGAGCTTGGGGAAGGGAGGGAAGGGCACACTGAAGCCCACTAGAGGTGACCAGTGCCTCTTGTCTCAGCTACTAAGCAAGCAATGCCACAGAAAACAGCCAGTCCCCAGTCAGGGAGTCCATGCAGGGCTTTGTTTCCCTTTGACAAAGGAAAAAGATGTGCCTAAAAAGTTAATAAGCTGCAAGAAAGAAAAGACTTTTATATTTAGCCCTTGCTGACACGCGTATTCTTTCATTCACATGAGTAAAATCAGAGCCAAAACTGCTGCGTAAATCCACTGCTCTTGCTGTACACAGAGCAAGGAACAAATAAAGCTGCACACACTTCTGCATCTTCACAGGGCTGTGGGTGTCAAAGTCAGCACAAATATTTCTTCTCTTCCAGCCCCAAAACCATGCCCTCACCATTTTGTGTGGCAAGCCTCTCTTCTAACAGTCTTGGAACCCACATGTCCTTATCTCTGCCTTCCTCCTGCTAGAAAACATGGGTTCCACAGAGTAAAGGAACCAAAAGGAAACAAACAAAAGCACTTGGCCTGCTATATGCTGGTGGATTTTTTCAGGGACTTCACTACAAGTGGGTATACCCATGAGCAAAGGTGTTTTATTAAGTTTTATTCAGTGTGTAGACACTGAAAAGGTGGTGAGAATCACGAGTGGTTTGTGTTTGGGGAAGGCCATGGGTACCCCGACCCATCACACTACATCACATCAAACCTGTGCTGTGAGCACCAGCTTCTTCAAGAGCTCCCTGTAACTTTATAGGATGGCCCTAATTAGGCCTCCTTACATATCCCTAAATACTCCTTCTTACAGTGGAGCCCTAAAGCAGAAATATCCTTTTTGAGCCCCAGTCCAGGCTCCCAACCACATTCCTTGAGGCAGGGCAGTGACGTGGGCCCATAAGTAAAAGTGTACATTTGTAAAAAACCAGACTGAACAATGCCCCAGCCTGACATGAACAGCTCCTTTTGGGAGCATTTAGGGTGCAGCAGCTCAACCACAGTGTGCAGAAATAGCCAACGTGCTTATTTTGTCAGAAAATAGCTGTGGTCTACACCATTGCAGTAAAGCTCATTCCCTTGCCCAAGGAAAGCATCACAATATGGTGAAAATAAAGAAAACCACAAAACCAGAAAACCAGTCAATAATTTTCTCATCAGAACCTCAATATATCTGTATAGAGTGGTTAGAAATGGGTCTCAGTGAGTACAGTAGGAAAGTGATAAAGATAAGAAATATTTAGCAACGTTCTTAGTACCTTCTTCAGCTGCCTGGATAACTCAGATACCTCCCCACACCCCAGCTCTACCAAAAAAAAAAAAAAAAAAAAAAAAAGGAGAGACATGAAGCTTTAAGACTAATTGAACCAATAATCAAAGGCTGTCTCTAATTCCTGGACTAGGAGGTCAATTACTGAAATAAATTTGACAGCGGATAGATGGTAACAGTGTGCAATTACCATTTAAAGACTTGATAATTATGGCAAGAATTAGTCTGTATTTTCAACTGCAGAAAAATCCATCAGTTTTTAGTGGTTATTATCATGATTATAAGAAGAAATGGCTCAGCTATGTCTTGTCAAACTGACAGAAACCTGAAAATACAATGGGTGCTGATAACAGGCTGATGAAATGAGCTGGTTGAGTTTAAAGTTTCTTTTCCTAAAGTGGAAACTTAAATTGCAGATGTGAGAAAATTTTAATGTTCAGACCATTTGGCAGGGAGGGATGTAGACAAATTTATACTCATAAATAATAGGATTGAGAAATGCATATTTTTATGAGCTTTGCCAAAATTAGTCAGAACATGTGCTGCTCATTCAGAGAAACTCTCAATTTTGAGAGCCAGAGCCACAGTCAGAGTCCTCCCTGTTTGAAGAATTCATGAAGAATTCAATTCTTCTTTTCCCCTCTGCTTTTTGAGCCTTTAGGCTGTGCTCTCAGTGCTCCCCAAGCTTGGTGATTAGGTATGGTTTTTGGTCACTTTTTTTTTTTTTTTTTTTTTAAATCTGGAATCTAAGCATTTCTTAGTTATCTCTCCTCCCTTCTTTTTCTTTTTTTTTTTTTTTTAACTTTAAAATTTAAAATTAAAAAAAAAAAAAAAAAAAAGAAAGAAGAAAAGTTGAGCCATGGCACTGGCTTTGAGCATGTCAGAAACATTGCCTAGGTCTTACTGAATAAGATTTCAAACCTGCAGAGCTCATGAATTTCGGGTGAAAAGGGCCAATGAGCGGGGCTGGTGGTATTTCACCACAGGGACGAATGAACGCTGCTAAATTTCAAGCTCGTTAACAGATGGTAAAAGTCCAAAAGTAATGACATTTTATTGTACTATTGAGGACAGAATATAAGATTTTAACATTAGAAATTATGCTCTGCACTCAAAATAACACCAATAATGGCAAATTAGTATTAAAAGCAAAACACCAAAGCCAAGCACGGTGGTCCTGTATCATCTCCTCGAGCCTGTGCTGAGGAAGTGCAGGCTGGGTGCCACAGGGGCAGCAGGGCTGGGACCTGCAGCCCAGGCTTCTGGCGGTGGCAGCCGCCACTTTGTTCTCCCTCCAGTGAAGCACATGATTGTAAGACTTTTTCTCTCCATTATGTTATTGGGAAAAGTATAAATCTCATTATTGCAGAATATGAATAATAATGGAAGTGTGGAATGTCCTTGATACCTTCCTGAAAGGTGAATGCTTGTTAGCACGGTCCTGCTGGTTCCTGCATCTACATTGAAGATATTCAGGAGTTTTTGCAGATGAGGAAAGCATTAGAAAAGTCCTGAAACCTTTCTGCTAAAGTGAAATAGCTAAACGCAAGAGAAAGAGAGAAGGAAAGAAGGGGAGAGAGAGAGAGAGACATAGAGACAGAGAGAGACGAGCATTTCTCTCCCTGATAAATATTCTCAGGATAGTACAGAAAACACCCCAGGGTTAGAAGGCAGTGAGCAATTCTTGTCTCACACTTGAGCACAGACTAGATCTTTCAGATTTCTGCTAAGGAGCATTTTTTTTCTTTTTTTCTTTTTTTTTTTTTTTTTTTTAATTGATTTGGTAGCAACATCAGCTGTCACAGATTTGTCTGATGACTTTTAATGAGTTCTCAATAGCAGTGGTTTTACTGTTTTGGGTGTAGGATAGGTGTAACGCTGCTTAGTTAACTTTTGTCCATGGACAGGCAGCATAGAAATAAAGAAATCATATTTTTCTGAATATCATGAGAAAAAAAAAAAAAAACAAACACACACACAAAGGCAAGATAACCATTTTAAGACTCAGCAGCAAAAGAATTACAGATATTTTAAGCTTTTTCTAATTTCCTCGGCAAAATAAATAATAAATAAGTCATAAATTTATATAAAATAAATACACTTAGATTTTAGACTTTTAGCATAATTGGGGATTTCCACGTAGGAAGAGAAGGAAAGAGAGGGAATTACCAGGTTTAAGTGTATATTAATACTGATAATGTTATTCTTGAAGGTATTTCACTTGCCATTTGGGTTAACGCTGTGTGCGCTTAGGGGGTTATGTGATGTTACTGACACAACCAGAGTATATAACGCATTATATAAGTGCTACCGCTATAAAGAATGATAGTTCGGTCCAGGAAAATATTGTGCCATGAAATGAATAAGCCACTTGGACTCAAGGTGCCAGCAGCTCAGGTTCTGCCCTGCTTTGGTGTGGGGCAGGCCAGACTGTCTGTCTGTCTGCTTGCAGCCACACAAACCCACCACAAGCTGCAGAGGCTATGGATGGAGACTGGCAAATAAATATTATCCAAAAAAAAACAACACCAAACCACCACCACCACACACACAAAACCAAAACAAACCTGCTGATTGCAGCTAAGTTTTTTTGAAGATTACATCAAGTCAAACTTTTATTAGCAAAGTTGAATTTCATGTAAAATGAAAATATCTTTTAAAACGTGCACGTATGCATGATACAAACAGCCACTACAGTACAACACGTTTCTCTAAACTTTAATAAATGCACACTAACATTTAGCTCAAAAAGGAACATTAACGGCGACACCACATTTGCTTTGATCTTTTCTCATGAAATTACAAAGTATCTTGTTTAAAGTAAAAATAATAATAAAAAAAGATGAAACAGACAGTATGCTTTGGCTCAAACCCACGCATTGTTTCCTGCATGACAGCTGAACAAACCAGTGCAGATCACAAAACTCGCTTGCTTCATTGTGTAGTTGAAATTTTTAGGTGAAAGATACAGAGCTGCAATGTAAACATGTACTGGTACTCCAACATTGTTGTACACCTTACTCTGAAACACTACACATTTAAAGAGATGCAGCTGAGGGCTTGATCCGTTGTCAAAGAAAGGAAATATTCTTGCAGTGAAGAACTATCTTTACTTATTTATTTTACTGTCTGTTAATAAACAGACATTTACTGTCTGTTCTTTCAGGTACTTGAACTAATCTAGACTTACCACTCACCTGCAATATAACAGCTATAAAAAGTTATGATGAGATTTCCATTCAGAAGTGTCAAAAGATCAGTGAATGTCACTCTAATTTTAGTTTACAAAACTACATGTGGAATTACCATAAAAACAAACAAACAAAAAACACCCAAACAACCTTTGTATAGAAAGATTGTGCTAATATTTGTTTTCATTTCAAAAAGAATATTGGCCTGAAAAGTTTTATTAAAACCATTTATGCATTGGATCTGACCCATTAAGTCAATGGAAGCAGCAGAGAAAAGAGCTACTCATTAAAATTTGTATAATAAGAACATAACAGAACAGAAAACATTAAATGATATGCTATTTAAATCCATTTTAACTTGCATTACAGACATTTTTATATTGCTACACATACAAACATTTTAATCCATAGAGAAAAGCCATTTTCTGTTTTGATTTTTAATCTTGCTCTTGCTATGGATCCAGCCCCAGAGGAGGTTTGATGCTCAGCCCCATATGTCTCTGCTGAAGAGTGGCACAGAAATACCACAGCAAAAGTGGCACAGCAGAGCCAAATGTAACCAAGTGAACACCTATGGAACCAGGGAATTAATAATTACCTATCTGACACGGTCTACAGGTTCACACACTGGCCATGGCTGACTTAAATATACCTGGCCAGAGCAAAAATATGATATTCGATTAACAGACTATTTTGGAACAGCTGTACAGCTGGTGGCACTTTTCATTCAACCTGCATGGCCACATTTTCTCTCACCTGTAACAACGTGCCCTGGACAAAAATTGAACCCATCTCCTGGCAATCACAGAAATCTGCTTGGGAAGGTGTAAGCTTCTTCTGGTATTTTACTTCTGAAAACAAATCTCTAAAAATCCCTTTGTATCCTACACTTTCCAAAATACGCTGAGTGAGTGGTGTCCTTACAATATAAAATAAAATGACAATAGAGAAGAAAAAAAAAAAAAAAGGAAGAAAAAAAAAAAAGTAAATGGAAAAGAAATGACTGGAAAAGAGAAAAACGTTCCTGTGAGTTCGACTCCCTGGGAGTTTCAGCCATTTGGTTAATATTCATTGGGCATATTCCTCAAAAGTCAGCGCACACTGCACAAATTCCATTGCACATCTTTTTGTCACTGTATGATTTTTAGGCCCTGAGGCATAATGAAACACTAACATTAAGATTTAAGGATCTGAATTAAAATTTTAATAGAAAAAGCACTCATACCAGCACAGATGAGTAGCACATCACAGGAATGTCATAAACATCTCTTAGCAGCAACAGAGCAAGTGATAGCACAGGGATTTATTCATTCTTCGATAATTTGACACTCGCTAATATGATTTGAAATTTGTGTCTGTTTAACATAGGTGTTTTCTGGGACAATGAGGCTGGTTGATCTGCATCAACCCGAGTACAAGAAAACACAACCATGACTGCTGATGGGTTGCATCCAGCCTTGTGCTGAGGAGGGTCCTGGGTGAGGACCCCACGGGTGGGAAAGCTCTGTTTGTTTCAGCCCTTCCCGAGCTCTGCATAGAGAAGCATGTGAAAACATGGGGGGAGCCTGCCCTAATTTTATTCCTTGACTGTCCCTTGAACATCTTTCACTAATGACACTCTCTCAGTGCCCCTCCAGGAAATGCCAAGGGATTTTGTAAGCTTATGCAGGCTAGGGAAGGTGAGGCTAAGGAAGGTGAGGAGCAATGTGAGATGGAGATGAATCCTTGGTATGTGCAGACTGGTGTTTTAGGATCTATTTCTCCAAGGACTGGAGAAAGCTGCAAGTGGCCCCGCTTTCACCCCTAGAGATTTCCAGTGGCTGGGAGATAGAAGATTTGGGGATTCACTTTAAAATTTACACTTTAAAATTCACTTTTAAAATTTTTAAGTATCAGCAGAAATATCTCAATTTGAAACACAAAACATTTAAATGAAAATGACTGAGGAAACAAAACAATGGCAGTACATTGCAGTAGCTTGCACTAGTGCAGGTGATTCCTGGAGGAAATACCTTAAAACAAGAAGAAGCTTGTAACAGAGGCTGTCACAAGCCTCATCACCTCTAAGGCTTCATCCGGGTTGGGCTACAACAGACCAGATGAAGACAAAGATGCTGGTGGAAAATGTCTCTGTTGACAAGATACCAGTTTTCACATTTCTCTAGTTATGCCCTCCATTCTTTACAAATGAAGATTTATTTATTTATTTATTAAATGAAGATGACTTTGGGCTTCCTCAGCATTTGGACTGAGTGAAACACAGAAATAAGAACTTTATAAATAATAAAAAAATAATAATGAATGACTCAGTCAAGTCCTTCACTTTTCAGGGGTCGTGGACATGGAGTGGAACTGTTTTGGATTCAGGGTAGATTCCTGCTCATCCTGCCATGCTCAAACAGTTAGGGTTTAGGGTGTTTTTTGTTTGTTTGCTTTTGTTTTGAGATGGCTGTTTGGGGTTTGCTTTTTCAAAACAGAGGCTGCAGGAAAGGTCCTTATGAGAAAAAAAAAAAAAAAAAAAAAGAAGAAGAGAAAAAAAAAAAGAGTAATATATTAAAAGTACTGAGCACCAAAGACCCCTTCCTATGTTCAGAAATCTCTGAGCACATCTGACAGTCCAGCTGCCCAGTGAGGATCCCACATGCGTGGTTAGCTGCCTGTGGTCCACAGCCTTTCCTCTGCCAGCCAAGTACATTTCTTTGTGCGACTAGCAGAGCTTTAGTTGTCGGCATTACCTGTAAACCCATAACCATGTGAGTAATCCTTGCTTCCTCTCTTTCTTCCATTGAAGTAATGGAGACCATGAAGGAGCCATCAGGGATATTTCCCTAATTAATACCATGACATAAAATGGCTTTTAGGACCTCCTAGAGTAAGTTTTTAAAAAATATTTAACTTGAAGTTATGGTCACTTTTAAGTTCAAAAAAAAATGAAACAATATTAACACTCAACTCAAATAAGCATATTTCAAAATACAAATCTTTTTAAAGAAATCAGGAGATTCCAATAGAAAAAGACCAAAAAAATGTGCTGTACAGCTTTGCTGAGTTAGTAGTGGAAAGGACTGGAAAAGAACAGAACCAGATTTAAACCAGCATTCAGTAAACAAAATATAAAAGAAACTATGCTATAATATTTTCTCTTTGCTTTTGTCTTTGTTTATTTAACAATGATCTGGTGAAAATAAATGATCTCTCAAAAAAGCCAGGTAGATTCATTTTATGGGACCCTAAAAGGAAGTAAAATTTATGACTGGTATACACACAACTCTGTCAAAAACTAGTTTTGCTGGCTGAAACTCATACTGAGAAGCAATTCTATTCCTACACAGCTATACAGACCCATGCTAGCAACATGTCTCATTTCAAAATAAAACAAGGCTAATTTTCACTTGTGTCAATATTAATATCATCTGTACAACGTCTCCATGAAATGTATGCTAGCACACAAATATACAGATATGAGACGGACAAAAAGCGCTTTGCTTAGAAACACAGCTTGCAGAGACTGAGGAAAATAAAATAAAATAAAATTATTTCCAATGATGGTGGATGGGAACCCTGTTTCGCCTTGCCACAGGAAAGTTACTGCAGCTTAACTTATTTAAGGAAATAGTGCCAGCTACTGGACAGAAGATTTATCCACAAGGCCAGAGCTTCATCTTTTCAGAGCATATTTTCTGTGGATAAAGTTGCATTTCAAAGTACTGATAATTGCAGTCAACTGTAACCACTAAAATAATTTTAGAATATCAAAAGCAAAGGAGTTTATGTATTTATGAAAAAAAAAATATAATATATAGAATATATTTCTTAAGTAGTTTAAAATATCATTTTTCTCATTAGGATGCACTATGTCACTTTGCAGAGTAACCTGTCTTTTTGTTCACTTTCCTTGTTCTGTTCTGACCTCAGTAATGCTGAGGTCACGAGGGAATTGTATGTATAAATGTATGTACAAAGTGACAACAGCCAAACAAGAAAAAAAATATGCTATACAGAGAAACATATTCCAAACCTAAGAAACATGGCAAAGCAGTTAACTATACATATGTAACACTGAGAAATTCCATTTTGGTAGGACTGAGTGATACACTTTGTATAATAAAGAATGTTTTGTTGTGTTTCTATTAGAATAAAACACCTGAAAATTAGGATGGAAAAGTCTCAAAAATCATCTCTTAGTGGCAGTGACTTTTTTTTCTATTACCTGGATGTCAGGTTCCTGACTGTCTCAACTGGTAACCTGCTTCCAATTGCTTGTGGTAACTGTGGAGTACTAATCAAGATAAATAGCACAATTAAACACGAATCTTCTCACTAGTATTTTACGCGTGCAGAGGAAAAGTTGCCGTAGAGCTCCCAGTGCTTTCGACTGATCCTTTTTCCTTAGATCCAGAATAAGCTCCAATAAATGAACCATCTTCATTGAACATCCCGTGCTCCCCTTCTCCATAATCTACCAGACTATCAGCACTTTCGGTGGCTTTAATGTCCCCGTTAATTGACCGGAGGCTGCCTTTCAGCGGCTTTTCATCGCTGTCACTACAAAACAAAGAAATGCCTTTCCAAAAATCTAGCCTTTGATTGCATGCATGGAAACTGCTCTTCTACTGTGAAAACGAGAGGGAAGAGCAAAGGAACATTTCTCTGTGGGTTGTATATTGAGAACAACATGAACATGAGTTCTGCTTGGTGCAGTGGATATCAGCCAGTTCATCTACACTGACCTATTGCATGGCTGAATTTCCCATGGGTATGATGGTCTGATTATCAGAATTAATAACATATTAATCTGCTCATATATCATATTTGTTCAATGACTTTTTTTTTTTTTTTTTTGGAAATGGACAAACCATCAAAACTAAGAAAAAAAAAATAAAAAGAGGAAATTACATTATCTATTCATCCTAATAGCAACACAGAAGAATAACCAAAGCAGCCTAACCTCTCCTGACTGAACATGACATTTGGTTGACCTTTACTTATCTCTAAAGAATTGAGAAAACGCTTTCAGCTAAAGGCCATTTTTAACTTCCTGTTAAAAGGAAGTTAAAATTTTGCAGTGCCTTGGCTCACTCAATAAAAAATGATGGTGAAACCCATCTTAACTGTAGAGAGAGGTCTTGTGGCCATACATATGGCCATAGGTGTCTCCCACGTCACTGTTCTTCATGTTTACCATCTCCCATGAGGTGCCTCCAGCAGCTTTGGCTGTAACTGATTTCTCTGTGAATTGAAGCTGGTTCCAATCAGCCCACCACTGCTTGTATGGCTGCAGCATCCTGCACATCCTGCAGGCTGCTCACTCACATGGCTAAAGTCTGCCCCTGCCTCTGAAGCTGGACAGGGGCTGAGGGTAAAGGAAACGTTCCAAATGTTTCTGCATATTCTAAACGTGTTTTCAGCTCTCAAAAATAATCATACACAAAGGGGAGGGGGAAGGTAGATTAAAAGAGTATTAAAAAAAAAAAATAGGGCTCTGAACCAGGTACATAATTACTCAGGAACTGTTCTTGCTAACGCCAATTCAGAGTGAAAGCTTTGGTAACATTATATGAGGAAAGACAGAGAAATGCACCTGAACTTTACCTCTTCAGCAGATAATCAACTACATGTATAATCTATACAGTAAAAATATTTGCTACTTTTCTGTACATGGCATTTCTATTTATAAAAAAAAGACAAGTTTGGACTTTGAGGGGAAAGGACAGGGGGTTAAAGTTATTAACCTCAGGACTTTCTTACCTTTCTAAATATTTGTCCCATTAGAAAGCATTAAAAATTAAATAAAGATGAAATTATGCAGAAAAAAAAAAGCCTATTCCAGTACAAATAATGTAGTATATATAACTGGGATTTCACCAGAAATTTTATGTCTTTAAGGCCAGCATGGCTCTTATATCAATGCTTTTTTCTTCATACCACACTTACATGATATTGCAAGTTTTAGATATTTTAAAGCAGACAAAGTGATTATTTCAGTTCTCCTACAGAAACTTCTGTAGTGAGGTGTTTTATTTTGTTTGCTCATTTGTTTGTTTTTGTCATCTCTAACAGTATTTCAAACTTTTATTTGTTTTGTTCCACAAAATGAACATCCCCCATGTTACGTGATGAGGCATGACTGGCTTTCAGAAGTCCACTGAAGACATAGAATTCTTTCTATTGACTTCAGTGGACATCAACGTAGGATGCCCAAATTATCAAATATATTTACATTATTCATACAATGCTAAATAATAATAATAAAAAATGAAAAATGACCACTGATACATCAACATTTACTTATATCTCAACCTGGGGGGATTTAAGTATACTGGATATACCTGTATATCCCTACTATTATCCGCTCCTGTCAGGTTTGCTTTGAAAATGAAAAATAGAGTTACTTGCATGCTAGAAAAAATGTCCTAAATAAAGATGACATCTGAAAACAAACAAAAGCCCAACAAACAGAAACGCTTGTTAAAGCAGGTCCTATTTACCTATATTCCCCAAAGATTTCATCTTTTATTGATTGAGCTTCGGGATCTGGATGCAAATCTTCTTTTTCTTTCACTGTACAAATAAAATAAAGCACAGATCTGTATGCCGTGTTCCGTTGTGGACTTTTCGTTTTGCAGGCACAATGGGAAAACCACCTGCCATTACCTACAGCCTAAACCTGAGGGCACCATCTCGCCCTATGTGTCTGACAGTACCCAACAAGCATGCTTCCACTGAGAGCTTGGTGCCTCCACTGAATTGTTAAGAAAGCTGGCAAGTGCTTACACATAAATCCTTACTCGTCACTTTGAAAGCTGAAGAATTATGATTAGCAAAACATCCTGTTGTTCAGCAGTTTGGCTGCACATGGAAGTTATGGCAGTAGTTAAGCAGCATTTATCAGGCTGAAGTGTGCACATGTCCCAGCCAAGGGAGGCTCAGAAGTGCAGCTGGTGAAAAGCCTCTATGGGTGGATTAAGCACTGAAAGATTCAAAAAGCAATATCGAGGGTCTGAGCTAGATCTCTGACCAGCACACAGCACTGTCTCACCCAGAGAGCATGGTTTCACTTCTATTCATTAAAATCCATTCTGTGGATATTTATCAAAAGCTACAAAACCTAATTGGATGCTTTTGCTTGTGGCTTTGCAGTCTCTAGAGATAAAAGTCTGAAGAATGTTTGTTGTTAACATGCGAACATAGCGGAAGGACAATAAATTAATTTACCTGAATATTTTCCTCCTTTATTTCTTCTGACAAAGCAAATAGTTAGCAGCAGTAGGGTGAGTAAGGCAACGGCACACATCAGTCCAATAAACCACCCCTGGGTGGAAATCCCATCGTAAATGCCAGCATAGGCTTCATGAAACAGAAGAGGAGTTCAAAAAGAAAACCAAAAAAAAAAAAAACAGACATCAATCAGAGGAAAATGGCAACACCTGCCATAAAATGAATACATAACATTTTCTTCACTGAATCATAATTGAATCAGACTATTGCTACTTATTGTGTTCAACTTAAAGAAATACAAGACAGAAATATGTCCAGAGCGTGACATTCTTAGACTTCAGGTGAATGTGCTGTCTACAGGGCACAATATAGACATTTTGGGAAGGTAATTGTGAGAGAGTATTTGACTCAAAGGATTAATGCCAAATAGGAAAGCTGAACAGAGAATTGTTAAGCCTCTCATGCAAAAGCAGTTTTGTGAAAGAAACAGAGTTAAAAGTGCACCTGATGCATGCAAAGCACTGGACTGGCACATTTAAAATGGGTTATATCACAGCAATACCCTTTCAATATCACATAGGAGGTAAAGCTATGTTTTGTAAGGGTTTGTAATTGTTCCAGGCCCTTGTGCTTCAGTTAAAGCACAGACTTGTTTACACTCCTATGGGACTCAATTGCAAGAGTCAACTTTAAAACCACAGGACATAACGATGCAATAATGTCTTTGGTACACTTCCACTGCACAATGTCACATGAAACGTCAACATTTACTGACATTCAAAAGAAATCTTTGTCACCTTGAAGGGTTTCATTTCTCACCTCTCCCCCTTGTCTCAATTACATCTTCAAAAATGCTATTGTTATCAACCCAATTCTTAGTCACTAGACGAACTGTATATTCAGTTCCAGGCTCAAGTGCCTCAATGGGGTGAAACTTTTGGGTGGGGTTTACTGCTTCTGAAATCTTGCCGATCCCTTTACCTATGGAATGTACATATTCAAGTCATATTGATTAATTGAACTCATTAAACAAAAGGCCCGTGAAATACATAGTTATAAATAATGCAAGTAACACAAATATGACACATGAGGATTTTTAACGTTTATCATCAGATAATCTGATTTTCAAAAACAGAGAATAAACTAAAAAAACATTCTCCCTATTTGATTTTTAATATTCTATCAGATAAAACAAACAGCAGACTGAAATAATCCTGATGTTTATGAAGGGTTTTGTACATTTCCCAGGATGAAAGTTAATATTGATGGGGGATTATGGATCTGCTTTAACTAATGCGTGCTTAAAAAATTACAACTTGAAAAATGGGCTGCTTCGTATAGATAATCTGGGGTTTGATGCTTCTCCCATTGAACGGAACTCAGCAGGGAAGCACAGACAGCTTGTTATCTGGAAATGGATTCTTATATGTCTCATAAAAAAAAAATTAACATTGGGATTTGTAACTCATTTCTCCCCTGACAGTGATTTTCCATGTCCTTTTAAAGTCCACAATGCCCACAATGCACTGTTTTAGATACAATGGAAGCTTTCTTTTAAATCAACATTTAGGTATTTAAATGTTCTTGATGAGTTTAATATTTGATTAAGAGGTAAAAGGGAATTTCCGATAGGTCTCATTTTAGAGCCTCTTTACTTGCAAAAGGCCTACTGTAACTTTAGTCTGCATTAAGATCACAGAGTATTAAATATACCTTTTAAAAATATCATTTGTGGGTAACAGAAAGAGGACTTCTCTGAACATGAGCACTCACTGTGTGAACACTGCAAACAGTCAATTCAGCCAGGCACATTTGGACTTGTGTGTTCACATGGGGAATCTCTGTAGTTAACCAATGGGCACAACACGTGTGCTCACCCTCAATTTTAGAAAACAAAATTTGGAAGCTACCACTAGTAAGGATAGCTCTTTAATTGCATTCAGTTGCCTAATTTACGTGATTTATCTGGCCATCCTTTCGAAGTCTTTTAAGTTAAGGATTGAGCCCATGGTATAATTTGGAAACTACTTGACCAATTAGCACTGAAAGTATAATGATGCTCATTAATACTTAAGCTAGAAAACAAGCAAAGCAAGAAGCTTTGAGAGATTAGGGCTTAGTTGACAGCTGAAGAAAAAAATAAAATAAAATAAGATTAAGACCAATGTAAGCACAATCAAAGAAGCAGTTCAAGAAGTTTTCCAAGACAAGTGTACATGTATTGCAATAAGCAGTTAAATTAGTAGACCATTGGAACCCACAGGGAACACATACAGCTGAAAAACTGCTGATAGTGAAGCACAGCAAATTAGCATAAATTAATCCATCAACTGGTAGTTTTTGCTAAGTGAAGTATATGAAATTCGGACATAAGTTTTAATCAAACTACAAATTAAGCAACAGGATACCACAGGTACATTTTAATTCCATGTTCTAAAATCAAGACATCACAAAAATACATTTAATGTAAACAGTATCCATAACGTAATAAGAATTGATGTGAACTTAAAACCCATTGTGCATTACACACCATGTAACACATATGCATGCCAAGCAGAAATGATAATCACATATTCCAATCTGCAAACAGCATAGGTCTCCTTGGGGTCACTGAATTCCTAGGAAGCAAAATGTTCAACCTAGAGCTCAATGGTATACCACAGCTGTGATTCATGGGCATTTTGTTACACCACTCTCATAAGTCCACATATCCCGCCTATTTGTTCCCCTCCCTCTCCGGGGAAATGGGGATGTCCTTAAGACTGTCCAGTGATAAGCAATTACGTGATTTTTTTTTTTTTTCCTCACACGCTTTCTTTCTGGTCTGTGTTAAACAATCAATTTGGCATCTAAAGAAGAGAAAGCATTGCTAATTGGGACATGTGTGGTAGTTGGAATAGAAAAAAACAAACAAACAAACAAAAAAAAAAAAAAAAAAAAAAAAAACAGTGTTCCACCCTGAAAAATAAGGAAATGCTCAACACACAGAAAGGTCAGTGAGCTGCAGAAATTAGCTTCAGAAAATTGAAAGCAGTTGGGTTAGGTTTTTAATCTACAATAGGGGAGAAGCATTAATAATAAAGGCATATCACCAGCACTTCTCATCCTCCCCCACTATTTATCAACCATACCATGGGACTTGCATGAACATTAAACACTGAACTGCAATTTTACAATATTCCTACTGGGCTTTGAGATTTATGAGAGCAACAGAACACACTTTTTTTTTTTTTTTTTTTTTTTTTATAGAAGCTTATGGTATAAAGGGAAAACCAATATAAACTGCCCCCAAAGACTTACAAGTCTGCTAGTTCTCCAAAAGTTAGCACATCCGTTATAAAACATGCTTAACTAAAAAAGCTGGCAGTCTAACAGCTAAATACTAATTGTGGGCAACATCCTAATTTATAACCATACCTTTCTAAATACATCTGCTGCAATAAATGGGAAGATGAACTTTCATTAGTTTTTCCCTACTGCCTGGCTATTAAAAGTGTATAAATACGCACCACAAGTATCCTTCATTTTCTGTGCTTTTTTAGTACAGGAAGTAATTCATGCTAAATTGGGAATATTTTAAACTGTAGATTAGCAAACCTGCTGTGTGTAAAATTTATTGAGAAGAATTTATAGGTGAGGTTACTGAGCTAGCGATCAACTGTTTGTAGGAGAGATCTGAACTCAGACAAGAAGAAAGGTTATAGTTTGTTTCATCTCTTGCTGCGCCTCTTTTGCACTGGCTGCACTGAGGAAGGCTGCTAACAGAGAAGAAAGGAAGGCATAATACATAGCCAAGGCATAAAGTTAACTGCAAATTTGCTTAAAGTACTCAGAGACTGATATATTTAGCATATTATATTTCATATGTTTATTTTTAGGCATATTAGACATCAAGCTCACAGTGAGAGGGTTTTGAAGTAGTGACATATCACACCCTCCTCCTCCCTGTGCAGCAGGTGCCCCAGCTGCAGCAGAGGCAGCAGAACAGTGAGGCACAAATGGTAGAAAAGGAAACTTGTGAGCAAAAGTTCGAGTTCTCTTCATTGTGACAAAACAGGGTATGTTTTCTCCCAGGATCTGGGGCTTTCGTGGTAACAACGCCAGTGGTTACACATGGCTAAATCAGTTACATTTTTCCTCTTTAGCTGTGCTGGTGGCAAAAGAGAACTAAAACCATGTTTTGTTTCAAATAGTTGCTTTCCTCATCTTACAATGTGTGCTGAAGTTTAGTATTTCTTGTTAAGATTTTAAAAACCCTGGGGGAGTTAAGTACCAATTGCCATTGATATAAAATGAAACTGGTGAACTTCCATTCCGTGGCTTCTCTGCAAAATAAAGCCACAGTTGTGCAGCTTCCTCTGGATGAAATTTTCATTAAAGCTTGCAATTTTGGACACACAGTAATCATTGTCAACATGTAATGCATATTTAGTAATCCTTCAGAAACACTGGTAGCTCTAGATAAAAGGAAGCTATGTGTTAAAAAAAAAAAAAAAGAAAAAGAAAAAAAGAAAAAGGACTGTTATATTAAATGATTTTTTTTCATATACGTAAGAACATTATTTTGTGTTATACTTCTGAGAGGTAGTGATCATTGGGAAATCAACATTTTCAAGGGGAAAATTAATTAGTTTGTAGGTCATTTAAGAAATACTGACTGAAAATGAAAAATTAGAGATAAAACATTTTCTAAAGACAGAATACCTTCATCTTTGGAATGAAACCAAGATAAGTCCACAAAAATTAAACTATTATTTATTTTGCAGTACAATGCAAATACCCCTTTGCCCAGGTTCTTCATGATTGCCCACAGTATTTTGTCAAAAATAGATAAAGACCTTTGGTTGTATTATAACATTTCATGTGTGAGTAATTTTTAAATAAGTTTAAGATATTTCATAGGAAAGTGGTATTTCAGTTAAGGGAGTTTGCATTAGCTGCCAATGCACATGGTGTTTGGTTACACAAGGATGCTATAAATGAAAGTTTTTCTATGGCTTACTTCTATTTCTCACTAATTCTGGTGGGTCTACATTTAACCTAGAGACAAATATTAAACTGCGGCTTTCCCCCATTAAATAATTACAGGGAGACAGCATCTTCTGACAGAGGCAGCACTGTGGTTTAGGGGGCTCTGCCTCTGCTGCCAGGCATGTGCAGGCTGCAGAGCTGCACTGTTCCATCCAGGAATGAAGGAAGAGAGATGTGAGCAGAAGTTTTTATTTCCCTATCGCACCCACTCACTGACCTTTTGGTAAAGAGTTGTTAACCAAAGGGACGTGTAACTCCTGATAAACAAGAGAGAGAATCTGAAAGGTTCATTCACAGAAGAAGATGCTGCGACTGTAGACAGACAGTAGAATTTACCCATTTATCTGCACAGGGATTTATAATTATTTAATTGGCAATTTTTAATTTTATATTTTTTTAAACTAAATTCAGTCATTCTTGCTGTCACTGTCAGGAAACAGTTTGCATAGAAATTACACACTTGCAAAATTATTATTTAGAACACAATAATTTTCCCCAGACTTTTTTTTTTAGTGGTGATGCATGCATACTCACATATGTTCAAAAAAAAAAAAAAAAAAAAGAGAGCAATAGAAGTGTTGCAGATCAAGTATATCAATGATAAAATGTGAATGATTCCATTGCTCCTACTTTGACATCTCCACTTTCCTGGCAGAATGCATTGTGAAATTCTTCAATACCCCTGGCACAGCCTGCACAGGCCATATCGCAGCAGTGGAAGCTATTCAGAGTCTTAAAATGAACAATGAGAACTTTATGTTTTCATTACCAAAAGCAGGATGTACTGGATATGGAATCACTGAATCAAAACCCAAAGCAGCCTGGAGTCCTCTGTCATGGAGTTTCATTTCAGAGGGCACCACATTTTATATCTGTCATTTATGTGGGTCATTTTAAGTGATGAACTTTGACTTCTGAAATCGTTCCATTTTTTCAAAGAGAGAGATTGGTTTAATTTTGAGCAATCACCTTGCTTCCCATATCACAGTCTAAAAACCCAAGAAGGTCACTGAAGAGTGTTTTGTTTTTTTTTTTAACCTATCACATTTAGTTGAAAAATATCCAAACAATTTACCCAGCAAATAATGACACAAAACTCTAATGGCATTTCAGTGACAGATGCAGTGTCCTAACTTAAGGTGGCTTGAGAACGAGCGAATTTGTGCAAGGGGCACACATTCATCACGGAACTGGACCCTTGCAGCTTTTGCTACTCTATTCTACATGTGTTCCACAAGAAGCAGTTGTTGCTTTTGCTGAAACAAAGTCTTAGGAAAGAAAAGAATGAGAGCAAAATGAATGGCACTGTTATTATCATTTTAAACATGTCATACAGGGATGTCAGAAATCTGACAAGGTTACTTAAAGAAATAACAGACTTTCAAGTTGCCAAAACACATCATTCTGACTGCCCAATGAAGGCCAGAAGAGGTACCTAAGAAAGTAAAATTATGTATTTTTAGCATGGGGAAAAAAAAAAAAAAAAAAAGATTCTTTTACTTTTTTTAAATGTTAAACCATGCTGCTTTTAATTCCTACCACCTTGTATATTACAGCACATCTGGAGTCTTCAGGGAAGAGCTGACTTGTACAGCAAGGACATTGCACATTGGGGAAGGAGCTGACTTGTACAGCAAGGAGGTACCAAACAGTCTGCAAGGATGCAGTGCCTCACCTAAAGTGAACAGTATGGTACAGGCAGCCTACTAAGCACAGCTTCTGTAAGAGGTAAGGGATGACTAGAAAACCTTGCAACAAAGGCAAAGGGGATATATCACCAAAACAGGAGTTTTTAAGGACAAAGTCTGTAAAATCTACAGAGAAATACAATGATGTAATTTGGGACTTGGACATTCCCTGGGACGATTTTCCACACAAGTCTCACAGAAACAAGTAGGGAAACCCTGGCCCAGATTTGTACACAGTGCTCCAGCCTGGGCAGGGCAATTTCCTTGTAATAATATCTGTGGGACTGCAGGTGGAAGGGGAAACCACTGCAGAGGGGAGGAAATGCCTGTGTGAGATGGGGAAAAGCCCTGGGGCTTTTCCTGCTCCAGCAGCTGAGGTCAGGCAGGACATTTCTCCTTCAGTTTATGCATCTGTTTAGAGAGGTGTGCATTCTGTAACTAGAAATGGAGCAGAGAAACATTTAGGGTAGCCTAAATTCAGCCAAAAGTGGATAAAAAAATGGAACAAAACAGAATTTTTGTTCCATCAGTGTAGAAAGCAGCTACTATTTAATGACTGGATCCTAATCTGGGACCTCATAAGTTAAAGTACTTTGTACTTGTTTCTTTTCTACAGTTCCAGTCAACAAGGAGATTTTGCAGCTTGGAAGTCTGATAGGATATCGTGCAACAAGGACCATTTTTCTATTTTATATCAACATTGTTCCAGACTGTTATCATTGATAAAAATGATGAAGCCAGGACTCTTTTGCTTATCACATTCTCCTTCCCCACGGTAATTGCACAGCAATGGTTTCTGATTAATAGAAAGGACTTGTTCTTTGGTATTGTAGAGTTTTTAGACTTGCTGAGTACAGTATATTTTATTTCATTTCATCTGTATGAAAAAAATGAGCTATTATACAGTGCTTGTAGATTTTCCTTAAAATTGCCGATTGCCAATGTTTTAGGGTATGCTATAAGTGGCATAAAAATGTTTACTTCCAGTCTCCAATAAAATAATATATATAAAAAAAGGATTAAATACCCTACAGTCATATTTACATTCATATGGATTTTCCATGTCACATCCCTAGTACTCTTGGGAGTCCCCCATTTTCACACAAGCACAGAATTTGTTTTTATAATATTGCTGAGGACAGATTTAGATCTTCAATTTTCTGTTCACAACTAAATGCAATAGACTGATCCTAGTATAGCTTACAGAGCTAATCAGAAGGGACAGAAACACCGTACTGTATGGGAAATAGAGCAGATAAGCTCAACTTTTCTGAAGAGCTGCATGGCTGTATTAAAAACTTCATTGGTTGTTCTTATGGCCAGAAAAACAAATTTATTTCCTCTAATTCCAAAGAAAATGTCAAGCCTGGAATATTCTCAGTATTTTTTTTTTCCGTTATTGTTAAAGCTTCTTCACATGAAAACATATTGCCCATTAACTTACTCCCTTGAGCCATTGTTAGTCCTTCTTCCGTGACCGGATTCCCGCAGCCCTTGGCTGTGCAGGCCTTGACATAGAACTTGTACTTGGTGCTGGCGCTGAGGCCCGAGAGCCTCCAGCTGAGCGTGGACCGGTTCGCCACACTGATGTCACTCAGAGGCCCGATTTCATGAGTTTCATTTACTGAAAGAGAAAGTGAGGTCAGATCTGGCAGCCAAAGCCTGCAAAGACTCACAGTGCCAAGGGTGCTCCTGCTAGGGAGGCATGCTGTGTCCCGTTGCAGGGGTGAAGCCTGGACGAGCACACTGCACCCTCCTGCTGAGCACCAAGATGGGATCTCTCCTGCCCATGCCAACCTCCCAGCTGCTCGGTGAGCTATCACTGATCTTAAAAAGCTCCCTGATTCTAGATATGCATACACTGAGTGGGAGGGAAGAATTACTGTCTCTTAGAACATTAATTATATATGAATTGCTTTTCACTTTGCTTCCAAACATCTGCAGACTTTCACCAGCAAGTTAACGGTGGTTGTTGTGCCTCATTGCAGCTGGCAGCAGCAGCAGGAGGGGCCGTAGCTCCCAAACTACCTTAATAGTTGGTCTGAAAGCAAGTCTTCTGTACACTCAGGACTTCAGATGTTACTCAATAACATGACTCAAGAGGCAATTACCTGCATTTCTGCTACCGAGCAGGGAGGAGGTACCTACAGACAAGATGTGAAAATCCTAACGAACACAGCCGAAGTGTTCTCACTACAAAGTGTTTTGTGTTGAACAAATTTAAATTCAGTAAAAAGTACCTACAATTTATTGATTTTCTTAACTACTACATTAGGTGTAATTTATAAATATGAAACAACTGAAATAGCTAGCAAAATGTGGAATAATGCATGGCAGCAATGTGAGTTTACTTGTATCAGTAAAACACACAGAAAACTTTTTGCTCTGGAAAATGACCTTGCCCTGCCCTCTAGCAGGCAGTGTGCACATCACAACTCGAAACAAGCTGCTCAGATGCTGTGGCTGTTATACAGATGCTGGAAACAGGCTTTCTCATCAGCCTTCTGCACATACAATACTCCCTACTTCTCCCTCTCTCCCCCTCCTCCCCCCCCCCCCCTTTTTTTATAAACTAATAGTGTTTAAATTCTAAAGTCAAAGCAAAACAAGTACATACTTATCTGGTACTGTAAAATGTAGCCGGTAAGGTGGCCGTTGGCCTTCTTGGGAAGTCCCCAGGACAGTGTGACAGAGTCCTTGTCAAAGTTCAGGATTTTCAGAAAACGGGGTTGTTCAGGGACTGAAGATACAGGGATTAGTTCACAGAAAGCACTGCACAAGTCTGTCTCTATATGCACTTGTTAAATGAGGATATAGTTTAGCTCAATACCTGAAGTTCCCCAACCTACAGTTCCCCTTTCTAGTGAACAGTGTTATGACCATTGGCGATTTTACAACCACTTTAATTTATGAAATCAAGTTGTTTTGTTACATGGACAATTTAAATTTATTCCCTTCCATCCCGCTTCTTCTTACCTCCTTCTGGAGTTTCAAACACCACAGGAGAGCTTTCCGGTCCATCGCCCTTGGAGTTGTAAGCCAGAACAGTCAAGCGGAATTCACTGAAGGGCTCCAGACCAGGAATCATCCCATAATTTCTGTCTCCTACAAATGTTAGGTGGTGTTTCTCTGGGTGATGTCTTTTCCCATCCAGCATGCTTTTTGTTTTCCACCAACTGACCTGCATTGAGATTGGCATTTCTATAACAAATTACCTTTGATGGGGCTGAACACTATATTGATTTCTCTCATCTTCCCAGAAATGAGATTGTGATCTATCATTGACAAAGGATTCATTTAATAGTTTGTTAAACTGCATGCAATTAATGAGAAATTCATAACCTTATAGCCTTTTAAATGTCCACGAACTCTGTCCCTTGGTATTCCAAACCAGAAGACTTTGACCAGCGTGCTGTTGACAATATCCACTGAGACGCCGGAAGGAGCAGCATCTGGAGCTGTAAAAACAGGAGCGATGCATATTAAAGGGAGCTCAGTTTCACACCATTTGTATGCTACAGGGCTTGGCTTTCCAGCTCAAGCTGTGCCAGCTCATGCAGTCTTCCTGCAGGCAAGAAAAAAGTCATTCCACCTGCATCCAGTGGGTGAAACAGGCCAATAAACATTATTTTGCGGTATCAGAGCTTTCTGCTGAGGGCTGGAATACAGGTGCACTGGGACATATGAATTTCTACACCCGTATTTATGATTTCCTGTTTCAAGTAATGCTTACAGTAGTGAGAAGAATAAAAAAATGATTAACACAGCATTCAAAAAGGCAATCATAAAGTTTTTTTTTTGTTTTTTTTTTTTTTCCCAATCAATTTCATTTTATAGCTAAACTCATTTAACGGTAGGATTTTAATCACTGCACAACAGAGAGAGCTATTATAGAGCCTAAAAGAAAAGGAAAAAAAAAAAGAAAAAGAAAGAAAGAAACAAACAAAAAACACAAAAGAGGCCTTGATCCACTGACAACTGAATAGTACGGAAGATAGAAGCAGATGTTAAATTAGATCCACCCTAGACACATAAAGCAAACAAACATGCTGTGGTGTCCTTATTCTCGCTGTCCTCCACCTCTTCTGTGATCCAGCAAATGGGGGAGAGGAAACTTCTACAGCACTCCCCAGTGCCCACCTCTGGCTGGGCAGAGGCTGCCCTCCAGCCCAAGGCCACCCCAGTGCTAAAGCCTGATGCTGGTGAAACACCAGGATTCACTCAGTAGGTTTTAAAATCAACCTGGAGCTTTTTGACCATTTGATGTCACTTATGTGATGGATGGATGGTGCTACCTCATCACAGCTGCTGCAGAAGCTGCAGCAAGAGGAGGTGGCTGCAGCACCCCCAGTGACCACGCCAGTGGGAGTGCTGGCTGCAGGAGCTGGCTGATAAACGCAGCTCGTGGCAGTCTGGGCATCTCACTGAGCAAAAAACACATGCTGGTCTTAGGGTAAGACACTGTAGACTTTCCAAAGGCTATTCAGTCTGTCAGTTTATTTCATTTTGGGGAAAAAGGAAGAAAGATTTCAGATTCTGCATAGGATGAAAACTGTCTGCCTTTAATAAGATTAATTGGCAGATCTGAAAGGCAGAGCTCTTGCTGACACCCCTGCCAACTGTTCCCAGCCTCTGCCACTAAGCGTTTGCAAATGCAATAACCATTTGTATTTGGGATCAGGGAAGCTTGGCACCCCACACTAGCTGGCCACCAGGCTGTTTACTCCCTCAGTGATATAAATCCTTAAATCCTACAAAAAAAAGGTTCTTTTTAAAGGGAGGTTGGCATTTCATTGCTGCAAACGGGTAAATTTCCAGTCATCCAAATACCTTTTGTAGCCATGCAGTAAACACCAAAGGGGAAAGGCTGCTTTCAGAAATGCTGGGATGGCCCCAGCAGTGCTATTACCCAGTGTCCCACAGATTGTAGAAGGGCTGTCACAGCCCTTGTGACACCAGCATTAATTCTATTAGCAGAGAAATCCTCCTGCATGCTCACCTCTCACAATGGGAGATGATTATTAAGGCCCACCATGAAATTGGAGCTCGAAGAGGACATGGAAAGGGTCAGTATCAGAAGTGGTGACTGTGACCTAGGGCGGCCCAGGCATCTATTATCTGAACGTGGGTAGCACGAGGAGAAAACTGCTTTGGTTTGGCCCAGACTATGCACAGTTGGCAAAGCCCAAGAGCAGAGGTGGGCCAGTGCTGAGAAACTCCATGGATAGGGCTCGGAGCAGGAGTAAGCCCGAAGCTAGGCCTCGTGGTGGAGGAAGATTTCTCCAGAGACAAGGGGAGGCCTGGGAGGGGGCTGTGCCACCAGGGGGACACAAAAAGCTGTTGGACAGAAACCCAAGTTAAAGGTTTGTCCCCCCTGAGCTCAGCACAACTGCTGCAGTAATTCACAGACTTCTTTGTGGACTTCAGCCTTCAAATGAATATCCAGATTAAATCAGCACTGAGATGAATAAAAGCATGAGGGACCTGTCCACAGAGCTGGAGTCCACTGTGCCCAGCACAGGAAGTGTCTGTCTCTCTGGCAGCCCAGCACTTTCAACAGCTGTATTTAGGCATTTTGGCTGCAGGCTGCCCAATCTATCGCTCCCCATCTAAATGTTTTGCATCACAAGACATACTCACTAAGCACATTTTTCACGGGAAAGTTCCCGTTACTTACTATCCTCTCCTGAATATCCAGTGGTGATGTTTGGTTCGGGACCAGTTCCTAAATTATTTACTGCTTGGACCTTGATCTCATAGGGCACAAAAGTGGGGGTGTTCCTCAGGGTCAGGGAGTGTTTCTTCACCAATTCCTCATTCCAATCAGTCTCGACGCCCCGCTGCCGCCAGCTGACTTTGTACTCCAGCCCTGGCCCATTTCGCTCCGTGGGCTTCAACGGCTGTGGGAGAACAGGAGATGTTAAAAGAGACCCATAAGTTGTTGGGATTTGTTTTGTTTTGCTTGGATTTTTTTTTCTGTGATTTAAACTGCATGCCTTTTAGCGCAACTAAAATGCATATTTTGGCATAAGGCTATTTGTGCCTTTTAGTACAGCTAAAATGCATTTCATCTTAGAATTTTATGTAGCACAGCAAGTTGGGTCATTAAAATTTAGATTTGTTCTAAATACGTGCCAAATGCTTGAAATTATGCCTGGTCATTTAATGGGCAACTGCTGTGCTATCAGTTCTTACTGATCAGCTGAAGACTTCGTCACAGCATGGTTCTCATCTAATTAACACAAATTTATAAAATATTAGAAGACATATAACAATGGCTTGTCATGAGACATTCTCCAACTGAGTTTCTTTCTCTGAAAATGTACCTCTTTAATTAATAATGTTAATTGGTCACATACACTACCCCAAAATGATGTGTATGTGTTTTGGGGGGAGGTTACCAGTCCATTGAAATATCTGTGGATATTTTCCACCACAAACTACTCTTAAAAATATTTCAATGAAACATTATACATATCAAATATATAACGCCTGATATGTAGCCAAGCCACACACAAAGCCCAGATCAGCACACCTTGGTCAGAGAAGTGCAGAAGCCTGAAATGAAACGACATCGACTGAGTGTCAGCAGAGCACTGTTTCCCACTGACCGGCTCACCCACTGCTCCTCGCATGTGGGGACTGAAGGTGATGCAAAGAGCATCTATAAAACTTGAACAGCTCTCTTCAAGGCATGCCAAAAAACTGAGTGTTGTTCCATGGTATTAATTTGTCCTACAAATTGACTTACCAAAAACTCATTGAATTCTGTTCAGCTGGGGCAGGACAATGTTAAGCAAACCTAGCTCTTGGCCATGTGCAAAAATTCCCTTTTACTTGCTCTGAGGGTACAAGGACCAAAGCCATGCACCCTCCCATTCATGACCTTCAGGATGACTGTGGTGAAAGGGCTGGTATGCCACACAGCTTTCTAATAGGCAGTGCTGGGTTGAAGCTCCTCCACGGCAAAGAACCCATGGAATGGGATTTGCAAGAGAAGCTGGAGAAGTAAAAATTCCTACTCAAAAATAACTTCTTGTTTGGAATAAAATTTCAGCACTGCTTGACTCCTATTTTGATCTCCCTTAATGCTGCAAATCCTTGGCTGAAAAGCTAGTCACTAATGCTCATCTGGTCTCTTAATCCAAAGTAGGCAGATTAACATCATTTTGCAGCCTTTGTCTGCCAGAAATAGTATTTTTTTTTCTTTTTTTGTGAAATTCAGTGCCTAGCATTTTCTCTGGAAGGCATGCAGAAAACACCATAAATAAATGAATATCCTGTTTATGACATTTAAATGATTCAACGAGATTTAACAAATCCTTTCCATCCCATTCTCTCTCTTTAGCCTCAATTTTCACTTTTACTTTTGCCATGTCTGAGCTGGGATTACTGGCAGGGATGGTGGTTCCTTCCCAGCTCAGCCAAGGCTTCAGCCCACTGCTGGCCCTAGCACCTTCACCCACCCGTGATGAGTACCACCACTCTGCTTTTCCTCCAAGAAGCAGGTTTGTCTTCCTTGACTACATCATTCAGCAAAAATCCACTTTCAAATCCAAGTCAACAGATCTAGAGGGCCATCTCCTTTTTGGCATGATTATAGCCTGAAATGCAAATTTGCACTTGGGAAATATTTATTGTTCTTTGCTGCAAGCAGCAGATTGAAAAGTAAATCTCATGTAAATTGTGTTTAATTCAAGCCACAAAAAAAAAAAAAAAAATAAATATGCGTCCTTCCACAGTTGTTGAAGCTTGTGTTAAATGGAGGAATATATATCTCTCTAAATTGTTGGCACAGAAGCTGTAAGCTTAAAAGTCAGAGAAATTGAAGTCTGGAAACCATCCTCAATACTTTTACGTGATTCCTTTGACACATGATCAGGAACTGTATCTGCACTCCTTTAGCTTGTGGTGTAGAAATTCAAACTCACGTTCTCTTGGCCAAGTGATCTGAGTCATTGTCAAACCTCCAGGCTCAAGGAGCAGAAACTCTGTGCCTGGCCAAGGAACAGGTCCTCTACCTGGCCCTGGCTGCTCCTCCTGCAGAGCAGGGTAAGACCATGGCTATTGCAAGCACTCCCTTGCATGCAAGAAGCACAGAAGAGGGGCATACTCTAGGTAATTTCTCAACGTACATACAGCACTTCTGTATTTCCTTACAGCCTGCAAAGTTTAGTTGGAAAAAGTTGCCTTTTGAAACAAAAAATGAATCTAGGGAAGGAAACCCATACATTTAAGTCAATAATAATTTAACCTTTGACTGAAGTAGCATCAATGATCCTACCTACAGAATTTGCTAGTGTTTACTTAAAAGCATTAACTTTAATTAATAGGGAGAAGGGGAAATAAAGTCAAGGGAACCATTATTTCTCTCCCTCTCTCTCTCTTTTTAAAAATGTATTTGCATTAAAACAACATCCTGATAACTTTCGTGCTGCTCTAGGAACTGCTGCTTGAAGAGAGAACCTGTTCCCAATATTGTAGCATTGACAGACACGTTTGCATTACCTCCCATTTCATCACCATTTCATTTGGTTCAGAAGCTTCAACTCGGATGTTTTCTGGGTTCTTGTCTGGAGCTGAAACCACACAGGTAATAAGGTTAGTTTCCATATTTCTGTTTTTATTTGCATGTGTTATTTAAATAATAAACAAATATGTATTTATTAAATACATATTTGAAAACTTTTCTTGTTTCTGTATTACTGAGAGTGAAAAACACCTAAACAAAGAGTGCTCATGAGCTTAATTACTTGGATCAGCAAAAGCTGCTGTGAACAAAATGAGTTGTTTATGCAGTTTTGATTCCTAAGTGCCCTTGTTGGTTGGAGCCACCAGCTAACATGAAACTGTGACTTTTGGATTTCAAAGCACCAGATGTAGGGGGATTATTAGGAAGAGATTTTTCTCCCTGTGGGGATAGTAAACAGAAGGTATATCATTAGTGGGGCGCACACAGCTGAAAAGCTGAAGAAAGACCTGGAATTGAAGTGAAAGAGAAAAAAAAAAAAAAAAAAGAAAGAAAGAAAAATGCCAGGGAATGCAAATGCCAGGTTGAACAGTTGGCCTCTAAAATGACTTTCAGGGATACAGCATTTTCTGTTATGGTGAGAAATGCACTGTGAATGAACACTTTTGACAAGCTTATAGCTGCTGAAAGGCTCCCCATAAATCCTGAAAATTCTCACCAGCACCTGCATGTCCATAAATGGCTGCAACGAGCCTTAAAGGCACAAAATCAGCAGAGTTCAGAAAAGCTTTGTGTTACAGGTATGTGGGTAGGAAACACACTGCTAGCCATAGCAACAGAAATTCCTCATTTTGGCATCCCCAGACTGATGTCGGCAGCTGCAGGGGTGAATCCTCTCTTTGGCGAAGATACTTCCTTGGCATGCAGGATGGCTGGACTTGGCTTTGGTGTGTGCAGAGTGCTTCAGTATCTCATCTCCTACCACACACATTGAGCAGAAAAAGTAGTATAAGCAACCTGACATCTTTATGCCCCTCAGAAGGAAAAGAGGGCAATGCTATTCCTGGTAAAGCACTAAAAATATTCACATCAAAAAAACTAGATGGCAGTGTTTACCAGCTGGAGGCGTTGCATAGCGCAGTGATGGTTTACTAGGCTGGCTCCTTCCAACAGCATTCACGGACACGACACGAAACTGGTAATTCATGTATGGGGCCAGGGTCAGAAGGGCTGTGGTGTCATTCCCAGGGACTTGGGTCAGCTCCTGCCACCTCCCCGGCTCCCACTGGCTCTCTTCATACTCTATAATGGACTCTGTGGAGGAGAGAAAACAAGGCAGAGGAAAACAGGCAGCACCCTTATGAACTGCTTATAAATAGCAGGATAGAAATGAACTTAGAGTAAATTAACTGTCATAGTAAAACCGATTAAGGACAGCTTTGAGCACGGTTTGTTTATTCTGACAGCCGTGATGTGTCATTATGCTAAATGATGTAAGGTGATGCTACCAAAATCCTTCATACCATTAACAGGGCTGTTATGGCTGGCCCCAGCCTTCCAAGACAGTCGAACACTTCGGTTTTGATGTTCTGAGAGCTGCAGATCTTCTGGTGGATCAGGAACATCTGAGACAACAAAGAGCTGTCAAGAGCGTGGCAATTATTCCTGTTTATTTGGCATTTTTGAAAAGACTGGAACAGCAAGCTCCAGTGAAGGCAGTTGTAAAACATCTGATTTCAAAATGGACAGGATTAGGAAAGTAAGAATTTCTTTTAAAGAGCCTGGTTTGTTACAGAAAAATACACTGAGTGTTCTGATTCTGCTTTCTCCCCTATAAATGCAATATCCCTTCTACAAGTGTATTTCCATCTATTCTCATTAGCCTTGCTTGGAGCAACAGAGTTTTCTGTGCAAATCATCACTAGGATTTATATAATCACTAATAGATATTGACACTGCTCTCAGCAGAAAGTTATATTAGAATCACTTGGATTTACTGTGGTGCAAACCAGAGTGGTAGGAGGAGGCTTGGCTCTCACAGTTATTGAACCTGGCTTTTAGAGCATGAGTGAAAGGATAATATTCATTATCACAGCCATGGGGAGCTATATTAAAAGGAAACAACAAAATTCATTACTTGCCAGCTCAATTAGTGCTGTCCAGAGAATATATCAAGTTAGTTGTGTAGCTCGTGGTTGGTGTGATAACTGCACTGCACCTCTTGGGGACTAGCATGGGACTGCCAAAGCCTTGAGCACAGGATGACCGTGCTGATGCTCTGTACACACTAGAGCTTGCTTTTTATGTACGTGGTTGTCAATTTGAAATCTGATTATATTGGATTAGCCTGGTAATTGGATTGCATAAAATCTGTTGTAAAAGAACAATTTCTTATTGCAGGGGTCTGATGGTTACCCCTCATCCCTCCAAAGTTGCACACACTACTCCTCCTTAAACATGTAGTCTTGAACACAAAACTGCATTCATCAGGAAAACAATCTCAGAGCTTTTGCAGGAAAGCTTCCTGGGCATGAAGCTAGAGTTTCAAAATCTAAAAAATGTATGGATCAAGGAAATGAAATTACGCAACTCTTGATTGGTGTTTGACCTCCTTCTGCCCCAACATTCTAACTACATTTTGGTTGACAATGTCATTTCTTACAGGAAAAGCAGCTGGCTCAATGAATAACACTGTCCCTGTCATTGTGAAAGCAATTAGTAGGGACTATACAGAGTTTTTAAAATAACAATGTTGAGTTTTTTGTTTTATATATAAGGGAACATCAAAAAGTTTAAAAGATTATGTTTGTGTGCTACGGTATATGGTGCTATGATTTTTTATTTGAAGACAGTGATGGTATATCTTTGAGGTATCCATCCTGCTCTCTGTTTATTAACAGTAGAACAAATACCTAGAAGTATTTTAACAGAATACATCTTCTGTGCTCATTTGCCCATATTTTGATATCTCCATCTGTTCCATGTTTAGTTCTTTAGTCATCTCACAGGTCTTTCATTGCAAAAGCCTGAATTTTTTCATTTGGAAAATAACAGATACTGTTAATCCATCAAGACCTTTCTTATGTACAATAAACAAGAAAAAACAAGCACAAGAATGTTTTTCCCCTTCTGTAAATCAACTTTTTAAAAACGAACAAAATGCTTCATGAAATTTTCATAAGTAACATAACAGTTTACAAACATCTTGAGTTATATACTACTAAAGAACACAGTACCATAAATAATGTGCATAGCATCTACTTAATTTACTATTTACTGAAAAATACCATTCATTTAAAGTGTGAAAATATCCTGAAGGTCAGATTGTCTTAGCTCCTGTTAGCAATCACTGCCAGAAATAAACAAAAATATAAAACAAACAAACAAACCAACCCTGAAATTAAAACAACACAAAACTCTCAGCAAAATAGCATTCTAGTGATTGTCTGATGTCCTTAGGTAAGTGTTAGAGGCTGATGTTGCAAAGGACTGCACATCACTACACAAATTCATCTCCTTAATTTTGAGCAGCCTTTCAGGACAGAAGACTGGTGGTAAGGATGCTCAAAAGCAAGGTCAAGCTTCAGACTGTGGGTCAAGTCCTTTCTCTGCTATGAATTTACCTTTTGCCACTGGGCAATAATTTATTACTGAGGTTTGGTAACTGAAATGGGTAAAAGAACTAATTAAACAAAAGTGCACACTTGATTGCACCAACCTGACTGCACACTAGGAAAGTATCCTCTTACCAAGAACAATTAACCGTGATTCCGCTACAACACTGTCTAGGGAAGTGCTAGCCACACACATATAAACTCCTTGATCCTCCAATGTCACACTTGAAATGAACAGTGTATCCATGTCCACAATTATCCTACAGGGCAAGAAAAAAGGCACATACAATTAAAAAAATATATAGAAAAATCTGTAAGATAAGCATATGTCTGACACTGTTCACTGAAAAACAATTCTTGAATAAACTTGTTAAGGGAACATTTTGAATAACATAATTGCATGTTAGGCCTATTATTTGAAAATGCGATTGTAGTTGTATTATACACTGTGCTGTAGACTATTATTTGTATTTTGTAGCAATTTAGCCTCCATGGCTGGAAGTTGGCATGTCTTCTCTTGATCTGAAAAGAGCCACATTGATATGCATCAGCTGAGGGTTTGGCACATAGGGTTTTGGCACATCATTAATGAGGGAAATACACAGGCTTTGTGTATACATTTTTAGGAGGACTGAATAAAACCCAGCATTCTCAGCCCACCTGTGTCATGTCCTATGCACCAGGGGCAGTTGGCCTTAATGCAGGCCCATGGGTTCTGTCAGGGTGAAGACTGATCTGGTCTTTACCTGGTACTCTCTCCCCACCCTCTGTGGCTTCAGCAGGATCTTCTTCCATACCTCCTGCACTGCAGCGTTTAGAAAATAACCTTTCTGCTGTGACTAATTAATAAAGACATCCGTGTGCCCATTGTGGGACCTTTCATATGGAATAAAGTCTAGGCCCCATCCCATTAAAGGGACAAACAGGTATAAACACAGGAAAATACTAGTTAAATCCAAGTGGAGAAACAAAATCCCAGTTGACTACACGGAGTTTAGAGTTATATTTCTGGGTTAAACCAACATTTATGCAGCATTATACGATGACAGTGAAAGAGAGTAAACAAAAACAACAGTAATAATAATTTTCCAGTCACAGCTCAAAACTCATACAGATGCATATATATGTATGTAGACAAAATGCAGATCTAGTCATATATTGCATGAAGAATTCCTGCAGACATAAATTTGCATTTCAAGCTATTAAGTTTCATGTTTATTAATACTCATGTTCCAGCACTATACAGCATTATTTCAGCTGAGCTCAAGAACACTCTTGTTCTTCTCTGCTTACCTGCTGTCTTGTGTGCTGTTGACTGGCAGCTGATCTCCATCTTTCCTCCAGGATAATTTGAAGCTGTTTTTCAAGTGTGAATCATACTCAGACTGACATTTCAACAAAATTGAATGTGATTTCAACACTCGGGGGTTCTTTGGAGTAATGACAATTTTTGTAGCATCTGGTGGATCACAGAAAACACTTTGATTAGGAGAGAGAAACTATTACATCAAATTTTCACCAAGCACTTCATATATAAAAATCAACCTCAGGAGCAATGATCATATCTTCACCTATCTATCTATCTGTCTCTATATACAAACATTTCAAGCGGAGGAGGTTGGTTTTGAAATGGAGATTTGACAGGATATGATTTTATATCTTGAAAATTTCTATTTTAGTTCAGTCCAAACCAACATATTCAAGAAACACAAGTGCACACAAACACACAAAGTCACAGGTGAAAATACTTGTTAGCAGACTGTTATGAAATGAATGATAAAAAAAAAAAAGCTTGAATATGATTTTTATGTCCAATTGCCATTTGAAATAGGCTTTGGCAATGACCCAAGAAAAATTACAAGCTTATTAAAGTCGAGTGAGAAAAAAATATTGCAATCAAGTTTGTTCTTTTAATTGACTCTAATCTAAATGCAGAAACAGATGAATAAGTAGGAAGAAAGCACTTGGCTTCACTTCTCTATACAGTGAAATACTGCTTTGTGAGAATTTTATTGTACATTTTCATGTTTATTATAATTGTAAAACTTACAAAGCAAAGAGGCTGGCCTGAAATAGAACACAATTTTTTTTTTTTCTTGAGTTAGTTACAGCAAACTGAGAGTGCTTTTGAGGACTTTGCTAATTGAGTATTGAAGTTGTTCATTGTTTTTACTTTTTACTAAGTATCTATTTAAGTAAAAAAAAAAAAAAAAAAGTAAATATAAAACCTTATCAAAGGTCTTTCTATTCATAAGTGAAACTTTACCTCTTATATCCAGATTCGCTGTGATTGCTCTTTTTCCAACCGAGTTTGAAGCCCAGCAAGCATATGATCCTGAGTCGTCTTTCTTTGTTTCTTTGATCTCTAGGGTGCCATTTTTATTTAATTCATAGCGTAATGCTGAGAGTGTCTCTACGCTATCATCCTTAGTCCTAAAGAGGATAATAGTTATGGCTTATTTCTGGGGTTGTAGGAACTATTATTTCACAGAAACATAGAATGGCTCGGGTTGGGAGGGACCTTAAAGATCATCTAGTTCCAACCCTCCTGCCATACATTTTCATATTCCACGGTTTACAGATAGTTCAGGGGACTCAGGAGTCTGGGGTCAGCAAGTCACTTTACTTACATGCAGGCAAATCATAAAGGGACATAAGCTTTCTGCAAACCTGAAATACATTGACAGTGTCTACCGAGATCTTTAAACTACTCTGGCTGAATCTTAAATCCATAGCTGTCATGTGCAATTTTATTGCACCTGTCAAGTGCTATGGCAATCCAGTGATTTCCAACTACATGGAACCATTTCCAGGTGAACGTGTTCTGTAAGTCATTGCCTTTCAACCCCAGCAATGTGTCCAAACTTTAAAAATTACCAATGTTAAACTAACACTGATGAAGTTGCAGCAGGATTTGGCTACATAAGGCATGGTTCTGCTTAATGAATATCCCAACACCTCTTCACGCAGGTATTGAGGACTTTCATTAACTGTTTTTCCACCCCCTCTTTAAATCAATGTGGCAAGGTTCTTGAGGAAAAGTATATTGATTAAAAAATAGACATATATTAAACACATTTTTGTTACAAACTGCAAATTTTAATTCCACAACATGAGCACATGAGTGTTTGGGAAGCCTGTTTGAACCTGTTTCATGTGAAGAAGTGAGTTCTCAGTAACTTACCATCTAATATCTGCTGCAGGCGAGGCAAAAAATTCACAGTGCAGGAAGGCACTGTAACCCACAACTGTGGCATAGTTTTCACCATCTGAGGTCAGTATTAAGGGAGCAATATCTGCAGAACAGAATGCAAAACAAGCAGCACTGAACTTCAGAACTGGGAATATAAATACAGTCCCTGCATCATACCCTTTTCCCACCATACAAAGGCCAAAGGCTTGGCCACTTAGCAGGAATTTCACTGCCTTTTTGCTCTGCACTGAGCAACTGAGTTCCCATAAGCCTCAATGACAAAGATAACAGTGGTTGACTGCTGGACATGTCAGACCATGAAAGCTCAACTCCAAGACAAAAAACAGACTAGTTTTGCTTCCTCTAGAGACTTCTCTTATTAAATAAATTCCCATGACTATCTGTCTTCAAAGAAGAGGCTCAGTATCACAACTGAAATTAAAGATTAACAATACACAGTACACTTAATTTAAAAACACAGTCGTGGCCACAATCTAGTCCACAGTGATCTTAATACATTTGAATTCCAAAGATTTTGAGCCCCAAAAAACTATATTGTTAAAATAAGAAGTATATAAAAGCTCATGACCACTCAAGCTAAGTGTATAATGTTGCCCGTGATAAGGCTTGTTGCACTAGTTTGGACAACGTATTTCTTAAAATCCAGGGCCAATGCAACAGAACAGAGACCTGGTTAATAATCCCACAACTATTCTGAAGACTTAAGAGGTATCAAAATGGGAAGCTTTAGTTACATTTTTCTTGATAAATTTGAAGAGTTGGGAGACTACTCACTGAGGACATTCACATTGGCGCTAGCAAGGATGGTACCATGCTTGTTGCTGGCCTCGCACTGGTACACGGCACTGTCCTGAAGCTGAAGGTTGGTGAGGCTGATCTCTCTGGCAGAGATTCTCCCTCTGAAGGTCCTACCTGAAAAGAGCCAGACTTTGTCAATGTTCAGTTCAAACCAAACCAAACCGTATATAAAGTTTCAAAACAGTAGTGATAACACCAACACACGAGGAAGCAGGGCCTGTGCTCCCCAGACTCCAACGAGTCTTTTGTGCTAATTCTGAAGCAGTAAGACCAAGAGACCTCAAAAGCACAAGTACCACCCCATATCCCAAACAGATGGGAGCAATACAGGGTTACGTACTCACAGCCACTCCACACCTGCACCTCTTTCACCTCCCTTCAAGTTCATGTTTAAATAGAAGCCTTATTAATTAAATATGAAAATATGCTTAAACAGATGTCACACAAGACATTATTTAGTGCATTAGGCTTTTTGTGCATTCCAGGGGCACAACACAGACACGTCCTATCCAGCCACCTCCTAAAGAAGGCTGTAGGACCTAGTACTTACTGTCAATGGGCATCCCGTTAAGTTTCCATTGAATGGTTGGCTCTGGGTTGCCAATCGCCTCGCACAGCAGCACAAGGTTTGTTCCTACGCTGTAAACACCACCTTCTGGCTCCTTAATCCACCGAGGAGGCTCTGTAGAGAGGGGACATGGCAGGTAGCAGGTGACACAGCAGGACAAGTCTGACTGCTATTACCGTAGTTCTCCAGGAGATGGCAAACGCTACCAGCAGTAGCCACCAGCTCCTAGCAGCCTTTTGTGCAACCGGAGCGTACTTCATGCAAACCAATGCTACAAAAGGTAAAATTACCATTAGTATACATCAGTTTCTGTCCTTCAGGCTTTGTAAAATGCAAATGTCAGAGGGAAGAGTGTAGGATATGGGCAGTGTTTACCGAAGTGGAAAACAAATGCAGAGAAGATGAGAGGTGAGGCTGGGGAGGGAGGTAAACTTAATGGTGTCAGGATTTTCACAAGGACCCTCAAACATAAGGCTGTGGTCTCTGAAATGACGTGAGACTATTTCAGCTACTCAAACAAGATGCAAATAACCATTCAGCTCGAATACGCAGTAGACATGAGCAAATGGCTTGCATCGGCTTGCCCAGGAGCAGCCAGAGGGCAGAGCATGATGATGCAGAGGCGATGCTGAGCACCTCCATCTGCTCATCTGTGGGTGCTGAGGAAACACATTGTGCTTTTCAATATTCCGCTTTTCCACCCTATATTCATCTCCGATGCTGATCCATAACATATTTAGATATGATGAGACATTTTCTGACCACTGATTGAGGACCAGTCCTGAAGAGTCCCCCACAGGGTGGTGGTAGAGGAGCAGCGTTTTCCTGCTGCATTCTCTTTCCCCAGCACTGGCAGCTAAACCAGAGCATCACCTGAGCATCAGCTACCCAGAACTCATTGGAAAAACAAACAAACAAAAAAACACAACAACTGTAAGGGAGGGAAGGAACAGAGAGGAAAAATAAATCATTAATCTCGTGACAGCTTTCTGATATCTACAGACCAAATTCAGATCCCTGAGCCTGCATACATTTCAGAGGGCGTCCTTAATAAATAAATAAATAAATAAATAAATGGTATTTGTCATTACCTCTCCCTGAGAAACGACAAACTTCTACATTTTAGTTCCAGACCTGTCACTACCTCTTTTGCCTGCCCTAAGCAGATCACTGGATCCCTCCTTCCCTATTTGAAAAAGATGAGCTAATGTGTGGGATACATGAGGATTCATTAGTTAATGCTCATAATACGCTTTGAAGATTAACAGAGCTGTTGCTTGGTGATACATCTCCAGATGTTATCTGTGTGATATATTAAAACAAAACGTCATAGCTCACACAGATATATTAAAAAATACCTCTGATGTGTGATAAACAAGAGCTTCTACACAAACTCCACTATTTCCACAGTAGAGAACCCACGTAGAGGCATTGACTAGCAACAGCTAAAGAATGAACTAAATGTAAGACACCAAAGCTTATCAAAAATTATAACATTATAACATAGCATTTCATTCACAGAACAGATTCCTTCTACTGCCTGCCTCGCTGCAGAGCTGTTTGCCCTCCTGTAGTACAGCATGTAACATGATCATACTTGCTATGCTTCCTTTTATTTGACTCCAGGAAAAACCTGCATGCAGCAGAACATTTTGGGTTTGCAGATCTCTTTCTTTTTCTCTCATACATTATGCATATATCAGAGAAAGACAGGTCAAAGGCATGGAGGTGAAAAGGTTTATAACAATCCTAATGAATTTTTTCCCCCAACTACGTCTGCCACAAGCACCATATTTGAGACAGGATGTTTTGGAGGAGGTGAGACACTAAGCAAAACCTGGATACAAGCTACGTTATAGAGCCCTTCCTATTTTAATTTGTGCATACGCTTTTGAAAGTGAGCTGCAGATATATTACACTGCTGCCTTCCTTTTTCAGTATGGGAATTGCTGTGGTTGCCCCAAGGAAGTGATGCAGCTGTGAAGCTTCAGTCAATGAGATTTTGTCAAGTATGAAATGTAATTTCACAGAAAGACTGAAGAACCTCTCTTCTTTGTGGCAGATATGCTATAGTGCTTATAAGTATATAAAATGTAAGAATAAAAAAAATATACACATACAGTCTAGCAACCACAAAAACCTGTGGTTGGACAGACAAATCTGCCATTAATCTGCACAAGCAAAGTGGTATAGCTTATGTTTCACTGCATAATGCATTCTTCTAGGTAAGAGTTATAGATGTGGTCAGCCCAATCAAGAGATTTATGTCATTATGGGAACGTAATGAGAGGTCTGAAAACAAAAGAGATCTAAAATGGTCATCTAGTCCATACTTCTGCAACAACACAAGATCACCTACACCTAGAGCATTCCTGATGGATACAAATCTCTACAGCCTCCTGTGCTGTCTACAGTAGTACTATCCTTTTCCCCATAACTAGAACAGACGTAACGTTAACCAAATTCACTTCATTGTAGTTTAGATCTGTAGTATTATGTCCAGGGGAGAAAGAGAATATTGTGTTACTGTGAAGAAACTTTTGTACATTTGAAGGCTGTTATATGAACCCCAGATTCATTCTTTCCTAAATTAAACATATCTATCCATTTATTCTCAAAGGCCACATTTTTGAAATCTTGACTACCCTTACTGGCTTTTCTGTATTGTCTTGAATAAATTCCATCCTCGATGTGAAACTGGATGTTACGTGAGGCCTTATCAGTTCTCAGTAGTCTTTTTTCACAAACAATGCTTTTCTTTAACCTTTCCAGGATGATTTTTCTTTTTCTGCAAGGACAGTATTTCTGAGCAGAGTTCAGCTTATGATCCAATACATCCTCCAGACCAGTCTAACCAGACATTTTCCATCCTGTGTTTATGAAGCCAATTAGTGCTGCCTGATGAGAATTTGCATTTGTGCTTACTGAAGCCCATCCTTTTCATTCCAGACCATTTTCCAAATTTGTCAAGATCATTTCAAATTCTCTCCTATCTTCCCATGGGCTGACAATCCATCCCACTTTGGGGTTATCATCTGCAGATTCAGATACAGCTATCACCTTTCCCAGTGAAAGGCTGAGAACTACAGCTTGAGTCTCATTAAAATGACTGGGCATGTATGTACATCACACTAGTTTTATTTATTTTCCTCTAACTCAGTAATGAAAGTAGCTGCAAAGGCCCTTAGGTATTCCATCATTACTATAATTAATCATTATATTGCAATTATTTCTATTAAACGCAGCCCAGAAGCCTCAGTTAAGATCAAGGTACCATTAGAACAGGCACTATGATAGTGACAAGATGTTGAGGTTGTATATACATTTTCTATTAGGCTTAGGGGATTATACACAATAACCAAATAAACAAACATTTTAGATCTAAACAATTTGAGAGCTTGTTTTGCTTTTTTTTTTTTTTTTTAATAGTTTATTCTCTCCCTCTAATAACAATAAGAGCCTTTTTGTGCCTCTTCCAGTGTTCCAGGCTACATCTTTCCTCTCAGAGAGAGATTAAAATGTTCAAGCAGTCAAGCAATTTGCTGGCTGAATATTTTCAGATACTGGGTAATAATTGCCTGAATCTTTGCCTTCAGAGTACTGTAGGATTAGTAAGTGGGCTGCATGAAAATATCATAATTTCAGGCTGTTATTTAGAAGGCTGGGGTGTTGCTTTGAGATCCTCAAATACCAGAAAGAAGAACAGAAAAAAGTGAAATAGTGCAGGAACAATAACCAAGTCCTCATTTCTACTCCAGCACTAAATGGAGAATAGTTTGTGGTTAAAGACTGAGATTTTTTTCCTTTCATATTTAAATTTTCTTCTCCCTGCACACATCTTTTGAGAAGTGCCTATCAGGCATAAGGATGTCATATGTCAGCATAACTTCCCTGAAACCAACTGAAATTAATGCTCACTTCCACCAGCTCAATACCTGCCCTTGAGTGTGCACACAAGAGTCACTACAAGAATGATGAACATACCCATCTCTACTGAATGTTAATGACATTTTCTGGTTCAAAATTATAGAAAAAGATGGTATTTTTTGCTCAGTTTCAGCAAGATAACATGCATGTGATGACCTAGTAGGACGAATTCCTGTTACTGACAGCATCCAACATTAGTTACACAAATGGAAAATTAATTTAATAGGAATTGCATAAACATTCTTTATATTGCAATTGTTAGAGTCATTTTCTTTACTTCTTTCTTTTTTAAAATAGTTGTTTGTTAATGAGTAGGAATAACAATTTGCCCGGAAGCCTTCCTCCCTCTAGAGACTGGGGGAGAAGAGGGGTCAATAATCTGAACTGCTTAATTAATGTTATTTCCCTGGTATTTTGGTATTTGCAGCTCCTGCAATTTCTTTGAAGAATTCAATTTTTACAGGCGAGAAAATCATAGCCAGATTGTTAAAATATTCAGCTAGAGCAGAGATGCTCCAAACCATCTGGAATGATTTCTAGGAGTCAGCACTTCCCCTTCATTGCAGCTGAAAACTTGCCATGCCCTGGTATCCCCCTCTGCCTCACTTCCAGGAAGGGAAAGAAGGCTATGACACACCAGGCTGTGTCAAGTGAAAGGGGAGAATTCTTCACAAAGGGAGAGAAAAGACTCTTCCACAGCTAACGAGTAAATAAAAAGCAGATAGCTGAAAGCACGTGTCCTCCCGCCATGACTTCTTGTGACTAAAGAGTGAGAAAAAGCACAGATTAAAATGAAGCGGTTGACAGACCCTGGCAGTTTAATATTGGTTTTGTTTTGTTTTGTTTTTTTAACTCTGCAGAGCAGAGGCTGAAGAATTTTTTCATCAGCAAAGAGAAAATGCTTTCACCACATTTTTCAGCTGTGCTTCAGAATTCTTGTTTGCAGCTATTTATGGGGGGCATTACTGAAAGATTCATGGTGGCAGTAATACTTCTGCAGGGCTCACTTGTCCCTGTTAAATCTCACTCAAGCTTTGCTTTGCTCCTATGAAAGGAAGTGACGGAGAGCAGCATCCACACCTGCATTGTATGAAATGTCTGGGGAGAAAGGGAACAGCAGGTGGAAGAAGGAGGGAGAATAGGCACCAAGTGCCTCTACCTGCGCTATTTGCAAGACACCTGTTATGAAGGTACCTTGGCTGACTTCATTCAGTCTACAACTTCCTCGTAAGGGGTTGTCAAGAGGCAGGAGACCTTTTCTCCATTAACACTAGTGACAGGACCCGCGGGAACGGGGTTAAGCTGAGGCAGGGGAAATTTAGGCTGGACGTCAGGAGGGGGTTCTTCACAGAAAGGGTGGTTGCACACTGGAACAGGCTCCCCAGGGAAGTGGTCACTGCACCGAGCCTGTCTGAATTTAAGAAGAGATTGGACTGTGCACTTAGGCACATGGTCTGAACTTTTGGGTAGACCTGTGCGGTGTCGAGAGTTGGACTTGATGATCCTTAAGGGTCCCTTCCAACTCAGGATATTCTATGATTCTATGATTCTATGATTATTCTCCTTACTTCCACTGGCAATAAAATAAAATAAAATAAAATAAAACCAAAAAAAAAAAAACCACTCTTAGCTCAAGTTTTTCCAATACAAATCTGATAGCAGAACACACAGAGGAGGGCAAGAGAGGAGTGGTACTATAGGCATTTAATTTTGATGAAAATCAAAGATAGAAAACTGAGATAAACAGACCTCTGATCTGGCCTGGTATGGCCATTTTCATATTTTTTTTTTAAGAGCAAGTAGAATAATTACATTTTCTGGTCTGACTTTCAGATTAATACAAGACATTTTGTCAATATCTCTGCTTGAATAATTCACATCTTAATGTATTGGATCTATAATTCTCTCACACATTTGTACTTCTGCTCAGTGGTTTGTAAAGCCTTCATGGTTCAGGAAAAAAAATAACAAAAAAAAACATTAATTCTATTCAAAAACAAAACAAAACAAGAAAAACAATGCTCTTTTCTGCCAGCTTCCCAACACTACAAGGCTGGCCCTACTAGCATAAATTGATACAGCTGGTTGAGGTTTTGGATCATCTGAAGTGATATTAGCAAAAGTTCTTATTTACTTCCCACTGACTACCTTTTAGTGTTCAAAATAAAAAGTTTAGTAAAATATACTCCGTACCTTCCACATGAACATGGAATTCGTGTTTTGTTCTGCCCATGGGGTTGCTCGCCGTGCACTGGTAAGTTCCTTCATCGGCTGCAGACACTTGTTCTATCTTCAGGATCTTCCCAAAATTTTCTTTTACTGATTTGTCCTTGGGCAAATTTCCAGTAACTTTGACCCAGCTTAGATGAGGAGTTGGGCTAGTATCAAAGAAAAGAAAAAAAAAAGATTTTGAGTTGCATACCAGGATGCTGTTATTTACGTTACAGGTTTCATTTTAGCAGAGCCTCTTTAGTTAATACAAGCTATATTGCAGGCTATAGACTATTGTTAGTCTATACTGTTCCTTGATTTGAAGGACCCCTATGAATAAGTCCTTCACAGCCAAACCCAGGCTATGGCACAAGACTGCATTCCTTGTAAACACATTGGCATTAACTGTGTCAGAGGGAATGGGGTGTATTTCGTCCGACTCCAAAAGGGCACTTGAGGACAGACAAGGAGGTAAAGACTTCATTACAGTGACTTCACTCAGTGCCCTGCTGGGTTAGGAAGATGTCCAGCCATTGGAGTTGGCTGAAAATGTTCTTACATGTTTAGAAAGCAAGTGGCAGTGACACAGAAATTCAGGACAGACTGCTGCATGCACAGTCCCAGCTGGGATTCACGACCCCGACACCATACACTGTGTCATATCTGCTTACTCTTGTGTCCATCTGTCATTGTGGCAGAATGCCCAGGCACAAGCCACTCAAAGCCCTAGGTACTAAGAAATCATGGTTTTCCAAGAGCAATAAGCATAACAGTACAAACGTCCTATTTCCTGCAACGGCACTTTTCCTGCTCTTGTACCAAAGTCAGACACCGTGTTGCCTCGGTGTTGTACTGAGGCAATGCCCTCCTGACACCGGTGTTAGTCAGAATATAAGTCTTCAGAAACAACAGATTGGAAATGTACTTATTTCCTTATTTTGCAGTTGGCTGCCCCTGATATTAGTTACTTGAAATCTGGCTCAGTCTATCCGCTTCCGTGATTTGTGGACATTTGGTTGGATGGATTGGCAGAGATATAGGCAAAGCTGATCATTTTTCTGCTGGAAGTGGGAAATTTAACAAATATTTTATTTTTTCTAAATGCTGTGGTTTCAAAGGGTTTCCATGGAAAAATATTAATTCAATGAAAGAACCTGAGAAATAAAGTTCCTCCTGAGAAGAGAAGCTCTCAAAGAAGTACTTTGTCTTCTTTCAAAAGTGACTACTTTAAAAAAAAAAAAAGCTTTTTGTTAGAAAATTAAAAAAAAAAAAAAAAATCCTGGGAAAAAAATGAATGAAATTAATATATTTTGTTTTGACTATAAACAGCTTTTTTTTTATTATTATTATTCCTTTCTCTTCTTGTATATGGTATTAGTTCTTGCACATGAAAATTCATATTTGTATATTTCCATGGTGATTTGTCTATTCAGTACCTTGACAACACTGTAAACTCATACCCATGGATTTGTGGAGGTTCATGGGCCTGTGAATTAGCTTGATGGGCAGTGAATTAAACAAGGAAATGCTGCAACAGGGAACTAAAACTCACTGCAGATACTTGGAGCAGATCCAGTAGAGACAAGTAATTCACCTTCTCTCAAAAGATGGCAACCAACTGCAGAGGCATAATCTTGCCAGCCCAAATGAGCGATGCCCTTTCAAGTCCACATGGAAAAACAAAATGTCCTAAACATGTTTGTTCAGGCAGATAAATATCCTGATTTTGGAATTTTATAGAGGGGATAATTGCACAGCCTTTAATATGAGTTATCTCTCTGCTAACCACAGTCTGTGTTCACAGACCTGCAGCTCCACAATACAGCATGAGAGCACAATAATTTAAGACTCCATTTAACAAAAAGCTCTATCACAAATAAACCAGAAGCAACTGTGCTTTCATTGTGGGTTTAGTGGTTGCAGAGATTTTCGCTTTATTCATTTCTCTGGTGGCAACTCTTCAAGGGCGGACTATTGCATCTACAAGCAGATAGTAAAATTGGAAAACTGGACTGAGGGCACAGTGGGGCGTATTTCTGCTCTGAGCTACTGCAGCAGGAACAAGGTCCAGAGAGGTATTCACAGCTTCACTGTGAGGACTGCACTTAAATCATGTATTAGCCTTTTGCTTTCTTTACTTACCTTATATTGTCCTGTTACTTACAATGAGGAACAAAATTATTCTGATCTCATTTCCCAGCACATACCATCTGCTTGAACCCTTCCCTGTATTATTACAGTGAGCATATCCTCACTGAAATATTCTGCCATGCTTAGGACAGACAGAGTCACAACTAGAGCTGTCAAAACTCTGTGCTGCTTTACAAGGAGCATGCATGCTCTAGAAAAACTTTACATAAAGGTTCAATTTAAAACTGAGCAGGTATGTACATACGTTTTTATGAGAATAATTTTTAACTTAGCTTTTTCATTCCTCAGTTATGTTTCAAAAGGTGAATAAGTCTGTGCATTATTGTGCGTTACTCACAGCCCTTCAGCAATACACTCGAGTAGCAGGACACCTCCCTTGATAACAGTGACTGATGAGCTACTTCCAGCAGATTCAGGAGGGATCAGCAGTTTGGGTTTTCTTTCCTTGATAAAATTTGCTAAAATAAAATAAAAATGAAATAAAATAAGTTAGATATGAAATCTTAGAGCCTTTGCTTATCCTTCAATACTGCTACAAATATTACTCCTGTCAGAAGGCTTCTGACATCAATTTGTAAATTTTCTTTTTGATTTATATGATTTAAGACCAATCCAGGACTCTCCCATTTCTCCTTCTTACAGTCAGAAAATAGATACAGTAATAACAGCAAGCAGAGGTACTAAAGAAGCTTCATTTTCTAAGGTTTCAGGTCCTGAATTCCAAACATTGGCCCCTTTCTATCATAAATCTTGGCCAATTTTTGATACACTGGCCATTTCAATCACTGACCTGGTGTGCACTGTCTTTCTTAGCACCTTTGCTCTGCATTGACTCCATCATCTTTTAAATCTCAGATGGAAACACATCTTTCCGAATTTAATACCCTACAAAATTGTCCATCTTGTTATAATTATTAAATCTACAGTAATGGAGATACAATTTGTATCGAAGACTGTTTAAATAATAAAACAAGATTGACCTGCATTTGATTTCAACGGACCATTTGTTCCAGTCGCCCAAACAATGATTTCACGACAAAATATGCATAGAGTTAAACGGCTATCCAGTTATCACTATAATAACAATTAACATGGTAATGAATGTCCCCAAATGGTAGTACTTCTACAAAAATAGTTCCGGATGATTTGGTGAAATGCTACATACATGTATATCTTTCTGGAAAATCTTGTCTTTTTTTCACCCCCTTGCTTTTTGTTTCTACAAACCAATGTCACAAGTGCTCCAAGCTGCAGCAGAACACTTTGGTGCCCCTGGGCATGCTCACCTGCTTTCCATCTGCCCCTCGCCACCTGCTTCCAAAGGCAGGCAGGCAGTCCCCCTCCCAGACACAAGAGTTCAGGCATTTCTCTGAGGCATAACCATTTTTTGGAGTGTCGGTCTCTCCACACAAGCCCTGCCTGTTCTGCTCACAAATGGCAGCAGCCTCCATGGGCAAAGTCTTGAGGATTTATCAGTGCTTTGAGCTATCTATCCCCAAACAGTTAGGAAGGACCCTCTTTTCAAAAACTCCAGCACTTGTCCAACAGAACAAGGTCTTTTGAGAGTTTCAAATGTGGGATCTTAAAATTAACAGACACTCTCAGGAGGAATTTAACTAAAATAAATCAGCATCAAAAGTTAAATATGAAAAAACAGACTCTCATTCTTAAGTATTTTAAGATGAAGTTAATGGGGTGGAGAACTGCAAGAATAACCACTATCTGCCTTCTGACTTATCCACATTGTCTGCATAAACTTCAGCATTTTCAGGATATGGCTCCACAAAGAAGTGGACACAGAACAAGGGGAGACATGAATCCCCAGGATGAGAACTGCTTTCTTGGAGTGCTTACCTGTGGTGCATATCAAACAGCACAGTACAGAGGCAAACCATCTCACATTCACCCTGCATACAGCTACAGATGTGCACAATTAACACAGAGCAGCTAAAGCTCTGCAAATCCAAGCCTTAAGCTCGCCCTGGAGTAATGCAGCCCCAGGGTGACCTGTTAGACATGAATTCATGGTTCAGAGGACAGCAGCCTAATGCAAGCATCTTCCTCACCACCAGAGGAAGATTCAGAGAATCCAGCTCCTGTTCTGAAATGATAACACAAGAAACCCAGGACGCCAGTCTCCGTCCTTATATTACATTATGAGATGCGAATGTTTCTTTCTTGAGTAAGAAGACCTCTTTGTTAAAAATCCTTCTGTCAAAAAGTACAAGATGAGCAAATTGTACTCCACGGACCACTTAAATCCATCCCATTGCAATAAAAAATCTTTTGTGATTTTTTTTTTTTCCCCTGAGCAGCATCTCACATTTCATTTCAGCTGGTAGCTTCTCAGCTTAAAGGCTAAGTAACAGATGCATTCAACTCACCCTTAGTAACCGCAGCATTAGGTGAGCCTGAGTCATTAGCATGCTTAACTGAAATAAATAAAAGTGACAACCAAATACAAACATGCATAGTTGATATAGAATGAAAAGAAGCGATAAAGCAACCAAAACAAAACAATGTCCCCCCCAATAAATATCTGCCATAAAAAGAAAAACAAACAAACAAAATATAATGTAAATCAACAGATGAACAATGAATTCCTGAAAACAAAGAAAGCCTTTAAATATATGCAATATTCTGCAAAATACTTCAAGGGTGATATAATCATCCTACCTATCAGGTGTAATAAAAAAATAAATAAATCACTAAGCTTGAACTGTCTACCAAAAAGATTTTTTTTATTATTTTTTTTCCAGCTTATTTTTTCTTATTTTCTGTGTATTTTTTTAATATAGTTCCTCAACAGAAACTTGGCCTGGAGCAGAGGGGGCAGTCCCCAGCTAAGTTTACAAAACCTTGCAATTGCACACCTCACTTCTACGCTTGCACCCAGTCTCAGGAATTCGATGGCAACATGCAGTCACTGCAGTCTTTCCTTCAGAGGTCTCTGTATCAAACCCTGCCCCATTTTTCTCTAATCTGCATGTGCATGGGTGTGGGACTGTAAAAGCTATGAAGGGCAACATGTCATTTTGCTATTTGCCTCACAGTTATTATCCCAAGATATGGTTTAAGCAAGTATTAAGACATACAAACCCATTATTAATCCTTTATCTTTTTATCCCAACAAGAAACTCTCAAAATCATACATTAAAAATCAGGCTTTCATTCACAAAGAAAAATCTCCTTTGCTTTCTGGGCTACATAAGCCCAAAAGGTCAGAAGCATTAGTGAACCAGAAGACTGATATCAAGGGCACAGGCAGTCTCAGCTCATGTTATGAGCCTCACCAGAATTTATTACATCCAAAAGAGATTGAAGAGAAAAGGGGTGGCTCTCTCCAGCTGGTGTAAGCTGCCTTAGCTCCATCAGCTCCTGCAGGGCCTTGCTGATTTAATGCAGCTGAGAGTGCCCCAAAAGCAGCTTGTCTTGCTGCCTTGGGCCATCACAGAAGTTGCTGCTGCTTCTGAGGTCCCAACAAGGGATTTACAAGGCTTGCTGCTGACTAGCATCTCGTTTTTCCTTGAGGAAAAGGGGAGGGACAGTTGTGCCTTCTATTTTTTGTGACACGTGGTGAAAGCAAAGGCACAGAGGTCTCCAGGGCTGAGCCTGCAGCCTGGTCCTTGGGCACTGTTCTTCCCGACCTCACTGCTGCACCCAGAGCAAACAGGCCTGGATCTAGGGACAGAGAGACCACAAAGTCCTCGAGACCCCACTAAAGTCCCATCAGAGACCCACTGGACCACCAGAGAAGCAGATTTCCCTCATGCACCATCATCTTTTACTGTAGGGAAAGCAGCAGAGAGAAAAGGCTGCTTTGGGGCCCCATCATATACAAAAAGCATTTAGCCCTTGAATTTAGTGCTAGGACAAGGTTAATAATGCAGGAATAAGCACAGTAGCATGCTTTTTCTTCAGAGGGAATCGCATCAGAGGCACAGGGCACACATCTGCATTCACTGTTGCCTGGGGAGCTAAAAAAGAAAAACAGAAAGCAAGAAATAACCCAGCCACAGACTTACAACGGGAAACCTTCAGTGTCATTGGCATTTTCTGTACAATCGTCCTCAGTCTTGGAAACGCTGCAAAGCAACAATAATCACTTCGACTGTCATTTTCTTCCACGTTTGCGAAGTAGAGATCTCCCTTAAGGCTCATGGAGACCCTTTCATCTTGCGGAATGTGCTGCAAATCTAGCAAGAAAAAATAATTATGATATGGTAATGATACTGAGCTGCTTCACCAATATGACTACTAATGCTCTCCTGTCATATGTTTGCTTCCAGATACAGAATTTAACTTTGACGTGAAAGAGGCAAAAAGCCCAGCCCAACCCATGGGTTATTTATCAATATCCTATATACAATGCTGAGGGCACAGCTCCTGCTCAAGTCAAAGGAAATGACCAGCACCTGTCCCTGATACAAAGGCCTGCTGCAATGCTGGTATGGAGGTCACCATTTGCAGATGTCCCCTATGGCCAGTCTCCCAAGCACTTTGCTCTTCTTTAACTACGGATGAGGGCAGGACAGAATTAGTATGGACCAAGGATGCTGTACTGTCTCATTGTTGATCCAGCCAAATGCAGGTCTGCGCTAAATATGTATGTCAGGAGTAGCGAGGCTGCCTCATAAGATCAGAGGTTTAATCTGGCACCCTGTCTCTGCAAGTACTTGGTCAGTGTCAGAAACAAACCCTTCATGTCATGGTGCTACTTTGCTGCTCAAGAGCCAGAAATTCTTACAGAATACAAATGCTGCAGATGTGACAGAAAACCACAAAGAAACAGTTATGCATACCTGGGACAGAAGGTTTTTTTCTTAACATAAATTAACCATTAGTTTATGTAAAGAGGAAAATAGTAATGATAGACATAATAATATATTGACACATTTTACTCTCTACTATAAATGCAGTAGGCCTACTTACTGGTAAATTTACTTTATTTAAATTTATTTACTGACATTTAAGCTTTCTGATATTTAATATTTAATAATATATTGCACCAATGTACTCTACAATTTAACTTTGAGTTATGTAAAAATATAACTCCATTCCCAATTTTTCAATTTTGTTTTCCAATATCCAGATCTTTTTCCTAAGCATTTGCATAATTACACTCCCATCAGTTATAAATCTGTAATGAAACTGCTCTGGAAGACAAATGTTTTGAGTCTCCTTGTATGCATTGTGTGCAAATTGGTTACTTACCAATATTCATCCAATAGATATGCAGAGGTGGGATGCCTTTTGGGGGGTTACAGTGCAAGATCACAGAATCACCATGCTCTACATCAAGGGGCTCAATTTTTTCCTTCGGGAATTTTGGTACACCTGTACAAAAGCAAATAAGTTCCTCTTTTATTGTTACCCTTTTGAAAATTTCCCCTTTAATATGGTCCTTAATGAAATATTTACCTTAACATCATCTTTTGCATTCTCTGCCTTTAGTTACTACCATTTTTTACAAGTGATACAGGTTAAGATTTTATTCTACTAAAAGCAAGATTTTTTTGCTAGCTTTATTCATTCCTGAAGTTTAACATTTGTCTGTGATACCCATGAGGTTTGCTTACGATTTATTTTAATGCATTTATTTTTAAATGCTTTCTACAGTTCATTTATTTGCACTAAGAGGGACAAGTAAAGGCCACAGAGAACTGAAGTGGGAGTCAGACATGGGCATAGAGAATAGGGCACAGGTGGATCCCTGGAGATACGAGATCAATCTGGGAGTACAGTGTCTTTTGGGAAGTCCTGGCTAAGCAGTAGTTCCCAAGAAGCCACTGCAAGTCAGTGCAGTTGAGGACAGACACCAGGCAGCTATTCTGCCTCGTGGCAGGAGTCTTTCTGTCTCTTATCCCTCTCCTGAATTAGATGAATTCTCCTGAATTAGATGAATGCTTCTGTAAAGACAATATTGCCTCCTCACCCCCTCGGGTGTGAATTGTCTGCTGTGCAGACCTGCAGCCTTTCTCAGCAAGGCACAGGTACGGGCTTTGCACAAAGGAATACACAGGGGTGCACAAGGGAGATATTATTATTAAATATAGGTTCAATAATTCATGGATTGAGGACTTGATTAACACCTAGAGTAAGCAGACTATTCGAAGCCTGAATGGTGTTTGGTAAATCTGATCAACCTGGATGGTCTCAGCAGCCCAAAATGCAATTGGAGCGCATCCGAGCAGAGAGGAAACTGAGGTGAGCTGAAACCCACCCCAAACCAAGCACTTGGAAGGCTGCAACTCAGACATTTCTGCAAAGAAAGTAGTCTGCAGAAAGCAACCACTCCTTAAATGAATTTAGCTAAGACAGTTTCTGGGCGGACACTGTCTTCTGATTTCATTCCAGGCAAATTTAAACTCGTGAAAGTTTCAGTTCAGACAACCGCATTAAACAGTAAAATTAACAGCAATTAAAAGCTAAGGAATGAAAGCATCCTGGCTGTACAGAGCCAACTTGGCACAGCAAATATTGCCATCCTGGTGTTCAAGTCATAAGAAGGAACTCTGATAGCAAATTTAAAACATCAGTGGTCCAGCAGCACTGCATGATAGCTGCAGTGTCACACAGCAGAAGTCAAACCAAAGAAAGAGGGCGAGAAGCATAGGGCCAGGACTCCGAGGATCTTTTATTCATTTAGGATTAGTGAACACAAAAAGAAGCAATCCCTACAATGCTGATTGCCTGAATGTAGATTGGGCATAGATTTTATCACCGGAAGGATTATTAATACAATAGGAATTCTTAGGAGAAACAAAATGGAGCTAATGAGCATAACACATTCTGTAGGTGGTATTTCAGATAAAGGAGGGAACAATATGTGCAATAACCTATAATCCTCAATTAAGCCTTGGAAAGTGCATCTACTGACTGCAGGAGAAGGGGAACATTTTCCAGTAGGAAAAAGCCAATTTGTTGATCTAAAGCTAGCTTACTTTTCCCAAAAGAACACCACTCTCAACAAAGGTAAGAAAGCTGGATCAGGTGAAGGATAAAGGATTTCTAAGGGACTAATACAACAACAGCAGGAGGCCAGCAAATAGACCAATAAGGAGATTACTTATACAGGGCATTGGAAACTTTTATTCAAACCCATTTTCTGCCTCATTTGGCAAAACAACAAAACATGGGTCTCCAATATCCCAACTGTGTGCCATAGCCACTGGCCTTTTCAGTCAGTTTCTGTTGCCAATAATTAACTAATTATGGGAGAAGACAGTAATTCCCACCAGAAGACAGTGAAAAATCACTGTCTTGTAGTCAATAGCTGGTAGTGCAGGTATTCATCTAAGTGTGTGGCCCAAATGTCCACTTTGGTCCCTACTAGGTGAAGCAGCACCATGAATTTCAGTGTCTTGTGTCTCTAATAGATACCTGAACCATGAGGTGGTCGGGGCTCCTGTTTTTTTTTTTTTTTCCGTGCTGTTTTGTTTCGTTTTGTTCGTTGTGAAAAACATTGAAAAACTTCAATTTCCCCTCAGTGTGTAATTTGGAGTGTTTGTTGTGAACTCTTAAAGTTTTGCTAGAGAGGAAAATTCAATTTTCATAACAAATTTCTGAGTCAAACCTCCTGACAAACATATTTACTTGCTGGTGCCCCATTGGTCTCAAAGACTAGAAAAATGATTGCTTCTGAATTCTGCATGAGGAGATTTATTAAGACTAAGAAGCTAATATCACATTAGGTTTCAGCTCTTGCCCATTAGTCTTCAATACATACATGCAGGCAACATATTTTTTTACCATGCTCCTCTGTTTTAATTAGTGGACATTTCAGAATCAATCACTACTGATTTGTGGCCAATCTCAGAAACTATCACAACCAAATTAAGCTAGAAAGTACCATACAAGATTAATAGTACTATGAAAATGTTTAATACTGTATGGAGTTATCAATGCAGCACATGGACACTGTAAATTTACAACCAATTGATCTCTTTGCAGTGATACCACTAAAAGTGTCGTGTCAATCCTTCATGCAATTCCCAACACACAGATATAATGAGAGAGGCCACAGCATCCAGCATTGCTCCAAGTGTTACATCACACATATCCATAACACAGGGGAGAACAAAGTTATTTAATGACTCTGAGAAATGCTTGCTGAAGTACCAGTTGGAGGACACTCACGACACAAGCAATCAAGTGGCATGTGTGAAACAGCCACAGGGAAGACAAAACACCTGACTTCAGTTATGGAAAAATCTTCTAAAAGCATACCGCGTTATATAAAGTTCTCAAAAATTCTTGGGAAAGGCGTCACTGCCCAAGTACTTTTTTCTGCCAGGGCTCAACCTTGAATGATGTACAGCACTCAGAAAACATAATCACAGTGCTTTGACAGTGTGTAAACCATGGAAATGAAATATTTTCAGTTTCCAGAATCATTTGTGTAAGGAACCAGGCTCTGTTAATCCCTGGGGTGACTCAAAGTTTAATGACCAAACCATACTTGAGATTAGGCTGAAATACCACTGACGAATTAGTTTGGCTGAGAGAAATTTCAGAAAGGAGACTGGGTCAGGTCACTCCCTCCTATTTCTTATCTGTTCAGAAAATGCAGTATCTCAATGAAAAGCAAACAGGAGGGAGAACAATACAATGCAATATAAAACCTGAATTTGAGTTTAGCTGTATAGAAATATGGCAACCTGAGTCATGGTACACTGGCACCAGCAAGATTGCTGCAGATTTACTCATGTATCTATTAGCACATTTCATCATATAGCTTAGTTCCTGTCACACTGCTACAACTACAGTTGACTTCACCCAACTATAAATATATTGAGGATGTGAATTTACACCAGTTAGAGAATTGAGTGCATTCAGTCTGGTATTCTATATGTTTCTGGGAAAAGCACTGAGAAGTTGAACTGAAGGGAAAGGTCTTCTGCAAGTAACTGTAGAAGTCATTGGGACCACTGCATCTTGTTCCTACCAGCATCTGATGTAAAATACGAGTTGGCTCATTATGATAAGTCAGTAATTAGTATATATTTTGGGAAATCATTGTAGGAAGACACCACTGTATGTGAGGTCTGTTTTTATGACTTTCTCTGTGTATATTGTTGGAGATGTGTCCTGTACTAGATGGATGTTTAGTCTGATCCATTGTGGATGTGAAGTTCTCCCCAACTAAATCTCTAAAAGATATAATGGTGAGGGAAAGTAGAAATAGTCAAGAAATGTCTACATCCTGGAAATTCCCAGCTCCTCTGAAACTTCAATTAACAGCTAAGCAATTTGTTATACATATTTATATCTTGTGTAGTGAACAGTTAAACATATCAAAGAATTAAGAACATCACTTACAATCACCAGCTACATGAGTTATACTGAATGCAGCCTGGCAGCTCCCAATACGCATCTCAGTACATCAGTTGTTAGTCTGGTCCATGTTGTACAGGCAGTAGTTATATCTGTAATTTCCACTGCAACCTTTGTACAGTTTATAATCTGCTTATTTACAGGGTTTGTTTGTTTGTTTGTTTGTTTTTTTAACTGCTGCATTACATTGAAAAAGTGATGAAAGTCTGACCATCAGCAAGACCATGGATGTCAGTCCACTCACTCTCAATGAAGTTTTTATGACAGAATCAGTGAAGTCTGTTATTCTGTGTAAATCTCTCTCTATCATCCTTTCCAAAATGATGGTCACTAGCAACAGTCAGAGTGATCCTGATGATTTAGTTGGCCAGAAAAGTTGTCAGATGTACAGGTCACTGGTTTAGGAGGTAGGAAGTTTTAGTCCCACTATGTGAAAATTCTTAGCAAATTTCTCTCTTTTGTTTTCTGTTCTATAAAATGAGTATGCTCTACTGAATGCCTTCACAAAGTGTGTTACTGAGATCTCTTATTCTAGTATTAACTCAATATCTTCTGATTACTTTTTTTTTTTTTAATTATTATTATTCTTATATTAATATAGGCTTGGATTTCCTTTGGAGTGTGAAACTGACACCCTTGCCTTAGCATAGGCTGCCCCTGGACAATTTTATGTTCAGGCTAGGTTTCCATCCTCAGATCTTTGGTCCTTTAGAGCAAAGTCTTTAGAAATCCTGAACATAAATTTTAACGGTCTACCATGAACAGTCTTTTACACTACAGTTAATTAAAAAAGTTGAAACCCTACTTTTTCTCCTTTTTCTGGCATTGGGCCTACTCAGTAATTCAAGCAATAGATTCTCTAAATACAGGAGGAGGGGAGCTGAAGTCTGTGTTCTCACCATTTAAATTCATTTTCATTCTGCATGTATCTGGTAACAATCTGGACTTTGTAAATCTTGACAATCTTGATACCCCATTTTCGCCACTCTCCCTAATGTCATCATGTAGGGGAGGTGTGGTGTTTTCATTATGTTGGTGACATTTAGCGATCATTTCTGCTGACATTTCTATTGCTTTCTTGGAATGACTACTATGAGTAAACAGTCTTTTGTTCTCCTTTTCAGCAGCAACCTTCCTTTCCTTACAGACTCGGTATTCTACTTCTGTGCAGTGGAAAAGTAATTTATGAAAAAACTAACCTAGTCTGACTTGCTGGGTTTTCTTCACTTCATTGGCATAGTGACTTGCCAAGTAGCTTAAATTTTACTTGAATACAGCTGGCAAGGCACTGCAACCTCTGCATCATTATCATGAATGCATGTAGTGATCTCACATGTACCAGTCTCCACTTCAAAACTTGTGGGTGAATAGAGGTAATTTTTCCCAAACTCTTCTGTGTCTGATTGCTTAATTTACAACAGTTCTGTACACCAGCAGATCTCTTTCACTTGAGCAGAGCTGTAGACTATCCAGCACTTTAGAAAATGAAAGGTGTCTTCTGTTCTCCCTGAATCCTGATTTAATTTGCAGTATCTACATTGCACAGTTAAATGAAAGAATTAATGGCAGAGAGTATGAATAAAAGTAAATGCGCCTTAAAAGGTGTGGGAGTTGGTTAAATACCTTTAACATATTACCTGCACAATCTATTTATTTTCTGGATTTAGAACTTCGCATGTGGTAACACTGAAAATCCTCTCATATTCATTAACAAGCAGGTTTGTAACTTCTCAATTAATTTTTTGAATTTTACCACCAGTATATTTAATATTTATTTAAGCTAGTATAGACAATTTTTCATTAGAAGAAAAAATTATCTGCCTTAGATACATATTCAGCATTCCCAGATAAAAACATTAACCAGTTCTTGTTTTCCCTTTTTAAGCATCTCGTCTGGTTCTATTGCAATGGAGCCCTGGGGTGCCAGTGCTGCTGCTGGAGGTGACATACTTCCACTGAAACATGACAAGGAGGTCTTTAACTCTTCTAACAATTAATGAGTCTGAGACACTTTGCTTAATATAAGAAGCATTAACCCTATTGCCCTGGCCAGGCTCCAAAGTAAATAACTATGTCCTGTCCAAAGCTCTGAGTGTCTGCATCGCTCTCCTGATCCTGCCTGAAAATCCAGTTGTCATCTGGTACATAGCTGCATTATCCTACCTGTAGAGACAATGTAGATTACTAGTTCAGTAAGTTTTAACCTACTGTCCTAAGCCTTGTGCAGCTCTCTTCTGCACTAGGAATGCTAGTCCTTTAAAGCAATTGCAAGTTAGTGGAGACAAAACAATATAGCAATATACATGCTCTTAATAATTCCTTACCAAATGTCAAGCAGTAGGGAATATTACACAATACAGTGCAACATGAAATTAATTTCCCAAGGAAAAGAGAAGAAAAAAAAAAAAAAGAAAAGAAAAGAAAAGAAAAAAGAAAAAAAAAAAAAGAACACAAACTGGCTAAAATGAAAATAAATCTTGACTTTCATGCTCACAACAATACATTTACACATTATGCTTAGCAGCCCTCCCACAGGAAAAATCCCAGCCCCTGCGATGTTTTTTACTTCTAGCATGACCACAGTGCCACCACTCCCCCATGCCTGGCTGTGCCTAGAGTACTTCTCAAAATTATTTACAATGACAAAGACATGCTATAAATGATTATGCATGTTTCTTATAGCCCATTTCATCTGTGCTGAGTTGCTAGACATAGGCTTTTATAGCCAGGTGGACATCTGTCAGTGCAAAGCATTAGAAGACAGTGGGAATGCATCCCTGTGTGGACACACCAATTCCACGTGTTCCTGGTGCTTTCAGATCCTTTAGTACCAACATGTTGTAGGAACTTAGAAATGTGTGATCAGTCAGAGACTGAAAAAAACCTCCCCTGCATCACTGGTTCTCTCTCACACACCTACACCACATATCTGTGCTTACCCTCCTTCATCACATAGACACTAAAATTCCTTGTCCCTTCTACTCCACTGGGAAAGTACTGCCTTAAATTTCCCTCTTCTAACTTCATGAATGTCTATCCAGAATTTATGACCAATTGTGTCTTTATTGTCCTCAGCTACTCCCAAAATACAAGTGATCAAATGTCTTGGTACAAAGCCACTGTAGCAACATTGTCCTAACCAATTCCCAGCAAGATGACCTTAAGCTTTTTACCAGTAAATTTCATCCCACTTCCATAACGCCAGTCCTGAAAGTCACCCAACTTCCCCTTTGCCTTCTATGCTAACGATGGAAGGACATATTTCTGTAATCAGTGATTTTAACATCTATATCTTTGAGATAATTTCCCATTCACTTCCAGGACTTTAATATTCTCCCCGTAAGTATTTATATTTATACCATACCCTGAATGCTACTGACATCGGACTAATGAACTCACAGTTGAATATATCACTTTCTCCTGAGTTTTCAAACATTTGCATCACCTGCTGTTTTGCAGTAATATGCTACTATTTCTTCCATCCTCCCCGAGCTTCTGATTTTATGCTCCTTGCACTGAGATGGAGGCCATACCGTCTTCTCAATTTCTGGTCACTCAGTCAGGGTTGACAAGCTGAAATATTATAGCCTTATGACTCCTAGCAGCTTTCACTTTCCAATAAACATTTGGAAAGTAAAAACGTCACATGGTTCCTAATTTTTTATCAAATACATTTCTCTAGTATTAGGAAGATGACTTCAACTCAAAAATTTTCCCCAAATTTATTTTCTCAATGAGATTTAATTCCAACCATTTTTGTTTTCACTGACAATGACTTCCTATTCCTTTATTGTTCACTGTTTTTAATGCATCCTTTTCATGATTTCATGATTTATGCCATTCTTTCTTTCTTTCTTCCTTCCTTCCTTTTTCCCTACCTGTTTTCTCTCACCAAATATTTTATTTTCTATATATTGATGATGTGCTGGCATCAGCTCACACACAAATAATGTCTGGCTAGATTAGGTAGAGAATTTATCAGACTACAATTCTCATGAATATTTATGCTTTCTTCTTTACAGCAAGAGCAAAATATTAGAAGTGGAAGCATCACAAGAGGAAGTAGAGGCTTTAAGTAAATACAAACTAGAAAAGAATTCTTATGGGTTTTATGGAACAGGCAAAGCAAGTGCTTTATAAAAGCCTTTAAATAGTCAAGTCAAAGCAAATAATTATTTTGTCATTGAACACCCAGTTCTTCTGAGATGGCTATTAAAACATTTATACTAATTTACCCACTAACCCCTTCCTCTAGAAGCAAACTGTGTTAGAAGATACATACACAATTTACTCAGTTGCTTTTGTGTTCATTAAAGGTTGTAAGGAGCATCAGTATCAGCACTTGGAAACCTGTAAAACCATTGTTGTTGTCTGAATGCCTGAACTCGGATTTTGTCATTCAGATTTCTGGCCTCAAAAATTGGAATGAAATAAACATTACAGGTAGGACAAAGTTTTCCTTCCAGTATTCATCGAATTACAAACCATACATGTTTTTCTATATATTGCATTGGTAACTTTCCATAGTTTTTCATCTTAAAAAGCATAATGAAAGTAAAGCAAAAGCCCTTACTTGGAACAATTAGTTCAATTTCTTCTGACATGGCAGTTCCTAGTGCGTTGGATGCATAACAACGATATTTCCCTTGAAAATTGCTGATGATTCCATGGTTCTGAATCACAAATGTCCCAGAGTTGTTAAATGTAATTATCCTTGGATCAGACAATAAATTGAATGGTTTTCCATCCTTAGTCCAGTTAAAACTGAAAAATAACATAAGTGTTAAAAGGACCAGTCACAGTAAAGTGCACTACAGTACAAAACCACTGGTAAGTATCATTCCAACACTGCAGTGTCAAAACAGGTAAAATAAAAAATAAAAATAAATAATAAATAAATAAATAAATAAAAGGAGGTGGAATGTACACAGTGCTGCCATAACTTGTGCAAGCTATTGGGCATGTCTCTGTTACTGGACACTTTACCATCACCAAATCCAGGAGAAATGGAGTAGACTACTGAGGTTCTCCTAGTCTTAACATCAGACACATGGTTTTGATGTTACTGGGGTGTGATTGTGATGAGTGCCTAAGTATTGGTCATAGCTCAGGTATCTCTGACCAATAGTCAAAGGAAAAGGAAATGAAGAAAATTTAAGATATAAATCTCCATTCATAAAGAACTTTAAAATGATCAAACATTTGATATTAACATAACAATTGCCTTTTTCTTATCAAGTTTATTTTTTTTTTTTTCTGCAACAAGAGGAGGGGAAGGATTAAACAGCAAAAAATGACATGCAAAACAGTTGTTACTACAGCCAATACACCACCCAGTGGTGAAAGTCTCAGGAGGAGCTTTTATTACGTTATTTTTATGTTTTTATTAATCACAAAATGTATTTGGTATTTTTAGGGTTGCTGTGGAAAAGGCAAAAGACCCACTGCAAAACCCCTGTCTTCTGCAGCATAGCCCAGCCCAGGTCATGTGTATCATGGGGTGAACTTGGCCTGTGATAGAGAAGTGAAACACCACCTAACAAGTAAAAGGCGTGTTAATATCTAATCATGTAGTGAGTGAAAGAAGAAAACAAAAACAAAACAGAACAAAAACACACACAAAAAAATGGCTCAATGGTCTAAATGGAAACACAAAGTTTAACCTCACCTTGCAATTACGAGCCAGTTCCTGTACACCACCTGTTCCTTTCCTCCTCAGAAAATGAATAATGTTTGAAAAAAGCTAAAAGCAAACCCAATTTCTACTTAGTTCTCCAGGTGAAAGCAGTACTTACGTGGGCTGTGGATTTCCTCTAGCTTCACATTTAATTGTAAAGTCCTCATCGAATGGGTAGGCAACCTGGGTGTGAGATTGCTCCGTGATTGTTGGAAGCTGTGCAACTGAACACAAAGAGGCAGCAGATTAAATCCCTTTCAAGCAAAACTGATGAAGGTCTTTCTTTGAAAGGGACAATATCAGAATTGCCTTACTGCTGCAAAGAGCGAGGCTTGCTTTAAATAAAGGATGACGATCATCATCTTCCTGGCATTGACAGCACTCTGCTCCCAAATCTGCACACTTCTATGCCTCAGCAGCATGAGCTGGAGCACTGACTGCACTTGGTCATGCCCTCAGTGAGCACTGCTGGTGTCTGCTTCCATGTATAACCATCCCATCCAGACAGAGAAGAGAACCTTGGGCCATGCTAATGCCAAATCCAAAGCCAAATCAGATCTGGAGTCTAGGGCTACAGCAGGACTGACCTTTCAATAACCAGCTGCATGCCTGACAGTGCAGCTCCCAACGTGTACCACACACTTGTTTATAAACACAGCAACTCAACAGCCTGTGGCTTTCACCATATGGAAACCTGTTTCAGTAAGAAATTATGAGGCAGAACTCACCCCAAAAATATCCCCCATGAAATAAGCCCACACATGTATGAATATCTTGGTTGTCAGCACTATCTTGCCTCCTGTTTATTCCATGGTGAAGTTAATAGCTGTTTTTTTTTATACACAGATTTACAGACACAGATACATATGCATGAATTAGCAAACTTCTGTCTCCATCCTGGATAAAATTACAAGGAAATCTATCGGCTGCACGGATGACTTAATGCACCCTCCAGAGCAGACGAGCCACTAGCAGTCCCGCAGTTACGCAGTGATGTTTCACTAACTTTTCTTTTCCTAAGGAAATTAAAGTGTTGCAAATGTCTGTGTAACAGAGCTGCAGAAAGGAGGATGCACCCTGCTGTGGAGCAGGGGATAATAAGATCATCATATTGTTATAGGCAGCCGTGAAGAAAATTAACATCTTTGGTTTCTCTTTTAAGCCTAAGAAGCTCAAAGCTGAAGCAAACCGGGGTATCCGGGGTATCATACCATACCATGTGGTCTCAAAGCCAAGCACTTCCAAACCCACCAGCTCCACAGATCAGCCATAATTCCTTTTTGTTAAAGCATAAAGTGCTTCATTAAAGCACAGAGGGCTCGATGTTTGTGTGTGTGTGTGTGTGTGTGTGTGTGTGTCCCATGTAGGTACTTAAGGACAGTGGTTGCCCAGACAGTTTGTCCTGCGCTTTTCAGTCCCAGCTCCACTTCTGCTCTACTCGAACACCAAGAGCCACTGTGGCACCTTCCTCTAAAACACTTCCATCTACTTCACTGGTAAACAAGTTCAGGTAGCTTTAGGAAAATATGCTACAAACCTGCTTGATAACCATCTCCTTTGCAGCCAGGGCTCCTGGCAGCATACAGCCCACAGCAGGCCCAAGCAACGCACTGCAGAGGGTCCATGTCCTGCTCTGAGGCTGCAGCACCCAAAAGTCTGCAAAAAGCTTGCGTTTCCTTCTCCCTCAGCATAGTTCATCCAAAACCCAATACTGTTGAATTTTGTTGTACCCAAAAAGCAAACAGTAATCCTCCTGGTTCCCCTGGGCTTTGGTATCCCACTGGCTTTCATGGGGTTGTCCCATACGAGCCTTATCCCATATTTCCCATGTACCGAACACACACCAGCCATGTTAAACAGGCAGTTTGAATGCTTCCCTGTCAGAGATGGATAAAGCCAGTGCTCCCCAGGGTGGTATGTGAGCCATAGGAAATTCTTCTCTGGGGACTAATGTACTCCCTGAGACATACACCTGCTTCTTCTTCAGACTGAAATGGCAGGTTGCGAGACAAGTAAATAAGGCTGTGTGTACACCAACCCAGCTTCAGGGAGATTTAGAGCCAAAATGAGGAATCTACGTGAAGGACAAAGCAGAACCCTCGGAGCTAAATAGTGCATTGGATCTTGAACATCAGATAGATGTTATTAGACAAGTTTACTGCTGCATTTAAACAAGACCAAACAAAGTGGCTTATATTTTTATCACTTCTGGATTTCCCAAAGGCCATGTTATGGCAGAATTAAATTCAAAAGGAAACAACTGAAAAGTAGGATTTAATATTTTTTTTCTTCAGGGAAAGGTAAAAATGAAAAAAAAAAATAGGATACCAAAACAAAACAGCAAAGTGTTCAGGAAATAGCTACAACTCACCTGATAACGGTATTTCAATAGCTGCTGCCAAACTCAGTACAAAGAAAAACAGGCATATGGTGATCCTTTTTGTGCGTAATAGCATCTCCATCACTCTTCAGTAAACAGGGAGTCCAAACAGAATGAGAGATACCTTATGCTTCCTCTCACCATCAATTCAAATCAGATGTAAGGATGGGAAATTGGACGTCTAGCAAGGAGAAGAAAGAGCCATATTAGCTTGCAATATTAACTTGGTTTTAACGAGGTTACTAAATTAAAGCAATGCTTCAGGATTTGCAGCTAAATTGCACAAAGTGGTACTGTTTCCTCTCCTCTCCCCCCACCCCCTGGCTTTGGGAAGGCTCTACATTAAATCTCTAACAAAAAATACTTGCAAAAAAGGTACATATCAATTATAGCACAGAACTATAATTATTTTTTGCTTTGCAATTAAAAGCAGGTATGGCTTAAAACATGGTATATTTGTAATCATTCCAGTTCATAAATTTTACTAATGAGAGTTGTGCAAGTTGGAAAGTAATGTAACAGACCTAATGAGAGAAATTTAGTACTTTAATGACCTTACTCATAAATCTCACATGTCTTTTATCTTTCATTTATGTCTAAAAAAGGAGGCTTAATCCAATTTAGTTCATTAATAAGGACCAGAGCATGAAAACTCCACTTTTGCTCTATAATCCCAGAACTACTGCAGGTAGGTTTTACACAATCCATTGTACATCATTAGGCTCTGCATTACAAGGCAAAATTGCCAGGCACCAGCCAAAGAAGAAAAATTTCATCTCTAATGAGTGTTTAAGTGCAACTCACAGAGGAGTAAAGGAGAGAGAGCCCTAGAAATGTAGGAACATGGAGGGTTTCAGTTATGAGCACCACTTGCAATATCTTGGTGAAATATTAATGAGCGCATAGTATGCTACCAGGATAACTTTTATTCCTTCAACCTTCCCTGGAAATCAACATCTTTGAGACAAAAATCCCTGGTTTAAGATTGAAATTGGCCAACGAGAGGGCAACAGACAGACATGATAATCCCATAATCCTCATTTGTGTAGAAATGAGGCTAAAAAACAGATGTCTTATAAGTATCTTAGGCACCAAGCATTCACTGGTGGAAGAAGCTGGCTGATCTGCTCAGTGCTTTGCTGGGCAGAGAGGAACAGCACAGACGGGGACAGGGACCCACTATGTGCAGCTAAGATAGCATCCAGTAGCAGCAGCACACTGGTTTGTGGCAGTAGAAATTTCCTTTGGCTTGATTCGTCCTAGTTTCCTGACTTGTGAGGAAGAGGCCCTTCCAAAGCTCTGCCCAGTAAAATCCTTATTCCCTGCTGCAGCCCAGTGTGTGGTGGGCCCACATGGCTGGAGACACCCAGCTCCCCCAGGTGCCGATACCTGATGCCTGCACAGCCTCAGCCCACGTGGGACTTCCTAGCGCTCAGGCCCAGATCTACTTCTGGAATTTACAGTGACACAGAAGCTCTGACAGCAATCCCCCAGCCACACAGCTGCAGTTTCTGTTCACAGAAGTCCGACCAGGCTTGCTGCTCAGGTGAAGCACTGATGGCAGCATGGTCCTCTTCTTCCCCCACATGCTGCGGGCGCTCTGGGGCCTAGAGCAGCAGCCGCTGACATTGCAGAAGGCAGGCAGCTTGCTATGGCTGCAGACCGAGGAACGGGGAGTTTCCTTTCACATGAATGGCAAAAAACATTGTACAGATTAAACTCAAGGAAAAATATGATGGCCCTCAGCGGATGGACAGGTGGAGACATTCCTCATCAAGCCAATAACCAAACTTAGGGTGATGTGCAGACAGGGCCAGCAGGCACCACGTGCTTTGTACAACAGTCACGGTTTGGCTCTCCCACTGAGCCTCAGGCCCACAGCTCAGCTGAAATTGCCAATTCCCTCACCAACTCACAGACCTTCTCTCCCACCTCCAGCACCCGAACACCCCTCAGTCTCTTCCTAAATCACTGACCCCAGCCATCTCCCAGGCTCCCCCATCCATCCCAGCCTCGAGCACTGCCACATACCCAAACAGGCAGTGCAATGCTTCGCTCCTATGATTATTAAACCCCAAACCAAAATTTCTCATCTTGTGCCAGTTCCTAGCAAATGAACAATTTATCTGCTTAAGCAATTTGGAGAAATAAATGAGGTAACTGCACAAGAACTTGGCAGCAAGGGGCGGGTTTCGGTCTCAGTAGTGCCAAAGCACAGCACTCTCCTGGGGGCCAGTATATGCCAAATAAAAACCTGCAAAATCTTGACCTTGGTAAAAACAACAGCTCTGCTCTGCAGGGAGCTGGAACAGCCCTGCAGCTTGAGTTGGATACCTGTCTTTTTTTTTTTTCCAGGAATCCCAAATTCTCCTTTGTTCTCCCTAGGAGTGAGCTGCAGCATCCCTTGCACTGGGGTGGCAAAAGCTGATAGGAGAAAACCTTTCCTCAGCACAACAAACAAGAATGCTACAAGAAACATTACATTACTGATCCCTTCTCCTTTTTCCTTTTCCCCCTCCTCCCTATGTTTCCCTCTTCCGTCAGCCTCAGGCTTAAGTCAAGTAATTTGAATTCACTGCAAATACTTATCTGTAGTTCCTTACCTGCAATTCATTATTTACTGTGCTGTTTGGCTAATAGTAAATACTGATTGCTCTAAGGACAGCTCATTTGTTTGTTTAATGAGCTGCCTTTTACTTACAGTGAGCGAATCTTTCAAAATATCAGTATTTGTAAGGAATGATGCAGTTCCAGATTATATTATTGTATACCATTGCTCTCAGAAACACACAATACAAATATTGGACAACTAAACAGCAAAAGTAAATAAATAAATAAATTCCATTTATCTCATAAACCTAGTGAACAATTTTCCCTACATGTAATTACTGCATTAAAATTGCTCATAAACAGTAGCAGAATGACAGCCAAAATTCCCAGATTAGGGGTCTAGTGCTTCCAAGAGAAATTACATTGTACTATTAAAAAAGGCATCAATCTCAGCTATTTGTTTCCCTCTTAAAATATGCAAGATTTAGTTGCTGTGTAAATTCTGTACAGTGCAAATATTAATGAAAGTACTGAATTCCCACAGCTTAATATTTGGTACATTTTTGAAGTGACCTTTTCATTAGCTAGAATCAAATTTAATTTCTCAGTGACATATATATTACAAGATTGTTAAATAAAAGCTATTGGTAATTAGAAGTTACAGCCTTCAGGGGTGGCTCCAGTCACAGAACAGCAGAAGAAAACTCTGGGGAAAAAAAAAAAAAAAAAAAAAAAAAAAAAAAAAAAAAAAAAAGTTTCCTGGTATGAGATATTAAAATTTGGTTATTTAATTAGACCATATGTTGCAAGATAAGTGACTGTATAGCACAGGAGTTTAATTAAGTACTCTAATTCTTGGATACAGTCACAGATAAAAAAAAAAGAATCCCAGCCTGAGTGACAGACTTCCCCCATCTCAGAAGACCAGCAGCTTCTCTAGATTCCGATTTTCTTTATCACCTCCCACCAGGTTGGCAAAGCCACCCTCTGGCATCCAGAGCATCATCTAAATCCCACTGGCTGGAAGACACACCTCTGTGCTCTCCATGCCCTGAGTAACAAAACCTCCCTGCTTCGCTAGTTAGCTGAGAACGGCTGATATTTATGCTAGTGAAACCTGAAATGTAATGCTACAACTTCAACATTTATGCTGCTGTAGTATTTCAGGGAAATAAAAAGTGCTACAAAACAAACAAAACACAACAAAACAACACTGCCTGCAGACTCATTCATGTGTCTGGATATATTTGGAAAGGATGAGAAGGAATATTCATAAGGATCCATCCTTTCACTTCAGGTGTCAATGTTATACATGGCTTTTCTCTTAAAAGTTTTTGGATGTCTCAGTGCACGTAGCAGTGAGAAGATAACCGTCAGCAGACTCCATAGCAGTAACCTATTTTTGGAAGTTGTTACTTCTCAGGAAAGTAGTCCATGATGCAAATTCTGGAGGTGATTAAAGTAATCATCCAAATCAGAAAGGGTCTTCCTGCTGTGGTAAAATATTTCCCAAGCAAGTACTAGGCTGTATCATATAGACATGAAGACTTTTTTAGATGCAACCTCACTCCCAGGAGGGTTAGTGAGAGGAGCCTGAGCATTATTTATCTTGCCAAGGACTTTATGAACATTATTGGACAGCACAAGTAAAGTACAAGCTTTCAGTGCACTTAGACAACGTCTCAATTTTATTTTAGAAAAAGTGTTTCAAACATGATTTCAGCTATTGTACCTTCCCAAATTTGGAATCTATTAGTCTTTAGATTTTTCAACCTCCCAAAACAAAAACTAAAAATGTGACAGAATGCATATAAAGATTGAAGAAATACGCATGCAAGGCTGTGAAACATTTTACACAAGACAAGCAGGAGTAACACTGATGATTCAAGAACCAGTGTAAGTAGTACCATGAATTTCCCTGGGACAAAGATTTAAGAAATAAGTAGGGGTGTGGGGAGCCTGGCTTGCCAGGTGCTGTTTAGCTGGAGGAGAAACCAGGCAGCAGCTAGGAGCACCAGACATGATCTCACTGGCAAGGTGGGGCTGGGAAGTGCCGTACATAAGCGTCTCCTGTCCCACCGCCTCCCCACAGGGGACCATTTTTGCATGTTCCCTGTCGACTCCCAGCTGTTTCCAGCAAAATCGTAAAATGCAATTCTCCCAAAGTCTCTGCACATCACACCCTATGCTCGCAAACCATTTACAAGCTGGCTGTGAATGGTTAATGTTTTCTCTTGGTCATCATTCTGTCCTTATAATTGCCCAGCACCTGACAGCTCTGATTTAATTTGTTCTGTATACCTAGCAGCTGAAGAGCTGTACTACTAAATCATTGAGTACAAGCATCATATTTCTTAAGGTCTTGCACATCTTATACATGCACACAATGACTGAAAACTACAGAAATGGGCTTCTAATCAGTACATGTGATCTGCTTGTTGGTAGCTGCTTGTCAATGCAAAGCCTCACTTCTAGGATATAGAGGCATTTATGAATGTGAGATCTTCAGGCTTTTCTAAAAAACATATATTAAAAAATGATTCCCTCATGCCATTTTACCAATATGATTCATGTAACTTAAGATTATCTGAATGAATTATTGCTTACATTTCCATTGTGCACTTTGGATGTCTCCCTTCAAGTCTGCAAGCGTTTGGTTTTGCAACCAGTGTGGAACTGGGCAATGGATGGTATTTAAACTGAATAAATAATACATCAGTACCCATTTAGGTCTGGCTGCTGAACGAACCTAATGCTGACTGAACTTGACCTGGCCCTGCAGAAGATCATTTGTAAACGTAAGCTGAGCGACCTTAAATAAAACTCCCCACCTCTGTATTTGCTCTCTGTGAAAATTGTGTGAGCAAGCTTAAGACCCAGAACATTTGATAAAACACCAGAATTGATACAAATCACACAATGGCTGAAAACAAAGTTCCTGTCTGCAGCTGCGGATATTCATGACAAAGCCTACTCAGAAGGTGGCTGCCCTGCAAGGCCTGTGGGGGCAATAAAAGCTCAGAAGAAAACCCAGAGTGGAAATCAATCCCTAGTTCAGTTTAGTCATAAGCAAAGAAATAAGTATTAACTGTGAACAGTATGTTGTTTATACTAAATACATCATTAAACTTTAGTTTTAACAGCATGGACATGGCACATACAAGGAAATCAAGATAACTGGTAATAGGGTCGTTCCTACAACTAGGCACATACAAATCTAAATGCCCCATAGCCAAATGCTACCATTATGGATGTTCTTAAATATGTGAATAAATAAAAGCTTGTGCACTAACTTACGGAGAGTGGTGACGTTCACCACTGAGCCTAGCTGATGGGACCTGCAAGGGTCAGCAGCAGCACTGCAGAGCGCTGCTCCCCAGGTGCGTGCATCCTGCTGCTTCCTACAGCTGTAGGATGACCTTCTGAGACAGGTGGTGCACCTAAACTTTCATCCATAACATCTACCAACAGGTCTATCTTCCACAAATTTAAGTAACTTTTTTCTTAATTGATGATATATTTTGATCCCCATCACCTGAGACAATGAGTCCCTCATTCTGGGCTCTTTCCACAGTTCATTTTCAAAGTGGGTCACCTGGTTCGCTCTATGTCAACTGCCACGTGTAGTTTTTAGGAGCCTTGGGGAACAGCCAAGAGCATGAGGACAAGGGAATATTGCTGCCTCGCGCTCACATCTTCCCATCCTCTAACATCAGCAACTAGGACATGCAACACAGACTTTTATGGCCTGCCATAAAAACATTCCTCTTGCGGACTGCAGAATAGCCCTCATTATTTTAGGCACTTAGAGCCAAGAAAACACAGAAAATTAACAGTTACGAGTTGAGGGACCCAGAGGGGCCGGGCAGAGCTGAATGGGGACCTGCACGCTCTGTGCAGGGCAGGAGCAGCAACTCCCAGCCACAGGAGCACAGGAGCTCCCTGTAACAGGTGAGTTTAAGTCTATAGGCGTGAACTTGGTCCTTTCTTGAGTAGGAACACATCTGCACCTTTGCACTTAACTCCTTCTAGCCTTCTTCTAGTTTTACTATGGCAGCAACCTCTTTTTTTTCAGGGGAAAATCTGGATTTAAGATAGTGTACTTGAGCTTTACATTCTACATCCTGCAGCATAAATTGCTTATGTAAATACTTTACAAACTTCTGAGAGATCTACAATGATTTGATTAGCAATTTTTTATGATATCTAAAGTTAAAATTAAATTCAAAATATCCTACTGTAATTTTAGATTATATTTCTCCATCACACTACAAAGCACGCTTTAGATAATACTTGTACAAGCCATCATAAAATAAGGCTCTTGGCTTTATAGATGCACACATTTACAGAGGTAACAGCAGTCTAACCCCCCAAGTATATCTGTTACATCACCCTTTCCTAAAGGCATTGCCATACATTTATTCAGTAGTTGTTAACCAGTGGAATCAGCGTGCTTGCTCCAGCACCAGCAGATAAAGCTGTAAGGGAGGAATGGTGTACACATGGCTTTTTCACAAGCCCACAGACACACAGTGACAGTCACTCCCCCGTGCTGGTAGCAAAGCAGCAGAGATGTGAGCTTTGGGGATATAGCTGAAAGCACACCAGCTGGTTAAAAATTAAACCATAGTCTGAAGCTTTTTTATTATTATTTTAAACTTGAGACACAACATGTCCTAAATGAGCTTACCACATTTCTGGCTGAAACTCGTTTCATATTAATCAAAATTTTCAGCAGTGATTAGCATTTCAGCTCATAGGTCAAGCATGAAGCCCAAAACAAAGTACAGTAGCACCAGGGCTGAATGACTGGAAATGACGGCATGTCAGCCAGGCACAAAGGACATAAAAGCAGGTTGTGGTCTGTTTTCAGATGAGACTGCAGGAGACAGCCTCCTTGAGTGGAGGCAATGCAAATCCTCCTGGTTTCACAATGAATTTGTGGCAAAGGCACTTTGTTCTTTCGCACACTCATTCTCCTTGTTTCAAAGTGGAGAACAATAGGAAAGTCATTAGCTTTCTCATGACAATAGCAACAAATGCCTTATAGCAGAGCAATGCCTTCAGGAGGATCCCTGCCTCACCTCGACACCCAGCTCAGGCCAGGGGCTCTGCAGAGCCCTGGTGGGCTGGAGGTGTGGGCAGGGTCCTGCACTGCAAAGTTCCCCTGCAGCCCCAAGGTTTAATGAGATTGCTCATTCCCCTGGAAAGCCTGGGTAAATCAGCACATCCCTCTCCCAGTCTCCTGATGGGAAGTTACTGGAGAAAGGCTGCATTTATCAGGTAGTAAAAGAGGGGGGAAATTTACAGCACCCAGGAGCTAATGGGCTGTGTGAAGAGTGTGGCATGCGCGTGGTATGGGGGCCATCCCCGTGGCAGGAAAATCACCTGATGGTGACAGAAACCACTGCAAAGCAATGAAGTTCCCACTTTGTGTAGTGATTTTCACAGCATGGGGCCATGTTTACTTGAGAGTTCCCTGCGCTTGTAGCAAGGCGACAATGTGCACAGGGAAAAAAAGGTATTTAACTGCAAGGGAATTACCCTAAAAACAGCAGCAAGCAGCAATTATTCCTACTTGTTTCATTAGGGATGAATTGTTTCTGATGTATCCCAGACAGGTGAACTGTCCCTCTCTTGCCCCAGGTGTGCTCACTAGATCCCAAGAGGAGAATCCCATGAGCTTGCACGCATCAAATCCTAAAACCAAAGGAGAACTACCACAATGATCTCTTCAGAGGCACATGAGAAACTGATGGAATGAGTTTTTGACTGGGATCTCCACCGAGAAAGAAGTTCATAATCTTAATGGAAGTGCCTGAGATATTCTACTAAATAGCATAATATTATAATTTATCAGGTCATCATTTTGCTTTGATGGCTTATGTTAATGGAAATCTTTTGTATCGAGGTTTTCAAGGGAATGGGGTTGCTGATAAGGTGAGGATTACTTCTGATCGTGGGCAGCAGGGACTGAAAGTTTTCTGCACTTGCTCATGCATCATTCCTACTGTCATACTCTACAACCAGAGGAGTTTTTAGCTGCAGTAGTTACTTCTCTCCATTAATGCCTTTGTTCGGAGTACTGAATCAAGACATCAATCAACTAAAATGAAGACAGTTAGCTGACAATATATTGAATGTATCTGCAGCAGCTCTGAAATAAAGGAAAAAGACTAATTCTGTTTCTCTTTTGGATCCATGTTCATCAGCCCTTTCACTACTGAGAAGACAGAGAAAACCAGTTTCTAGTGACTGCATTATTTTCAGGTGATAACACAGAAAATCTTCGTCCAGATTTGAATCCAACTAAGGTGCCTAGGTACACAATGAGGAGAACGGAGAATCTTAAAGTTAAATAACAATGCAGAACCGTGGCCTTCATTACTCATTCAGCCCATAACATGATATTCTTCAGAACAAGTTGTACTAATCAATTACATGCACATTGGGTAAAAGCACTTCCTATGTTGTGCGCATGAAAACTGTATTGTACACTTTGCACAGAGCTTCTATAAGCACTGTGTGTGTTAGGCACCTTTTTCTCTAAAAATTGAAGAAATCATAAATACTGTTAATTGTGATGTTTTTCATCTCATTTGCATTGCACCACATAGATAGATCCATTTATTGCCCTGTAATCCTTACCCATAACATCTCGCTACGCACCTTAGAAATGCTGATCAGAAAACAACTCAGAAAACCGCAGAGAGGAGTCAGTTATTAAAAAGACAAGCACTGCACGTGACATTTCATGCACTTTATTCTCAAATGTCTCTGACTTGACTTCTGCTTCTTCATGCTCCCTTGCAGCTGCCTCTGAGCCCACAAAGCTCCCTAGGGCACAGGAGAGCCAAGCTGCATGGCTTCACTTCTTACAGGTCCTAGTGTTTCAAGCAGCTCCCCCCAACACAGACAAATTTTCACTCAGAGGGTTGTGGGGCACTGGCACAGCCTGCCCAGAGAGGTTGTGGATGTCCCTTCCCTGGAGGTGTTGAAGGCCAGGTTGGACGAGGCCCTGGGCAACCTGGTCTAGTGGGTGAAACTGGGTGAAGTCTAGGGGTTGAAACTGTATGATTTCAAAGGTCCCTTCCAACCTGAGCCATTCTATGATTCTAGGAGTCTCTGAAATGCCCCTGCACCCTGTGCTCTTCTTGCTTGTCCAACACCTTTGGTGTGTCCATCATGTGCACCTCCTTGGCGTAAACAACATCAATTATTCTATAGCTGAACTGCATCTTGCAGCCTGAGAGATGCTCTTGGGCATCAACTGAGAAATGCTGATCTATTATAAATAATATTTTGTGTTAGGTGAATAACAGGGATCTTTCAGAGGTGCAGACCACAGTGTGCCAGGTTAAGAAGGTGCAAAGAGGACTAACCAAGAGACTGCTACTAAATGCAGAAATGTGCCTGTGGCCAGGGCAGCTCCCTGGCATGAGGGTGTGAGGCCAAAGTGGCCGCAGGCCCCCGAGCAGGGTTGTCTCTGTAGTTCTGTCAGGGAACATGAGAAAGGAGCAAATCTTCTAGCTACTGAATTCTGTTTTATTCCACTTTGCAGAACAGCCAGTGGGAGATTTCCTCATTAGAGCCAGTGTGTCTAAAGCATGGGAGAGCAGGAGCTGCGGGTGATGTATTGCCTGCCTTCACACTCTCCTATCTGCTCTTTGGCAGCAGCGTAAAACCCTCAGAGCTTGTGGATATCCTGGTCTTCCAAACAGGCAGGGAAGTTGCTTAAGGCTGGTAAAGACGCTGCAATGTAAAAATGAAAACTTCTTTTGCAATTACAGCCCATGCCCTTTGAGCTTTCCATTCCACTCTCCTCCGTCTTTTATTTAGCTGCAGTTATTTAAAGCATTGATCTCTGTTTAAGCAGCTGCTGCCACAACTAGTCAGCCCAAGCAGCTCTTTTAATTAAATATTTGCTATTGTGCAAGTTTTCTCTCCCCTTCCTTCTATCCTCATGGATAACATTTGTTCTTGCAGAGTTAACAAGTCTGCTGAGCACCCTCCACCTGCGCCTGAAAGGTGTCCTGCACTCCAAGCAGCCCAAGTGATGCGGTGTCTCCACAGAAATGAATTTTGATATGCACCCTGCCATTTGCTATCAAGGGGAACCATCAATAATGAGGAAAAGAAATAAAACTTGCTGGGATTTAATAATCATTATTAAATTATGTCATTTACATAACTACGCTGTAGCTGTTACACCAAAGCTTCTCATTTTATGGCATGGTAGATTGGCAGAGTGCTTCACAAAATGAATTTTTTTTCCTTCTATCCCCTGTCTTTTACCTATAACTGCAAATATAAAGTTGACCAGGTAAACGATGCTAAACCACAACAGATACTAAACAGGTTTGCCTAAAGGATGGGAAAGGAGACGAGATTCACAACGTGAATAAAAAAATTCTCCCACAGGTTGCCCCAGGAATAGCACTCAGGGCAACTGGGTTGAACAAATGCCATAAAGGCTTGCTTTGTTTGGGCAAAGGCTGCTTTTTCAGGCTGATGGCTCATGAAGCAGACACCTGCCTTGACTCATCTCTACGTGGTTGAAGCATGACTCAGACTCTCACTGCTTGCAGACAGCAGAGCCAACTTGATGCAAACCCGCCCATCCATTAAGACCCCATTTGACACTGGAGATAAAACAGATAAAGAGGAAAAAAAGTGCTTTTTGAGCCCAGATGTTTCAGCAGTGAGCATGGATGCTTGCAGTACCCCTTTATGCAGAAATGAGAGTGCATCACAGGCTGGAGCTGAAGGGGTGCAGCACTGTGAAGCCAAACAGACAAACACAGGACTTGGAGTATGCAAAGGAGATGGGGAGAGAAAAGTTTAGGGAAAAAGGAGGCAGCAAGAGGAGAATATGAGGAAATTAGACCAGACACCAACAAGCATGATAGAGCTATGCGGGGCCTCGAAGCAGCTGCTGTTAGATGTAGATGAGAGAGTGAACAGCTCCTGGGAGAGGGCAGAAACTGTCAGAATAGCAAAGAATGCAGATGAGTTTGGGACCAGCACTGTACAGAGACAGACAGGGCAGGGGTTTGGGAGAACTCGTGCGCCAGGAGCAGGAATGCGCTAGGGAAGAAATGAATGAAGCAGCAGGTCCCAAAGCACTGTGTGGGGAACAGGAGATGCCGCAGCGGTACCAGCAGTCTGCGGGGAGGGGAGAGGAAAGCAGCTCACTGAGGCACAGCAGCAAATGCTCCTTCAGCGCAGGATTTCAAACCCGCTTGATCTCTTCAAGTGGAGAGACACAGTGGGGAATTATTTCAAAAAGAAAGACTAATGGCAGCAAGAAAATCTCATCTATATTCACATAAATAAATATAAAACGAGAAACATTGTGAAATACAATATTGTACAAGTTGTTTGGTAGCACTTGCTGCAGAGGATGCTGAACTGCACCAGGCTGTATCCTTTGAGGTCAGGAGAGAGGCTCCTGACTGGCTTCATCTTAACTGGCAAAACCAACCAACCCACCAAATAAATAAATAAATTGATCTGTGTCTATGGGAAACGCATCAAATTCCACTTGTGCACCACATCTCTTTCCCAGACTTTCCAGTTAGTGGAAGCAATTAGTAAAGCAAAGCAAGGTTAAGGTTAGAGCCAACTTCTGTTACCTGCTGGCAGGAAAACCTTTCTTGGACAGCAAGTGGATGGTGAGGATTTATTAAAATGATTTATATGATTTGTAAAATGTTACCAAATGTCTGCAATTCAGCCTGTTTCCTGAGAGAAACATAAAAGGGCAATGTCTGAAATCGTTGTTTTCCTCTGATTCATTCTCCAGTAAAGCCCAGTTCCTTAGCACCCTTCTGGGCACCAGGCAAGTAAATGCAAACACCACAAACAGGTCCTCCAAATCAGCAGAGATATCAGGGAGGGCTATTATAAAATGCCATTTACATTTAGTAGTAGCCAGAAAGTTAGAAAGTTAAAAATAAAAATAAAATAATAATAATTTAAAAAAAAATCATCGGACTGGAAGTACCAAAGTCAAGACGAATGAGAAAAAAGTTCCTCCTTCAGAGGTAACGCCTTCTGCAGCTGCTAACAAGCCCCACTTAAAAGGCATCTTTCTGTTTCCTAATTTTCTCTGCTTTCTTTTGTAACACCATTTCCAATTTTGTAACTTTATTAGCGTGAATGTTGTTTCCATTCTCAACTTGTCTAATGTTCAAAGCTGGCTTACCGAACTTGTTGGGTACAAGGAATGCTGCTTTCACACTCAGAAACCAGCGTTTTCCACAAAGACTTTAAACCTGCATAATCCAGGACAAGTTTGGGCATCCCAGCCTTTCAGAGGTAGCTCTCACTGGCTGCAAAACCAGCTCCAGGGCTGCTACAACCAGGATGCAGCCAGGAGGATCCATCCAGGAGCTAGTTGTTATCTCTAGCACTACTTCTCCTTCTTGAAAGGGACCACCCAGGACTGCAGAACACCTCAGACTGGCACACAGTGTGGTTCCTCTCTTTCTAGACCTAAGGGATGTGCAGGCAGGACCAGTGCTGCCGAAGATGTCCCAGCACAAAGCAGGCTGGGGCTCACCCAACACCTATTTAACATGCCAGGTCAGCATGCTGTACAAAAGCTGCAGGTGCAGCATACACCCTGCAATATCCAGCTCAAACACCCTGCACTATTGTTTCATCCCTGCTCAGGGGCTAACTTTCTTAACTTGAAAGGCTCTCAGCAGCTCTTTCACAACAAATAACCAGGAGTATGATTTCAATTTCATCACAAAGATGGCACCACCTTTGCTCCAGGCTCTGCAGAGCTCAGGCTCTGACACTGAACCTCTGGGAAGGAAAGACCCCAACGGCATCCCAAAGTCCTTCCAGTTCCCTGCTGGAGTCAGAGCTTCCCGCAGCAGGCAGGCCCCAGCAGCCTACATGCTACCCTTGCACATCAACGTGCCACTAATCCTGAACCACAAAAAGGCTTAAAATATCTGTCAATCATGCTCCCTCCGTGCAGCCCTTGCAGTCTTTCTGGTAGAACTGTGACTGCCGGGCTGGAGCGCAGCATGGCAATGTACTGTGGGAAATTAAAGGCCAGCCAGGGAAACAATTGCTACCATAACGCGTGTAATCAGCGGGAGATGGGATGGATGTTTGCAATTCCAAGCCATGGAAGGCATTTTTAAAGTGCTTTTAGTCTCGTCCATTCTCCTTTAACAGTAATATTTTTCTCCCTAATAGTTGCATTTTATATCTAGGTCATAATTTTCCAAGGTACAAACTTCTACGGTATATGTCAAGCTATGTAGTAAAGTCAAGCAAACACTTGTAGTAATTACATGCCCAGGAGATTTCATAACATCACAGAATTAACAAGCAGTTCAGTAAATTATATATCACTTGATCTGCAATTGCTACATCTCCAGCAAAGAGCTCTGCTCCATCTGCGATGGCAGTGACACAGCACGTCAGCACGGTGCGAGCCCGTCAGGCGGTTATCACACACTAATATTAGCTACCACCTTATCTCACGTTTCTCTTTGAAGATTTAAGTACGATTTTCTTCCACTTTCTTTTCAAGAGGGCAGTTTACAGAGTTAAGTGCTTCTGCATTGAGAAAATGAAGTTCTGCTTAACAGAAACATGATCCTAACCTGCAGAAAGAGGCACAGTTCTCACTTCTCATGATTTGCACTAGAAATTGTTTTCACATTTCTTTCACTACACAGCAACTCTTTAGGACTAGATCCACACAAAGGTGACTAAGTCCTTATTCAAAATGGGTGTCTTGACACACATAAAGGCTACATGGATAAGCTGAACAGGGACACAGCCTCCATGCTGGGCAGAGGTGTGCCCAGTCAGCGGGAGCAAGGTTCTTGCTGCAGACACGTTACTGAGGTCACTAGCCTGGCACAAATCTCATTAAGCACCCCAAAAATCATTTTGATAAAGAATAAGCCTCTACTCTTAAAACTTAAGAGTTCTACTCTGTCTCTACTCTTGAAAACTTAAGGATCAAAGATGGTTCAAAATATTTCAAATAAAGAAAATGCAGGATATTTATTTTTAAAACATTTCTTTCTAGACTACTTCAGTGATGCCAAGGTTACGAAAGGGATTACAAACAATCTGTACAAGGAGGTATCTGAGCACTGCAACAAATTGCCCAGGCAGCCACTGCATTAAAGCTCAGAGGTGAGCACCCTTCACTGTTTGCTTAAAGGGATTTCCTGCAAAACCTGCATCATTTTTCTGACACTAACTGGGAAGTGTAATGCATTTAAAGAACTCACAGATTAATCGTCTGTTAATTCTGTTTTCTGAACAGCACAAAGCAGAGAAAATGGTCCAGGATCAACTCCATTCATAACCATCACAAATTTCAAGGCAGACTGCTTACAGCCTTGTGTGTGACCAAGTGGGGTGTCTGACATCTAGACAGGCTTGAGTAAAACAGTGGAATCAAACCTGGGAGATGGACAACCTGTAACAACCTGAGCTCCTATCTGACATAGGAATTTTATTTTATTTTGCTGGCAAATTTGATTGCAATTCTAACCTTGTTGGTTGAATGACCGATGCACTGGAACTCTGTCTCCAAACAGAGTTGACCTCGTGTGTTGTTTTCTTTAGCAAGTGACTAATCTATACTGTGCAGACCTAATACCTCAGCCGTCTGCCAAAAGGTGTACAAACAATCCACATTGTAACCGAGTCTATTAATATGTATTAAAAACCCTACTGCAGTTGACATGACATTCCTGTACATGAATACGAAAATACGACTGCTATATTAAAAAAATTAAACTAATCATGCCTCACTGATTTTCTCACTGTGAGTTTCTAATTTAAACTTTTAACTGTATCACAGCAACCTCATCAAGCCATGATTTCTTATGGCTGCAGAAGCAAGAAAGCCCATTACAGTAACAAGGAAAAAAAAAAAAAAAAAAAAAAAGAAAAGAAAGCAAACACAAACCTGTTCTTGAAGAAGAAAGAAAGAAAAAGGAAAAATGAAAAAGAGTAAAAATGAAATGGAATTTCACATCGAAGGAGAAAAAAACAAACAAACAAACAAACAAAAACAGATTATGCATCTGCTTCCCCCATTGTTTCATATTCTACTGGTCATAATAGGAACATGGTCTATAGCATAAACCTGTCTAAAAGGGCACCAATGCCCAGCAGACAGAAGAGCCATGATGGGTGACACACCAGAACAGACAGACTGGAGGTGACTTCTGAATAAACCTATGTCAATTGCGGGCCAGACCCAGGAAATCAGACATCAGATCCAATCCACCCATGCAGCTTTGACTTCCACAGAGGGCAGGAAGCATTACTTAATTCTTATTCCACTCATGGGTTTAAGCCCTTTACTCAGCTCTACATAAAGCCCTGGGACTCGAGAACCTGAAACCTGTGAGCCCTTGAAGCCCAACACAGGAGCAGCAGCTACCAGTTCTCTCCAGAAACAGCTCCCTCCAGGAAAGCAAGTTCTTCAGGCACTGGACATGATTGAGAGGAGGATTTTAAGGGATTCAGATGCTCTGTTCACATTAATAGCGTAAGTAATCTCTGCACAATCTCTAGGGGTAATTTGAAAATCCCAGTGTGGGTTTTGGGTTTTATCTTTTTGGTTTGTGTACTCTCCCCATGCACCAAGGAAGCAGATCCACTTATTAAAGCATTTATTAAACTTGCCGAGCTGTCTTTTTCGCCATCTCTGAGCTACCCTTTGTGAATGCTAATCACTGTCATTACACAGTTCATCCTCAATGAAATACTTGCCACGATTCCCACTGACCAACAAAACAAAATTAAAAAGAGCTCAGGAAAGAAAATAAAGAACACAAGCCTAAACCTGGAAAATATTCAATAAAGGTTTCTTTCCAGAGTTCCTTATCCCTTCCCTTATGGGCCACATTCCTCATTCCCAAACACCCAACCCCCTCTTCATATAACTGTTTTCAAAAACGATCCTAAGAGAGCACGCAGAGCTCTTCCCCTGCTGGGTGGGGATAGGAAACTGGGGCATGGAGGAGATATTTTTGTGAGCAAACACAGCCTAGTAAGGCTACAAAGATTTCAGGCAGGTGGAATATCTGAAGCCATTCTGCAGACATGCAAGCTCCTGGAGCTCCCCATCACAACAAACACGCACGTGGAGGTAGATAGGCATGGATACCTGTAGTTATGTATGCATGAATGTGTAAAAGAGACTGAGGTTACATCAATGAACTCCTTCAGTTCACTCCTTATCACCAGAAAGAGTTGATTTCAGGTGTCAAAAGCAGTGAGGCAAGAGCACTATCAGGCCCTGCTGCTCATCTCCACCCTCTTGCAATCAGCTACCTTTCTGGGGCCAAATGACAACACCCAAGACAAGGACAGACAGCTGCTTTGAGCTGGAAGAGCTCTCATAAGCACCTCTCAATACACAGGTCATAGCATGCTGAGATGCTCTCACAGAAATCATACCATTTCTTTCAACATCCCTCACCAAAGGAAAATTTCCTAGAAAAGTGATGTGCAGGAGAGGGACGCTGAGTTTTTATCCTGTCCAAGTTTACCTTCTTACGTCCTCCAGACCTTTCTGTGATTAGCCCTCTGCAGCACCAGCAGAGCGTTGAAGCTGATCTCATCTTACCCCAATAGAGCCCTGGGATGCCAGAAATTCTGGTAAAACTAGAGGGAATTAGGTGCATTTCAGTGAAAATAACAACATAAATAAATAAATAAATAAATAAAAATAATAAAAATAAAAAGACATACAGGCAAACAAACAAGAAGCTTTCCTCAGAGTAATTCTGTATTGATTTGAGACATAAAAACCCCTCTACATGTAAACGAGAGCTCTGAACTTGGAAAATCACTCATGTTTTCTACCCTCTTGTGTGCTGATGGAGCCATGAGTGAATTGCAGCTCCCCAGCATCCCCCAGCTAGGTTTCATCTTCAAAACCCATCGATAAAAAGACCTGCATATGAGAATTTTGCAGCATGTACAAAAACAGCCTTTGGGGGCCAGGAACTGCTCCCCAGGCAAGAAGTAAGTGTCTGAAAAGCAGGAGAAACACACACCTCATCCATGAAGGAAATGTTCTTTGTTCCTCTCCTTTTTGTAATGCTGACTGTGATAAATCTGCCTCCTGTTTTAATTATCTCAACAAGGTCTTCTAAAAGGACCTGCTTGCTGATCTAGAGATGCTTCAAAATCTAATGTAGAAGATCAAGTAAATGATACAAGTAATTAAAGTATTCCATTAATGTAATTACCATTTAAATCTAATTTCTCATATTATACATCTAAATCTTGATATCTTATTCTATTCAACTAATACTCTTAGCGTGTAAACTCATTAGAAATTAAATATAAGAAAAATTAATATATTTCTTTCTAGCAAATCTTTCTCTGGTGTTCATGTGTGTGCAAATCTGCAGTTTCAGAATAAACCAGCTTGAACAACAGTCCCTTATACCACTACATCAGGAAAGATCTGCTGAGATTTCAGTTAATTCCTCCCCTCCTTGGCTCTCTCTCAGTTTCTGTGCCCTGCCTGGCAATGAGTCACACCTTACGTGAAGACGGACCTGACTCCAGATGCTGGAGCCCTGGAGGTCAGCGTGTTTGCAGAGAGCAAACAATACACGCTTGTAATGTGAGCCGTAGCAAACAACGTACCACTTACAGGGGCAAGCTACAGTGAAAACCCAGACGATATCAAACACAAGCACCAAGAAGCAGAAGAATTTAAATGCAAACAAAAGCCTGTGAGTCTCTGGGTCCTCTCATGAGTCCAAATTTTTATCTTGACCTTTCTTCAGAAGTCACTGAATACAGGATTAACTATCGGAATCTCACATGCTGCACGTAAAGTACTACGTTTAGAGCTGACAGGTGTTACTGGGAAAGGGGACAAGGAAAAGAGGTTTTGGTGTTTTGTTTATTTTTCTAAGGACCTGGAGAACTTCCTTGTTTTTGAAACTGAAATATGTCCAATGCTTGAAACTAGGAGGTTAGAATTACCTGGAAAATTCATGTGTGTGTAAAAGTCCAGACTATAAAATAAAGATGCTTTCCTCCCATTTGTTCATTATTTCAAAATTATCTTGAGTAGTTTGTGCCCTTCTTCCTCTGGTGACTTTGTACCTGCTACATTTTCCGAAGTGATTTATATATCACTTACATGTAATTTGGCCATTTTCTACTGAATGTAGAAATGTGTCATTTTCTACTCAGGCCACTTCAGACCAAGGAAGCTAACATCACACCCAGCTTAGTACAACCAAAAACTTTCAGCTCTTTCCTGTAGCTCCCTGGCCTCTCACTTTAGCCATTACAGATGGGCAATAACCATCCTGACCTGCAATGCACAGGTGATTTGAGACTGCTTGCTTGCATCTCCAAATAAAACAAAAATATCTGCAACTGTAGCTATGATATGAAAAGGCCAGAGGGCTGGAAAGGGAAAGACAGAAAAATGAAACAGATGATTTCCTCCTGCAATGTAACAGGCATTGCTCTTAGCAAAACATGCAGTCAAGGAAGGAATTCAAACAACATATTTCCATACTTGAGATCTATGAATAAAATTCATGAGAAAATTGTAATCTTCCAGCTTTTCAAAGAGTTTGTTTATACAAGTTATGGGACTTAAATACTACAAGAAAAATAATCTAAAATGGAGGTGTGCTGAAGGATCAGCAGAGAAGTAAAGCTGGAGTAATCACCAAACATCACTTAGTAAAACATGCGCAGGGCCTCTCCTCTTGCTCAGCTCCCCCACCCAAAGTAGCACCTTCACCCTCCAATCTCGCCACCTTGACATTGCCCTTGGCCACCCCCAGGACAGGGCACCCCCAGCTCTGTTGCACAAAGTAACTCCTGAAGTAACAAAGCAATTTGCATTAAAAAATAAATAATAATAATAGTAGTAACAGTCAATTCCTTTGGTGGAATTCATTTTGTTGTAGATATTAAAGCCTTTTCCCTGAATAATTGCAAAAATGTAGATAACCCCCAGGAATACTTCCCACATCTCTTGACTGACTGCACACTTGCTGCCGTTGAGGTTGGTTACAGAAATCTGCTCTATCAGGAGGTAGACTCAGATTTATCACTAGGATGCCTCCAGATAGAGAGGTGATACTATGATTAATTTTAATCCATCAGAATAGTGTTTAATTATTAACAACTTTCATCCCCCAGCTCACTTGAATTATTAATACTTGATTATCTATTAATTGATTGTATTATTTTTTCATCAAGTGCTGGAGTTTCTCTCTAGGACTATTTTTGTTCCAGCTCTCTCACCACACTGAAATCATCCACGGCCCTGCTCAGGGTATTAAACACACACCTAGCAGTGAGAAATTAGCATTTGTATCTCATCTGTGTCAGAAGCTAGACTTCTGAGGAAGTCCATTTCTATGAAAAGAAAATATCTTTCATTCCAAGGCTATTATCAGTAGTGACAGCTTAATTTTATTACTTGGTATACTACTGCATACGGACAAAATCCAGGCCATCAGAGAAAAGCAATCATCTCTTACAAGGCAAATGTCTGCTGTGTTGCAGATGTATCATTGTACAAACTTAACAGTTTGCTTTTCTTTGTAGCGAAATATTTAATCACACAGAAAGTAAAATGTGCAATTTCTTTCAAGAGAGATTGTACATCTAATAAAGAATTCTTTTTAACCTGTATGTGAGGAACTTCATACTTGAATATGCCCAGATGCAATACAGCATAAAGCCATACAGCATAACATCATAGTATGCATGTCATTAGAGCTCTGGTGCCACAAACTGCATTTAGATTATTAAAATTAAACTTATTTCACCGGGATCTTCTGATCGCTGCATTCAGTAATGCACAGGAAATGGACCTAAAAGGGCCATGAGGAATCTCAAGGTATTAAGGGCAGTACTGGGAGAGCAGCTGCTGCTTCCTCAGCATCTGGGATTAGGCTGGTGGCAGACAGAGACCAGGACCTATGTGCAGAGCCTGTGCTGAGCACTCACTGGTAGCTTTAGCAGGTACAGGGTACAGGTGCCTTCATACTCTAACAGCTGAAAATTCAGACTCCAGATTCACAGGATGCAGCTGGTACATTAAGAAGCTTGAATTACAAGCCAACTTTTCCCATTGTATTTATTCTTAATTATTGATTATTCATGAAAAATAGGATCAATCTTTGTATCTTTTTCCCATCTTAATAAGCACTTTGTTTTCCACACTGATTTTCACTTTCTTAGCTTATCTTCATCAGCAGAACTAACACCATTCTTACACAGACATACAGTGGCTTACAAACCCAACAATTATGGTGTTTTAGTGTCAGCTAGTATGGCTTTGTTGTGACTGGATTCTGAGTAGCAATAAGACACAAACAAGACTTACTGCACAGCCATACCAATTCAGCTCCTGTTTTGCGGAAATGTCACAAGAATTCAGCATTGACATACAATTTTTTATGTAAAATACTTGACTCAATCCTTTTCTTTCCTCCTCCTTCCAGTCCTTTGCCTTGCCACCACACTGGCTGACATCTGTGAGTAGGTTTAAGCATCCCTGGGGACAGACAAACCCACACCAGCTTTATGCTGCCTTAGACCCACAGCATGGCCTCACTAGTCCCTTGCTCTTCAATCTACCATTGTCACATTACAAACATCACATTCTCCTTTCTGCCTCCTGGCCAACAGAGTGCCATACACCAAAAGCCTCTGGGACACCTCCAGGACACCATGTGCACGTGTGGTCCAATGCTCTGCCTTTCTCCTATCATCCCCATCCAACATGACCATCCTTCTACAGAACACACAGAAAAAGCAGTTACTGAGGGCTGCTCCAGCTTTAGAAAGAGGTTTGTTGAAAACCAGTGCACACCAGAAGTCAGATAATGCTCTGATGCAATGTATATGCCACCCACCAGGACACATGATGACATGTTGCACAACGAGAAGCCACAAGGGAATTAAATGGGCCAGAAGCAACACTTGGATGACTTTTGCACTCATGAATTAAAATGGGACAAGTAGGGATCAGAGAGAAGACTTTGACTGACATCATATTAAGAGCTTGCTCACATTAAATTCATAAGAAATAATGAACATTTAACTTCAGTTCATATTAAAAAAGAAAATGTATTCATGTTTTACTTTGTCACCCTTAATGAAAAAAGAAAGCAGCCTAGCTATTCCTAATGACATATATGGTGCACCAGCAAAATTGCTGAACCTAAACAACTGCTCTCCTGAGTAAGGGCTGGCAGGAGCTGGCAGCTGAGATTTGAGGCGAGCACTGTGCCAAGCATCGGTCTGCATTTCAGATGGTACCAGCTGCATCCACCAACCAGCACTTCTTCTGCACTCAAACAAATGCTTGTAAGTGCAGAATATGATAGGCAAGCCTATGGGACAAATCCAAGTTTCTGATTATGAGAATTTCAGTAACTTGGTTTCAGCTAACAGAAGTTTTCCTGAGGTGCACTTTCCTGCCATACTTCAGCCATTTACTACAAGATACGACATACGCGTACAGATCTACTTTGCATATGCTATTACTTACCAAGAGCATTTAGTAATAAAACCCTCTGGAGAACACTTCATTGAAGATTATGGACCAATTTGGCCAAAGACGGCCCTGGAAAGCATGAGTGTTTGGTGCAGGAGATAGACATGACTGCTGCTAGGGCCAAAGATAAAAGCATCAAGGAGGACCAGGGAAAGAGTTAAAGCTTTTTACACTGGATTTTCTACAGACTAAACCAGTTAATAATCCTTAATAAATTAATTTATTTGCAATACCTTACTATGGAGTCAATATTTGTTTTTGCCAATTGCACAAAATAGTCTGAAGTGTTTCTTCTAAATCTGGTTCAATTTCATCCCTTAATGCTAAAAAATAAGCTTTTTTTTTTGCTTAGATATAGTTCACAATATATCAGAAGCCTAACCAACATTTCATGCTTATTATTTAAACTCAGTCTCACAATAATCAATTCCAAAAAAAAAAAAAAAGCTACCACAGGGCCCTAGTTAGGGTGCTTAATCTTCCTTTTTCATATATGCAGTACACCTCTGTTTTGCCATGGATTTGTACCAAGCTGATTTGTTTCCATTATCATGCATGCACCTTTATGGTAAATTAGAAAAGAAAAATAAATGTATCATTGTCTCTACAAATAGAGTATTTATTTCCTCTCCATCTTACTTTTTTTATCTGCACTTTATGCCTATGAGGCACAAAATACAGAGCAATTTTCAGACACTAAGTTTCTGCATTTAATCTAAATTAAGCCCCATGTCCAATTTGACAACAAATCTCTGGAATGTAAGTATTCACACTTACTAAATGCAGCATGATTGTAATTACATACCTAAAAATTATCATGTGATAGTGTTAACTTGTGCTTCAGACCAGATTTTTCCACCATTCTGTACACAGAATACATCTGATACTTCTATACGTGATTGGTTTGCTTGGCCGTAGGCTAGAAAATAAAGTCAATTCTTTCAACCTATTTCTTCTCTTTATAACTGTTTCTACTGAGGAAATTGAAGAGCACTTTCTTTCTCATTTGAAAACCTTTGAGTTCCAGTCACAAAGCAAATAAATATGTCTTGCATTTGCTTATTTTCTGGAAATAGCATCTTGGGTTGTACTGCAATGTGGATCACCCTTAGAAGATGAGGGTGATCTGTCACGCAAGGAGAGGCTGAGAGGCCTGAGCCTGGTTAGCTTGGAGAAAACAGAGAGGGAATCTTATCCATGATTCTATGACTATGAATGTATATAAACATCTGAAGGGAGAGCGTCAAGAGGATGGGGCCAGACATTTCCACAGGAAATGTGGGGCATCGCTCCCAGAAGTGCATGCATCATGGAGAAGGAATGAGGAGAGCATGAGAGAATGAGGAAAGAATGAGCTTTTCCTGTAGAAGCACACATTTAATTGAATCTGTGCACAATTTATGGTGAGGGGGCTGACATCTGTGTTTTCACTGTTTTCATTATATATTATTTTTTTTAATTTTTTGCAAATGTAGAAGCCAGTGCAAGAAGTCTTAAAATTTGCTTTCTACAAGTAGACATGCAAAAAAACAAACAAACAAAAAAAAAAAAAAAAAAACCACACACAAAAAAAAAAACATCCTAATTACAATCAATGTTCATAGAACATAAGGTGAATTCTTTCAGAAAAAAAAATAAAAATAAAAATCTAATTTAGCCACTGAAATCCTCACTTCTCTTTAGGGATATTTGCTTTTCAAGAGACCTGACATGGACTTCCACAGATAAATGTCAATAAACCATTGACCTAAAGGCACGAAAATATCTGCATTAATATGAAAACCTACGTATGACATTGTGGAGCATTTTAAAGATAGTTTTATCCTCCTGCATCTTGTTATCTGAATGGAGAAATGTCAGCAGTGCAGTAAGCAGATAGGAAAGCTGAAAGACTCATTAAGCCACATTTATACCAAAAGAACATGCAAAATTGAATATTTTCCAGGATCATTAAAATAAGACTTAATTACAGAATTCAGGTTTATCTATGTCACCCAATGTCACAATACTTCAAGATGGATGATGAGGGGAAAAGGCAAAAAGATCCTCAACTACTGCTTTTAGTGCCACAGCGGTATCCGCATTATTCATCATCACTTGTGCAATGTCAGATCCAAAATAATTAGTATTACTCACATTAATTAAGTTATGCAATTCCCCTGCCTAAAAGAGGATTCATAAAGAAACACAAGGTAATTATATGCTGGTCTCAGGCTCTGCTGCTGATGCGCCCCTACCTTGGCCCAACAGTGCCACAGGTGCCTGCTTGGGCTGGAGAGCTGCAGCATGCCAGACCTCTGGCTTTCAGGAATAAGGAAGACCAAAGCTCATTCACACATTATAGTGACAAAAAACACAGCTGTCTAAACAAGATAGTAAACTAATTAAAAGTTCAGGTGTGTATTTGCAACTCAATCAAACTCCCTGCCTGACATTTTAAAAGATATATATTTTTTTTTTTAACTCTTTTTTAAATTGTCTCTATCAAACCTCAGAAATGCACATTTACCATAGAATAAGGAAATTCACCATCATAACTGTCTCTTTCCCTTCTAAAGACAGCCAATGGAGCCTTATTCCCACAATTTAGAGCCCTGACCCAGACATGTGGGAGTCCTACACCACCCCAGGGAAACCCTTGGGGCAGCACCCCTCTCTGTGTCCGTAGATTACCTGACACCATTTGGCAGTGTCACCTTCAGACCCAAGAGCTAGAAAGACAGTCGTGCCATCATCCTGTCCTTTCACAAAGGACAAGGAAGAAATCTGACACAAACAGGGAAGGGATCGGGATGGGTCCATGAGAGCTGCACAGTGCACTTCACAAGAGACAGAAAATCACATCAAAAGCTATCAAAAAGTGTAGAGTCTACCATGTGTACATATTCTGAAGGTTCTACTATGTTTGGTACATTTTAATCCTGTACACTTTTTTTTTTTTCTCTGCTAATTTTCTTTCAGCTGTTGTAGACATGAAAATTGACTCACATCTTACAAGCAAGACAGATTTCTGTTTTATCTTGAGATACAAGCCCTGAAGCATTCCTGAATGGGTTTTCCCAGAGAAAGAATTTACCCGAGGCAAAATTACTCTGCTTGTATTTTGTAAAGGAAAATATTGGTTTACCACTGCAAAACACACACCTGTGGAACATAGAGACATGCTCAACTTAAGGACCTGGACTTGAGGATGGGAGACAGATGAGAATACAAGTCAACTTGTCAGAAACAAAAGTAATCAATGCCTACAGAGAGAATTGATTCTGTGGCTGTAAATGGAATATTTCCATCCCCCCCCCCAACTCATGGCAAATAAGGTCACTATACATACTGTCAAATAAGCCACAGCATTTCTTCTACCCAAACACACATTTTGAGCCAAACATAGCATGACCACAAAGGTAACATGAAAGTTAGCAGAAAGATTCACGTTAACTTCAGCTGAGTTTGGATCCCCCTTCCATAAGGAACTGCAAGAGACTGTAACACAGTATATGCAAAATCTGAAAGAAGACAACTATTCTTTCTTTCTTCCTCCCCTATGAAGGTTCAAAGAAGAAAAATGAATAATTGAATATATCAGTACACCCAACCAAATAACAACAAAAAAAATCAGTAAAGGTTCCTCAAATGTGGATCAGAAGCTATGCAAAACAACCATGAAAGATGCTGCCTTGATGTGCAGCTCCCTCTGCTTATTGAAAAAGACAGAAAGAAGCTGGTTGCACTCAGAAGGAGGCAGGGAGGCAAACAGGCTGCCACTCACAGCCTGGCACGGACCACAGCCACCGAGCACGAGCTCGTTAGGCATGCTGGCACATTCCTCCTGGCTTCACCCAGCTGTGCCAGCTGAGGCTGCTCAGGGCTGCAAGTGGTTGTATTCCCAAGTCAGATGAATGCTTAAAAAGATCTGCTTTTCAGCAGATGTAGTTAGTGTTTTCTGGAAGGTAGGTTCCTACAGAGTGCCTGAATTTAGGGTCTTCAAAACTGAAACACTCAGTCCACCACTGGCAGGGAAACAGCAGTGAGAGACTGGAAAAGTAGCTTTATTGGAGAGAGGGAAAAAAAAAAAATGATCTGAGAAAGAAATTGAAAAATACAGACTTGATAGAAAAAATTATTCTGATCTCATTGCCAAAATGTGCAGTAAACAATGCTATATGACACAAAACAGCAAAGAGATCAAAATAATATGGAAAGACAGATCTTGGCACTAAATAGTTACTACATTTCATGCATCCACAGATCACAAATATTTCACAAATATGGTCTCCCACATCCCTGTGCTTCCCAAGCCCTGCCTCACTCACTGCAAGTGGCACACTGGGAACAGAAGACAATATTCCAGGTATGCTCCTTCATGGTGACCCAGGTGGCCAACCGGTTGATTAGCACCCAAAGCCCACTTCAGTTCAGCTTTTAAATCAACTCAGAAATTTCAGACCTTAATATGGGAAGCCTCTGTGTTCCTCCTCCTCCTCGCTGCTCAGGCTGGTGGTAGCAAGGCTGCTGTCACCTCCCTGCTACCCGCTGTGCCAGGACCTTCTTAACCCTGGGCTGCTGCGGCAGCAATGGCTCTGCAACACGGAACTTCTACAAGAAATCATTGCTATTTCAGAGAATTTAACCTGAAATGCTCTGCAGATGCAATGAATGGCCATTTGAGTAGTGAGTCACCCCGTCTCAGATCCTTTTAAGGAACTTAGCTGGCATATTTTCAAGGCTTATTTCTTAATACTTAGTTTTGCAATTTTCAGGGTGATGCATCCTAGAGATGGAAATATGGATCATGTGCCAGCAGAGCCACATTTGTTAGTGGGAAAACTTTCAGTACTATATCTTCCTATATGTGGTACTTGCAAAGCCTGATCTTTAGGACACTTGAGTTTGTCCTCCTGCCTACTATTCAATGAACTTGTAAAAGTCATTTGAAATAGAGCAAGAAATATTTTAAATTCCATCCTCCATTACAGCTGAGTGAATTATATATAAATATGTAACGGAAAATGTATTCCCAAACTCAGCTTATTTCTGCCTTTGATTGTCACAGTAATCTCAAGCTTTAACCTTGTCTGTTTTTCACAGCTACCAGCATCATATATCTGCACTCACTTTCCAGGAGGGCTTCTAGCAGAATCAGCTTCAAACTGGGACAGCTGGCCAAATAACCTGATATACCACTACAAAACTATACACCAGTAAACCACTATATAATTCCTGTAACCTTTTAACCAAAATATTATATTCTACTTCTCATTTTCCACAGAAACATGATAATATTCCCAAAATATTTCTCTTCAAGTGACAGAGCTGCTCTGATTTGCTCCCTCACAGCACCATCGCCCCCTCCCACCAGCAGTACTGAGACGGCAGCTGTTGACTCCTGGGGGATCCAGTGCAGCACTTTCCATCAGACACAGCACTCTGAAATGACAGGTCACTTGTTCTGGAAGTGTGAGAATGACTCTGAACAGAAAATGGAGTGAAGAGAAACTGTAGCTCAAGTTAATCCTTACACTAAGCAACCTTTTCTCACTGGTTTTTAATACTTCATACAAGAAGGAAAAATAAAATTCCAGGTCTGGACACTGCCAGAAAACTACAGGGAGTCCAAATACTACAGCTTTAAATGGGAACTTCAAAAAATATGTCAAAAGCATTAGCAGTTTAGAGGGAGACGAAAGACGATGTTTGCATTCAAGCCCGTTTGCTAAGGAAAGCATTTAATAATGAGTGGCACCAAGGGCTGGTTTCAGCTATTCTCAGTTGCAAAGTAAGCAACAAACAGAAAGTTTTGCAAATGCTTTCTTGATGTCATTCTTCCCGTGCTTATCACAGCCCCCTGACAGGCAACTGGGATGAAGGCCCTGCTTCCCTGCACACGTTCCCTGGGGATGCATTACCCCAGGCTCCATCCTCACTGCCAGCCCGACTGTGCGCACCCAAGCCCAGGAATTCACCCGCTGATAACACTTTAGCATAAACCCATCAGAGAGAAATGAAAATCCTCTGTAATGAGCAAGGTTTTGGCAAAAAATCCCGCATTTGGGGCTAAAGGTTATAATGTTGAAATAGATTGGTTTGATGAGAACTTTTTTTTTCTCTCTTGGCCAAGGAAAAAATGCCATTTTCTAGGACAGCTTTTTGAGAAAATGAGGTTTTTACACTTTTGCAGTCTGTCCCATCTATCCAAACCCCCCAATCACTGATGAATGTGGAAGTTTCAAAAGAAAAATCTCAAACTAGCACCTCCACTGAGAAAAAGGACACCATAAAGGCTGTTTGAGAGCAGCTGAATGGAAAATCCCAATATATTCACTGGCAAGCCTGTATATGATCTAGGCTGTGACTAACCCAGCATTATCTCCTGCCCATTGGAGAAGACAGAAATTGCCTGAGCGCTGTTCCATGATGAGCAACAGGCAATGCAGTAGGAAACCAAGACAGGCTTTTGGGATCAGAGCTTACAGAGTACCTTGTTTTGTTAGAATGGCTTGATTTTCATTTACCTGAAGAGGATTACTCTCCCTGTAATTTTGAGCTGTATGGGGATCATCACCTTTTTACATAAATATGAATTGTGAAAAGGTAAACCAAAGCTGGTTACTGAAAAAAAATAAAAATATAAACCAACAATGCAGGGACATAACAGATCAACAGATGATCAAAAACAGCTTTTGCATAATTAATTTGAATGATTTCGTGATACCATATTCGAAGGACCTAAGAAGAGTAAGTATTTACTGTAAGCATGAAACATCCTCCAGAAAGTTTATGCCCCCCAACAAGTAGTTTGCTCAGAACCAGCACACAGCAACAAAGACTTTCTCAAATATGAAACCAAATCATTAAGCAGAAAGTGCTCGGTGGGAAAGCAGCTCTCGCCTGCTACAAGGGGTTTCATAGCCATCCCATCTGTAGCCTGCCATTTGTTCATTAATTTTCAAATGACAGATTATGAGCATAGACAGTATGCCTTTGTTCTTCAGCACAGCACATTGCTGACACAACGCAGGGTCCCTTATTAGCGGCTGTCCTCTTGCCCCGTGCTCGCAGACAGAGCTCTGGTGTGCCGGCAGGAACCGCCATGACCTCCAGCCGACGCAAGCTGCTTGCAGCCAGCCCACAACAAGTGTTTATTTCACAGCAGCCTCTCCCAAGCTCTGGGTACGTGCAAAATCCCCCGGGGCAGCATCCCTGACAGCCCTTCTTCGGCATTTGTCAAAGCTGCGACCCTCATCGGATGCAAGAAGATGCCGAGCATCTGTCAGGTGTCTGCGCATGCCACACAGCACATTACAGAAATGCAGCCCATCAGAAAAAGCATGCCTATTAAATCTGGAGGAGGGATAACAGTATCCAAGTTCTTGGATTTAATGAGCCAGCTCACTTCGGCCTGACTCTTGGTAAACATATATAAGGGAATAATTCCCTTGTAATGAACTCATGTGGCAATTGGCTTTGCCCTTTCTGCATGCTAATAATAATACATTTCACCCAAATTATTTCAGGTACTAGGTAGCTGGAACATTCTACTTACCTCTAGCCCTGTCTGTGAGGACAAAACAGCAACTACAATAAAGGGAAAAAGGTTCATCATGTAGTAGTAAAGGTTCCCTTCTGCCATGCTCAGACATGATCAGGGATTTTCTGGTGGAATATAAAACACTAAGCTTGGACGGGAAGTACTTAGAAGGAAATGAACACACACACACACACCACCCTACCCCCCCAAAGGTAACACTGAAAAAACACACAAAGCAGGGTATCTTGAGATGTCTGCCCACTTGGCAATCCTGCCTCTGTGCAGCCAAGAAAGACGGTGCAGCCAAATAAATGGATTACTGAGAACCAGCTGTCAGCACAGCAGAACAACAATCTATCTTATAGATACATAAGAATAACTTCTACTGCAACAATTTTTGAACTAGCATGACAGGATGGGTTTTGAGGAGCTATCTCAATAGCACAGCAGCATTTAAAGAAAATCCCTAAGTAATCCGTCACGTTTCTATCAAGACAGATTCAGGCCTACAAGTCATTCTGTTACACATCATCAGATTTTAGAAGTGCAATCGCAACTATTTTCAAGACTGAAATCTTTAACTTGTTGCTTATTTGGTCAGCTAAGGTGTAATTTTGTGAGTCTCCTTGGCATGCACAGGTGGCACGTAGATCAGCAGTCATATGGACACATGTTGAGCATCCTCAGTGCACAACACTGATGACTGAGAAGCAAGCAGCAGTCCATTCATCTGACCTCTGCAAACACTTCTCCATTGCTACCTTAAGCAGTTGTCACACGCAGGAGACACAAACACTCTGTAAAGCACATGAGATTTCAGAAGAGGAACCAAGGGCTGAGCCTAACACGAGCTGACGTGCTGCTGCGGCTCGAGCTGCCGAGGAGGGAACCCACGGGCATCACCTCTGCCCGCTCCTCCTTGGGCAATCCCTGTGTGGCCTTGTTCTTTTGGGGAAAATCATCACTTCTGTTAATCAAATCAAGGCTGGAGACGGGTGTCAGAAGCAGTTTTCAGACTGTCAGAGAACAAAGCAATTTCTCATTCTTTACAGGCTGAAAGAGTTCCTGCCATCTGAAGACAAAGTACTGGCAATAGCAATAACAATATGGTTCACAGACTATAACTCTCTATGCAATCATTTGGCTTTTTAAAATTTCTCCACAAACCATATTTAGAGAAAAATATCATGCCATTTCCCAGATGGATCATCATCAATTTAATTTTATCATTTTACCTGAATAGTTTGAGTGGGAACATAATAAAAAAAAAAAAAAAAAAAAAAAAAAAAAAAAAAAAAAAGCAAGTACAGATTTTTTTCCTACAATAGCTCTTTGGGTTTGTCCCATTGACCCCTTTGGGGTGTTGGCACATTAGAGTTATTTGTGTCACCTGTCCCCAGGACTTTTTCTAAAATAAATGCCAGAGGTAAGTTTATTCTTTAATCCTCTTTATGTTACAGGATGCAAATCTGTATATATAACAATTCTTTTTCTGCTCTTTACTGTTAATTCTTACATTTTTAATCACTTTCCATTCTCTATTGCTTACTTACACTAGTCTGTCAAAGAATTAACTTAGAAAAGGAATTTAACACCTTGTCACTTTCAGAAAAATAATTTTTCATTTCATTTCATGGTGGATATTGGTATTTTTTCCAAATGTTTTCCTTTATTCCATAGTACAGAACTGGAGGCAGCCAGTTATCAGACCTGCCTCAGAAACAGCTAACTGGAGTGTGGCTTTGCAGAAATGGTGACTACTCCTCTTAGCAGAAGGAAAATTATGAATACTGAAGTCTATGGTAGCAGGGCTTAGAAACAGAACTCTAAAAAGCAAACAAAAAATAGGCTGTACTTTTTCAGGAGATAATCTCATTATGCATAATTTATCCCATCTTTTTAAAACCATTTATTATATTTACTATTTATTATTCCAGTGTCTACTATTATACAGTTCTAATATGATGGACAGAAGCCTCAGAGAACTGCATTGTGCTATGCTCTAGGTCTATACCTAATTGTACAAATAATGCATTAACTTATTGTATCCATGTATGCTGTAGCAAAGCTTCAGTATTATACACATTCCACATCCCTTACAAAACAGAGCATGCTTTTTAAGAACTTGCTTTGGAACAATTTTGGCTTTTAAATGTTGGCCCAAACCAAGCTTTTATTATCTACTCAGAGCAGAGGGCTGGGAAGGACTTGCAGAAGCCTCCTGGCAGATCCCACCATGGCTCTGCTGCTCTGGGAAGTGCCAAGTGAGGGCTGCTCCTGCCCTGCCCCAGCACCCTCGGGCTGGGCTGGCTGGATTGTCATCAAGAAGTCTCTTTCCAATGTCCATCCTCATTTATCCTTAGCAGTTTTTGGCCTCCCTTCCTATCTACAAGAGAATTTGGCCCTTATGTTTGCCTTTTCCAGACCTAAGGACTTGGTCCTCCACAATCATGTTTCCCTCTCTATATATTTTGTGAAGAACTAATCAGGTCAATCCAATTTCCAAACCCCACCTTTTTTTCTTTTTCTTTTTTTTCTTTTTTTTTTTTTTTTTAAATAAAAGGATAACTACTCTATCATAAAAGAGTTAGATACATTTTGATTAGACAAAAATATTGTACCACAGTAAGGCAGAACTAACTTTATTATTATTATATTTAAACTAACAATAAACACACTCATAGAAGAGTTTTCCACTGCTCACTTCCAAATTGAGAGAAAACACCAGTGCATCTCTACAGGGGCTGTGCTTGACCCAGTTATTCATGAGTGACTTTGGTAACACAAAGATACCAAGTGTGGAGAAGCTGTAAGCACTCAGGAGGACAGCACAGGCATGCCAAATGATCTCAACAATGGAGGAAAAGCATCCAAGATCATGAACACAATTAAGTATAAAGGTACACAAAGTCCAGTTTCTTTTGGAAATAATCAAATATAAACTTTAAGATGTGCTTTGTAAGGAAGAGAACATAGAGGTTAGGAAGGATAAAACCTAAACATGAGTCAGCAATGTAAGTCTGCTGCCAGAGAGACAAGTGGTGTTTTGGGAAATATTAACAGATGTTAACCACAGGACATGGAAAGTAATTATTCATATGAGATTCAGAAAGCATGACCTAGGAAGGAGGGTATTTGCTTAGTCTATAAAAAATAAAGTCCAAGTAGATATAACAGTTATCTTCCAATATACAACAGATTTTAATTAAGAAAACCACAATTATTCATACTTCATGAACGGGTGACTGAATTAATTCACAGTAAGAAAAATTAAGGACAGACAGAATGAAAGCTTTCTGAGCTATACAGACAGTTAATCATTTGAATACGTTATCTCCAAGGAGGCTCTTGGGACCCCATCACTGGAAGCCTCTTGAAAGGACTCCAGAACATCTCTCCTGGAAGTTAGCTCTGTGGTGTGACGCAGCAAGTTCAGTTCATGACCCTCGAGATCCTGGGTCAGACTTGCATTCTAACACTTTTGGTGTCAACACCACACAAGAAACAATATCTGCATTATCTCCTCTGGAGCAAAATAACAGTGAAAGTATCATTTCATTTGGCACCACAACTGAGTACTACTGCTCAGGACATCACCAGCCTCATATTATCTTTAAAATTCTTATTACATACTTGCAAGTCAGGACAAATATGTACATTTAGCTGTCATACTTCAGAGTTTGTAATAACTCCATCCACAAAGGTGCCTTTTATCCCAGTGCTGCCAGTTTTACGTTTTCCCAAGAATCATATTCAAATAAAACTAAAATAGGAGAAGCTACCTCATTACACTTCTGCTTTGTGCCCCTGTATACACTGGTTTCTTATCACGTTCTATCTTTAGGAAGAGGGTAGTATGTAATATACTTCATTCATTGCAATAGTTTGTGTTGCATATTCTTATTCATTTTTCTTAATTTACTGTGCATTTGGTTGTCCCATATGGTACTTTGCAGGAAAGCTTATTTCAACATCAAAACTGAGTTTTATATTTCAATTTACTGAACTAATACATTAACTTTGCTGATGCTGAATTTATTCTACCTTTGTATTTTTATGTAATTTTATTAGCTCAACTTTATATAAAGCTTAATCACAGTCTCTTACCAATCTGTTTTCTCTATGTCTACGTGAATATAGTAATATAGTAGATATATTTGAAATAATAGGAATAACAAAACTAGCATTATGCACAATTAGAGCTAGTAGCACACAAAATCAAACATTGTTAATAATAAATGGCAATATTATATAAAAGAAATACCATCTGAAAGCTGATTTTACACGGCATATTAAAGACTTGATGGCTCAGGAGATTGGTAATAGAATAAAAAGCCTTTCATCTCAAGGTCATCAATTCAAATACAAGTCAGACTGATAGCAACTGAAAGCCATTTGATGAGAGTGCTAATGAACCTAGTCTCATTTCTAAAAAATGTAAGAATAGCCATAGCATTTAGCTCTTTCTCCTGCCTGACAGCAGTCAAGACAGAAATAGCATGGAGGCACAGAACCCATTTGGCAGGTAGAGCTGTATTCCCCTTGTTGTATGCTGCCAGCCCCAGGCCATCACTATTTTAGCAGCTTCCTAGCAGGTACCTGTTTGCTCTGTTCCAAAATTCAACATTTTCAGTGCTGCCAACTGTGTCTTTTATTGCTTGGAGACTTGAAAAACCAAACCGGGCTTTCAGCTCCCTGCATGACCACATGATACACAGGCAGCAGTCTGGTTGTTTGCTGGTGCCATAACAAGTTGGTGCACTAATGCATTACCTTTATTTGATACCTTACTCTTTTTTTTTCCCAGTATGTATCTAATAAACCAATGCACCAAAGTAAGGCAATACATCGGGAAAGAGAGCAAACCCTGTGCCAAATAGAGCAACTGTTCAGCTCCCCTCACATCAGCCAGGAAATAAAGCAAACCACATATTGTGTGACTTCAAATGCAAACTCAAAATCTTCTGGTATAAGAGCCCTAGTATCATTCCCTTTGATCCAGTACAATCCCTCAATGTTTATGCAATTTACTATTGGCTATAGTATTAACATGATACAAAGCACTGATAAGAAAGCAATTGATGTCCTTATGACTGCCTTTTTTGTGCTGAGAGAGATTTTTGCTTTTTAGAGTCATCTTAAGATGAATTTTGATTTTATACCTTCCATAGACAAAGTTTGCACGTGCAAACTAAGTGCCCAGAATATCTACAAGTACTTGCTTGTAGGTGTAAACAGGGACATCCAGAAGCATCATTCAGTGTGATATACAGTAAAAAGACAGATTTTGCCCATAATCTGTACTTGGAACCCACTGATCCCTTTTTGAACTGAGGCATCCAGACAACTCCCTCAGGTACCTTCCAGCCCAAATTATTCTACAAATTACCAACCACAAACTCACGTAACCTCCATCTTCAGTAGTCCCCAGGCTTAGGAGGGGTGTTTGACATCTCAGAAGTGACTAATGGATTAATTTTAAAGGTGACTAGGTGCCTAAAGATGCCGTTTACAACCAGCATGGGCTTACAATGACTGTGTAATCAATTCCCTTAATGCAATTTTTCCCCAGCACAGCACAGGTGCCTAGCAGCCATTACAAACCCAGCCCTAGTGCAAGGCAGGCAGTGGAAATCCCCAAGCTCTCCTTGTATGGGAAGGCTATGCTTCCACTCAAACCTTCCCATGGAGCACAGGAACAGCTCCATCATACTACAGAGCATCACTTTTGGGATAGCTTATCTGCAGGTCTGGGAGAGAGAATTTGCTCTTGACACATACAAAAGTGAGCTTTACCCAAAAGCTTCAATGTCAGGGAAGCTCTCCATATGATGGAGGCAGCAGGTATTCCTGGACCCCTGTCACCTGAGCCGAGTGTGTCCCAACCAGTGTTGTGGGGTGGTGCTGCACCAGCAACCTGAATTTTCCCTTGTACGCAGTCAGGGTTGGACCTACTCCAATTATTTAAGGATGAAGCTGGAGATTCCCTTGTTTCAGCTCAGAGGTACCTCCCAGCTTGCCACCTCAAATGTCTTTACTTATCCCATGTCTGTCTAGAAGACTATGAAGAGTACAGAGATCTGCACTCAAGTAGATTTGGGAGTGTGGCGAGCTCCTGAATCCATCAGTTAAGGTCATTAGCTCCTGTGACACACCTCACCAAAGTCAATTTTCAGAGATAAACGTGTGACAATCTGACTGGAGGAATTCTCCTGTAATGTATTATTAATCCATTTATTATTACAGTTATTATAATCTTTTTGTAGAGCACTGTAGCTCAATTTCTTCTATGGCAGCTAATGTTTTTAATGATCCCTTTCTTCTCCTTAGGATGGGAGCTTCCTTCACCAGACATTGGCTTTTAAGCAAGTCGAAAATGACACAAAGGTGTATCCTATTTATAAATGCAGCTTCATGTGTCATGCCCTGCATTTTAAATGCAAAGGAGTACTAACTTTCAGGTTGACAAATAACTTTTACAAGTTAAGACTTACAAACTCTAAATATAGGAAGGCTTAAAATTAAATTTATCAATCAGTTAAATGCAATGAAATCTTAATGACAATTCCCTTAGCTGAGAAAGAGATGTGTTGAAATAAAAAGGTCTTGTGTACACACACTTCTTTGCAGGGCAGATGGAGGGCATACATTAACTTAACTCCAAACCCTGTCTGAATGGGTTTGGGTTCAGATTCTGGTCAGGGCAGGCGAGGGGGTCACGGTGCTGAGCTGGGAAGGAGAGGGCACTTCAGGCAGGGAAGGGGGTGTGCAGAGAGCTGTCAGCCTCAGGAAGGGGAACAGCACATTTCCCAAGCATCCACGGCTCTGACGCATGGAGAGCCAAGCACACAGCTGGTTATAAAGGCTGCATTACTCCATGACCTTTTCTGCTAAGAGAGAAGGGCAGATATAAAAATCTGCTCAAGTTTGCACTCAGAATGTTACGCCTACACTTCCAGTATTTCTCCTTTGAAATGGCAAAGCCCAGCCCATGCAGCAGCCTCAGGGAGGAGACCGGAGGAGAGTTTTGCTTGTTTGCTTGGTTTTGCTGACATTTGGTGGGTGGGGTTTTGTGGATTTATTTTGTTGTTGTTGTTGGGGTTTGTTTGTTTTAGTAAAATGCATGTGTTTTGGGGAGTAAGAAGAAACAATAACATTGTGTGTCCACCCCAGAGGAAACAAAACCAAACCAAATCAAACAAAAAAAAAAGTAAACCTTTATTCTCTTTGCTCATGCATACCTACAAAAATAGGGGCAGCCTTCATAGGGTGACCTTTCCAGATGGCTAGTCATGAAAGAAAGTTTCTAAGCTAACTTGTAGAATGACAAAGAAAGTGAGCTGTTCAGAGCTGCTCCTAAAAGGACAGGAATCAAAACATAATCATGTTTTATAGAGATCTAGATGTAAACAGCATCTGAAACCTACTGCTTAATTAGTTGAGGTACATCAGAAATCAGAAAATTATTCTCTACTTGAAACCATCACTGGATGTAAAAAAAAATAATAAATTTTTTCAGCCATATAATAAAAGAACAAAAAATGTTTTACTAAAAAAAATAAGTTAAAGCAATATTTACACTGACTACATTTTATCACCAACTTTGTCATTATGAATTTTACAGACCACAAAAGCGTGCAAGATGACATTCAGCAACAGATATGTAGGAAGGATGTTCTCAGCCCTGCCCTCTGCAATAGCAAAAGACAGGGATCAGAATACAGGGAAACAAAAACAACAAACAGTATCTCAAAAAAAAAAAAAAAAAAAAAAAAAAGTTAAGGGATACATAATTCACAACAGAGCTTTACTCTTAGAGCTCTCATTAATAAAAATTAATGAGAAACACATATTTAAGCTCCATGTAGCACAGACTCCCTGCTCATCAGCCACAAACAAGAAACAGAACACAAAATTATAATTGTTTAGAAAATAGGATTAAATAAATAAATAGACAGAACCCCCTTGCCAGCGTGCTTATTTCCTCCAAGCACATCTCGCTGCAGGACGGGTCCATAGTCACTGAAATCCCTGGTAGGAAGCTACCCAAGAGAAGCCACATGCACAAGTACCCTGAGGCTCCAAGGCTTCCTTCCACTCCACCGATGAATGCACCACAAAGACCCTGCTCTTTCTCTGTTCCTTCTCAACATGCCCCAGGCCTGCTTTAACCGAAGGCAAGGTCTGGGGCTTTGCACCAAGCCCCTCAGGTACCCAGGGCAATGCACTATCACACTCCTGCCCCAAAAGCCAACATCACCAGCTACAGGAAAGCAGGTTGGAAGACATGCTTGGAAATAATCAGGGTAGAATGACTGCACCACTTTTTCTGTCAGGTTGAAAAATGAAATAGATTACAGATTCTTGTTTGTTTGTTTGCTTGTTTTGTTAATATCAAATCATAAAGTCTTTAGCAATAAGATGCTACTACAGGATAAAACCTATCCTAGTGTTCAGCTACATGTGTAATTATTGACTGTATACTTAACTTATAAAGAGTAAAAGACAAATAAGTCCCATCTGAAGTCACAGAGCTTTCAGACTTTGAAAGTATACCTGTATACTTCAAGCAATTCAAATTATAAGGAATTGTTCCATAGATAAATACATGCATAAATATATGTAAACCTTTATGCTATTATGGAAAGCATATTAAAGATACAAAAGATATCAAATAGGTCTAAAGTGGTTATAATGAATTTAACTATTACCATTCAGAATAAAGACAATAAATAAATAAATATATTCTAACCAGTACATGCAGCTGCTTCTTCATCAGTGCATGGTCAATTTGCAGTTTCACACCTGAATCATTCTCCCCACCTTACTGCATCTGGAGGGAAAGAGAAACGTGTAAGTTGAACAATGGTATGTCAGATGTTGACTTCATCTAAAAATGGCATCTTTATCAGTCCATTTCCTTTGTTTTCTTTTTTTTTTTTTTTTCTTTTTCTCTACATCACTGAATTTGTCTGATCTTATTCTCTTTGTCCTCTATTTAACTAGAAAAGGACAGTGTTTTCCATATTTGAATAACAAGTAACATACCCCATGGAACAGAAAAATGAGCTGAGTCTGATTCTAATCCTAAATCTGGTTTGTGACCTTGGAATGAGGCACTTCTCTGCACCTCTATTTCCTCTCTTTCTTTGCTTTTCTTATGTCCTTAGATTACAAGCTTTCTAAAGCCAGCTAAGTGGTTTATATAGTACTAAACAGATAAGACTCAGTGATCACTGGAACCACTAGGTAGCACAAAAACAGAAACAATAAATCTTATCAACCATTACTTACATAATTACTCTCCTATAGTCTAATGTGATACAAGATTTCAAGATGATTTTCAATAGTTACTTTCATTTAAAATAAGAGTCTCATGAAAGAAGGGTGTATTCAAGACAAAAATAAAATAAAATAAAATAAATCCTTAACTGCTCCTCCCCCCCACCCGACCCCCAATAATATTTCCCCCTACTTCAAAATCATGTTGAAAAAGAGTTGCATTTGAGGAATGGCATTTCCGTATCCCTCTCTGGTGGACGTGGACATGCCACACCTCTGCTACTGAGCAGTCACCTCCTGGCCTTCATCATCTTCACCAGGGAAAGATCTGGGAGCTTTAAAATCACTTCTCTTGCTCAAATACCTCCAGTCCCAGAAGGGACTACATGTGCACAGTGTAAATCCCAGGCCATATTCATATGCCACCAAGAAGCAGAAGTAGCACTCAAGTGCTTTTTTCCCCCCTTCTTCCTCCTTTGTGGGTCACCTTTAAAAGTGATTTTCTTTCAAGACTCTTTGTATGAATGACAAGATATTCAGTGAGATGTCTTAAGGGGAAAGAAGTGATAAAAAGAAATTCATCTAACCTATTTTCTTTCTTGTCACTACTTGATAATCTCTTTATCTGGTCTCATTTCACCAGTTGCAGACAGACTTATTTCCCCATGGACAGACCCAAACCCTTTCCCAAAGCACACACATACACATACACCTCCTTTCCCCCAGCATTTCAAATTCATATTGGAACATCTCTTTGGTATTTTGGAATATATTGCCAAATTTAGCATACATGGATGTATGTCTATGCTTATTGTCAAACACATCTCTCATCTTTCATTTAGTTTCTGCTTTGTGGGCAGATACACAACATTTATATGCACCTCCCTGCCAAAATAAGCATGCAATTTCACTGAACCACAACTCACTAGCATTTTTAGAGTTCAACCTGTTTGTCAATAAATTATGGTTTCTGACATGTACAGAAAATGTTTCCTTAAGCTCTACAGTGATTTAGGAACCTCAGCTCTACTTCCAGTTGCACTGTAATCCTTCTCAACACCTACTGAGACTTTAGCTTAGAAATGTTTACTTTCCTGCTGGCAGCACACTCAGCCCTTTATAGCGTCTTTACCTTCCCAAGGAAATGCAACTGCAGCTTGTGATGCCAAACACAAATTGCCTGATCTACAGCTTGTGCCAGCTGGGTACAGCCAAGCCAAGCCCAGTCCGAGGAGTGGGAGACGTGCCTCAGCTAGAAGACAAAGCAAGCCCAAGCCCAGTCCCATGCACACTCACCAGGGCTTGCAAAACAAGAGTAGAAAATCCCTACTTTGTAAAACTGTAAAACAGAGGCTATTGCCAAGATTTCAGCTTATCACAGGAACAGATTCAGAATTCAAGACCAGAGATGCTGTTACTACATCAAGTCTAGACTTCCTGCCATTACATTTTACCCAGCTACCTCTACATTAAGCTAATTCACTTGCAATTGATTAAAACAGCTTCTCCAAATAAAATAATAATGATAATAATCATCATCATCCACTTTTTATTTAGAGACATGAAAAAAAAAAATCACCACTATTTTAATTACGGACTCTGAGGGAGGAGGAAATTACAATTTCTCCTCTCCCCTCCTTTTTTTTTTTTTCTCCAATCTAACTCAGAAATCACGACAGAGAATAGTAGCTCAGAAGCTTTATACCAGCCTTCTTTTTAATCAGCTGTCTCCAGTCTTTACCAGCTGTTTGTCAGCTTCTCCCACTTACATGGTGCATCTTGGACTTATCGATCTAGTAAGCTTTAAATTACAGCTATCCATGGAAAAAAAAAAAAAAAAAAAAGGAGCAGAGGCAAACCATAACAGGAAAAAGCAGGCCTGATAAAGGAATTCTGAAGGGCTACACACTTTTGCTCAGAGAAAATCTTAATAGAATTTCCTGGAGAGAGGGTCTGGAGGACTGAAGTTATCAGTGGGCTGTGTGAACAGAGGAAGGATAAATAAAGCTCACAGGCTGAAGGAAAGGAGTTGTATAAGAAATTCTTACAGTGAAAAGTATAGGTGAGCTTGATTTAAAAAAAAAAAAAAAAAAAGATGCAATGTTAGGAACTTAGTCCATGTCGCTTGGTATTTTTTATTGGGTTTATTAGAGCCAGCCAACTTTTAGCTGGTCTTGTTGTTTCAGGCATAGTATAAACCAACAGTGAGAATTCAGCATTCCCCAAACATACACACAAAAAATATTTAGCATTAGTAGGGCAAAGTACAAGAAGGGTACTTTCAGTGCTCAGGTGCAACTACTGCAGCTTCAGCTCACAGACTGCCAAATGGTATCACTCTTGAGTTTCATCAGAGAGCATCAGGAGCATCCTACTGAAGGCACTAAGTTGACCATAAATCCCCACAATGCTGCTCCACCTCAAACCCACTGTTCCACACAGTAACGCTGCCATTCCCAGCTCCTGGCAATGGGCATAAATCACCTGGGGAAGGTGACCCACAATTTTGCCCAAGTCTCTTCTGTAACATAAAGGAAGACTCATGACTTGGTGGTCAAAGTCCATCACCCCCAGGCTTTTCTGTCCAGTAGATGCTGCATGTAGGAAAGCTCTGTCATTCCTCCCATGTGGCAGCCACACAACAGGCACTGATGCCACCTGCTTCCCTTGCTTAGGCAAAGGTTGTTCAAAGCTGCAGCAAATTTGCAGCTGCACAAGTCCTAAAATGATTGAATTTAGCATTACAGCAGAAAAGAAAGCATTAGTGAAACAAAGTATGTCTTAATAAAAATAAATGTCTCACAGTCTACATTGGGAATTTAACTGGCTGGGTTTTTTTGGTTGGTTGGTTGGTTTTTGTTTTTTTTTTTTGTTGTTGTTGTTGTTTTAAGAACTGGCTGCTTGTTTTTTCATGACTTATATACTACAGGGAAAAAATAAACAGCCTTATAAATTGGGATTCACAACAATTTTGTCCTGGAGACCTTGTGGCCCGAATCACAGAGGTTAGGTGCCCTGGCCTTGCAAGTCTGCTGGAATTTTTAAAGATGAGAAATAAAACTAGGATATTGCTTTCTGTGTATGCATGCACAAAGGATTTGCATGTCCATCTGGATACCAAGTACTGCTTCTGCCTCGCACTTCCCAATGGCATTTTATTGTTATTGCAGTCTGCAAGTACAGTCACTTCGGCCTTCCTGTTCTCCAGAAGAGCTGACAGATTGCCATGTGAGGGAATGCAGTTCACACTTTTATTCATTCAGCTGGTCCCTCGCTGCGTTTGACATTGAATTTCAGCTCGGTGCAGAGAAGGGAAAAAGCAGCAGGGCACAAAAACAGCTTTGAGACATCTCTGTCCCCTGTGTTGAGCTACCCTGTGGCTGCTCAGTCTCTGCGCTGCCCGCTGCCTCCGGTCACAGTGCAGATGGCACAGGCACCTCCTTGGGCTCCTCCACTCCTGGCTGGAGAAGAGGAACAGGTTGGGGCAGGGATGTGTAGGCCCTGCTGCAAAGTGACCTTCCTGCTCAGCCATCCGTTTCTCTCTAAGAGACGTGTGAATCGGTGAAGTACCAGCCTCCAAGCCAGGCTTCTCAAAAAGTGAACCTAAATATGGAAACATTGCTTGAACTGTGCCTGCTGCAAATCCCCATCTCACTGAGGGGAACAACAGTCAGCTTTGGCCCAGAGGACTGGGCAGAACCTCCCTGTGTCAGAAGAGGGGAGGGCTGCTCAGGCTGGAGCTCTGAGGCAGCCTTGGCCACTTCTCTGCAGCAAAGCCCTGCAGAAGCCAACTTGCTCACCCAGCAGCATGCTCATCACGTCTCATCTGAGCCCAATCGATCGATGCCAACCACGAGCATTTATCCTATTGCAGAATGTGGTGTGTGAAGCACGGGTGGCAAAAGGATGAAAGGACCCAGCATGGCCTGGCCAGCCTTCCCATCACCTCCAGTGCAAGTGACAATGAGAAATAAGCTCCAGTTCTGCACATTAATTGCAAAAGATATTTGGAAGACGACTTTTTTTCAAGCAATAAAAAGATGCATTAACCTGCTTGGAAAATATCCCAGTATGAAATGGACAAAATGCAGTCACAGTAAAAGATTGCCGTCCTTGGAGTGAGTGGGGGGCTGGATTCGACACTAGAAGCACATGTGCTAAGGGAAGTATTTGTAATGACAGCTTCAAACTAATACCAGATACACGAATTTGATATGGGCTGAAAAAAAAAAAAATAATAACGATCAAGAGAGGGAAGGAGCTCTTAATCATTTAAGAAACAAACATTTTTAGACATAATTTTACCCCTGGGTATTATAAATACAACCTAACAAAGCTGTAGCACTGTTGAAAGAAGCTTATACAACAGTAAACTTTCCTCCTTCTTAAATAAAGACTATTTCATTTTTAGCAACAGTAGAAAAGTACTAATTTCAAAGCAGTGAAATTTAGATGATCAATTTAGAAGACCTGTTTTGCCAATATTTCAGTTTTCCCAATAAGAAAAAAAAAAAAAAAAAAAGTGTTTTGGGTCATTCTCACCTTTAGAATATGGTTGCTCCCAATTACCGCAAACACAATATTGCAAGTTTCTCAAATATCTATTTATTTATTACTGAAGGGGCTACCATAACATGAAGAGAACCTTGAAATACCAATCACAGCTGTCTGAGACCATCACACCATGTTAGCCAACAATTTCTGTGATTTACTGTACCTATAAAAGAAGGCAAGCATAAACAAGTTTTCATAAATCAAGCTTATTGGGCCAGATTCTGGCCCATGGTTATTCAGGCACATGAAACGCTACAGCTCGTTACCAGTACATAATTCAGCTCTGTAGGGACCTTAGCAGTAGAGAAGTACGGTGTTAAAAGCTGTTACAGTGGTTACCAGAAGAAAATCAACTTGGCTCTAACACACATGTAAGGGCTGATGCATACACATGCACATGCACTTTCTCATGGGCTTTTCACCACATGATGGATATTTTTCCCTAAAGACAACATCAAGGTCTGTAAAAAGCACTCAGATCTCATCTAGAGCATTGCCACAGGATCACAGTAGGTAGATGTTCAGCGGTTAAACCCCGTGCCATGACACACATGAATGTATTGATTTTAAATTTACAGCGAACACCAGGTGTTATCGTCCCTTAAGGAAAATTGTGACTGCTAGGAATCACCTCTGTCAATATTTCCCTCCCGGGTCACTAAATCCTGATAGTCAATAAAAGTCAGTGAGCTCAACCGAGCTATCACAAGAGCCTGCACGTACCTTGGGGTAAAATTTGGCACACTTAGTATCTGCTTATTAGTTAGAATGATTTTGCATTTAAAATCCCCAAGGCATAGAGTGCACTTACACTTGATTTTAATAACCTTCTAATACACAACATATCTCTGCATTACAACCTTTCCCTGGGCTCTTCAACAAGGTGTATGTGCAATTGAATGCCACGCAAGCTGAAAACAGGATTGCTCCTAAACCAGTAACGCAGCATCACAAGTACCTACATGCTGGCTAAAAATAAATAAATAAATAAAATTATCCATTATTTTTCATACAACACATTCATTCTTGTCACAACACTGGAGTTTCAGGAAATAACACTTCAAAAACACTTAGTTCTGTGTTTTCCACATAAAAAAAATAGGTTTCAGTTTTGCACAGTCAAGTGCCAAAATACCCAGCCTTTCTCAGAAATGCTGGAAAAAGTCTTCAACTAGGATAAATCAGCACAGTGTTTTTGAAGGAATTTTTCTTTACATCACCTCATAAACAATTTCCCTAATGTTTTCCAGTTAAAAATTGTAGTCAGGCCATGCACAAATTTAATTGAGGATGCTTTTCATCACTACAACAAAGTTATAGGACAACTGAGAATGAATCAGAAAGGATTAACTTGTGAGGCTAACTGCAGACAATGTATAAAAGCTTTTGAAACTTTTTTTTTTTTTTTAAATCAGCATCTTTTGCTGCTGCCCTTCTCACAAGAGATTTAGAGAATAATTTTAATGAAGAAAAAATTTTTTTTATCCTGTTGTAAAGATTCTTCATTGTTAAACTGTAGACTTCAGTTGTCCCCCCCAAGAAATGCGTTTTGAATGCAACTGAAAAAATGTCCAATATTGACATGTTCAGATTTCTAGCAATTGTACAAACTACTAAGCAACTTATTTAGCATTTAAAATAAGCAAAGCAATGAAAAAAAAAAAAAAAAAAAAGCAAACTAAAAAGGTTTCCAAATCCAACTAGCAAATAATATAGATTAAAAAAAAATATCTCTGGAGATTGACTTACAAAAATTACTGACTTTCAAACATAAAGATAAAATCAACAGACTGAAGTTGTTCATTATAACCAATTTGTTGAATTCTAATCCTGTTTTGGTCATCAGCTCTCTGCTTGCTTGTAAGACGTTCAAGCCATGGAAACAAAGTAATACTTGTTCCCATAACAATATCTAACCCTTATATAGCACTTTTTGTCAGCAAATCTCCAAGCACTTGACAAAGAAGGAAAGCTTTGTTACCCTCAATTCAGATAGGGAAATTGCAGCAGTAGGATAATTGCAGAGCCAGAAATAACACTTCCGAGTCCCAAGCTAATGGCCTAACTAATAAGCAACAGCATAGGGCATTTCATTAACACGGGAGACAACTGAGGTCATGATGGGCTTCTTCAGTACTGCTACTTTTGAAATGCTGAAAGTGCAAAGAGAAAAGTACAACTGAAAAACACATCAGCCAGTTCAATGAGTTCTTTACATTGACTCTTAGGACATAGAGCATGCTATTAACTCCTTCTGTCCACAGATCTGCATAAAAGACCTTATGCCCACAATCCTCCACCCAGAGAGGTTACTCAGCTTACGTTTAAGTTACTGCGGTACTACAAATGCTTAGAGTCAAATACAGTTTCAATAAGAGTTTTTTTTTTTTTTTCCTTTTTTTTTTCTCCTCTTTCTTTTTTGTCTATCAGCAAAAACATATGTTTCTGCTGGAAAATGAACAGTAGAGGATTAAAACTTGCAAAAGCCCATGCTCAAAAACCAGAATTTTCCTCAGAAGAGGGTAATGAGTGAGATTTATTTTTCAAGACTTTTTTCCATTGATGTTAATGCTCAGAGCTCTGCTGTGAAACAGATGATGGGGTGGTTGAAAGCTAATGCTTATGGGTCAGTGTGGGTCAGAAGCAGTGAGGCCAACAAAGCTGCTGCTGCTGTAGGTATTTGCAGCCAATCACCTGATCAAGAAGTGGAGGAGGACACAGCTTTATTTGGTCTTCACAGTTCAACACCCTGATCATCCTGGGGGCCTTTAACCACCATGATATTGGCTAAAAGGGCAACTGATGATGCACACGCAACCTAGATTTCATAAGCATATCAAAGAAATATTGATGCTTGACTTCAGAAGAGCAGAATTTGGCTTGCTCAGGGAACTAGCAGGTGTAATACCAGGGACAACTGCTCTGGGGAAAAGTACTGGGGAGCTCCTTTATCTTCGAGGAAAACCTCCTCGAAGCACAAGAATGATCCACCTGATGAGTAGGAAGTAGAGCAGACGTGGCAGAAGGCTGACTTGGCTGAATGTGGAATCCCTGGCTGAGCTCAAACACAAAAAGAACGTGAACAGAAGGTGGATGTGAGGACAGCCTGCCCAGGAGCACTAAATAACCCTTGCCCAGACCTGCAGGGGTAGAACTGGGAAAGCCAAAGCTCAGGCGGAGTTGAAACTGATAAGGAATGGGGTAGACAGTAAGAAAGGCTCATTCTTAGGTACATTTTCAGAAAAATAAATAAATAAATAAATCAAGGAAAAAGCAAGTCCCTCCTGAACGTGGCAACAGAACTACTGACAAAGGGTACAGAAAAGGATAAGGAATTTAGTGGCTCTTTTTCACTCAGTCTTTACTGGCGAGTCCTGCTGTCAGGCTGCCCATGACCATGGCTGAATAAGAGTCAGTAGTGGATTGATAAACCAACAGAAAATTCAGCAGAGGGGACCAAGATAATTGTGGGCTTCAGCATTTAATGTATGAGAAGAGGTTGAGAACTGTGTTTGTTTAATCCAGAGAGGATAATTACTGTTTTCAACTGGACAAAACCCTGAGCAACATAATCTAACTTCAAAGATGGCCCTACTTTCAGCACAAGGTTGGACCAGATGACCTCCAACAGTCCCTTCCAACACTAATTATTACTCTATTTTAATGGTTTCTCCTTCACTTATACTTAATGCAGAGAATTCACTTGTAAAGTAGCATTTTGAAATAATTATTCTGTGTTTATGCAATATTTTCAAATAAAATAAAAAATTCCATACATATTTGAGAAGCATCCGACTGCTGGTGAAGAATATCATGGCCTAAAAGCCAGTCAGCTGGAGCCAATTAAATCGTGATCAACCTCCCATGACACCAAAATGCCTAATTGAACTTGTGCCGTCTGTGTGAGATGGAGATTTTGCCTTCTTCACAGAAGCCCAAAATGGGGGGTTCACTGTTGTGTCTCTGTAAATCAAGATCATTATCAAAAAGTAACAATCAAAACAGGAGATGCCTGTATTGATTAAAATAATGCTATCCCTCTTCTAAGAAGAAAAGATGACTTCACTTGCAAAAAGACAACCTCAGATGTTTAGTCACAAATACCCATTTTTTACCCTCCTGGCAAATGGAGAATGTGAGCAGGAGCAAGTGATGCACATGCATATTTAGAATTAAACTTCAAAAGCAAGCACTTCATTAATGGAATATGATAAAAAGTAAGACATGTTTGAATGAACAGCTATGGTTTAGTAAATCCTGACTTTGGTTTTAAAAAGAAGAGAAAAACTAGTGTATTTGGACTAAAACTTACAATAAAAATCAATTTGTATTTATAGATACTGAATAACACACTCATTACTATTCATGCTCATTACTGTTCATTTTGCTACTGTCACAAAAAATATGGTAAATGACTGACAGCTTTTAAAATATATGGATGTCTGAAGAACCAAAACAGCTGAAAGATCTGGAGTTTTGAATTCAAAAACTGTAGGCACTGCCAATATTATACTAATCTAACCTGATCTTAATTTTTTTTTTAATCTCCCCAATCTTTTGAGTTAATTTGAGTAATCATTTTTTTCTTTTCCTTTTTTTTTTTTTTCCCTTCCCTGAGAGAATTCATGTTTCACTTCTATTTGGTTTCAGTAAGCTGTGAAAAATCACTGCACATCAGAAAAAGTACAAGCAACATTTTTCCCTAATTAGTCCATAAAAATGCTAATTTTTCTAATGAATCAGATTGAAATATCACAGGAGTAGGTAACAGTGCAAATACAGAGGTTGCTTATGGGGTAGGCTTTCAGATTCATTTTGCTAATCACTACAGCACTGGGCAACTTACAAAGCCAATATTTTAATGAGGTTTGAGAGGCAAAATATGCTTATTCAATTTTTGTGCAAAATAATGTTAGTTATATGCATATGCACCTACTCACTGCAACCATGCATTCAGTTATAGATGTCAAAAAACAGACTCGCAGTATTTACAGCCTGGTTCCTCAGCTGCAGTGAACCCTTCTATCCCCATTACAAGAAGATCTCCTCTGCCTGTTTACTCAAGCTGAGGATGTGACTATAAATCTTTATTCTTCCCAATTTTACTGTTAATACAGTCCATTTCTGAAAACAATAAAATAATACTTTCTTTTTTCATGGACCAGTAGCTAATAATATCTCTAGTCTGAATCAGACAAGCAAGAAAGTGAAATCATTGTCCACTCCACAGTATCTTCATTTTTTTCTGCTCTTACACTTTTGCTCCTGCCTTCTGTGTTGGCACATACTAAGGCACTTGTATCCAAGCTGCAGATCGAGGAAGGAGTGGTCTTTTTTCAAGTCAAAATCCAGTAAAATCAATGAGCTCTTAGAGGAAATCTCCTAGGGCTTGACCTTCAGGGTGGCCTTTTACTCTCTAAACCCCATGTAAAATCACGATTCTGCCAGTCAATCCTTGGTAAAAGATTTAAAGAAAAGGACTGTTGCCTATTGGTGGCACCAACAATCTAAGCAGGAATTAAGCAGCTTGAAAAAGCCTTTAAATTCAACTTATCACTCTCCCATAGCTCCCCATATATTCTTTATGACCCTGTGTTCCCTTACCCCTTTGATCATTTTATATTGAAGTAGTCTCTTGTTTAATATGTAGCTAAGATGACTGCATGATAACATCAAAACAGAAGGGAACATAAAGAACATGAAAGAATAAGAAGTCAATAGCTTTGCAAATCACAACGCATAAACAGGCCTAGTTGAAAGCTGCAGCAGTACAGTGCTGCCTTTATGCTCTCACAAAGTTGCATGCAGCGTTAAGACCAACTACAGACTGAAACTAAAGATTAAAACTATGTTGGGCTTGCTTTCTTCTTGCTTTGATTGTTCATTTTCCTCAAATGGTATAGATCTACAGATTCAGCACCTGTTTTTGTCCACCACATCAGCTGATCTAACTGCTCCTCTGCTGGAAAAAAGGCTTTCCAAGCCAGTGTTTCCTCAACAAATGGAAGCTGCACAAGCCCATAGTCCTTCAGCCTCATACCACTATCCTTACAACATAGACCAAGCCATCTCCCCACCTGTTCCAACAGTATTTTTGACAAGCAGCAAAAAGGGAGATATTCACTGAAGTCTCACTTATGCTCTTCTGAGAGTACTAATTCCAACCTAACAACAACAAAGTCTCTTAACAAGATTTTGTCTTCTTGATCTCCAACATCTTCCTGCTGTAGTGTTTATATAAAACTACGTGGTATGTGTCAGAGGCCAGACAGACTGAAAAGTTGATGCTTACTGTCTAGGACTCATCTCACACTTGGTTTTCATACCATATTTCTTGGCTGCCTACACTCATGCTAATCTGCTAAAAATCATTTTACCCACTTGGAAGACAACATATCACTTGTACTCAGTTCTATTATTCATCAGACTACCAGGATGTCAGCTCTGTGACTGACTGCTAATTATCCTTTCCCACTGAATGTCAGAGGCAGTTGCATTTTCGGCAGCAATTTATTCTTCTTCCCATGGAGTCATGAGGTGGAAGCTGAGACCTATTGAAGTCAGTGACAAAAGCCCCATTGACTTCAATTGTGTCGGGAATTCATCTTTTAATGGAGAGAGACCTGTTTAAGTGTTATTTCGTATATGATGTCAACACTCTGAGATAACAATTGACACCAGAACAATATGCACATTACCAATGGTGCCAGGATGGGACACAGCACTCAAAAGCTCTGCACGCCATCAAATCCCCATCACAGGACCTGACAGGATGGTGCAACACTCACATTTCAGGTCCCTAAAAACAGAGAATGACCTCTCATCTGGTCAAGCCCAATGCAACATATTCGGTCCTATTTGAGAACAGCCATGCTTATCTGGTGTGATAGAGACAGCTCATTCACCTGGTAGGTGGGATTGATACCACAGCTAGTAGATGGACTTTTTCCTACATGGTGTCATGTGGAGATATAAACCCATCTCCAGAAGTAATCTGGAATAGCTATGGTGTTATAAATTCACAGCGTACACTGCACCTTAATGTCTGTAATAGAGGCAAGAGCTAAAAAGGCAAGGAATGAGGGGGCAAAGTAACTTCACCTTTCACTGACTTCCTATTTCTCCCCTCTAAGACATGCTGGCAATGAATATAGCAGTGTTGTTCAAAATGCTCACTTTTAACAGGAAAAGCCCTGCTCATCTTGGAGAATGTTCCATGTGATAATAAGTGAAAGACTAAATCCAAGCGTTGATATGCACACCATCTGAATTATGTGCTTTTCCAACACTTACTGTTTTTTCCCCCTCCAAATAAGCTATCCCAACCTGCCCTTTCATTCAGCTGGTGCTGCTGCCCTTCTCTCCCTGCAGACTTATATTAATCAAAGTGTTTTACACTCCCATCATTTCACTCCTGGCTCAAGGATCCTCTTGGCCTGAACTCCTAACCTGAGTGGCGGGGACCTACTCCTCAGCCCTCCCTCCCTCCTCAATCATTCATCCGATAGAAACAGGGGATGCTTTAATAACCCCTAAACAAGCCACCACACCAGGACAGCAGGTACCCAAGCAGCCACGCACTCATACTCTCGGGACAGGACTTTTATTTCTGCATAGCTTCCTATAACCTTCAGGTCTTCTCTCTTCCAGCTGTCTCTGTATTCCCATGTTTCCTCCAGCTAATATCAAGTCTGTGCTCACTGCCTGCCTCCTATATTGCTTCCTAGCCATCCGTGCAGAAAGCTCTCTTTTAGCTATCAACTCCCACAGCTTCTCTAGTTTACACCAGGTGAGGAGGTGGCCACCAATTGCTCAAGCCAATGTGTTGGTCACAAGTGAATACCGATAGCTTCAGCACAGCTGTTTGCATTTTGTGACAGCCCACGCAGAGCAAAGTCATTCGTTCCTTGGGGTAAGCATATCAGCAGGCTGCAGGAAGGCAGCCAGGTCCAGGGGGTGAGGAATCAGCACGAGCCCATCATCATCTCCCCCCCCTGCACGAGCCTGAGCAGGTAAGAGGACAGCCATCTCCCGAGGACAACAGCACTGACAAGTCAAGCTGGAAGGCAGTTTTTAGCAGATGGTTCAGACCAGCAGTTGTTTTAGCAGCCATCCTGCCCAAGCCCAGATGAAGAATATTCTGCATCGCTCCATCTTTCTCACACAGCTAAATGGGATGGAAATCTACTGTTCATGTGCAAATCATATTTCAAGAACTCCACTTTAGAAAGGCAGGCTGAGATACATTTAAAATCCTGTTCAAGCCAAATTCACAGCACAGACTTTATTCAAATACATTTCTATATGCTTCTGCATCAAGTAGCTCCAACTCGCCAGTCCTTTGTTCTGTTCAGGCTCCAGCTCCTTTACTGATCCCTTGCCACAGCCACCAAGCTCACCTTGGGACAAGGCAAATCTACTCTCCTTATTCAGTAGTTGTGTCCAAAACATCTAAACTACAGAAGCCTAAAAAAAAATAAATCTGATTTTGCTTTTCTGAAGCATTCTATTAGTTATTTTTTAAAAAATACTATGTGTTATATATAAAGCTTAAATTAACAATCATTCATATATTGAAGGACAAAGAATAATAAGTGATACTTCCTATGCAATTTCATATGACAAAATAGTATAAGTGAAGACAGAATGTAAAAACTATTTCCAAATGAGAAGCAGAATCCATGACAGCAACACTTAGAATTAAAAATAAATAAATAAAAAATCAATGTGCACTGCACTGGTTGCTTGCAAAATTAGACAATTAATTCTGTGTAAACTAACCTATCAGGAAACCACACTGTGGGGATCCTGATAGCTGTTATTGCAGTACACTATATTAAGAAAACAGCGCTTTAATGAGATCCCTGGAGAGTCTCCACGGACTTGGATCTTCCTCTTGAAAAGACCATTTTTACCCCATTTAACTGCCAGTACTTTGCACCTCTGATACACACACGAACAACAAGAAAAAGCTATTAACACAATTATCAGTACCAATAATCATTATGCTTCTTAGGATCAAAAAAGACATTATGCCATTTTCAATATGTAAGATCCTTCAGAAATAACGTCTGCATATCGAAATCCAGTGCACTTAAAAGCACTTGCAGCCAGCATAGCAGCAGCACAAAGACAGCTTTTATACAGGTGCTGTAAGAACACTTTTTTTTTTTTTGATGGTTTTGTGTTTTTGTTCTAGTAAGTATGATGTGATTTAAAATAATAATAATAATAATAATAATAATAATAATAATAATAATAATTTGCAACATGGCTTTTATTAATATTTCAGTTTTTCTCTAGATAAAGCTCTTGTGTAGACCTTGCCAAAATGCAATAAATGCACCAGTTTAGCATCTGATTTTTCCAGTAAGTACTGGAGAATACCACCTTCAGCACAAACTTCAAAATGGCTGTATGTCTAATTGATTCCTGGCTGGGAAAAAAAAAAAAAAAAAAAAAAAAAAAAAAAAAAAAAGACAGAATATTTTGATTAAAAGTTTAGTACTAGGGTTGGAAGCTGTTCTTCTATATGTAGATTCTCTGGAAAAAAAAATAAATAAAAACACATCACAAAAATGTAACCACATTTACAGTTTAAATCTAGGAAATCAATATTCTCAGGTTTCAAAAAGCTTTTCCAGTGAAGCCTGTGTTGTTTGTTTTTTGTTGTTGTTGTTGTTGTTTTGTGTTTTTTTTTTTTCTCTCATCATATTAGCTGTTTAACAGAAGTGGCTCTGCTAAGTGATGCCTTAGATTACAGAGGCAGAAACTGTAAAACGATTTTATTAATTGCACTTACCATGAAGTGCAAATAAATAAACAAGCCAACAAAGAAACTCATAAGCCTTTAACCCACCCTGTAAATTTAGATGAATTACTTCATTTATTCTCCTACAGTGTTTTAGACCTTATATAAGATACATTAACTCTCTACATTACTAATATAATGGACTGGACATTACTAATGTAATGGACAAAATTACAATACCAAAAATTGATTTGCAATATTGTCATAATTCAGCAAGTTAATGGGTTAAAGAGTTAATGGGAATGCTCACAGATGAGGCAGTTAATGAATGCAAACCCATGTGCTAGTATGTGCTGCATTATTATTGTGTGGCTGCCATCTCACTTAGACTTGTTTATGGGGCATCCTCTGCCACTGGGGCTCCTGGCTGGATGGTCCAAGACATATTACAGCACCCTGGGCTTAGGAGGAGTAAGCCAACTTCCAGAAGATCATCTATGGACAGCCCCTGTTGAAGTCGGCCCTCCATGAGGAAGCTGACTTTAGCATGCTTCAGGCCCCCGTAATTGACTTTACAGTACCAGGAAATGGAAAAAGAATTCAAATGCAATCTTTCAGTCCTAATATTTACACTGGCAAACATTTGTTTATCTCTCAGTTTTGTAATCTCAGGGCTTCTGGAGAGCCTGGGACAGTCTCCTAAGTAGCTTCCTCCAATTTGATTAGCAGAATCCATAGCCAGCCCTATAAATATTCCTAACATTTGCACCCAATGGACCAAGTATTTTGTTGAGCAGACTAATTGGTTCACAACCCCTGCTAAGTATCAGCCATATCATCCCTAACTGCCATAGGCGACTATCATCATTAGGCGAGTGACAATCTCCCAGAGAATTTTGGCTCTTTAATCTCCGTTCTCCCTGAGGACATCAGACTTATTATGGGTTAAACCTATCAGAGTTCACTCTTGTTCCCTCCCTATGCTGCATCTCAGCACAGAAGAAAAAACCTTGTGAACACGGAGACACAAAGGAAGCAAATGTCCACATCTCCCAGAATGGGCCACAACAACACATGGACCTTGGGGCTAAGGCACAGGGCCAGATCCTGCCTGCTTACAAATCGGAGCAGCTCTGCTGCTGTTTTCCAGGAGTCTACATGGAGAAGAGTGATTTAACAGATCCCATGGATGAGGGTCCTCGATCCTTTTACTGACACGGCGCTAAAACCAAAATGCCATGGTCAGGATTGTCAGAATTTTTCAGAATTTGTCAGAACAAAAACTGAAAACGCGGCTAAAGGAGGGAAGAATGAAAGACAAGCTCAAGGACAAATAACGTAGTCAGAGAACCAGAACCCACTCAAAGGGTGCCAGCCTCAAACAATGCAAAACTGCTCCCAAACCTCCATTATAACTGTGCAAAACTGCTCCCAAACCTCCATTATGACTGTGCCATAAACCTAGAGATTGGGGCAAGGTATTGAGGTTTCTTTCTCTTTCTTTCAGTTCATTTAAAAAAAAAAAAAAAAAAAAAAAAAAAAAAAAAAAAAAAGTTTTTTTCTTAAACTCAGGAAAAACTTTAAAGTGCTAGAAAGACCTGGAGTGTTAGGAGTATTAAGGTCTCTCACTTCAAAAGTCAGACACATCACAGACACCAATAGCTCACAGGATGGTATTCAGAACTATAGATGTTCCCTCTGTTAATTTTTCTGAAATAGGGCAAAAAACACAGTTTCAAAGGAATTCCTCTCCTCATCACACTGCTCCCCTTTCAAAAAGGGAGAAAAGCAATCATCTTGCTGCAAAGTCCTCTGGCAGTCTTCAGCAGGGAGCATCCTCTGGATTGCCTGCTTTCAGATCAAATTATTTGTCATCTTTAAAATATCTTCAGCTGACTGATGCTGCAGATTTAACTGGCCATTTAAGACAAGTATGGGAAATGAGCTTTTTTGCCACTGATCACAACCCCAGCCTAGCCGAAGGCAGCGAGATGCTCACTCACCCACCTGCTGACTGTATTATTTTTACATGCTCACACATGGCAGTGACTCTCTTCCTTAGTTTATCAGTGACAGGTTCTCTTTTAGCTCTTCCACTGGCATCCTCCAATTTTCATTTTCTTCTTATTGGAAGGGTAAGGAGCTGATAGGCTTTGGAAGAAATTCAATGACTCATGAAATAGTGAGAAGCTCAGGAATCAGCTAGTGGTCAAGGATCTCATGGGGCATACATGAAACAGTCAGATCCCTCGTGTCTTTGGGTCAGTGAAAAAAACACCTCTTCCAAGTTGGCTTTGATGATGCTTACAGAGGCAACGTTTTATCAAATATTAATATATACATCTTGACCTACCTAATATACTTGTGGGTTTTCTTTACAAAAGCTTTCCCTGCTTCCTTCTCTTCCAATCCCATAAGCCTTGAAACTATCCCAAGGTTTGCTTTCTTGAAACACAATGTCTTTCCTCTATAATTTCTGGGGGCTGACAAAGAGAGGCACTAGGAAAGCTGAGAATCCCTTGCTAATTCCAGCCCAGACCCATTCACTATTTTCTTCACACGTTTGTTTGGCTTCATACAATTCTCACATCATTTCATTTTCCTCCTCACTTCCCCCCCCTCCCCCTCCCCTGTGTTTCTTGATCAAAACTAGTATTTCAGTACATTCTCTATTTCTACCCTACCTGTGACACCAATTAGGAAAAAATTAACAGAAATGATCAAAGTAGCAAGTGCTTGAAGGAAAGTAGTTATTAAAAGAACGAAACCAAAGCAGATCAGTTGTGGACACTGCCTCTCATGTCCAAACCTGTAACAAAGCAGTAAACTATGGCTTTAACCACCAGAGCTACACTGCAGCAATAACCCCCACCACCGAAAGCCATCAGCATGCACAACACTTTTTTTTTCTTTGAGTCATGCTGAGAAATATCTGCAATTTGTAGCTTTGGAAAGCCTCCACATTCACATTCTAATTTGAAATGATATCTCCCCTGTCAAAACATGCCTGGGGGCAAGCCACTTATGAAGAAAAAAAAAAAAAAAAAAGGAAAAAAATAGCAGTCTGAATCTTCTCGTCTGCTCCGAGTCATAACATCTGCCATGGCAAGGTTCTGCAGCCAAATACAAGGAAGTTAGTATTCTACAAGGAGGAACCCCCAGATAAAGGCAATACCCCCCAAATACAGGAAAACTGAATTACTTCTCCATAGCTGTGTAGACATAGCTATTAGATATTAGGAAGCTGCAAACACTAGCATATGAACTTTCCATCTCTTCCAGGTTCCTGCACAAGACAAAGATATGAACTCTATACCTATATAAATAGTCATACATGCACTTACGTGCATGTACTCATTACAGATGTATAATTTCAAGTTTCAAAATTTATGTCTCCGGAATAAATCCAAAGATCTGATACCCTCCATATTGAGCTTCCTCATTTCTGTTTGTTTTCCTCCCAGTCTCATCAAACGCTGCCAGTACTCCGATTACTTTCCAGGAAGATTAAGTAATATCATATTCAAAAGCCTAAGGGAAAAGCTATTGCCCATTGCACAAAACAGTTTGGAAAAAATACATATGCTGTGAAGACCTGCTTCCTCCCAAACTGTTTTCCTTTTTCATGAAATGCCAGGATGGTTAAATAAGTCCATGCAAAACCATACCTAAACAGTAATCAGTTTAAGTAATTGGGTCTATATATCTATATTATGTTCTATATCCACTGTATCATCTTAACACCTTATCCACTCAAACAGCACTGTCTGAAGAAACGGCCAGGACATTTGGTTTGAAGGAAACTGAGAAAGCTTGCAGGAGGCAGTTACAGGACCACCCACCCAGGGAGACATTAATTTCCAACCCCTACATTTGGAAATAACTTTTGATCTGAAACATGAGAGTTTCCCAGAATCATAATAGATTTGTTTCATTTTATTTAGCTAAAATTAAATCCACCAAATAGCCCCTGGCTTACAGAAGGGTGAAAAAGAAGAGTGCTTCTATTAGATTTTTTTCTTTCAAAATAAATAAATGTATATATATTTTTAAAAATAAAAAATACCTCCAATAAAAGCATCTGTTTAGCAAGCCAAGATGGTCAAGATGTAACTGAGATAGGAGGCTGTGTAGAGAATACATTAGAAACGACTAAAAATAAGTATGGCGCAAAATTAGCAATTTAGATCTACTGCTAATATATTCTTACCTTTGAAAGTAAGTATAACTGCATTCAGAGGTCATTCAAAGAATTATAGAGAAGACCGAATAGATACAAAATAAAGATATTAAAGGGTCCTTTAAGAAAGGAATGCAAAGAATTGTCAGTTAATGTTCCACGTACCTATAATATGTTTCAAGGAATGAACATCACAGACCCATATAGGCATATATAAAAACAGGTGAAATAAGGTCAAATAGTCACTTTAATTATCACACTGGCATTAAGAGAGAGCAAATTTAAAGTGGGAAAGAACATCATAATAAGTAATTAACTCTATGAACCCCCCGACAAAATATAGTCACCGTGGCTAGGAAAGTGATTAGATGTTTGAAGTGCTAATAATACTTTCACAAGGCAGGATAAGAATTTAAGGGCTACTGATCTCATGTTTCAGGATGGAAGTCAAACAGAAGTGCTCTGTAAGAGGAAAAAAACTTCTCTCAGGAATGCATTATTCCTTAAATGTTATAAAGAGAGTTTAGGGGAGGAGGGAAGAAGGAAAAGTGTTGGTTTCTTTTTTTTTTTTTTTTCTTTTTTTGTTCAGGCTGTTGAGTCATCCAGTACTAGTTACTAACAGAGATAGGTTTCTAAGTTAATTAGATCTTTAATCGAATTGAATAGGGTAATTCCTACCTCTCTGTGTTCCTAATGGATGTCACAATGTCATGAGCTGAACACTGAAGTGCCGCTCTGATTTGAGAACAGCTTCTAGGGAATCCTTAGGCAAAGACAATTATTCAGATGCCCATTTGAAAAAGAAAATGATTGTCAAGGTCAATATACTTCCACCAGTATTTTGGAATAATTACTGCCCAGTTAGTCGATTATTACAGGTAGTGAGGACATTCTTGCATGATATTTTTCCCCCAAGAAAACAGTTTCTTACAATTTAGCCGTCCTGTTCATTCCAAGGAGAATATTACCATAATAAGCCCAGGTTTTAGCACAGTCCAGAAGATACCCACACTCTGGCCCAGAAATAAGAAAATTGTTGTTCAATGTTTCTGGCAATATGAAGTGTTTACAGCCATAGGAGACCAAAATTGTTGAATTACCTGCAGCTCTGTGTAGGTCAATGCCCTAATTGGTCACCAAGAGTTTATCCTTCTGTTAAACAGTGCAGAGGAAACATTGCTAATTTCCATTGAAAAAGTCATGGAACAATTATTATCTTCAAATCCTAAAGCAGTATAGGAAATGTTGCTTAACAAAAGTAATAGCTTTGTGATGGAGTTGTAAAAAATAACATATGCAAGCTATCTCTGCATAACAAGTACAACGATATTTTCTACTGTGGATGTAATACAGTGGTTATGAACATTTTTCCAGAAAAGCTATTTTCAGTCCTGGATAAAGAGCTTCCACAATAGCAAAGTGACTTACAACCTTTACAGCACCTGTTTCACTTCCATTATAGCTGTAGGTCCAGAAGGAAAAACTGCATTTGAACAGTAAACATGCCCAAACCATGATCTTGACTCAATCATTTTACTTTCTCAGAGAAGAAACACAATATGACATTTAAATTAATGATTACCCAGTTATCAGGCACTGTGAAACAAGCTATATGTATGCTTCTCTGGAAAAAGAAGACAATTGCTGATATGGTGAAACTATTTCATGAGGACAAACATACAAAGATGCTACACATCAAACAAAAAAATGAGACTGCATAGATTTCCCTGCTGGATTTCCCAAGAGTTTGTTTTAATGGAACAAAAATGGGGTTCTTTTAAAAGCATTTAAAAGAACTTTTTAATGTATAACATTCGTGTCAATAAACTGAAGGGCACACAAGAGACCACAGTGACAGCTTGCTGCTGATAAGGTGAAGCGTGCCACAGCCCAGGCAATCCGTGACATGCCCTTCACTCCTGGGGAACACTGCGGGGCTCTCATGGTGGGAAATGGCCCTCAGCTCCATCACATCTAAACAAAGTTGATTTTGCTGTCGACTCTCATAGCAGCAGAATAGGGAGCCAGCAGTGCCAAGAGCCCAAATGACAAGTAGGAGGTTTCTCCATCATCATTAACAAAGCAGAGAATCCAAAATTGCCGTTTTGACTATGAAACAGATGACTCCAGCACTGCCAATGCTCAAGGTGTTTCCAATGCCAAAACTCACTTTGCTGCAACATATGCTCCCAAATTCAGAAAAGAATTTACTCTTTTCAGATAAAATTTCTCTCTTTGTCCTTCCTTTGGTTCCATTTTTCCTTTTTATACTTCCCATGTATGTTCTTCCTTTTTGCTTAACTTTATGTGATTGCCCTTTCAATGCCCCCAGATTTTAGGGCATTTGCACCCTTCTGTACTTTTCCTTATTGCCTGCAAATTATATCCAGTAACCTGTATTTGACTGATCCTATCACACAAGATATCCAGTCTTGATTTGAACACATCATAGTGCATTCCAGCGGTTAATCACGGATGAAAATTTGTGTTTAATGTCTAATTTGAAATTGTCTGCTTTCAGCTATTGGATCTTATTCTTTTATCTTCTTGATTAAAAAACAGGGTATGCTTTCCTCATGAAAATACTTGTCCCTGTAATCAAGTCCCTTCTCAATCCTCTTTTTGATGCGCTAAGCAGATTTAGCTCTCTAAATCTCTCACCACAGGGAATTTTCTCCACTCTTCAAATCAATACTGTGGTTATTTTCTTGACTTCTCAGTTTTGTAAACTTTTTAAAACTGTTGACACTAAAGCTGGCCATAGCTTTCCAGTATTCTCATGTTCTTGGATAAAAATCATGCTTACAAGTGCAACTCTTATGTCAAAGGGTCCCACTGGTCCTTCAGCCATAGCATCACATTGGGAAGTCTTCTTTCTTCATCCGTTATGACCCCTCCATGCCCTGTCAGGGTGACTCCCCTCACAGATACACACCCCCATCATGTTTATGTGACTTGGACCCCTGGGAGGATGGGAGGAGGAGAAATAGCTTGCCAGTCAGACAGCTAGCTCCTTGTAATTTCTTATTTTCACACTCTTAATATCGCCTCATCCACATCTTTGGCTGCAGTCATTTAATTTTTATGTTGAGACTATTGATAAAGATATTAAACAGATTCAGGACCAGCTCTCTTTCCAGTGAAGCTGCACTAAAAGCACACATCTTTCAATAGGGAATCCCCATAGACAAATACCATTTCCGCTTTGTTGGTTGAATCTTAATCCATTAAACGTGAGCACTACTAGTACTACATACTCAATTTTTATTTATTTATTTATTTTAACTGAAGTTTCATGAGACACCAAATCTAACAGCTGGAAAATTCCACCACAACGTTTAGTTACCTGTACCTTGCAAACCTGTAACCTATTCATCAGGAATATCAGGAAGATGTACTGACTGATCTTAATTCTATCTAAACTCCATATTAATTCAGTCCTTTATCAACTTTTATCAGGGAGTGACCATCCCCTACCTCATTCTGCTTTCTCTCTTTGCACCAATGCTCCTCCACGGTTCTTGCAGCACACCATGATGCACAAGTCAGTATCGGAGAGCAGGAGGTCCCCTCAGCTCATGCACGTTGTTCTTGGATAACTGGTATTTATGCCTGCTGATTTGGAAGTGCTGAACCCTAATGAATGCTGTCTTCAATCTGTCTCACATAAGTAACAGAGCCAAAACTACTCCAGCATCCTTGTACAATGTATCACTCTATCTTTTCCAAAGATAATAAAAAAGGCTTTCTGATAGACATGTCATCCCTTTGAGCAGCCTTGCCTCTTGCAGCATCACTTCCATCTACCCAGCCCAATTAATCCTCCCCAGCTTTGCCAGGGATGCGTTGCCTCACCCCACAACATCCTTTTGAGTCCCGGCTCCAGAAGCACATTGACTACCAGACGGTAATTGAGCTCAAGCTCCAGCCCAGCAATCAGTGATCCTAAGTGGACTGGACACATCTCCTCTCAAAGGTGTGCTGCAAATTGCCATATTAGCACCGCACAACCCTAAAGCGGTAAAGCATTTGGAATATCAGCTGTCTGACACTATTTACCTGTAGGAAAGTTACAGTTCAATTACTGAGGCAATATCTCATTCAGGCAGAACAACAACAACAACAAAGTATGCAAAGGAGTGAATTTAAATCCATTTAATTTAAAGGCCTAATTTTTTTTTAATGGCCCATTCGCTCTCTAGGGACATTTGGATTCAGGGATTATAAGAAACATAAAACTATAAATGGTTAAATGGATTGCTGCTGCCTGAGCTTCAAAGCTTTGCATACGTTATTCTTTTCAGTAAGTGCATTATACAAATAACACTGAAAAATGTAGTACTTCTTTCTATAGCAGCACAAGGTAAGGATAAAAAATTTGGTCAAACCATGACCCATTACAAGGAGCTTTGTGCACAGACAAGCTTAGCATACATTTTGGAGGATGACAACGGAGCAGGTTTGTACAGAGAATGCCACTTGTCTGCTGAATATAAAGATTATTCCTTTTTTTTTTTTTTTTGGTGATACACATGATAAAATTTGTGAATAGCCCTTGATGTTTGCTGCCTGTTGTTTTTCTTATAAATGCTGAGGCATAATTCTTATGCACCAAAGATGAGATTTTCATCTTGCTACGCTATGGAATTAGGTTGAGGTTTCACTGCAGAGATGCCTGACAGCAGGAAGGGCTCACGATGAAGATTTGCAGCACTGGCAGGATAATTAGATACAACACTCAGAAAGGCAGGATCCTGCACACGTGGAAGTAAATTGGAGAAACTTCCTTTTGTGAGGCTGGCTGCACAACAAGGCGGGCTGTATTACTTTCTGGTGCCACCCCAGCCTCTGCGTTTTACCTTTAATAAAGAATTGTGCTGTAATGTAACTCAAGCAGATTTCAATTCTCAGCAGTCCCCTGGGATGCAGCAGGAAGCTCTGAGTGCTTGGCAGCAGGTCAGCATGGTTTGGGCGGGTATCAGCCCCAAAACACCTGCCAGCATGGCAGGTACAATCACCACTGCGTGCTGCAGAGACACAAAGAGCAGGGATGCTGCAATTCAACACGATAATCAGAGATGATCAAAATCCCAGATTTAGGTGAAAGCCTAAGTCCAGCCTCATCCCATCAATAATCAAAAGGGGCTTTTGTCACACAGGTAGCAAACCCTGAGCAATTACTGTGGATTTCAGTGGCAGCCCCGTACATTGAGTGCAGTAGCATGCCTCCACCTGGTCCGCCTGGGACTGTCCTTTAATCACTACCACCTTCTAGCTTACAGCACAACATTTGTAATTTGTATAACTCAGGAAACAGAAATATTCATTACTGTCTGCTGCTTATTTGTTTCCAGTCAAAACGGGGGACAAGAGTACGCCACTTGACAGGAGGCACTGCATTAAAGCTCGTCATACGTTTGTTTACCCGCACACACAGCCTGTTGCGGCAGCGCTGATGGGCCCAGCAAGACCACACGGATGTCTGACACCATCCTCCGGAGGCCCAGGTGGTGGCAGCCAGCGTAACTCAATCAGCCCCAGCCCAACCACGGTCATTTATATCAGTCAAGGATCCGAGCCATTACGCCTATTTCTCCAACTGGTTAGGTTGTAAATTAGATTTTCATCACTCTCGGGACAAAAACCTGACTCTGCTGAGGTCAGAGGGAGTTTGACCATCTATTTCCGTGGCGCCATGACTTCACCATTGGTTTCTGTGTGATATTAATCCCAGAAGTTACCCCAGTGTAGCAGGGGGTTATTTTAATATTTTCTTAAGAAAGTAATATTATCTATTAGTACAAATACTGTCGGTTCAGTGCTGTTATTTTTGTCCATATGTAACAAAAGGAATTTTTATTTCAAACTATTTGGGATTTTTATTACCACACTAGCTACATTTTTGATCAACACTTAAACAGAACTCATATGAAATAAGCATCCCATACAGCTTACTCAGATGTAAAAGCATTTCATGACCAAGATCAAGTGGGACCATCTCTGGCTCAGTCTGGGCAAAATAGAAATCCTGTAGAAATCTATGTTCTAAAATGAAATTTTATTAGAACAAAGTAGTTGGTGGAGGAATATGAAAAAAAATAACCAAAAGAAATAGCATAAAACCCCTACTCAGCAAAATAGCTGAGCATTAGCCTCAATTCTAGTTAATAAGTTCATTGAAATCAGCAACCATATTGTGGTTTGGGGGTATTTTGCATTTGCAGATGTAAACCCAACAAATTAAGCAAACAAGTGCGGGTGCAAGTGTGCATACAACCCTGTACCAGCCAACACAAACAGCCACAGCACCACAGGGAGAGGGATTTTAGTAATGACAGACAAGCCATGCTGGTGGATTTTGTAGGTGCTCCAAAACCTACAGACAATCCGTTATTTTTAATGATTCTCTCATTTCATTAAACTAAAAAATAAAATAAAAGATGTATACGTAAAAGCCACCTAGTTGATCACTTTTGTTAGCTGAAAGCATTGTTATAGTATTTTCCACAGGAAAAAAAAAAATAAAAAAAAAAAAAATCTGCCCCCTGGAATAATAATTTTATTTTCCCTATAAGCAGAATGATCTTTCACCAGGACTAATTCCATTTCAAACACTAGGGATAGGGCAATGGCAACAGCCATTATTTACTGAAATGCCGCTGCAGGTTTCCATCCGTTTTAATATCGTACTACACAAGGCACAACCAAATGATGCATTTTTCAAACACCCTGTGAGGCTGCAGGGATGCACCCTTGAAGGCAGCCCTCTCCTCTCCTTTCCTCCAAGTGGTTGCCAAGCCCTGCGGGCAGTGCTTGTGGCCGCTCCTTGGTGGCTGAGGCTGGCAGCAACTCTGTAGTGCCACACTCAAAGGGATAGTAAAGGAGATACAGGACAAAAGATGGATTTTATCCTTCCTTTTAGAAGATTACACTTATTTGAGAATGAAGCTCATGTTGTCACTGCTTGTTTAAACTTTCCACTCACAAGGGCAGTGAGACTTCCCCCTCTTTTGCAGATCCCCTCACGTGGGTTCACTCCCCCTAGAAAGCTGCAGCCACATGGCTTTATATATCAACACACAAAGCTTCCCTTGCCCCATGCCAGCGCAAGCAGCACCCTAGGCTGGCAGGGACAGCACTGGCCCTCACCAGGCTGAAGACACAGAGCAGTGTGAAGTCCCATGGGCACATTTTGCTGCTTCACACCAAGGTCACCCTTCTGTACCTCCTTCACTGCAGAGGACAGGATAGGAGCACAAGGAGAAGCTCTATTTTCTCCCCACAGCTGAAGCCACTGTCTGTAGGCTGCTTGCAGGGAACTCAGCGTGGGCCTGGTGGACCAGCCCGCTGCCACAGTCATAGCCAGACCAGGAGCCATCTGCCTGTAATGTCCTCAAAAACCACACTCCAACAGGAGCAGCCCTGCCTGGGCTCAAACGTTGGCTCCTCCTCGACCCAGCTGCTCGGGCCTAGATCCAGACATCGCTGCTTCCTCTGCATGGGACACAGGAGCAAAGATGAGGATGGCTTCCACCTGTGCAGGCCTGTCCCTATCCTTCTCTGTGTCCTCCCCACCCTCCCTGAGTCACATCCCCACCACACCTCCACTTTATCCCATCTGCTTGCTGACTTGGCAAAAGAAGAAAAACTACGCAAAAAGAACAATTTTCAATTTTCTCAGTAAGTGCAGAAAAGAGAGGGCTAGCAAGGGTCAAAAGAAATTATGAACACTAATGGAGAAAGTAACATAAATCTTGTCCCTCTTAGATGGAACAGGACCAGGAGCTCACACTCACAGCAGCTAACACCACTTCAGCTATAACAATACTACAAATACTAATTTTTATGACAAACTATTTTTCTCTGCATTTTGTGGAGTTTCATACATTCAGGTGTAATGAAGGAAGAAGGAAACATCTGCTAAGGAATGCTGCAGCCCCAGAACTAACACATCTCCCTGGCTGTGTGACCAGCACTATGCATTTCTTACAGGGGTGCTGGGACCCGCCAGGAGGATAAATGCGAGGCACCAAATATCACCTCATACCCTTGTCTGTTTATAATGCACAGGCAATCACTGCAATGGAAAATGAACTAATCAGCATTTGGGTATGCAAATGTGCTTACAGAAATCAATGCATAAAACAGATACAAGGACACTAACCCAGAGGAAAAAAAAAAAAAAAAAAGAAAGACAAAAAAACACCTTGAGTTTCGGGCATTGACTTTGCCACATAGATACAAAAACGTAAGCTTGCATGCACTTATATCTGGACCAAAAGTTTAATACCACAAGTATTAATATTAAATATTACAAAGATCCATAGATAACATCTTCAAAAATATGAAAATATATTTTCTGTAACTAAAAGCACACCTTAAATTATGCTAAGGAACTTCTAGCTACAGGGACCAATTCTAATTCCTCAATAAAACATACATAAGTGCTTTCCTCTTGGCATTCACGACTCTTCCTGGAGGTGACAATCTGTTACCCACTGAGTTTAGCTGGCCCTTGACAATGAGTTGGATGTATTCCTTTATATTGCATGGACATCTATGGAGCATGGAATCTACTCCACGAGTGAAAATTAGAGAGGCAAAGAAATACATACTAGCTTTCTCAGGGAAAAAAAAAAAAAAAAAAGCTAACTACAACATTTTTCTTGCCCTCTTCACCACCACCACCAGATATTTCTTCCTGTAAAGTAAGTGCATTGTCATGTAAACACAAATTCCCAGTCCTTACAATGTTTATTTCTTAGTGATAATAGCTTGCTGTGGAAGGTTGTGAATGGCCAGCTTGTTCTACAGAACGCAGATTGACACATTCCCCTGGAATCCAAAGGGACATCAGGGAGCAAGATGAACACAGGACCCAGATGACACCCAGAAACATGACAAAGCCTAGAAATGCAGTTAGAAGGACAAGATTATGAACTAAAATAATCTTAGCCTAGCACTGTTGGCAAACAATGAGTTGAGACTTGGATCACTGTGATCCAAACCTGGCAGCTACACATTCTCTTTCATTCCAACAGGCCAGTGGATCATAAAATGCTCAAGCTTTGTTTTGGAACAAGAAAAATATCTGGATTCCTTTTTCTCACCAAGAAGAAGGAAGAAACCTTCCAGAACACCAATGTGAAAAATAAATGCCATGACAGCCTGCAGTTCTCCTAGCCCTGAAATACTTTTTCTGAGTTACAATTTTAGACAGAAAATGATATTTGTATATTAGCAAGTAGCAGGGCTCAAAGGAGCAGTCAAGTATAGCAAAATGCTGCTGAGAACCCCAAATCCACCCATAAACATCACAAATGTTTTGCTTTAACTTAGTCAGGAGGACACAAAAGAAAGCCCATTAGCAGCTGGCCTGCACAAAGTAAACCCCTGAAACAGATATTCTGCCTTCAATTCACCCCCAATGAATCAGTTTGTGCAGTCTCCCTCTAAAGCAAATTACAGCACAAGAAACAAGGATGGGACAGCTGCAAGACTCCCCTTCATTGTGCATGCTGGAATTAAGATACCAGCAGAAATGGATCCAAATGTAACAATAAACAGTGAGATACTGAAATAAAAGTATAATTCAGCAGGTATTAGATGTACAAAGGTTGGCACAAGATGGTTAAGCCAGTATTGGTATTTTGGGGGTATGTGACCACTGTAACTTTTATCATCTCTCTGCCCTTTGAGTACTAAACCTGTTATTTCCTTGCACAAAATAAAGTTAAGAACACAATTTATTCTGCAAGGACAACCTAGCCCATGGGCTACAGGATATGCCAGGCTGCCCTGACACAAGTTGGACAACGACCAAGCCCCATGTTCCATGTTATGTTTCATTTACTCATAATGCATCATGGTGTGACCCCACAAGGCTTTGCAGGATCTCACATCTCAAGTCAGCATGACAGGAATGCTTCAAAAAGCAGTTGGTAGATGAGTGTCTTTGTCAGACTTGCTTCTCCCAGTAATGATGATTTTTTTTTTTTTTTTTAAACAGAAGTCTAACTGAGAAAGGACAATTGAATCTTGTTATAAAACACTGAGCACATTAACACCAGAAGATGGTTTACAAGTAAGATTCTTGCTCTTTTCTTCATGCTCATGCCGCTGGCCAGACTCAGCCCTGATGCATCATTTTTAATTATACATAATCTAGGGCCTTTATAAGGTCAGCTTTGTGCTCGCAGAAAAAAACATCTTTAACAAAACGGAATTTCTACTTTGCTGGACAAATATACCAAAAGAAACTGTGGCATCTTGGTGGGTTGCTAAGCAACCAGCAGCTCCAGTGTCACTTGTTTGGGATCAATTCAAGTCATTCATCAGGCACCGAAAACCAGCTCAGGAATTCCAACAAATCTGTGCCTTGGGAAAGCCACGGGGACTTCCTGCCACACAATACATTTTTTTTTTTTTCTTTCGAAGATAAACTTTGTAGATGTTCTTTTGATCTGTGTGATATGTTAATTCATTATTCTTAACATACTGCTAATGGGAAAAGCTATAATTAACCAACTACGGCATTGTAACGCATGCAAGATAAACTGAACTAATTAGTGGTGTTTAAAGTAGTCCCTGTCCTCTCCCACCAGGGAAGCAGAGGAATCCTTCCTTATCTCACCAGCCTCTGTCCACAATATCATTCTATGTAACGCATATCTACCTTCTTTCATTTTACCTTCCAAACATTAGTGATAAAGTATATTTTTATTGGCAAACAAGATGGCTACAATCCAAGCCACCTGCAGTAAACATAAATGTTGTGAATAAGACAGTCCTTCATTTAAAAGAGGGCTTATCTGCTGCTCTTCTTGGGATAAAGAAATGGAGTATTATGTTTTGATTCATTATGTTTAATTAATGGAGTAACACATACTAAATGCCCAAAGTAATTACATTCATTTACGGACAGAGAGCTAAATGTAATCAAAGTGTATACAACTGAAGCACAGCCTCTTTATTTCAGCCTTATATCCAGAGCTCATTTTATTCCTATTTTGATAAAAAACAATAACAAATTGCACCATTTTAGAGAAGGAACTGCTTTCAAAGCTGTATTACTTCAGGCAAAACTTCCGCAACTCTTGGATTGCTGAACTTGTTTTGACTGTATATATTTAAGGAGAGTTTCATGTATACTGTGCAATATTCCTGAAGGAACTCCAGTACCTCCTGCAGCCATTGGTATGCTGTCTTTTGCATCTCATTTTAATGTGACATGGTCTTGCAGTTCACTAAGTCAAACTCCACTGATAGCAGCAGCATGGCCCAAGAAAGGACCACAGAAACTGCCTAGCAGGAATCTTGTATTTTCTTAAAAGACCCATTGAGAGAGTGTGGGGTTTGTTTGTTTGTTTTAAGACAAAGAAAACTCATTACTATTAAGCAACACAAGAGTATCAACAGAGCAGCAGCCTGTGACTCTAATACCTCAGGTCAGTAGAAGCCAGGTGCAGCATCATGGGAAGCAATGGGCAAAGAAGCTCCAACAGGGCAAGGCTGCATGTGTTCACTTAGAGAGGAAAAATCCATATATCCAGCTCAAGGTGCACAGTTTTTCCCATCTCCTCTTCTCAGGCCTAAAGCTACACTTGTATTTGTTATTTATTGTGTACAGAACAATATTTCTGAGAGCTGCCTAACACGTATTTAACTCAGTCACATCAAATGAACCCTTGACAATCACACAAAAATACTACCTGTCAAGTCTCTGGTGAAATTTTCAAAAGTGTGTTTCAAGCAGAACTATTTCCAGTTCAAGCTGAGAACAAATATGCTTGGTTTATATCTGTCGAATTACAGTTGAACATCTGAATGTTATCCAACATATCATAGCTTAGCTCCTTTCTACCCCAAAACATGAAGAGAGTAACATTCATCATACAAGCGATACGTGAAGGCTATTGCTGCTTACTGCATCCGACAATTAGGAAACAGACAGAAAGCACTATCTCCTTGCATTATGAAGACCTAAACCTAGCTGAGACCACTGATTGTACAGCACTAATTAACAGCACACAGCACAAGATAGAGATGCTTAAAGATTCTTATAGCTCTCGTGAGCTGCAATACAACCACACCACTCCCCTTAGGAAAAAAAAAAAAAAAAAAAAAAAAAAAAAAAAGACACCTGCTGAAGACATTGGCAATTATTTAGGTATTGATAAAAGAAATGCCCATATTGTAACGGGGGAAAAAAAAAAAAAAGGAAAAAGAACGAAAGAGCAAAGTACTTGCACAGAAGGACGCCACCCGGGTTGCAAACTTGAACCCATGCAAAGAGCAGGAGAGCAAGAGCCAGCCCCCCCAGCCGAGACCTCGGCACCCCCGGTGCCCCCCTGTTCCCCCTCCAACTTCTCCGAGGAGGGGCAGCCCGGGGGAGCCCCGCTCGGAGCCCGGCACCTGCGCGCCCCGCTCCCGTAGCCCCGCTCCCTCTCCTCGCCTCTTCCCCGCCCGGCAGCACCGGGCGCGGTACGGGGAGCAGCAGCAGCAAGGTCAGCGCACAAATAACGGGGTTTTGGCGAAGCAGGGCCGTTGGCCCCGGCACCCCCCGGCCCGGCTCCCCCCGCCCCCCCTTACCTTGGGGCCGGAGGAAGCTCGGAGGCAGCGGCTGGAGCTGCGGGTGGCGGTGGCGACTCCGCAGCCCCGTCCCGGCTCTGCAAATTAATCGCTCCACCCCAAAAAGAAAAAAAAAAAAAAAAAAAAAAAGAAAAGCCAAACCCAGCCTTGCTCCACACCCACGAGAAGGAAGAGGGGTCCCTCCGTGACTGGCATCAGTATCTCCTCCGGCTGCGCTTGCAGGGAGCCATGGCAACGAGCCCCGCACCTCCCCAAACCGCTGCCCACCTCCCCCGGGGCCGAGCCGACCCTGCCCCGCTCCCTGCCCCTGTCCCTGTCCCTGTCCCCGTCCCGCTCCCACCTGCCGTATCCGACGCCCCTCGGCGAGAGCCGGGAGCCAGCGGCGCCTCCGCCCCTGGCGGCACCTGGGGTGCCGGGGGGCGAGGGAGAGAGAGGATGGCAACGTGGCTAACGGGGGCGAGTTCCCCCGCACGACCCCTCTGCGGCTCCAAATGCGGTGCAAGAAGTGTAGGCGCGGCCAGGGATCCAGCCGAGCCTCCCCCCACACACACATTTTCCCTCCTCTCGGGGCACACGAGTGGCTTTGCTTTCAGAGGGAAGGGAGCAGAATCAGAAAACCTTGGATGGGGATGGTCCCCATCCTCCCTGTCCACCTCTGTGCTCTCCTTTCCCCCAAACCCCACGCATTCGTCATTGCAACACCTCATCCTTTACGTGTTCAAACCTTTGAAAATATCTTTTCCTTATTTTTTGCTAACGTTCCTTTTACTCTTTGCTGGACGTTCTCTACAGCACAACAGCCACAATAAGAGATCAGTTTTGTGTGCGCTTGAACAGTCGGACTTTCTGCCTGCATGGTTTGCTTCTGTAACCCCTTTGTTGCACGGGCTAAATTTGTGAGTGCATGGTGAGGGCCGACCTCACAAAGGTGCCAGTCATGCTTTAAGCACTCCGGCCAGAGATGCTGCCTGGAGGTGCCGAGGGTCAGACACAATCATTTCCGCCAGGACTCGGACTTCTCGGGCAATTTTCTGTCTCACTGCTGACCTTTGAGGTTTTTTCCTTCTCTCTGAGCTTTGTCTAATACGATGAACAATAATCATAAAGAAGCATTCACAGACATTAAACCATAAAACTACCCTACCGAATCACAGCTAACACTCGTGGGGATTATTATCATTTGGGTTAAAGATTTTTTGGACAGTAGCACTTACAATTTGTGGGCAAACTGATGTTCATTTCCAGCAGACTTAGGTGGGTGAGCTTACTTTTTGGACAGGAAGTTAGTAACCAAAATCAATGAAAGGTATTATAAACTGAAGGTGGTAGTAAAAGAGAAAATCTGAAAGCAAGGAGGGAAAAGAATAGAATAATTTAATATTCTGTGCTAAGGAAGCAAATGCAAACCTCTTCAAGCAATGTTATGCTTGATATTTTAGTCATGCAAAGTCAGGCAATTCATAGATAAAATTTTCATATTAAACTACACTTAACTCAACTTGTGCCAATATAAATGCCTAACTTCTGACCAAACGTATGGAGAAAAGCTTCTACTTCATAAGGAAACCATGCTGTATTTGCCTGGAGAGCTCTGTTGAGGAGCACTTGGATTTATGCACAGCTGAGGCCAAGCCCAAAGCACATGTAAGGAAATGGGAGTTTTCCCTTTGAATCCAGCTCTCATATCCAAATCCTGAATTGACTTACTGTTTAGTCCACAGACAGTAAAATGCTATATTTACAGCACATTGCTTTCCAAAGCAACCAACAGCTAAGCAACAGGGCTGTACCCCCGTGCAGCGGAAACCTCTGAAAATAAATGGTAAAGGAGGCAGCTGTAAAGGAATGTCTCGGCTGTGTCAGGGCTACCAATGCACTGGAAAGCCATTTGACCCTGCAGAAACATGCCCGTCAGATATCGAGGCAGTTCAGAGGTGACTGGAGATTTGCTGAAGGGCTGGCAAAACTCCATGTGTGCCAAGGCAGGGGGAAGCTGTGTGCCTGCTCCCCTGGGAGCAGAGGTAGTGGAGATGCTCAGGGAGCCGGGGGAGCTGCCATCACCCCTCCTGACGTTGCCAAGAGGACAAAAAGTGGGAACGAGGGCTCTTCCCCGCTCCTGGCCAACAGCACCCTCCTCCCCGGATGCTTTAGCAGCCCCAGGAGTTTCCAGGTTGCTTTTTGCAGGGCTGTGCCACAAAGAAGAGAGACAACAATCTAATTACCTCCAGTGCCTGCTGGAGGCAGGACTGCTGCCAAAGTCAACTCCCTGCACTGCCCGTACCTACGTTGCCATACCCACCCCTCGGATACGCTCTCATGCAAACAGAAACAAGCTGGGATTGCAAAATGCTGTGACCACTGAGACTTTCACTTCCCTAAGGAGCTGGCCCAGCTTTCAGGTCCTCTCTGGCAACATGATTTCACCAAGATCTTCCCACGTTTCCAGGTTCCAGCATGCAATATGCAAACCTTTACCTGCTTTTCATTTTTTGACACAGAATCATGCAGAAAGTTCTCCTTCTGCTAGGAAGTTAACTGATGGGAAAGTCAAAGTATGTCAGCTCACCAAAAGTTGCTCCAGACTTGGAAAATGAAGTATGTCCATGTTCATAACCAACCATGGCACCATTCACATCTATCTCCAAGACTACGGTTTGCTTTAAGTGTAAATAGACATAATCCATTCAGATTTCCCTGGTTAATGAAACAGGACAAATGTTATAGCACTTAAGTCACCACTGCACAAAAATAAAGACAGAGAAGCACAGTTTGGTTGTGACCATGTCTCTACAGAACTGTTCTTTATCTGGGGTTTTCCAGTGGAAAATCAAGGAGCCTTTTCATCATTCTTGCTACTTGCTGTGAGAATGAGAGAAAAACTGCTAGAAACAGTGGAAAAAAAGCCATTTAATCTCTCCAGTCTGATATTGTTTGCATATTTAAAACACAAGTTAAATGCCTAATATTGTCTCATATCAACTCTGAGAAGAAAGCTCTGAATATTTATCTCAGGAATTGTCTAAAGAAATCAGAAGCAATAGCGGGTGTGTTATTACCTATTTCAACTTCAGCTTGTTCCCTGGTTCACTGGACATACTCCCACAGGAAACACCTACCATGTGAAAATCAGTTCCAAAGTCCAATGGGAGATTTTTCCAATTTTACTCTAAATGCCATTTGAGATACACAAAATGTTTGGGATGAAAGAACAGATTTTCTTTATAGAAAACTCATTTTGCTTGTAATTGACAGAACGTATCCCACTGCCACAGCTTGTTAATAGAGATGATGTCATTTTTTTGAACAGTTAGATATGCAAAAATGCGAATATACTTGAATAGCAAGAGCTATTATTTGATTGATTTATTTATTTTAAAGAGGGATCTATTTCTGGGAGTCAGGTCTGGTCCTGGACAAATATTATATAATAGATATAATTGACATCATGCCAACTGATAGTTTTTCCATATAAAAATTTGTTTTGTCCTGCTGCAACATTTCACAGGAATTTCATTAATTTTGGAATATTTATAATATTTAAATTATATCAGCTAAATGTATATTGAGAAGCGTAAAGCTGCATTAGAAATTAGAAGTTGAGAGGGAAGGATTTTAACTGTAGGGAGAAAAACATAGATGAGACAGGGTGATTCACATGACACTAATGGTTTATTAAACACATACCTGAGAATACAACACTCAGCTTTGAAATGTTGAAAGTTAGATGGGTCTTGACCAGAGCAAAGAAGCTACAGATGTGCTAGAAAATGCTAATCTTTTCCTTCATAACGAGAATACAGGAAAAATCCACGTGATCAAAGGACAGCAAATTTAAAATGAATAAAAGGAAATACCACTTTTCACAGTTAGAAGTAATCCCAAGAATGCAGGCTTTGAAGAACCTGGAGTGAAATGTTAGGATTATTTTTTTTAATATATTTTTTTTAAAGGCTGGATAATTTTATGACTGCTAATAACATTTGTAACTATGCAAGCTAAGATAATAACAATGGTAATCAAATCTCATGCTTCAGGGCATAAATTGATTGCTTGGAGGGGCTAAGGAGGTTTTTCTTTTTTTTTTTTCCCACTACTGAGTACATGATTTCACAACTGACTAAGTGCATTACAAGGGAAGTGTTTGCTACCATAGCTAGACAATTGATCTAATCTGTAATAACACATACAACACCAAGATACATTGAGCTGCCTGTATACCTATCTGCTTTGCAAGCACTTAGGGCCAAATTCAGTGTTTGGTTCTTCATTTCCACTTAGCTTCCAACATTTCTTTTGATAGAAAACAGTAAGGTTTAGATCCAAAACAACACACACACACTCCTACAGAACAAGAATATTGGAATGAATCTTAAAGACCCAAGTTAGGCAGTGGGTTCCTCCATAGTCAGGGTCAGATCCAAAGCTAAGGATGAAAACCATCCTACTGGTTGGTTTCAATTCGTAGCTCACCATGTATATCCAATTTGTAAGAACATGCTTTTGGAGACAACCATTTATTTCCATTTAAAAAAGGAGGAAGAAAAAAATAAAAAAGTTAGCACTCTGCTCCAGGTCAGACAGACTTTGTGTTTTATACATTTAAACAAGCAGAAACTAATTCAAGATTCCCTGGGCCCAACTTCGAGCAGAACTGAGCCTCACCATGGTTAGGGTTTTATGGGGAAGAAAGGCTGGGCTCCAGTGGTGCCACAATCAATTCTTCATGCTTTTTTTCTTGAGATGTTCACTAAAGGTCCTAGGAGTTGTCCAGAAAGCTTCTTTGTGAATGAAACTTGGCAATTTATCACCTTTAATGTCATTGCTTGTTAAGTGAGACCTTTCCTATTCTGGGTTTTAGGTGTGGGTTGGTTTGGTTGGTTTGTTTCTGTTTTGCACTGTGCAGTTCCAGATAAGAAACTTCTTCCTTCACACAGCTTTCAGGAGAATGCATGTATTCAAAGCACAGCTCTGACACGCCAGCCTACTTGGGCACTCCACCCCAGACACCTTTCTCCTTGAAGGCCTGCCCAATTACCTGGTTGACGTGCACAAGTTTCTAGGATGAAACTTCAGAACTTAGGTCTGAACAGAACAGCTGTGCCCAAACAGCAAACAGACCCATGGCCAGTCACCCATCGATGGGATGAGCTCACTCACAAAGAAAAACAGGTACCATGCTCACAAAAAAATGCTATCTGAAAATGTATCTTTGGTCTCTGAGCAGAACTGGCACTAATCCCAGAAAGAACAAGCCACAATATTCAGAGAAATGGAATCATGACTCATGTCAGGACAATGGCATTGATCTCATTCATTTGTGTAAGAGATTAGAGGCCTAGGGATAAAGATTTGCTATTTCCTGAACAATAACTGCTAGAAACCGGACAAAATGTCAGCAACAAGCTCTCCACAGTTGTTCTTATTCTTGCCTGGCATGGAGGTGGGATGTGTAGAACAAAGCCTTTGCATGGTTAACCCATGAATGCAGTCTTATCTTTATTCAGTGATATAGATGACACCCACTATTCACTAACCACTGAATAAAATTCCTTTTTTTTTTTTTTTGGCTTTCTGTCATAGTTAACAGGTATAATTTGCACAGAATGTCTACTCTCAAAACCCTACACTGATATAATATAACATGATCATTTTTACTTCCCTATGCAAAAATGAAAATATGTGTTTTAAATAAATAGTATGTCCATGTTTTTCTACTGAATCAAACAGATTTGGATTATAATAACAGGTGATGTTTACAGAATTATTATAGCTACGCTTCAAACTAAGCAAAGGCACAGTTGTGAGAGTAAGCACCTAATTCAGAATTACCAGGGATCCCCTGCCCAGCTTCTGCAGACAGAAAAACAAAGTGATGGGGGGTAAGGGGGGGAAGGGGGCACCTTGGTTTTTATGAGAAAAGAAGAAATGAAATTGATCTCCGAAGACATGGACAAACAGTGGTCTTGGATAATGCTGTCATTTATATTCTTCTGTTTTTTATGTCTATATAGTGCACTGTTTTTATTAAAACAACCCCGCATTACAGTCCAAATGAAAATCAAAACGCATTATGAGTTGTTGCTGAACCATTTGGTGATCCCTGCATTCCTTAACCAATTTAATCTGACTGTTGGGTTGCAGGGTATTCGATAGGTCACCTACATCAGCAGTTCCAGTCCAGACAATTTGCTTCTAAATACTACATGGTATAATACACATTTTCCAATTACATTTCAGACTGCATTCAAATCCTAACAGACAAAGTTATATGAAGAACAGAAGGCTTAAGAAACAACAGCATACACATACCTGTTTATTAAAACAATATTTTTGTACAGTTATCAGCAGTTGTACAAAATTATAATGCAAACAAGAAGGCAATAGCTTGTTCACCAGTTGAAATCTTCTTTTAAAAATATTGGCAAATCTCATGGAACAAAGTGTATAAATGATTTATCCCTCTTCAGTGTCCTTTAGACAAGACATTCAAGGAGAAAAAAATAAAATAAAATAAAATAAAATAATACTGTGATTATCACAAGCAATAATTAGGAAAATACTCTGTGAAAACAAGCATGCTTCTGGCTTACATTTCAGCCTTAGATAAGTTAATTATTAAATACATAAACTGATGTTATGGAAACCCTAGAAAATATATTAAAAACAAGCATCACTCTGGAAGTACTAACACCAGGCCAATGTGATAAGTATACATCAAAAACTACATTCTTACAAGAATGAAAACAAGGACTCATTCTAGAGCCTGGGGATTATCAGAATGGTCACAATTGTACAATTGCATGCCTTACAATTGTACTTGTAAGGTTTAACGGCATACCACAATAGTTTTAGTAGACTGTTCTGGCCATACTTAACATCTTTTTTCACTATCAAGATTAAAGGATCAATACTTCTAAAACTACCTGATTAAAACTAACAGTAATTGGAAGTCCGTGGTGCAGGGTGACCTTAACCGTTTGGCTGTAAGCAAGCAGTACTCTTTTTTGAAACAGCCAGTAAATGTAATGTGACAAAGCAAGGAATAAGGGATGTAAGTCATCATCCCAGGATCCATATGGAGAACCTATACTCTGAGTGGAGCATAAGTCTGAGAAGGATTTCTGAATGATTCGGAACTATCTGAAACTATCTACAAAATCCATAGCTGTATAAGCAGAGGATATTAAGTAGATATGGAGAGTCTCTATTGCTTTTTTTATTTTGTGCCAGTATATATTTTGGAATTGAAATGTCTACTATGGTCTGCAGCTCAGGATGGATGGCAAACTACTTGTTAGGATTCAGATGGGAGCCGAGCAAACTGCAAGGTTGGAAAGTGCATCTCTTAGTGAGCAATGAGAATTCATCAAGTAGCATGTTAAGAGGTGATTAGATCCCGGTCTGTGGGTACCAGAGGGAATAGGTATTTTGTAATGGAGAGCTTCTCTGTCTAGCTGACAAAGTATAACAAGATCTAATTACTGGCAGATGATAAAATTGGGTTTTGCTTTCCTTTTTTTTTTTTTTTTTTCCTAAACAGTGAATTTAATTAACCCTATGGCAAATTTTTCCTAGTCATGGTAAGTTATTCACAATATGTTACCGTAACATGAAGACTACATATTTTCTTCTTAAAAATACTTTTTAGCTCAAGAAAATAAAAGATTGAAAGAGGAATGTACATTATAAGAAGGTTATATGAGTAGATTACAGCAGTTGTGCTGCAGCTACAGCTCTTGCTGTTACATATTTGTGACCAAAGCACAGCTAAGGACAAGGTCCAGGCCAAGAGGACCCTGTAACAAACCAAAGGTGTACTGCTGTGAAGATGACCTCAAATGAAACCCATTAATCCCACTTCTATGATCAGTAAAAATAGAATCTGGTTTTGAGACATGCCTAGATCTGAAGTGGCTCCAGCTGCAGCGAACTCCACAGGCTTGTTCTGCTCTGGCATCTTCCTATACTAGTCAGTGTAGTCCAGCCCTGGGAGGGAGCAGGAAAAATCGCTGGTTACAACACCTGAATCTTGCTTGAAAGCTTGGAAAAGTGTCTCAGAGAAGTCATATATTCCCTCAAATTCAACAGCAAGAATGGAGATAGCTTTCATCTTAAATGTACATACCAGTTTGGCTAGATGTTAAATCCAACGCTGAGGGAAAACAATGCCATCTAAGAAAAACTGCTGTCAAATTCACCTGTATTTAGATTCACATGAGTGTGCTATGCTACATACTGATTTAATGATAGAGAATGCAGCCTCGGTGTAAATTACCATAGTTTCACTTGAAGTTCAAGATGAGCTGACTTCAAGCTCCTAGATGCTAATATAGCTGTGACAGCTTCCACCAGCTGAAAATTTATCCTATATGCTATTCTAAATATATCTATCATCTCTAACAGCTCCCAGATTTCAACTCAGTGAAACTGCTTTCTCAGTCCTTTAGCCATCTGTTTTTTACTGGGCTCATATGTGTTTCTCTGGCAGTGACTTTGCAGAACACACCACAGCAGGGAAAAGCACAATGGAAAGTATATTTTTAAAGTGTCTTGCTTCATTTGTGAGTTAAATGCACTTGTATGACAGATTCATAATAATTTTTTTAAAATCACAAAAAGCAAAACAGTTACATTTTCGGTATACAAAACCAACCTCTTAAGAGACCTGTGAGCACAGCCTAGCGTATATTCCACACTTGAAGAGTCGCACACATCCTTTATACAACCACTGAAGAAAGAAATCCCCATGCCAACATCCCAGCTCAGGACAGGAATGCAAGTCAGACATAATTTTGCCATGATGACAGTAATCACCAATATACAAAAGGAACTTTTCTAAAAGCAATTGTTTCTAGAAAGCTATATTCAATCCTGTGTCCACATTGTGGACACATTGTACCCAAAGCATTTATATTTCTCTTACCATTACTGGAATACATATCCTTCCCCAGTGCTATCCACGATGCACTGAAATGCTTTAAAAGGTTTACATGCTTGCTTGACAAATGGAGAGGGAAGGAAGAAGAGGTTACCATTTTCTTCCTAACTGTGAATAAAATACAAAACTGTTTCAGATGTTTCTTCTCTGTATGTGACTATCTCATTCTTATCTATATAGATATCTTCAGGATTCATTGTCATCCCCTGGTTTGTAGAAGAGGCCATATTTTCTCTTCTTGCCACAGTCAGTAGATATAATCTTATGTATTTGTCAAAAACGGATGATTTTTTCTTTAACCTTTATTGTCAAGAGATTGGACTGACTGAAGAAAAAAAGAGAGGGATGTTAAATAATGTAAGTACAGAAAAAAAAAAAAAAAAGACAAAAAAAAAAAGAAAACAAACAAACAAAAGAACAACAACAACAAAAACACTAATACTAGCCATTACAAAAGGTATTTCTTATAAACTGTCTGTCCAATGCAGGAGGAAGCAGGGATTGAAACACAAAGGAAAAATTCAATATAGGCATGACTTCCTCTGGTCTGACTTTTGCACTCATAAAATTTTTAATTCTACATGAAGATGCATTTCTTCAGGCACAAGAGTCAAAATATAATGGGGCTCTTAGGTGGAAAATTAGAATATAAAGGCTATCAACTGCCCATTAATCTTGTGGGGTCAATGGGAATCAGGCAGAATTGCTGTTTCCAGATGGGTGAAAGGATGCTGTGGGATTTAATTTACCCTGTAACCAACACACTCTGGCAGATCTCTGTGCCTACACTCCGGAAGAAGGAACTGAAAGAGAAAGAGTCAGCAAGATTTGGGGCCCTAGGTGTCAGCTTCCTATAATCCCTAGACTGCAGATGTGAATTCATTAAGCAGCTAGATGGGAGACATTGCTGTGCCATCCTTATCTGACAGTTTGGGTTGGCCTGCACATGGGTATGATCCTGTGTCCAACTGTGATGTGCTGAGTGTGTGTGTTGCATACAGCCCAGGAGATGCAAGAGAATGATTTACTGTCTAATATTACTTGACCATTAATTTAAATTTTAGTAGTGTTGGCAAAAAATCCACAAAAAGTTTAAAAGACGGTCACATATTAGATCAGACCAGATATTTAAACAGGAGACAGTATTGATTTACCATACGCAGCTGAGTATTTTTAATGTTCTGTATCAAAATATAAAATGGTCTAGTAAGTTGTGCTTCTCAAGAACATCTGAGAAAAATTCATATTAAAAAAAAAAAAAAGATCTCATTTTCAGATAAAAAAAAAAAAATCACTGAAAACTTCAAAGCAATGGCTGGAGGTATGAACAGTTCATATAGCTTTGTGCTTCACTGAAAACTAACAAACAAACAACAAAGATACAACAAGAAATACTTGAATTCCTATGTGTTTTGACTCAAGATTTCTCATGAAAAAGTGTTCTTTGAACTTAAATTATTAAGCAAGCTACAAGATTCACCATAGCTGTGGATGTCCAGGCCATGATGAGCTGACAAAAGTTGTTTTAAACCACAGCTGATCTAGATGTGGTCACAGACCATTCTGCCAAGGCTCATTTTAAACACCTCTGTAACAGAGTCAGCTATCCCAGATAACCCCTGTGGGCATCTATTGTGGTTACTGACATATCAATTGTCAAATGTAGTTTAAAAAATTGAATTGAATTTCTAAATACAACGTGCTGTCTCTTCAAATTATGTTGTGATGTGTATTGGCTCATTACATATGGCATGAATATAATATTGATAACAGACAATGGTATAGATGAAATCAAATATTTTCCCTATGATATCAATTCATAGAAAGTATTTAGCCTTCAAGACATGCAGTTAATCTTTACCCTAAACATAAATTGAGGGAAACTTTGCATACATGTTTCCCAGAAAGCTCTACTTCTGTCCACCAAATAAAAGGTCATTAGGTGGAAATGTGAGAGGCCATAGATCTCCATCAGCTCTGTAGGCTGACAAAACTATGGGAAAGCATGCAAGCAGTGCTGCAAGTTGTGCACAGCGATGGAGAAATTTCTGTTGCAAGCTCAGCATGCAAATCACTGAAAGGTGAGAGGAAGTCAAACGTGGCTCAATCCATGATGAAGAGGCTAAGGAATGGCTATGGGTATTTACACTCATGAGGTTAGCTGCTTGGACTGCAACCCAAAGAATAAGATAAATTGCACCAATGCTCGTGTTTCTATCTCTTGTAAGAATGACAATGAATAATGAGGCTTACATTAGCGCCACACTTTTCACCTGTAGCATACAAGTGCTTTCACTTGCCTGCAGGAGTTACAGAACCCAAAAAGGCCAAAGACAAGCTGGAAAGCTGGAATTAGTAAAAAAAAAAAAAAAAAAAAAAAAAAAAAAAGAGAGAGAGAGAGAGAGAATAATAAAGGAATGTAGTTTTGACCGCTGGTGTAAATCAGAAGTAGTGCCAACAGGCAAGAGAGTGATACCTCAATGAAACAAGAGTGTGATCAAAATGAACAAATCACTTCTGAATCAGGAGAGAAATATAATACTGGCTTAATTAAAGCTTCTTGAGAAACATTTTTTGCTATCCAATTTGCACAAGATTTGTTTTGCTTGTAGAACAATTTATCATTATTTCTATGGCAGTAATGACTACAAGTTCAGTGCTATATTAGGCTGTGTGCACACTCCTAAGATAACATTCAAAAAGACAGAAATCAGACAGAATAGCACAAACAATGGCAATGTAGCAGGGGGTTGGCAATAAAGCCACATGCTTCATAGATTAATGTTCTTTCTGCAGTTTTTCTTAAACATAAAATTTTTTCATCTTTTCGTTCTGTGGCATTATGATGGTTATTTTGGACAATTTTCTCTAATGGAAAGGAGCTCAGGGGACTGCAGGGGAAGGGATCTTTTGAAGTGAAAAGAAAAAAAATGAAGAAGTTAAAAAAGAAGAGGATTGGGAAGGGGAAAAGGGCAAGGGAAGGATGAGCGAGTGCTGGTAGGGCCAACGCTGTGCCATCCCTTTGTATCCAATATGGGATGGGGTAGGGATAGTCCCAAGGTGCGATGGAGGTCAGGCCTGGGGCACCCCGGAGGCCTGGTCAGGACCAGCAGGAGATGGGGCCAGGCAGGTGACTAGGGGGCCCACTGGGAAGCCCTGTCAGTGAGGAGGGTCCTTGGGGGTGTTGGACCCTTTCAGCCTGGGGAAGAAGAGAAATCTTTGGGGACTCATGGAAGCAGCTGGCAAAGGGCTGCTGAGGTTTTGAATCCTGGATGTGCAATGATGACAGTTAGGTAGGGGATCTCTGTGTGTAGGTTCAAAGCTGAATAAAGACATGGATATTATTTCATATACATACTAACTAAACATACATATTCAAATTCTTAACATGAAAGCATTTCTAAGATGGCAGTGTTCATAAGAAAGCCCAGGGTGTGAACTTCTGTGACCACCTGTAGGCATTTACAGCATCACTGTGCTGAATGCCAAAGGTTTTGTCTACAGACACCTGGTTATACCCGGTGACTGTTGCATGTGGTACAAATTTAATGAACAGATGCCTTATATTTGTCCAATTAATTTCAAAATTGTATCCACCCTAAAGCTGCAGGAAGAAAGACCTGAAGACACAATGCAGTGCCAGGATAGCAGTGGTGATTTGGAGATAAGAGCTCCAACACCTGAAACAATTCAGCAACTCTCAGTGCTCTAAGGCTGAAAATAATCACTGCAAGTCTGATATTTCATCTGGGATAACATGCATCACCCAAGCTACTGCCTCTAATTCCTTTCTTGGCAAATCAGCCTGGTTTCGGACCTGCAGTCCTTTGTGTAGTCAGTCTGACGCTCACAGCCTGCAAGCCAAGGCAGCTTTCTCTCAGACTCAATTACTATCTTCAAGTATGAACTTGCACAAGGCAGGTGTTAGGTGGACGCATTCATGTGAACACACCAGGCAAACATGTCTGACTGCAGAAAGGTCAGGAGATGACTGGAGCCTCCTCAGGCTTTCTATCCCACCTTCTCTGCAGGCCGTTGCTGAAAGCAAGCCCCTTTCTGCCTCTCCCCAGGCACGCATGGTTTACTCGCTGCTCCCACTTCATTCAGCTGTGCATTCTGCCTAAAAGCGTTCAAAGGCTGCAAATCAGACAGCAGTATTTAAGCACAGAATCAAAACTACCACAAGCCAATTCACGCAGTCTCCGCAGGATGAAAGAGGAAAGACAAATTCACCGACACTGTTTTGCTAATGAACCTCACACCTTTGCGGCACAAGTGAGATTGCATGCAGTTCACTCTTCCTCCCAATTATATCTTCAGCTCTTTGCTAAAACTGCTAATCAACGTACCAGTTAATGCCAGCTCTGAGTATCATGCTGTGCATGAATATTTGTCCTCTCAGTACTGCCAGTAAAAAATAATAATAATAATAAAAAAAAAAATTGACCTACACGGGGCACTGCCAGCTCTTGTGGGTAAAAACCCAGCCTTTCCAGGTCAGACCACGAGGTAGCTCTGAACCTGGGAATGAAGGGGTATGTCCAGAAGAGAAATGTTGCTTTGTGGGTGACTTCCTCCTGTGCACCTCCAGTCCTGGGGCACAGAGGAAGAGTCAGGGCTTCTGGTGCCCTCTCCTGGTGCCACAACACCACAATCTCACCCGTGGCAGTGGAGCCACTGATGTGGTTTCTGGTTGTAGACTGTCATTAGATGCTGGCGCTTATTTAATGGTGTCTGTGATACTCTCCAAATTCAAGCCAGCAAAGCCTTGTGAGAGGTAGGATCTCAGCAAGCCCATAAACTGCGTGCCATGCGAAGGCTGTCCAGTCAAACGAATGATGCTGCAGCAAGACACAGGCGTACGATTTGGTTTTGAAAGTACCATCGTTCTTTTCTTGGGTCTGTGAAATAATCCCAGATTTTTTAAGGTAAAGCAAATGCTTCTCATCTGAAGCAGGTTTCTTCAAGGCTAGCTTTGTGCTAGCCTTGGTCTGTACTGCCTGAGGTAGGTAAATCCCAAATACTTTTCTATTTGTAAGTCTTGTGGAACAGATTTCTTAGGTAAGGAGTCTTGCAAATAGGAGACACAGGCTCACCGTCTGAGCTATTGCACTTGTGGGCATTTCTCAAATTAAAGGAATATGCGTCAGACCTTTAGTGCATATAGATGTTGTCAGATTCCTCTCTCCCTACCTACCACAGACACACACACTTTCCTCAGGTAACATTCTTTCCTGAGAAGATGCAATACTGATAGTGACCAGCTACGAACATTACTGTACCTACTAAATTCACAAGTAAATCATTAAGATACTGTGACACAAATAACAGAACAAAACCCTTTGTTGAATAGACAGCTTCTTACTACCTAATAGTATATCAGACGCTGGATTACAGTACAGAAAAGGTGGAATTTACTATCCTGCCATCTGTCCCTGCCTTACTGCCTCTGTCTGACAAGGAAATCAGTATTTTTTCACCAATGTTTGCTCCTGAAAATTAACCTCACTTCAGTTGACCTGAACTAAACTGAAGAATTGGTTGTCTTAAAAGTGCACTTCTTGGAGGAGAAAGCAGCTTGAGGACAATATTAACATGCAGGAGCAAGGCTGCACTAATTGGAGAAATCAGTGCTTCAGCTGCTGCTGGTTTGGAGAATTGGAAAGAATTAAAACACGTGAAGCTGACACTAAATAGTTATTGAGAAAAAGTATCAAAGTCAGGGAAAGCACAACTGTTTGCAAGATGAGGTGTTTTACTGATATGCAGTGTGTATAATTGTATATCTGCTTGTTTCAGTGACTGCTCAGAGTGCCCCGTGCCTTCCTACAGGATGTCTGTGTAGAAGAGCCGTCCTGCTGCCGGTCTCCAGCAGATGCCCAGGGTCACCCACCTGGTCAGACAGACACCTGGCAGGGAGTTCAGCCTCGTCCCCTCCCCATAGCTCATGCAGCCTCCTCATGCCTCCAGTGCACCAATTGTCCCCTCAGTTTCCATGTGGAAATCTCTTCAACATGAACACAAATGACATATTTACTGTTTTTCCCTATGTCAGGGCAGTACCTCGCTAGCCAGCACCGCAGCCTCACGGGGACCTGTCAGCAGAAACACAGACACAGCCTCCAGCTTAAAGAAGCACCAGCAAATCTATTTGAATGCTGAAAGGCATTGTCAAAAGAGAAATACAAGATGATGTGGGACATTATTCCATTCCACAGGGCTCTACAAGCCATATCAGACAGTATCTTCAACTGAAATATATCTAATTTCCTTTATTAATCAGACAAACCAAAACAGACACACAGACTGGTGCTTTCTCTATTTCAAGCAGACTCAATGTAAGCACTTTCTAGAAAATACCAATAAAATGAAAATATCCTCAGGGAAGCGTATACCATTTAATTACACAGCTTGTTCACATGGTTCATCATATGGGATTTTGTATCTCAGGTGCTGATGGGAGCAAAAACTGTACCTAACATTTCACAAAGAAAAAACTGTTTGAAAAATTTCTGAACTCTGATTTTATCAGTGGGCTACGTTTGGGAGAGTTAGTGAGGTAAAGGCAGAACTAGATCTGAGTATGTTGAAAGCTGCTGCATGAAAATATTCAGAGGATGAATGAATTGGGGAGGGGAGAGGTGTTGGTCTCAAGCATTCTTGCTTCCAGTCTTTCATTTACACAGAGGAAGAGTCTTCCAGATAGGGATTATTATAATGTCTGATTGCCTAATTGAAACAAGGTGCTGCAGCTAACTTAGGAGCAGCTTAATTTCAAACCCTTTTATCATCCCCAAATGTGAATCCACATTTAAACATGGAGGAAAAATTCATGGTATACGCAGGAACAAACAAAGCTATTGTCTGACATAAGGAGCTTATGTAAATGTGTGATGGCAGAGCTCTTCTTACAGTAAACCTTTTAAATATGTCCATAAATCATGAAGAACAACAATAACAGGAAAAAAAGATATATTCTTTTAAGGAAGTTTGCAATGGGATTTTACCTGTCTAGGGGTGATAGAGACAACACTGCTAAGGTAAACAAAAGCTAGCATCTTCCTAAGCAGTAAATTGCAAATAAATATAAATGTCTGCTACAAGGCTTTGTGTAAGAAGGTTTCCGTTATGAACTCACTGAAAATTTGCTAATTTTAAAACAAAGGCGTTTGTTTTCAGACCCTCTTTATAAGCCCATCATTTTATTTTTGCTTTTAAAGACAGAGCATATTAAATAAATTAATTAAATCAAAAAGTGCCTGTACTAGAGTGGCTTGAAAAGACCATGGATGTGATCCAGTGGACAAACTGGTGGATCAAAGCCCCTGGACATTGCTGTTCTACTCAGTTCAGTCACGGTCCTCCCATCTGAGTTCAGCAGACTACTTTGCCTCCTTTTCTCTCTCTTGCTATTCTTGCCTTTTCATTCTCCATTTAGACTGGAAGTACTTAGGAGAAGAAACTATCTCCTCCTACACATCTACAGAGTACTCCAGTGAACAGCGACCCAATCTCAGTTGTTCTTGGAAGACCAACAATTATAATTACATGAAGGCAGGATGCATGTGGATGCGACATTACTTTGTTCAGGCTAATCAGCTCAATTCCATCAGTGAAATCTCTCTCAATTACAGAAGAATCCATGTGTGCAACCCAGACAGCAGAAATCAATTCTAATTACTCCCCACTGCCTGCACAATTCCCTGTGCAAACAGAGAAGGGACACAAGGTGTTCCCAGCAGTGCACTGCTCACGTGGGTGGCAGTCACCTCAACCTCCTTCATGTGGGAATCTGAACTGTCCCATCAGAAAACACAAAAATCCTTATGTTTTCTACTGGGTGACAACTTCTAAAACCATTTCCTTGTCCTAACAAGAAACTAAATATTCCATTCTTGGTAAAGTGCCTTTATCCTGTCATAGACTCACAAAGCTGTCTTAAACCAAAATTTGGCTATGGATATGCATCAGGTTTACCTAACACCACTGGCCAAGTCAGTGCAGGAGAGGGCTGGGTCACTTCTGGTAAGAGGAGACAGTCAGAGAAGCATGCGCCAAAATTAGCCCACAACTGGCAGGACCAGCGTCCCTATCTGTTGGCTCCTTCTGCAGCCACCTTCAGACTGCCCTGAGAAGTGCTGGATGGTTTGATCCCAGCATCGTCAGGAAAATCATCAGAGACTGAACAGGTATAGACAAATTTACAGCTGTTCTACTTCTTGAGCATCCCTGACAATCAGCCTTCATGTCTATGTATACTATTACAAAATGAGGGAGTGACTGGGTTGCAGTTTCATTTAATCTTTATCTTTACATTAGACTCCTGCACATGCTCCTTCATGCACATGAATAAGTCTATTTGAGTTACAAAAGATATTGTGCACTGTCTACCTGAAACAACTCTAATGGGAGCCTGTGCTCATGACTGCAGTGTCATTTCATTCAGGTTGCTCACCTCAGCACATAAACCTGCTTTGATTTTTATCCACCAAGATCCTTGTGCCTGTATTTTGAAATGCCTGCTACAAAAGCACACAGCAGCCACACAGGAATAGGGAAGCTGCTCTCTCAGAAAATAATTTTTCTCTACAGTGTTTACAGAAAGCAGAAATGAATGAAATTATTTGGTACAGTTGAAAAGTCAGGAAAAGGCAGTGTAGTGAACCAAATCAGAGCAATGTGTGAAACCCTGCTGTAGCACAGTATCCTCCATTCATTTGATGAGAAGACAGAATGCTGGAAATGCACCTCCAGAGGTTATACCTGCACATCAGAGAATACAGAAAGAAATCTGAAGCAAAATTGGAGGAGACAATCAGTGAGATTTTATTTTAAACTTATGGCTGGAAGATCAAAAGGTCAACTTCAAGTTTCCTGCGCTTCTTTTACTAACACCGCACTGAATTAAGCAGCTCTTCTCCGGAGCTGGATGGGGAAAATTTATACATTCTTTGTTATAATTTGACCTTGCAGTGATCTGCAACAATAGGGATTATGGTGTTGTCAGAAGATTATACTGCACCTGTTTCCATGACATTTGTCCCTTGCAGAGAAAGTGTAAATACTGGTGACATCTACCCAGGGCAACGCTTTTTTGTTCCTTTAGAGACAGTTTGGAAGCAACGAAAGAGAACTAGGAAAGTAGGAAAAAGGTAATGAAAAAAATAAAAATAAAAGCAGCAATTGGAAAGCAGTCTACTTTTTCTCCACCTTTCACCTCTCCCAACAAAGCAAAATGAAAAAGATACACAGGAAAAAAAAAAATAAATAAATAAACAAAACCTACAAGTCAGTAAAGAAAAAAAATGTTGAAAATGTCCAGAGAGAGATGCAGGAACACCCAAGTCATACTGAAAACTGTATCTCTCTCTAAAATACTGGTCGTGCCTGGATTAGATATGTCTAACATAAAGGACTTATAAGTTTGAGCTAACTGACAATCTCTATGGGGAAAAAGAGGGAGATGAAAATAGCTTTTGTAGATGTTCTGACTCAAGTTAGACATTTCTTAGCAGGAGAAAAATATAATAGCTTTGGAAAGAAAATTAAATGAAGTTATAATGCATCCTTTACAGAAAGTGTGAAAGACTGGTATCAAAACAACTGCAACGAAAGGTTGATGCAAGCATGAAACCCCAGTTTCCAAGTAGTAAAATGCACTCCTTCTGTTCCATATTAGCATGCCATTAATGACAAATAGGATAAATGGGCCTAATGAAGTTATTACCTTTTACTATCTTTCATTACCTGTAATTTCATACAGACAAGCTCTTCCTGGCTCAGGGCCTTGTAATATTCCTTTGCCACAGCCCTTGGCTGTTGATGGGAAATGGGAAACAATCTTGGTCTGTCTCTGTATCACTGAGATACACTGTCTTGGCAGGGATCACATCTGTAACTCCCAGGAAAGGAGTTTTCCTATTAAAAAAACATGGTTTTATTTATTGAACTGCATGGTCTACCACAAACAAATCTCTAGCTTAAAGAAATATAGAGATGGAAACCTCTCTTTTAAATAATCTTGAATGCTTTAATCCCATTTTACTTTAGTAACAATATGAAAAGAAATAAATCAGAGTTTTGTAGCTACATGACACTAAAATTTCATTGATTTCAACTAGACTATAAAAGCAGGCTCACACTAGGAATGGACAATCCTACGAGCCTTGCATTGTTTATAGCACTTTACTGCTCCAACACTTTTGACAATTCATGTGCAAATGATTTTCTGAACAACTTACACTAGGTTCTGATCTTTTGATTATGGGGTAGGGTAGTGCATTTAATTCTCATCTCTCCCTAATGTTTTCTTTTTTTTGTTTTGTGTTTTTTTTTTTTTTCTGGTTATTATTTTATTTTAGGACCCATGACTATTCTTTTTCAGATATGTTCTGTATGTACATACGATAAATTTCCCAAAGATTTTTCAGAGGAGCATAGTGATATGGGTTTAACATATTAAAAATTAAAAAAAAAAAAAAAAGAAACAAGTTCCACTTTTAGACAGTTAGATAAGTTGAGGTATGACACCTGAAAGGAGATATTAAGATAAAGCAATGGATCTTGAAATCTGGACATCTCTTAAACTGCTATAGTACTTCTGATATCATTCTCTTTCCTGTGGCTTTTAAAAAATAAGTCAGTGTCCCAAATTCTGTTTTCTGTAAATACAGTTGGAGATTTAACACAAAAATATAATACTTTTTTTTTAATACTCATCATTTTTTCATCTTCATTCATTCTGATACACATATTTAAACAGTTTCCACTATTTCAGTTATTCTTGGTCAAGCAGAAATATTTATTATACTTGTTAAAGTTTATATTACCCTGTAGCAAAACAATTTATCGTTACTATACATGGGTGACTTTCCTGATTATTAAAATACCATTAAAGTGAAAACTGTTCAACTCACACCACGCTTCTTTCTAATTTTTTCCTGTTGTTGGACCTCAAGTGGAATATAACTACAAAATAATACATCTGGTTTTTAAATTGAGACATAAGAGTTTAACTGAAGTTGGACTACTTGAGCATCTGCTGCACTGTAGCAGGCTCAAGGGACTGAAACCATTCCCCAGGATTAAATCTTGACTATCAGCTCGTATCACAGACATAACAGGGAAGGTGAACATCACCCATCCTGAGCTGGATACAGCAAAAGGAAAAGATAAGAAGGCATCTTTCTCAGCTATCATTACTTCACTTGATATGACAGGTAATCACAGCCTGAAAATATTACTCCTAAATTCTTTTCAAATCAGAATGGAATCAGATTTGGGAAATGAGTGAACTTCTGCTTGTAGCCCAGAAGACCAGAGATGTTCTGTCCCAGTGGAACTGGCTGGTATTTCAGGCTGTGTAGTCTTGTGCTACAGAAAACCTTGCATAGAGAGTGTGCTCATTTGTTATGTGATTAGTACAACCTGCAGCTCTTACCATTAAGAGCTGGTTCCAGATACGTAATGGTTCAAAAAGCCCTGACCCCTCTTCAAGAGGACCATAGGAGTTTAGGGTGACATTCAGTTGCTCTGTCAGAATGGGTGGACCACCAGAAAACACTCTCCAGGGGCGGGAGAAGTTGGGGCTGCCCTGCTTCTGCAGCTCTGCTGTGAGCACCCTACAGCCACGGATGGTGTACAGGTAAAGAGCGATGTGCTGTACCTCATGTGCCTGGAGTTTTTTTCCACTGAACGTAGATGACAGCTTTGGAGAAAGTACAATCGTTTTTAACATTCCCATAGGATTTCATGTTACAAATGTACAAGGAGGAGAAGTAGGTAAATAATCTTTTTTTTTCTTTCTTTCTTTTCAAATCAAATAAAAGCATATTGTTGGGCTCACATATTCTCTTTGAGTGTAACAGGAATGACAAGAAGTTTTGTTGTTTAGAATACCTCCTTTATGTATCTTTTTACAGAGACGATGACTTGACTCTAGCTAGAGTTTTACACACCCAATTTCCAACCAGCAGTGATTATTTATAGCTGAATTGTCGACTTCTGCATGCAGGGAACCACGATGGAAATGCTGACAGCCTACAGCCCATAAAAGCTTCAACGGGTTCTGCGATGAGTTTTGTATTTCTTTTTTAAGCATAACGCTTCTTGAGCTCTTTGTGAGAATCCTGTAAAATTAACACACAACAAAATTCAAATGCTTGTAAGCAGATAAGCGCGTTGAGCTTATTATGTCTGTGCCTTTCATTCACTTGCAGTTACATTTTCTCTATCATTTGCTGTCTTTGTATTGATAACTCACATCATTTTAGAGCTGTCATGAAATGAGATTTTCAACAAAACATTTATTTTTCAATCTGAATTCACTGCATTTTAGGTAATATTTCCACATCTTTTTTTTTTCTGAAATTGAAACTCAGGTCAAGTTGTAGACTGCTCTTTGCTGGCAATAAACAATTATACCAGTCCGAGTACATGTTTTACTTCTTAATGAGCTGATTTTTTTCCTATTTCTTCCTCCCCATTATCTTAAAATGCAGAGGATGGTAATTTAGTTTGCTACACAGAAAATCCCCTCCAGTAAAAAACACATTCTTCTGAAGCTGTAGTGACCAATAACAAATAAAGTTCACTTCTTTGGGTGATGTCAAAACAATGCCTGATAGTAACAAAGCCAGCTGCTTTGATTTATATTGCCTTCCTCCAGCAATACAAGCCAGCATTCTGCTTGCCCTTTTCACTGCAGTTGCACATTAAGCTGAATGCTTTAGAGATTTTCTACAACAACTCCCAGATCTCTTTCCTAATCAGTATTCGACACATCTTTCCTTTTAGCAGATGCGCTATTTTTTCCCTTTGTTCCAAGATTCATTGTTCTCCATTAACTGCAGTTGCCATTTATTAGTCCAGATGCAGAAATTATCCAACGACCCCTTACGAGTCAATGTGTGTTCACCCACCCACACGTCTGTGCGCCAGCACGCAATAGGCCCTTGGATCATCACATATTTAAATATATGCACTGAAACTATAGACTGTTTACGTGAGATTTATGATGTTTCTGAAATGTACATAGGATAATGAAATGGGATTTTGAACTGTTAAAAGTAAACCTACTTCAAAGCTAAAAATGCATTCTTCTGGGCTTTGAGAGTAATAAAACAATACATAGAAGCAGATCCTCAGCTGGTGAAAAAGCTTGTTAGAATTAATGCTGTGTTGATTTACACCAGGTAAGAGTGTGATCAATTAAATCTGTGCTGTGAACTATATAATTTTTAATGAAAATTTTAAATCTAATAATTCTTGGCCACACTACTTGTTTGGGGGAGAAAAAAATGAAGAATAGAAACACTAAGAGAAACCATTCTTTAAGTTCAAATTGGTAGGAAATGGAGTGTGTAATACTTAAATATTCAAACTATTGATAATATAAACAGGTGGCAACCATATAATATAAAGTACATTAACTTGGAATTCTGTAGACACTTGGAAGATAGGAAAATAGGATTTCACATCGTATTAGTTCACCAGTCCATGAAGTCTTATATCCTTCTTTCAACATTGGCTAGTAGATAATTCTTCAGTGGAAGGTAATCCCGCCCCTCATGATGCATTCAGAAATATGAAATGCTGTAAGACAGAATTGGCAGAAAAATAAAGGACAAGACAGTAGCGAGAAAATTGGAAAAAGCCAACCATACGAGGTCATAGCTTTAATAAAGAGGAAAGAATCATTGTCTTAAAAACAGGCTCACTTGGGCATAGGACAGCTATAAGTATGCAGTGCTTTCTACCCCGAGGTTACTAACTCAGCTCATCCCCCCATCAACAACACTGCCTATAATTTATGATCACAGTGGCCTTTGTGAATAAAGATGTTTCCACTTCATAAAATCAACAGAATTATTAGCACCCTCTCTTCCCCACCACCTATCAGGGGCAGCAGGGATAGAAACTCGGTGAACCTCCCTTTGCGACAGTCCCTCCAAAAGAGCACTGAAACGTAGTCAGGAGATGGCTGGGAAGCCAATACCAATCCGGCTGAAATACTGGCTTAGCTACCACATAAATAAAACTGGATTTATATTCAGTTAAATGTTGTGCCATGTTCTGACAGATAATACTTGCAGTTGCCAGGGGTTGTGAATAAATAAAAAAAAAAATGAATCTGCAGTCATTTTCACACCAGAAACTGCTGTTTAAACAAAACTAAAAAAAAATACTTTCTGTCCCTAACATTGACATGTTTGTAATATCTACACTTTTCTGTCCTGAGCAGGACAGAGGTTTCTCAGAGGACCCAGAGCCCCTTTGCAAGCATCTTTCCAGGCCACATCGGGTTGCTGCAAGAAGAGCAGCTCCTGCTTCGACAGCCTAAGTGCCCTCCTCAGAGGACCAACTGTGGGGGTCAGCAAGCTACAGAGAGGCAATATGGGGACCCAAACACCACAAGGAATTGGCAGAAGCCTCCACAAAACCCTTCAATCCCTTTCCATCAGAGCCAGAAGAAAATAAAGAGAAGGGAAAGGAAGGAGGCTGAGCTGGGGCTGCTGACGCTGACAGGAGGCCGCCTGCTTTATAATGAACATTGAACCAGGCCCTCAAAGAGGTTTATTCAGCATTTTTCTCCCTGACTGTTCTCTTGGAATTAATTATATCTCAACTCTTTTGCAATTGCTAGAAGGTAAGAGACATAGCACTGACAATTGTGCTAAGCTTAAAACACATAAGGGCGTGGGGCTGTAAGCATGTGTCTCTAGAGACAAACAAACGATGCTGGAGGGTAGCAGAGAGCATGGCAAGTGGTACTGATGGTGGGAGAAGGCCCTATATCACACATGAAAGGAGTCACCACTGCACTTTCTGCACTTTCAAAAGGTCTGCAGCAACCTGCTTGCTATATCTATTGCAGCCCAGGAAAGATTAAAGTATTTATCCATATTTTTTTCTGTTACAAAGACTCAAAGTTGCCTTTTACTGCCATGGGACCATATGTGAATAGAACACATTGCAGCACTGATCTCATTAATCTCCAGAGAGCTGCTATAAGGCACATGATCAGAAACATTCAGATAATGCCAATTATTCTCATGAGCCTGGGACCATATTAACCTGAAAAGAGAGGTTATGGTTGGGGATGTGTTAGATTATCCTGAGCAACTGAATATAAACAGCTTACTACACTCCTGTCTTCATCAGTATTTGATATGAGCTGGCATTGAGCAACAGCTTTGGTGGAACACAGCCCTACACATAGTTTTGGTTTTCTCTCCCCTTCCAGAGGGGATGGAACACATGCAAGTTAGGGCAAGCATCTCAATAATGAAGAGAAAATTTTATCTTTGTATGTAAATTAACATGAAACAATTTTCCAGCTAGATCTAGGGACAGATCCTTGTTAAACAGCATAGCCAGTTCTTTCTTTTGTTCCCAAATGATTATTTTACAACACACAAAAATAAAATGTCAATTTACAGTGCAGTGGCTACAGAACTGTAAAGCATTCTAAAAGCTAAAATCGGGCAGAAGCTAATGATGCAGCAGATTTACTAAGCCAGATCTAGGCATATGATACAAAAATATACTGTCCAATAGTTTGTTGTTGTTTTCTCTTAATATATTTTGGATACAACAGCACACACAGCAGTATCATTTAATATATTAAATGATCCATCTTGTCATGTTATGGCTTCATCTGATATGATCCATTGCTTTACAGCACACTACTATGAATATAGAAAAAAGAGAAAAAAAAAAAAAAGCTTGTAATAAATTACCACAGCATCTGTTTACTTTGCAGTATCTATTTACTTTCACATTTAGCCCATGCCAGCATGAGTCTGACTACAAAAAAAAACATGTCCCTTTTTGAATCTTTGTGAGCACTTTATCAGCATGGACCACAACATGTTGTGTTCTCTCTCCTAGACAAGAAACATTCCATATGCGACCAGTAGACCTGACATCTTGCTAATAGACATTAGCATTGGAAGAATCTTGGTCCATCTTTGAAGGTGACGAGTGTGTCAAATCCCACAGCTACCAGGAAGGGAACAAAATCACCGGGAGAGGCAGTCCTTGTTCCTTTCATGGAAAGATTCTTTCATGATATTTGCTCCACTCTTGAAGTATCTACCTGATAAAGAGATTAAGCCTAAATCCCACATGTGGTCCTTGTGCCATTCCTACAGCAGAGAGCAGCTGGATATCCCTAGAAGAGCATTGCTTCTTCACACAACCTAAAACTGTGTAGCAAAGGGATTGACCCTGGCATTCACAGCTGGGGATGTATAATTTAAAGGAAATCTGGAGATACTCTAAAAACTACAGATCCCACAGAAGTGTTATAATAGGGCAGACAACAGAAACCTCCTATATCAACAGGCTGTTCTCCAATTCAGGTGTGGATATAAACATAGTTCCAGACCAAGACTAAAATCTCTTCCATTTCTTATACCAGAATTCTTAAACAGTTTTTCCTCCTCCCATTGTAAATGACATCTTTTGATATGTTATCACATTTTCTCATACAAATTCCATTGAAACAGTAGGACAGCATAACAAAACACCAATCTATTCCTGCTACATTCAGCAACTAAAATTAAAGAGTTTTTTCTCCTACTTGATCATAATTGTAATATTTCAGATTCTTTCTACAAAGAGCAGAATTTAATGGCTGTTATGGATTTTTCACCCCCTTAGAGAATTTCTGCAAAATTCAATTATTTTTGGAGACTGCTTGAGTTTATATCTCACAGTGATGATGAATTACCTATTGTACTGGCTGACTTAAAAACAATACACAAAAATCAATTTTTTGACAAAAGGAAAGACACAGAGAATTCAGGACTGGCACACACTGTCTTTGTCCTGATTTTAAAATGAGCTAATTTCAATCTCTTTGCCATTTAAAACCACTTTCTGTAACAGCATCTGATTACATTTCAGCTGTTTAGGTTTCCTATAGAGATTGACTTTGCCAACAAGACGATTTGCCATCAAGAAATTGTAATTAACTTAATGAACTCTGTCTTTTAAACAGTTGGAGATTTTAGAGCTAAGAGTAATGATTATCACAAGTATCAAAGAATTTTGTTTTAAACATACATATTCAGTGCCAGATATAAGCAATTTGCATGCTAACATTTTCATGCTCAGATCTGACAGTGGTATTTAGGATTGTTGACTGTCTAAAGTAAGAATAATTTTATGCATCAAATAATAGCAGTAGTAACGACAATAAATAACACTGAAAATGGAATTTAAGTAATGTCGCTTATAACCATGTGTTTTACAGCTCAAATGTGCTAATAAAAGAAAAACATGGCACCAGACTAGAGCTAGTGCTCTTCTGTGAAGCCCTGAGACAGAGTTTGAAACCGACTTTTCATTCTATCCGTGAATCTAAGAACAGATTAGATCACATACTTTAGGCTTGAGTAGCATATAAATTGTCAGGAAAAAATATAGGTAGCCTGAAGCTACCAATAAAAATTGCAGTACTGCCAAATGCTCAGACTTTGTGAACCAGCTGATCTTTTTCCCCCTCTAGAAGGATTTTCATATTAATCTCATACTAAACAAATCAAAAAGTATTGCACTAGTAAAACCTGACTTGGTGTACTGCTGTGATTTTACACGGCAAAAACTCAACCTGTTCTCATCCCTAGACAACCAGATGTTATGTTTTTGTGTGTCAGAAGAACAAGTCTAGTCACTGAGCAGACAGAAAAAAAAAAAGGAACCAAAAAGGCATCTTTTTCAGGCCAAACTGTAATATGGCCAAGCTGCCGTGCCTTGTACCTTCTGGCCATGTGGTCAACACAAACACCAGAGCGCTTTGCACTCCCAACTTTGTGGGAACAGAAACACCAGCACACTTACCACTGTGGAGTTAGACTTCAGATGAGCCTGAAATGATTATGTGATGTAAAACAATAAGTTTCCAGAGAATGGGCTTGAATGGGAGTGACACCAAACAGCAACCAAGGAAATACTACTCTAAGACCAGCATGTAGCGTGCCTTCCCTCTGAGCAAGGCTGATAGTTGTCTATACTAGAGGTCCAGATATTTGTCTCGACTTTATTGAAGTCGAGAAGAACATGAAGAACATCGGCTCCGAATGTAATTTCCTGAACAGTGGAACCAGTGCTAAGGAATGGCATAAATATTTATCATCTACTTTCTTGAGAAAGTGGCCACTGTACCTTTTTGCCATTGGTGGGCGAGCTCAGCCCTATCAGCTGGATGCGTAATTCCTCCTGCCTCAGCAGCGCAGCACAGGACATCATCCAGATAGATGGATGCCATAGAGCTTAGGGATATGGTTTAGTGGAGGGCTGTTAGCGTTAGGTTGGAGGTTGGACTCGATGACCTTGAGGTCTCTTCCAACCTAGAAAATTCTGTGATTCTGTGATTCTGTGATCCCAGCAGTGCAGCTATACTGAGTCTCTCCAAGGTACATGTATTTGGACAGTCATTGCCTGCCTGGGGTTCACCTTTCCTCTGAGAAAAATAGGTATTGAGTGAGAAGGAATGATAAGTCTCAAAGTAAGGCATGCATAGCTTGCATTGAAATCACAGTGGCTGCTTGCTGATTTTAATGGGTTACCTCATCTCAGGCACGTTGGAAAGACAGTTCTCAAAAGGCAATCAACATTTCCTGAGAAAGATCAGTCTCCCTCCAATGGCTTCATGCTGAGCATCTCTCAGGACAGAGCTGCCTTGCACGGATTAGGCAAAGAGACTTGTCAAAAAAATGTGTTTATTTTCCACCCAAGCAAGGCAGCATTTATCCCATCTCAGGTTTTTGTTATTGCTAATATACAGATATTCACATTCTAAGAAACACGTTCCTGTTTTTAATGTCACTCCACAGACCTCATGTCATAACACATGCACAATTATAAGGTCACTGAAAAGCAAAAAAATTTACATCTTATGCATGGATGTAACTTCGTATGAACAAAGCCTTCCCCAGTGCCTCCCACATTGGTGAGTTTCTAGAGGGAAGCAGTAAGAAATTCCTCAACTCAAAGGTAAAACCAAAAGTTTTCTTACTGCCTAAACTACTGCAGAAAGCACACCATAAATTGTAGATTAAATCTGACTTCTCCTGGGTTTCCGTGGCACACAGAATTAAAACCTGTGTAAAACCCTATAACATCACGGAAAAAAAGAGATAGAAGCTACAAAACAGCAAATATTCTCAAAAAAAAGACACCTGTGCATAAAAGTACACCTCACATCTAAAATAACTGAAACCCAGAGACTTGCCCTGGACTTAAGCAACAAGTTTTTTTGTTTGTTTGTTTGTTTGTTTTTTGTTTTGTTTTGTTTTTGTGATCTTCTTCCAGAAAAAAAATAAAACACTGAATGAATTCATCATTTGTGAGACAAAGTAAAATATTCCCTGCCCTGTTTTAAAATGCACATACAAGCATCCACACACAGACATACAATTTGGGGGAATGAAGACAAATCCTGACACGGCAAAGTGCAACCAGCTGACGATATTTTCTGACATGTACCTCGAGGGCAGAAATCAGCCCCAGTGGCTGGGCAGGCTTCCCCTGCCATCATTCACCTCTGCTGATAAGCAGTCCTGCCAGCGGCACTACGGGGCTGCTCCTGGAGCTGCTCCTGCAGCTTATCTCAGCTGCCTTCATTTCTGTGAAATCCTGGCTGCAAATGTAACAGCTCACTTACTTTCTGGAAGGTTTTATTTTATTTATTTATTTATTTTAATCAGAATACCTATGACAGCCACTGTTCAGCAAATGTGCTTTTTTGCCTTTTCCTAATAAACAATTACTGAGAAAATGATCAGAACAAATGTAATTTATGTGGACAAGCAAATGCGTTGCGATGTAGCTACGTTATGAGACAGGCTCAGCACCTCCATGTACTGAAAGAGGAAAGATCAAGAGTTATTATGCTCAAGAGGATGAGGACAAGGTTGTCACCATTCAGCACCATTCCCCTACATTGCCAGGGGCAGGCACATTTCCATACGGCTGGTAACATTAATTAAGATTGCCTTTTAGGGAATTCCTGAAGGGATCCACACTATCCCCCAAGTTAAACACTGCATAAGCAGAAACATGCAAACAGTGCAGTTTTAAAATTTGTGAGGCAGAACACCATCCCACCTACATCAAAATAAATAAATAAGAGATGAAAGGAGAATAAACAAAGCCACCGAGAGAAGAAATATGAAAATCACATTCTTTTAGTAATATCTTTACTGTTGTTCCAGCATCTACCTACCTACCTGTTTCAGACAAATGATTGTTTTTGTTTTTGTTTTTTTTCTATCAAGGAAAACAAAGAGGAATTCTGAAAATAAAAGTAAAGCAGGCATCAGTGAGGGCTGCAACTGCCCTACAAACGATATCCACTCAGGACAGTCAATGGCCATATTTCAGCCCGCAGCCCTCTGCATTTCTTCCTTTTTTCCTTTTCTCAGAGGTTATGATACTTCCTCACTTTTTGGTTTCTCCCCATTCTCATTAAATGATACTAAACCTTATTTTTTGATAAAAATCTCAGCCTGAGTCTACTGCAAAGGGACTGCTCTCCTGACTTGGCCTCTTCTGCTTCCATAATAAAATGGGGAGAGAAAAAAAAAAAAAAAAAAAAAAAGCAAAAGCAGAACTGGTAAAATCAAATGCCTTATTAGGAGAGTTTCTCTAGTCTTCCAAAACCTTCACAAGTTTTATTAAAACAAGTTTTACAGACTGGTCCTGGGAAGCTGACACAGCTGGTGGGGTGGAGGAGTGGTGGCACAAGGGAACCCCAAGGCTTGCACTTGCAGCCCTTGCCAGAGGAAAGGAGGGAGGTGAGCATCGCTGTGCTCCAGCAACATCTCAGCAATGCATGGGCCCCTTGAGGGCTGTTAGAGGTTCATAAAAATCAGATTAGGTCAGCTACAGCTAGGGAAGCTTGATCTATTGGGCTGCTGTTGAGCAGTGTCAAAGCCACCAACACTCACCTTTGCCCTTTCTCCTGTGGTGACAGTGCTCAAATACAAATACTTGATCTCCTTCTAACCTGGTTTTGGAGACTTTCAGCTCCTGTAAATCTTCAGCACAGACACCTGCATAACCTCAGGGCTACTGCATGTGTGCTAGGAAAAAAAGCATGGTCTGACCTTAAACAGTGCTGTAGTCTCCTGGGCTTACTTCCAGTGCCTCTGTATGTGTTCCCAATTTTGGGCAAGCTTGAATTTTCCACTGGCTTTGAACACACAAATAAACCAGCTCACCAGCTTCAGAAGCACCCGTAGACTCATAAGCAGTTAGCTGCAGGTGTCATTTTACACAAATGTTTCTCACTGTGATCAACTGGAAATGCAATGTGTTCCTCATTGAAATCATGCTTAATTGCAGCTAATTCCGGTGCTATCAGAGGAAACGTTTGCACATTTCCTTATCGCGGACCCACTGGCAGATACTGACACTGGTTTCCCATTTATTTCATACTCAGTTCAAAGCTGCCTTCCTTGAAATTCTCCACAGACTGTTTCCAGTCATCTTCACAGATCTTGTGCCCATGCTAGTTTCCATTGAAGTCACTAGGCAAATTTCCATTGATTTTAATTGGACAGGCTGTTTAACCTTTTTTTCCTCTGGTAATGAAACATGCTAACAAACAATTCAAAACCACATAGCTTGGGTCTCTTATTTTATGGCAATACTGAACGTCAGCTCATGTCCATCCTATGTTTCACAGAGATTTACAAATAACCACACTTTTATGCATTTTTCTCTTGATATGTACACTGTTTGTGAAACTGAATTTTGTTCTGAGATTTGTTTGAATAGGACTTTTGAAAACAAACAAACAAAAAATACTCTGCATTATATATTATACCGAGATATAACGTATCATATCTTGATTAGTTTGTCTAGTAGTCCCTTCCCTGACCCCAGACATAATAATATAATTCTCACATAATTATGAAAGTGGTAGAACATACCACAAGTGTTCAGACTGTGAAAGTTTATTCTTATATTTTGTCTTAATGCTGTCCAAAGTACCAGACTATCTGAACCCCCAGACTTGCTTCCATGCAATGGAGAATTATAGGAGGGTGAAAAGAGGACATCTACATGGTCCTCATCCCTCTCAAGCTAATTGGAAATAAAAGAAGAGAACATGAAGATGGCTGGAGAAGTCCTGTCAGGTGGCAGTGGTTAAGGAGACTTGCCAAGTCCCACAATGAATTGTGCCTCAACGCCAGGCATCTCCCAGGGCTGGCACTCCCTTCCTGCCTTCCCTTCCCTCTTGGGAAGGAGGATTCCTTATCTTTGTCAAGTTCTATGAATATTTTGCTTGCAGTGTTAACAAAGGTCTGATTTCACTCAAGGGCTGTGACTGAGCCTATTCAGGGTGGTTATTATGACTGCAGTAGCATACGCCAAGAGTAAGATGCCTTCCATGGTAATGAAAAGAAAACCACAACAAAAGAAGTCCAGAAAGTTCAAGTCTACCTCAGATTCACTGGTTTCTGTGCTATTCTTTCATGCTATTCATTTACTCACAATGAACTGCTGCAGAATTTAAACACATTTGCTCTGTTTTTTCCTCTATACAAAACAAGGTTGATTCAATGAAGAAAAAAAAAAAAAAAAAAAAAAAAAAAGCCAGGCTGTCTCTTTGAGATTCAAGTATCTTGATACAGATACTACCCCACAGATAAGTGAAGTTCATTAATTACCTGGATTGCTCACAAAATTAAGTCCTATCAGCATCAAGTTCCAAAATCTTTGTCTCTGAAAGAGCAGTACTTAATAGGCAGTACTGCATATTTAATATTCCTCTCCATCCAACAGAATGTTTATTGCATAGGTCTGTCATGATATGACTGGGAAGCATTAGATTAAAAAGCTAACCATCTGTAAACTGAGCCATGTTTTTAATGGGGAAAAAAAAAAAAAAAAAAAAAAAAAAAGCTAGCAATTGTGTGGTGAAGTGCACCAAAATGTTAACTGCTTACAGTCACATGCTTCTGGGCTGGTGGATAGGGTGATGCAGATAGGGTCTAATAAAATATTTTTACTGATAGCAGAAGTGTCATTGATAGAACTGGAAATTAAATTCCAATGGTAAAATACCGAGAATAAGTGATGGTAACCAAACCTGAAAGAATGACATTTCTCTTTCTGGTTTAAGTCCAGGTGATGTGAATGAGCATGTTAAAACAAAGCTGAACAAACAAAAATTATCATCACATGCCTCATAAAATGTGGAGCTCATGGCTCATAGAGGCTTCCTTAATACATAAGGAAATCAGTACTGGTTTTAATCTAATATATCCCAAAATTAGGTTCTCAAAGTCACACAGAACAGTCCTGATGAGACCCCTCAGCTTTTGCTTCTTACTCTCCAATGCAAAATGTCCTCTCAAATGCCATAATGAGAACTTGCAGGAATGAGAGTCTGGGGAATTTTTGAAGTGTTAGAAACATGCAACCATTGTGGATTAGTATTCCACACAGACCCATCATTTGCAGTGTTTGCACTCATTTTAACATTCCTTTTAAATTAAAGGCACAATAGGTAAGCTGGCAGCATGCAGATGGCTTAAAGAGTTTAAAACATCCTTATTCATAGTTTTAATATAACAGAAGCTATTTAGAACCCAATTTTTGTGCTCTTTGAAAGGTAACAGGATTTGTTCTGAACACTAAATTCAGCAGGAAAACAGCAGGTAATTTGGATTAATGGGTTTGCATATTTTAAATACAAATAGTATGAGTTAATAATATCCCTTTAGATATTCAAACGTACCTTGAAATATAGACATCTAGCTGTGTAGGAAAGGCTACAATGGAACAAAACTGTAATCACTATGGAATAGGCATGGCAGAAATGTGCCACTTAGAAGAGTCCTGAAGCAGATCCAGGAGAGTGCTGCTGCACTCAAATGCATGCAGCTAGGGGCAGGTGAAAGATGCAGACACTATTCAGTAGGGCACTTTTTGGTAGAACTTGGGAAGTTGATGTGCATAAAGGTAATCAGACATATAACAAATTAATAAATTAATAATAATAATAAAAAAATCTAAAGCCTGTGGAGTCTGTCAGCAGCAAACACTGAAGGAAGGCTGAACTCATGCTATAAAGGTATCCCTTCCACTTGTAATTCTAAGTCCGGCCCCATCTTCAGAGGCTGATTGAAATTCTGAGAAAATAGTATGCATTTGATATATTCTGGTTTATAGTCTGATGGTTTCCAGAAGTGATGGTCCAGGTTTCCTTTCCCTCTCTGTCTGAAGAGGATCTAACATGTCAGAGGAAAACATACTGCCAAAGAGCAATGCGACATAAACTGTAAAGTCAGCCAGAGATGGAGGATACTCTTTGCTTAGAGTAATGCAGGGATTTGGGGGTTTCCTCTTATCTCAGTATTGTGTCATTTTACCAAAGGCAACTGCTGATGTTGCCACTTTGAAAGAAAAGATCATAAAGCCAACCTTGAGTAGACTTGTTGCCCACCACAGCCCATCCTGCATGTAGGGAAAGAGACCAGCTCAGGTGGATAATGTGTTGTCTTCTCCTTTGGGGGCAGTTCTAGGTATGGAGTATTAGCATCAAAGGCAAGGTGACACATTCATTTCTTTCTCTATCTTGGCACCTTAAAAAATTCCCATCCCTTCCAACAGTGTTTAAGTTGCTGACTGTAGGTGCCTATGAGCACATTCACGATGGAGCATCACAAGTTCTACTTACTAAATAGTGCAGTGCCACAATCTAGGGAGGAAAAAACAAACAAACAAACAACAATCCAAACATAAACTTACCCTATTATCTTGCTGTCAATTATCCTTGATGGGTAATTGCACCAGTGGCCAGGGGGAAATGCTGGCAGGTGTAATTGCTGGCTTCTTTTTCTGAGGTTATAACCTCAGACTTGCACACCCTGTCATCAGGTACACACACACACAAAACATTGAATAAATTATAAGCTTCTGACCTGCATAAATAAGGAAGCTTTTAATTTAAACTGGATAATTTTACATGCTAAAACCATTTTACTTCCACTGCTTCTCTAACCGTGCTGGGTGATGGGAGCAAAGATCTTTACAAACCATGTGGTCTCTTGTTAAAACATACAGGTGCTAGTACAGAATATCATAAGGAAAACCATTTATGTGGAAAAATGTTGCATGCTGAGTTGACAAGAATCTACTTGTGCATATTACAAAAAAGTACAGGGTAGTTTAAAACTGACAATCCATTACTATAAATCCATCTTTTGCTTAGGATGATAAACCAAGATTGAATTATAGATTTCACAGCAGCTATTCCCACATTCTGCATTTAAATCCACACCTTCTGCTTCCCCAAAGCTTTTTAATCCATTCATTTGAAATGAATGTTCATGATCAAAAATTGCCTCAGTTTATGAACATTTTCATTTTAGGAAATGCAACAACACAATCCCCCAAATTGTTCAGAAACCTTGTTAAAAGGAGCACTGTCATCAAAACCTAATTTTCAACATTTATTTATTTCTGGTCAGCTTGATTTGTAAACAAGTGCATGCCCCAAGTGTGCAGCTGCATTTCCTACTTAATTCAAATTTGCTGAGTGTGTTCAGATGTAGTCATACTTTGGGCCAGATTCTGATTTTAGATACTTGCATGCATGTATGACTGGACACGAAGCCCTCCTAATCCAGTTTGCCTCACAAATAAATGGTATGTGTTTGCTAACCACATTCTCCCACTAAATTATATTTGTCTTATATGAAGCGATTTAAAATTGAGATTTCCATTCACTGTACTGTGATCATCACTGTCTCTTGCAGTTCAACAGCTGTAAATATTGGCCAGTTTCTTCAAACTGATTTTACCCCAGAAAGGGATACCAGCACAAGCCCAAATCCTGATTGTTGCTGTTTTCTGCTCATTTCACTTTGATAATTCAGCTATTAATAAAAGCACTTCAACCAGTCAAAAGCTGGCTGGACTGAGCAGCCTGGGCCAAACCTCGTGTCACTCTTCCTAAATAGCTGGCCCAAACTTGCAAACAGATGTGTGTGTGGGAGAGAGAAAGACTTCCTAACTCTCAGCAATAAATCTGAAAAAAAGTTCAACATTCAAACTCCACCAAATGTTAATCAGTCTGCCACCTTTTGTTGTTCTTATGAATGACTGTAGTCAGGCTATTTAAAGCAAGTGATGCATTCAGTTGTTGATTGTAAGTGCCCATTGAGGGCACCTCAAATGAACCACAAACTCCCTTCAGTTCTCATTCCCCCTTCCCAGCAAAGGGCTGGACAGACTTTAAGAAAGTACAAGAAGTTCATCGACTAAGCCAACAGAGTCCTTCAGAAATTATTATTGGGGCAATCTTGGAGAAAAGAGGAAACACAACTGTTTTAGTAACTTTTATTTCTCATCCAAGCCTACCGTGGCTCTACACTTGTTCTCAGACCCCAACAGCAGTCACACATCCTGAAGCAAAGACTGCCCAGGCTCCGTCCCCGGGCAGCCACTGTTCCTGTGTGTCCCCTACCCAAGCCAGGGAAGAGGTGTTCTGTGTGAGGAGATGTGACTACGCTCTTACTGCAGCGGTCAGTATTTTTATTTTTATTTTACCCCCACAAAGCCAGAAGTGCTATTCCATACCTCAGACTTTTTCCTACCTGTTCAGTCTCTCTGCTCAGGCACAGCCAGAGGTTGTATGCCATCATCCCATAAGTGTTATTTTATATGCTAGAAAATCTATTTCAGCCCCCTACGTAAATATTGAAGTACTGGTCTTGTGGAGATTCATGAATGATTTCAATTTAAACAGCCAGTCCCAGTAATTTCAGAGGGCTTATTTGCAGAGTGTAAAAGCAAGTATGGTCACATGCATTGGCCATGCAGTGCAATAAATGGCTCAGTTCATATGTGCCAAATAAATGTAAGAAAGCACCTGTACTATCCGCTGGAAAGCCCATATGACCATCTGCAGGATTTGGTCAGAAATTAAAAGGAAAACCATCTTTGTGGAAAACGAACTTGTTCCTTTAACCTGAGCAATGTCAAATGGAAACAAAACAAGGTTGGTGTTGCCAGAAGATGTGACAGTCTTCCAGTCTTCTAAGCCTCTGTTTTTGAGTCTTCCTGCTTCGTATTCAGAAGAGGAGGATACAAAAAGGTGCCACCACTGGCACAAATGCCTTTTGTATGGCCCTGGCCACGAGCAGTGGCTCTGAGCTCAAAGCCCCAAGGGGGAACAAGAGCTTTCATTGACAGGATATCACTGTGAACCCTCTGGAGCCTCTCCCAGACAGAAGAGCACTGCACAGTCTGGGCTGAGCTAGGCAGAAAAGTTAGTACAAGTGATGCGGAGCTGAACAGTATATCAGCGTGACAATGCTATCTCAGCCCATGTCATTAGCTAAATATATAGAGAGAGTTTATGTATGCATACATGTAAGCCAGAACACTGAGGCCTTAGGGATACATAATAAGTATTTTTCCCAAGAACAAACATCCATACCTAAATCTGAATTTATACAGTCTAAATTTATACAGTCTAGAAGCATTAGTTATGTAAACAGAAAACATATCAAGCAACATTTCTGCCAGACTGCCATACTGGACACACAAAGTGGCTTAACAACACGAGTCTACTCAGCCTGTCCAATTATATCCTGCAACTGTTCCATCTCTATTTCATTTCAAACCCTGTCACCTGCAGCTTGTGGCAGAAAGGTTTTTTTCCATAAGTGAAGGTGACCAAACTCCATCTCCTTGAAAATGGTAGAAACAAACACTTTTTTTGGTCATTTTTCCTTCTTTTAATTGGAGCTGCTTTCACCATCTCTGTCTAATCACTCCATTCTCAACATACGCACCAATACCCTAAGCTCCTTATTTGCAGGCACCACAAAATACATGTTAATGAATCAACCCCAAGATGTAAGAGTTTTTGGCAGTAGTTTTCACAACAGCCAGCTTGTATTTGTTTTTAATCAAAGTGTAACAAAAAATAATAATTAAAAATATTAATGATCTTAAAGCTGTTTCAGTAGAAGTGTTATTAATTTCAATTGAGATAAAAATTCTGGAAAGAAAAAATAAATGTGATTTATCTCCATGTTCAGTGCACTTCCGAAATACTTTGAAATTTTAATTCAAGTAAAATATATGTTATCCAAAAAAGGATTTTCAAGTAAATGATATAAACGTTGACTTAAAATTTTCTTTTGTAAATAGCCCACACAGATTAGTTAAAGAAGGTTGCATTTGTATTACTAAAGCTGCTTTTTAATAGGTAGCCCAAACACAAGAAAAGTGGTTGCCAGTTTCCCTTCTTGCCATTCCCTTGTGAGTGAAAGATCTGATACAGCTGCCTGTAAACGTAGCTGCTGTAAGTACTAAGCAACCAGATTTGATTTCTAAGGAATTTTCTTCCACTGGCATTTAGGTACTACATCTTTGTAGAATGAGAGACACTTCTAGGCACCAGCACTACCTTTAACAGGAGCTTATAAGCTTCTCATTGAAGAGTCAGAACTACAAGAGCTAAAACCTGGCTCTTCATGCAGTCTGATTTAGCAGCCTCCGTACTTCACAAAATCAGAATTCTATTACCAAAGAAACCCTGCCAATGACATGATATTACACAGCATGAAATCACTCCGACATCTAATCTTCTAAGGGACTTACATGCCAGAAAGAATCAGGAAATCTATGCAGTCATCATTTCTCTTTTTTTTTTTTTTTTTTTTCCTCCAGTTTCCAAGCTTAAAGCAGATATGAGTCTGTCTTCTGAACCCTGCATGTATTTCAGCATTGTTCAACATAAAGAACCATTCTGTATTTGAAAAGAAATCATGTTAGGATTATAAATTAATATTAAAAACAATTCCAACACTCTCACTGTCTTTATAAAGAACCAGAGGTCTAAAAATGTACTTGTAAGAAGGTGGATTACAGCAGATACAGACTACAGTTCCTAGTATATTGTTTTTAGAAAAATGGAATAACAATAAGGCCTGGAGGTATTCTCCATTTTCTACATTCTTTTCATAGCATTTTCTTACCCTTTTCAGTAGCACAAGCCCATCACATCCAACTCTCATGAAGCTGCTGAGATTCAGCATTACCTGGAAGCATTTGTGACACCAAAACCAATCCACAGCCCCAGTTCTGCAGCTTACACCTGTGAATGCACAGTTACCATTTTTTCTATTAGAAATTGTGGAGAAGAAAAAAAGATAAAAAGGTCAGTCCCAGAAAAATAATACAATAGGTTATCTATGTGACTTTTAGTCAAGCTTAATCCTTCCTACTTGAAGGAATCTGGAAACCCAGATACCCCAGTCACAACTGCTGGAGTTAGGCAGAGACTCCCCGCTGGATGTGGGAGAGCTTAAGCATCCTCAGGGACAGGGAAACACTGTTCTCCACCATCACAGAAATAGATGAAAATGGGCTAAATCTGTATTTGCCAGATTTCAGAAGCTTTTTTTTTATTTTTTTTTCCTGAAAGAAGTGACCTGCCTAGCAGAAGAAATAGCCTGAAAGAGTTCCAGCTCTGTACTTCACCTCCTTGTCCTCTTCACCCTTTGTGGGAGCTCACCCAAGTTAGAAGCTACTCAGCAACACTTGGTGAGATGTTTGGCAGCTGTTCACACACACAAGAAGTGTTTTGAAAAACCTGAAAAAGAAATGCTGTCAGTTCCCAGGTACATTTTCCAGAGCAAGGCAGTCACTGTGCCAAGATTTTAATGAAGGAAAGTGAAGATCTCCAAGAGAAACAAAATCAGCTGAAGGAAATCTAAGGCAAGTGGTTAAACTCAGTCATTTTGTCCTAGACTCATCAAGGTTTGTTTGTTTGGTTGGTTAGTTTGGTTTTATTTGTGTGTTGTTGTTGTTTGTTTTTGTTTTTAAACTCTGAACCAAGGACTCAAAACATAAAATAAAACAAGTAATCTGTGAGGATTCCCAGGGAAGAAAGCTGATATTCACAGAAATTAAGCTGGAAATATTTTTAAAAATTGATTTTAATATATTATTTGTATTAGTGTACTCTATACCAAATAGCATAAGACACACACGAGAAAAAAAAAAAAAAAAAAAGATGACTAGATGCGCGCGTTAAGGTCATGTTACTGTTGGGTCATGCTTTTATGCTACATAAGCCCAGTGTCATTGCCCGACTCAGCTCTGGAGAGAACACATGTCCCAGTAATGCCAGTACACACCAGCCTGCAGACAAATGCTTGCAAAAAGTAATAGATATATAATGCATGCCAAACTGGAGCCTTGAATCTCTAAGTAAATACCACATCATTTTGATCTGTTAATAAATAAGCCCTGTCCTGCTTAGTCCTGAGCATGTCATTAGGGAGACAGAAGAGCACCACGTGGGGGAAGGCAGGGGCGTCTAGTGGGTCAGGGGCACGTCAAGTATCCCATACTGTAGCAGCTGTCCCTCTGCACAGACACACACTATTTAAGATATCAGTGTGGATAATTCATACTTCAGAACTTCTATGGTACCTTTTTATATGAACAAACTCAAAGAAATAAACAATATTTAATTAATTTAATGTATAAGATGAGGAGTTACACTGGCAGATTGCAGCTGTAGCCTTTAATCTTCATTATGGATTCAAACACGAGCATCTAAAGTAAGATTCAAGTGGAATGAAATTCTTTTTGTTTAATGGATAACAATCAAGTAACACGTAATCCCTTATAGCAACGGTTCTGCAACTACTCTGTCCATTTTATGTGCATAATATATCTTAATGGGCTTTACAGCAATTTAGGCCACAAGACGAAGCATCTGGCAAAGACTAATTTATGAGAATGTCACTCATGAGTAACGTATACCATCCACAGAGATGAAATATTTGATGGTACAGGCACTCAATCTTATTGGTATCCAGAAGTCCTGTAAATACTCTTCAAAAGATGAGAATTTCTAGAAGAACAAGATAGCCTCCCAAATGCTGTTACACTTTATAGCATTACTTATCTTTCAGTTGTTATCCTTTCAAAAACACTTATTTTTCACTCATTAATAAGATTATCTCACATTAATAAAGCTATTGTCTGCTTCTTTCCTAGATGTTCTTGCATGAAATCAGCTCCCTACAGCTTGTAGGAATAAAGCAGTCAGCATGTAAACAGCGTTATTAGGATTTTGAATTAAAAGCGATTTCAAAGATAAATGTAATATTTTGTTAATATAAACACAGCCCACATATTCCAGTCATTTCATAGACCAGTGAGGAAAATCATAATTTCAGTGTATGTGTGCAAGAATGACAAGCTGTGGTAATCACAAGTGTATGGAAAAATATGATTTGTTTTCAGTTTTCATTCTAAGTACATGCAAAGTAAAGATACTAGTCTGGGATGCATTTGTTTTGGAAAGTCATGACTACACTTCAGTAAAAACAAAGTTACTTCCCATTGTTGTAAACACATATACAAGCACATGCGCTATTTGTGTATTACTCACACTGATCTACAAAGTTCTGGCAGAAAAAAATTAACACATTCTTTAAAGGATATTAAATTTCCCAACCAGATCCAGATGTTGAACAGTCTTACAACAAAAATAGTCAAAAAGCATGAATGCTGTATGAAAGGACAACCTGAGGTTTTTCAGCTCATAGTTCAAAAACACCCTGAGAAAGTATCACCCACAGCTTCAATAACCATTTTATCTACACACTTCATAGCTGCTCAGCTAGAGTTGTGTCTGAAATTCACATGTGTACCAGCACATCCCTCTCTTCTATACCTTCTTCAACAGACTTAGAAGGGTGATGGGTGGATAAAATTACAAACTCTTTCCTGTTTTCTGGTCTGAACAGCTAAGAAATTAGATAGAAATTACAAGGTTTGCCATCCCCTCAGTGGGGAGCAGGTACTAGTATTTCACTCCTTTTGACCCTTTTGGATCTAATCTGTGGCATCACACTTGATGCACTTCTTCTGGGTCAGATTCTACCATTTTATCTTGCTTGCAGTATAATCTTGCTAGCAGGATTTTCATGGTTAATTTAGGTTTGAGGGTTGTTTTTATTTATATTTAATGAATGTGTGACCAAGCCATCTCCCTCTTCATCTGCTCCGTAGATTTATTTTGTATTGGGCTACATCTGTTTCAGTACTTTAACTGTTCCAATCTGAGGACTATTGACATTTTCATTATGTGTGAGTTGACAGTACATGGCTATATTAAGGGATTTCCAACTATACAGGGATGGGGGGTGGAATCACTCTTTGCAGATATTTTTAGTAGATTATGCTCTTCAGTATAGCAAAATGACAAGGCAAAAAAAAAAAAAAAAAAGTAACATTTTAGTCAGTGTAAGAGGCTACAAAAAAATCACAGCATCCTTGTGAAATAAGCACTGGCTGGAGAACAAGGTACGTGTTATTAATATATATCAGTATCTATATTCCAGAAGGAGATAGCCAAAGACTATAATTAGCTCTGAAGCTAAAGTACGAGCAGCATAATAATAACTGTTAGACTAAAAAGGAATGTAATGAATAAAAGCTCAATTCACAAAGGAATACAATGTTAATATTGAAATTTGGACATGTTAAAATGGTGAGTTGTAAAAGAGGAGCATTTAATGATACTGTCTTCGCAATTTATTTAGGGTAGATATGAAAAAACAGTTATAATTTACAAGAACAGGTAGCATTTTATACATGTTTTACAATATAGTCTATCAAATCAATCATTGCCTTCAATTCTGCTTCCAGTGTACAGATATACATGCACTGTGCTGCACAAATACACACATATTTAAATTAGGTTTGCCAATTTCCTATAGTATTAAAAAAAAAAAAAAAAAAGAGAAAAAATGTTGGAACAGATAGACAACAAAATTCACATATCTCTGCTTGTTTTCCATATCTGACCTTGAAAGACTGCTTACACATGATGGTCAGTAGGTACCTCCCTCATTCTTATTGATAAATTATTTACACATTCCTATTCAAAACTAAGGCTTGAAAAAATGGGCAGAGGGAAGGAAGCCAACCATTATTTTGAATAAAAAAGAATTAAATCAAAAACTGTGAGCTAACAAACTGCAGTCACATTCTTCTCCTAGTGTTCTATTACCTCTCCTTTGATTTTACCAGTCACTTACTATTCAACACATTAAAAAAAAATTTGTCACTACATATAAAAGCTTCCACACTCTTGACCTGGCCTACATATTTATTCTTCTTCCTCCAGAGTCTGTACTGAACTGAACTTTTTTTTTTTTTTTTTTTTTTAAAAAAAAGTTTCTTTGTCTGTATCTGCATTAGTATTTTGACAACTTTCTTTACACTATCATCCTGTCACCTGCAGCTGAAGTAATCTATTTTTCTCTACCAAATATTCTGACTGACCACACACAAAAAAAAACAGTTTATTTAATAAATCATTGTTCCACACCAGTGTTGACAAAGTTTTTTTTTATTTACATGGCAACTTGCTAGGAACTTTATGGATAAGTTTCCTCCCTCCACCTTATAGACATTAAAAAAATTACTTAAGTGTAATTCATGCAGGAAGGTTCTAACAATTTGGGTTAAATTCAGTTGAACACAAGTATAAGTTCCTGCCTATTTATCAAAATAATACATTCTTAAATCTGAACTAAGACTTTTTACATGGTTGTCAAGAACAATTTAACTACTTTGGCCGTATGAAAGCAGATTAGTGAAACCTGTACATATGGAGTCATATGGAATGGGCAGAACTACAGAACACAAGACGTATCACCTGTTTTTCTACATGACACTGCCAGCACTTAATACCTTAGGATGCAAGACAGCAACACATCAAGTCTACTATTTATATCCAAAAAGATCCCAGAAGCTTCAGATTGTCTCCAAAATTCTGGGGACCATCTCATTTGAGACCAAATATTATATGTATAAAACCAGCAAAAAAGTGGATTAAAATATGCAGCATATTTTGAAAGTCTGTCAAGGATTCATGGTACAGCAGCATGAAAGATTGGCAAGGAGGACTAGAAGTTAAAATAGCTGTAGACAAAGCAATTAGCATCTTTATCATGTGGATATTGATCCAGCTGATCTCTGTTAACAAACCTTCCAAAAACGAGATAGGAAGGCACTTGCTTATAATGCTAGACGAAACAGGCAACAGCAAAATAATCAATTAAATGGAGTCTTGTGATGCCCACTTTGAGCATTAAGAAGGAGTGGAGAGATCAAATGGAGAAAAAAATGATAATTTACAGTTGGGAAAACTCTCTAAGATGTTTATTTGAAGTCAAAAGTGATAACGTAATCCCATGAAGCAGGAACAATCAGCATCCTGGAGGGATGAGAATGATCCTCTTCAACTTGAGAAGAGCCTTTCCCCACCTCACTCCAGGAGCCGGGCTGTATCAGCCCTCACTTGCAGTGGTTGTTGTAACAGCAGGAGCTCTGTCCAATGCCGACGTGAACAGACAGAGCCAAATACTGCATATAATGAGATCCTATTATCTGGAGAAGCAAGGGCTGATTGCCAAAATTAGTGTGTCATCACCCCCCCCACCCCCCTTTCTAAGGCTCCTAACAATATTTGTCTCTCTTTCACCCCATCTCCTCGCAATATACATTACTATCATCATACCTTGTCAGAGCCTAGATCCTATTTGCTAGACATGGTGCAAATATTCTCATTTCTGTAGTCCACAGAACAGTCAAGCCACACTCAGAGAAGTTTAAAAGGAAACAAATGTATTAAAGAGAAAGAAAGCTGCTGGCCTACCCTACGTAAGGATTATTAGAGCCAGGAAGAAAACTCACATCTCTATCCCACAGGGTCCAACCACCAGGTCCTGCTGCCTACACGTTCTGCATCTCTTCATCTCCCATCCACACAGATTCAGAAGAGCAAAGTTTCACTCATTTGGGGCCATTTTTCACAGTTAAAGAGACTTTTGCCATGAAATCATGCTCAAAATAATGCTGTTGGAATTACAAATATGAAATACTTGGAACACCTCTAAGTGAACATAACATAAACCTTTGAAGGAGAAAGATAATTCTGTCCTTTGCTGTTCTTCCCTTTCATGCTTGGTTCCCAAAACGTCTTTTTAAAGATATATTTTTATATAACTTTATTTTTACATATAGATATACACAAATATATATATATATATACACACACACTATATATATATAGAGAGAAGCAAACTTAGCTGAAACTTGCAATAGTCATTTCCCAATAGGAAGTAATTCACTAGAAAAGAACAATAAACCTACGAACAATAAAACTACCTACCAGCAACACACTGGGGCTTTTTGATGGGTCAATAGTCTTTAAAAATTCCAGACCAGCATTCAGGGATTTTGATACTTGAAATAAGCTGCATGAGAACAATCAATCATTCATCACAGATATACTGAAAAAAAAAATAAAAATAAAAAAAATAATCAATTGTTTCTAACTTACAAAGTAAATCTGACATGCTCAGCATCACACACCATATCATTTTCAAATAAATGGGCTGGAAAAAAAAAAAAAAAAAAAAAAAAAAAAAAAAAAAAAAAAGGATGTTTTGAGGACTTAAAATACCCTATCTGAATATATGATGCTGCATATTTTTTCTCTACAAAATAATTAAGAATAAAAAGTATACAAAGCCTGGTTTGAATCTCTGCTGCAAATTCTGAAGCAATGTAAAACTAAGATGATTCTATTTATTTAAATATGGGGTCACCAACTTAAAACAGATTGAAAATCAAGTCCAAGGAATAAAATGCAAAAGGAATGAATGTTCCGGTGATTTTTTTTTCGCCACTGGTAAACTTAGTTCATTGCAATCGGAATGCCTTGGGCAAAAGCAGCATGCCCCCGACACTTGTGCTGGCAGGATTTCAGCCACCTTCCCAGACGGCTGCTTAGCAAACGAAACATCTGCTGTCCTGAAGCAAGGCTGGAAGCCTGAGCTTACACAACTTCACAGGAGCACACCTAACTTGGTGCCATGGGCCCTCCACTCTCTTGTTCAATAGACGGCAGCGCATTGAACCTAAAATACTGGCTTTAGATTCTGCACAGGAGAGGTCTGATCTTTTGGCTCTTACTGTGAAATGGAGCTTTGTAAGTTAGTATATTTTGTACCGGACGAGGAATTGGAGATGGTGAAGTATGATGGTGATGTTTTTTGAGACATAAAAAATGATGCTACTGATGTTCAGAAGAGCTGCCCTCCTACAAAAACAGGTGCAGAAAAAAAATACTGAATTTACCGGGGGACAGGAGTACTTGCAAGATACAATATTCATGAAGTTTTACCTGTTCAGCCTTAAAAAGAAAAAACAGGGTAGATGCCATTGTCTGCAAATACATCACATGAATAACAAGGAAGGGAAAAGGATTTGTAAGCTAAAAGGAGGAAAAAAAAAAAAAAAAAAAAAAAAGTATAAATTAGCCAGGAATAAATTTAGTCTGAAATTAGATGAAGGTCTCTAGCCAATACAGGAGAAAGGTTACAGAGCAGAGTCCCAGGAGGAGAAAAATTCTAATTAGTTTTAAAACAGTGCTTGATCACTTCATGGAAGGTATTGCATGGCATGGATATCTCCTACAGCAGAGAACTGAACTTGTGACCCAACAGATCCTTTTCACTCCTAGGAGTTTCCTCACATTAATGCACATGAAAAATCAAAACCTTCCTCTTTTTCATATTTCTTACACTTTAGGTCTATTTTAATGCTAATTTTTTTGTGTGTTTCCAGAGGTTAAATTCGTATTTTTAACATTTTATATGTTGTTTTAATGTTGAATTATTTAAAAGAACCAAACCAAACAAAATCTAACACCGTGCTGCAGCCATTGATTCCATGCGTACTGTTATGGCCCCTTTATCTGAATGTTATTTAATGAGTGTCCCTGAAGGGATTAGCATGTCAATGTGTGTATATTGATTTCCTAATCCAGTCCATCAAAGCTGTTATGATCTGGCGACAGCACAAGAAACAGGAGTTCAAGGTTCTTCACACAGCTCCGACAGTATGTTCTCAAGCCTCTTGATGTGAGAATTAGCTCAGTCCTGAAGTCCAATTAATCTGATGAGACTGTCAACAAAGATGTCATTTCTAGTCACATTTTTGGGGATGTGGACACCTGTCTAAGATACAGAATGAGATCACCAGCTCATTAACATTTTCTAACAGATGGTAAAAAGCTGCATTTTATATCATTTTGGACCATTCCAGATTTTATAGGCAGGCCTCTATGCTACCCATTCTGAAGGGCTGCACACCAAAGTCAGTTTTAGGAATAAAAATATCAGGTAGACCTCTATTTAGATACTAGCCTCCAGATATTACAGTGGAAATAGGAAACATTTCAAATCCCTTCTTAGCTCTTGAAAGAAAATGAGACAGGAAGAAGGAGAGAAATATATATTACATCAGAACAACTGGGGGAGGGGAGTTGGTCAGACAAAGCCTTTTTCTGATGAATTTGAAATATCATCCAATATTTTCCCCCCCAAAAAATATTCCAGCATGGAACTCTTCACTCCTGACACCTTTACTGGGTGGTGCCATGATCCCATTCTTTCCTGAGACCTCTGACCAGGACCTACACCTCGTCCCACAACAGGCAACTTGTACAGCACACAGCCCCCCAGCTATTCCTACAAGCAAAATTCTCTGAGTAGCAGAAGACTCAGCAATAGGCTGTGGGCTATGAAACAGACTGGGAACTGCTTTGGCACTTCTCATACAGACAAGACGCAAGCTGCTTTTCCTCAGTAGAGATGCTAAGGTCTCAATCTTGTTGCTACAGTGTTCAGCAGGAAAACTGTTCAACATAACTGGAGAAAAACTAGATTCTAACAAGTTCCCAGCTGAGCAACGATAGACCATGTACATGTACGTCTGGGTTAGTATTATTGCAATAATATACAATAGGGTAGTTTTGTCATCTAGCATCTCATGAAATTGCTGTGAAATGAACAGAACTGTTTTAACTGCTTGATAAGGAGCCCCCTTTTTCTCTCAACCTCTATACGTTCAAATAAACTATTCTTATACCATCCTCATAATGCTTTTGCTGCTCAGATGTGTCACAGCACAAATTGGCACGCTTCCTATTTTTGATATCATCTAATTCCCTGGGTCATTAGTTATATAATCATAATCATTTTTCTGCTGGGCAGATTGGTGTTATCTATCTCATCTCCTTTTCTCATCTCACCTCTTTAGTAGTGTTGGAGCAGAGATGGGAACATCCAAGTCCCTCAGGGCACCATCTGGTACTACCCTGTACAGAGAGGGCTAAATGAATGACATACTGCATGGTACTTCCTACTCATTATTTACTGATTCCTTATGTCGTTGGGGTTTTTAATTCATTCCATTACATATTCTTTAGTTATTTTGTTCTTCTCTTTATCCCATTTCCTTTATCCCCATATCTAAAGGCTCCACAGAGTGGGAAAAAATGAACCATGAGTAAGAATGTGATGTGCTGGAGGGTTTAGTGGATCAAGAGTAATATTGTGAACACAAGAACAAAGGAGATCATACAGGATCAACATTTAAACTACATGCAGGAAGCAACATATAAAATACTCAAAGTCATCACAAAATAACAGGAAAAGAACATAAACGTATGTACATAAATATAGCATGAGGCAGCTGCCCATGAATAAATGGTTATATTACACAGCCTATTAACATTAAGAGATGAATCTTTTATATGTAAATAACACCAAGTCTAAAAGCTATTGTGTCCTTTCCAAAAGGAATTAAAATCCAGTCTGTACTGATGCAGAAACAATTACCAAATGCCTCTGGAGTTTCCATTAGTGCTTGTGCACCAGCCTTTGTCTACCTGCACTGCTCTGAGACAGCGCTGCCTGTAGATAAAAGCAGCCCAACATTTGTGTTTGTTACTGCTTTATGTTCAGCTCAGTAAAACAGATTGTTATTTTTTATTGTACTATGTAGCACCATAAATGTAGATGGTCTCTTAAAGAGAAATATCCCTCTTGCTAAGTAATTGTCAATTAAATTTGGTATTAATTATTCCTAATAGCCCAATCTCACGCACTGCTTCCAGGGCTGGGCTGCCCCAGGCTGCACCCATGGCCCCAGGGGTGGCAGAACCAGGGCTGCCCAGGAAGGGCTGGATGCACAAACCTCATGCCCGATATTTTGGGGGCTTTAAACCAATTCTCAACAGCACGCCTGGAGGGCGAGCGCCGCATCTGGCAGAGCCTGCAAATCCCCTTTGAGAGGGAAGACAAATGAAGCCTCAGGTGTTTTCCCCTCTGATGTGGAATCTAGTAAAGCTTGGGGGTTATTTCTAATGGATTAGTTTAGTCTGGCCTCCAGGATGGATGTGCTGGCATTCCTCTGCAGCCTCTTCCATGCCTTGCTGACAATTTCTATGCACAAGTTGGTTTTGCAGCTCTGCCTTAGCAGTTCAGTGCTCACAAATAGCCGGGGCCTCATTAGGCAAGAGGCAGTGATGGTTGGAAACAGAGGACAAAGGCAGTGCCCACCCTGTTCCTGACCCATCCTGCCTGCAGGGAGGTGTGACCAGCCACTGTACTGTGTTCGTACTGGCACAGGGCAGCTGTTCTTCTTGAAATGGATGTCTACATTTGTCAAAATTTGCTTTTCCCTGTTACAATTTGCACTTGTCATAGTATGGAGATGCATCGTGCACAAACAGGGGGTCAAAGATACTCGCAATCAATCTGTCACCTTCCCTGTGCAATGAAAGAAAATGTTAAATGATGCCACAGATCCATGAAATTCAAGGGAATAATGTCAGCTCCCTAAAACAGGAGTTGTATTTTCCACAAAACAGCCTCATATCAGAGATACGGCAAAATAGAACGTAGGATAAAATTCATAACAAACACATTAAAACAGATCCTTAGTTAGGAGACTGTAACAGACATTCTTGAGATGCCTCACAGCTATTCATTCTTCTTTATATCCATTTGAATGTTTCCCCCTTGGCCTTTTGTTTTCATTTTAGCTTTCTAAGCCTCTGTGCCATTCCAGAAGCTTTTTTTTTTCCCCCTCTCAGCTGTCCTTTCCCGTGCAGCCCTGCTCACTCTGCCTCTGCAAGACCCTTTCTCCTGTGTTGATTACTCGCTTCTTGGCATGTGTGCTGTTTCTAAATTCTGTTTTGCTTCTTAAACCTCTTTTTCTTCCCTGGACTGATTCCCCTCTTTTCATTAAGCTAGACTTTTTTTTTTATTATTATTATTATTCCACCCCTAAAAAGAGCATTTTATTCTGGCCAAACTGAGGGGCTTTCCATGTTCTCATTTACAAATGTCACTGCAGCATGGCTGAAATTCTGCTCCAGCCCTGAATGCTGCACTGGCACAGAACAAAAGCCTTGCAGTGCCTCATACACCACTGTGTTGTTTCCCCTCGTTCCTCCTCCCGGCTTGCTTAATAGTAACAGCTTGCAATGACATTTTAGCAAAAGCCATGTTCCTTGCAGCTCCTCCCCCTGCTTACAGCAGAAATTAATAGTAATAGTCCATTTAAGAGAAGCCATGAAAGACTGGCCCTAAGCAAGAGAAAAAGGAAACAGGCAGCCCCACATTCCTCCCTTGGCCTTCTTTATTTTAGTCCATCCCACTATCTGAGATTTTTTTCCCCCCCCCTCATCAAGTATTCAGCTGTAATTTCTAACCCTTCTAGTCAGCACATTAGCTTCAGCAGAGTTCAGGGTGCACGCGAAGGTGTCTCTGTATAGACCTGAAGGGATCAGAGATAATGTTTGCTTTCCCAGAACTAAAGCGCTAAGTGCACTTCTAGCAGAAGCGGTGTAAGATCATATTCAGCAAAAGGTTATCCAAAGCAACCGGCAATTTAATGTGGAAAAAAAAAAAAAAAAAAAAAAAAAAAAAGCTATGCACCAGCTCTCGAGGCTTTTGTTTTGTTTTTTCTTTCCTAGCAGTCACCTTACCCTGCTGACATTGTCCCATATGTGCCCCCAGACCTCACCCAGAGCTCCTGGGTGCAGTTGAAAGGAGGCAGAATAAATTCTAAGGGTTATTGCTGGTGTTGCCTGTTTTACCTATTTGCGTACATAAGCATATTCTTAGAAGACAAAATTAAGTTAGATATAAATTAATGGGCATTGTGAAGGCTCACTAACAAAGCTGTGTTTTCTTTCTTTAGGTCGCCTGTGGAAACCAGCTCACCAGAAGATACCCCATCAGCAGGGGAATAAAATCGAGGGAGGGGGGAAAAAGCCTGCAGGGAGCGAGAGGACAGCACAGCACCACCGCTGTGCCCTGGTTCATCTAAGTCCACTGCACACGGACAAAAGAGCACACAGGCTGCTGCCGGCCACTGGCACCGGCTGTATAGAGATATCAGGAGGCATCAGGAAGTCCTTGACTAATGGGCGAGAACTTCCTAGGCCTGATCCAACAGTGAGCTTAGCCAGTGGAAAGCCTCCTACCGACTGCTGGCATCTAGGTTAGCCCTACAGAAAACAAACAAGATACTCCCCTCCCCGCAACAAATCACCAAGGGAATTACATAACCTTTGGTAGCTTCAAAGTGCTGTTTTCTGAAGGAAGAGTCTCGCTTGGCTCCAGCAATTACTCTGACCTCCCCTTCCAATGAAGGAAGAGGGGTGAGAGAAGAGCTGAACACCCAGCTCACGGCCAGCAGGCTGAAGGTCAAGCAGGTAGGTTAGCAAAACACAGGGGATGTTAAAGCTAGGCAGCTATATAAAGAGGCAGCATCCCCGTATAACAAAGGAGGCATCCTCAGCATATCCCCAGCTTCTCAGTGCCTGAGCTGCCAGCACAGCCACCAGCCATAATTAATCTCATTTACTGCTTTACACAAAGCAAAACAAAAACACAAACCATGCAACAAAACAGGTTTGTGTGGATTGGACTGTTGGTGTAAATTTCTGTCATTTCTCAAACAGCCAAAAAAAAAAACAGGGAGTAAAAGCTGAAACTTCTGTCCCCCAAAAGCCCAATTTGCAGAGATATAACTGGCAACAACACATTGCTCATACAGGAACGGTAAGGCTGTGCTTACAATAACTTCTGTTATCCATTTAGCATTTTGATTGCTTTAGTTTACGGAATAGCACAATAATAAACAGTGCTTTAAATGACCATAATTAAATGCCATATGTATGAAAGAGCTGAAGTGATTTATCACCCAAAAGCCACTAAGTGCTTGATCACTTCATCAGATCATTAATCTCTTTTCCAGAAACGTGCTTGCCGCATATATAGTCAATTGTAAACATTTTGAATGACTGGACCTCAGTATATAGTCAAGCAATTAGATCAATACTGGGTTAATTCGGTTAATACATTCCATCAGATATTTAGTGAGGTGTTAAGATAACAATTTTATTTTTTATTAAGGTAAATGAGTAAATCTTTTTGTGAACATATAGATCAGTGACTGACCAACATGAAACAGAGAACACTTTATACTGACAGCTGCCACGTTGTCCTCAGCTTCTACTACTAAAAATTTTACAGACAAACACAGCCTGTTTTTAATTTCTTCTCTGTTGTAACAAGGTACTTCCTGAACACATTGGGTTGGATTGCTACTTCCTTGCTACTTCACAGCATCTCTCTTGCCTTTCTTTTGACAGGAGTTTGTGTTGTGGTGCCTACAGACGTCTCTTCTACATTCAAAGAATTTTTGGTACAAATACAGTACTAAAAATAAACATGTACACTATGGAGAATGTCAAAACAATCCTAAATGTTAAGCACAAGGAAACATCCCCAACAAACAGCAGCCTGTAATCTAAATTAAGAAGCAAAATAAATATGAGTTTTTCATTTCAACAACTTTTGTAAAAGCTGCCTTCTCGTATATTCTCTTGGATCATTTGAGCTTCTTTTCAGCTCCCCTAGCTTCTCTTTCTCAGACAGAACAAGTATTACAGAAAGCTGGGCACACCACAGACTTAAGCCTTTCTATTCTATTGTATGCTTTTAAATTCCACATGTCTGATAGCCGTATAACAACCTGGATAGTGAGAAAACAGTAGAAGTTTGGGGTACCTCATTTATTAAAGAAAACAATCAATAGAGGAATCAAACCAAGGGGCTGAGGACCTTCCATGAAACCAGCTAATTATCTTGTCAATGTTATGTCTTGTACAAGAAGTAGTCCCTCAGCCCAACGTCCTTAATTTACCAACTTTGGCCATGTAACAAGGTTATCCTTATTAACGCCTCTCCAAAAATCCAGTCTGATACATTTTCTCACTTTTTCACTTGGCATTGCAAATACCTTCTTCAACTCAATGCATTGGCCAGAGTCAGCCTCCAGTTTCCCCTCCCAATTTAGCTTTAGCACATCTAGTCTACTCCCAAGCTGTTCCCTCGCCAGCCAGCTTGCCAGGATCTCTTCAAGATGTCCCTCTTCCTGACTGGCAATGATTCACTTTTTTCATGACTTCTGAGCAGCCTCACAGTAAATGGGAGCAGTTCTCTGAACACCTGCCTGGCCAGGGACCCGTTCTTTTTTTATTCATCCTCAGCATATTTGCGGCAGAAAAATACAGCCAAGATGAAATAAAGACCAGATTGAGAAGTTTTGCAGGCAGACCAGAATGACTTTGTTCACCTTCCTAATACTGTTAGTTAGAAAACAGAGGTAGTTCATTACATCTCTGAAGGCTGTCTTCTGATGCCACTCTCTTCTACTTACAACAAAGAAACTGCCCCAGTACAAGCAAAACAATCATCCCAACCTCATTTGAGTGCTTTGTAGCCTATTTAGCAAGTAGAACCACAATGAGCATTTTAAGCAAACAGGAAAATATTAGTAATAAAAAAAAGGAATGTCATAGCAATATATGGTTATGTAGTTTGCACACAAGTTCTAGTTATATGATATTTATATAATTCTGAAATGCTTAGTTTCATGAAAGCCATTGCTGGTCTTCAATGCCTCCTGAATCCTGCCTTTTGACTCTTGGCAAAGAAGATAAATTAATTACCTGCTTAGTATTCTGGGTTTGCTTTAGTAAAATGAGCAGCCAGCTTTGCAGTGGGCCAAAATTCAAACAGAAACTCAATTCATGCAAAAGAGATCAGCCTTACTTTTCAGCCTTAAAACTTGGATACGCAACATACTGTCTCAACAGCATCTATCAGGGGGATAGCTGAACAATGCAAAGCAAACATCCTCGGCAGCAGCAAAGGAGAGCATGTTTGCCATGATTCACTGCACCATGAAGTGCATTGAAACCTGTCTTACAACATCTAAAAAGGTCTTTTTTATTAAAGCACCCGGCTTCCTATGTTCTTCCTGAAATAGGTTGTAAATGCCATGTGCCAAAGACCAGTTTGCTGGCACTTGTGGAATGGCCAGTATGGAAACAAAATGGCTTTGTGATAGGGCAGAAAAATCCTTGTAAAAAACTTCAGGGGATATTTACATTATTAACTGGATCCAGGGAGTTTTCCTTATTGGAAACAACACTCTCCCTTATCCTAAATTCAAACTTAAAAAAAATAAAAATAATAAAAAAATGTAGGTAATGTAGGTATTGATAATTTATTTCATGAAGGCATTTCTCTGTCCCTCATACAAGATGTTACAGAAGGAATCTTTGTGATATTTTACAGTTCTAATTTCACATTGCTTCCAGAAAGCAACTGAGGGGCAGTTTGAGGCTCTGATAGCCATGAAGAGCTTGGGGACTGGCTGGAAGTCACAAAACCTTAGCGAGTTCATAGCAAGTGCCAGATGCAAAGCTTGCCTGAAACTTCAGGACTGTCTCCTTGCTCAGACAACTGAGGAAAAGAAAAAAAAAAAAAAAAAAAAAAAAAAAAAAAAAAAAAAGTAAAAAAGAAAGAAATGAAGCCAAAGCTTTGCACTAATCCCAAGTGAATATAATGGCACTTAATGGCCACATTTCCTTTGGGATTTCACACTGACACCAGTTTTGTTTTGAAACAAAACACTTGTCATGATACTTGCACAGAAACAATGTCACTTAGCTCGTGTTAACCATAGACTCGTGTTCTGAAAGACATCTCCAGCTCATTACCAGCAAGTATCTCACCAGAACGCGACAGCATGAGAAGACCTACCTATTCCAGTGGTGTGGCACAAGAAAGTGTCATTGGGAAAGCATATCTTTCATCTTCCAGTTTGCTTTCTTGCCTAGCCACAGTTAAGATACAATAAAGCAAAGAAATAATAAAAACTAAAAAAAAAAAGCCCCAGAAATTTTGTATCAGCACAACCATTTTATGCCTTCCTCATGTCAAGACATGAGCAAACAACAACATATTTGTACAGAGATAACTTCTTATTGTACAAATAAAGAACGGCTCTAGACTTCCACCAGACATAGACCTTTTCTTCTTTACAGAGGACAACTGTAACACTGTTTATCCACGAGAACAATCAAGTAATTGCTCTGCTCTGAAAGTAGAGATTAAAGTAAGAGAGACAGAAATCAGCAACATGTACAGATAAAAGGGGGAGGAGTCAGAAAATACAGATTAGTCACTGTGGATAGTTTTTCCACAGCTTCCAAGCATATTAGGAAACCAAAAAAGGCAGGCCTAAAATACATATTAAGGTAGTTACTGAAATACATAACCAGAATTTGTGAACTCACATTGTTTCCCATGAATGCTCGTCCTGATCCTTGTTTCAAAAGGTGAAAATATTGAGGGGTAGAAAGAAATAGTACAATATGGAAAAAAAAAAAAAAAATAGTAGAAAAGCTGATTTGGAATCTCAAACAATTCATTTATGTTGTACTTGGAAATCACTTTTAATGGAAATAAAATGTAAAATACAAAGAACCTTACTTGTAGCATTTAATTACCCATCTTAATTAACTTGAATAATGAAATAATCCTGTTCCTATTTAAATAGACCACTTTGCATACTGAAATATGTAGCACAATTAAAAAGAAAGGCTGCATGACTCTTGGAGATGTAAGAAATAATCCTGAAACCTGCTTCTATATAGGCTAAGGCAGCAATTCAAAAGTATTGATTAGATTTGATTTCTATGCAGTGAAATTACTATGAATTCCCACATCCTGCCAGGATGCAGAAAAATGAGAAGCAATTGTCTTCTTCATTTGTCTGATCTTTATTAGATGTTATTCTGTGGCAGTTTATTGCTGTTATCACTCCAGTCATGCTGGAATTTGTTGCTGTGGCAATGCAAAACACGATACAATGAGAGGATTATAGTAATTGCAAATGTTCAGATGAGTAATGGTGGATAATCCAAAGGAAACAGCCAAAGTCCCCAAACCTGTATACCTGGAGTCAAATTGTTAAAGCCTAAGTACAGGTACCAAAGCCACCTGATTATGAAAGGCATTAAGCACTTACAGATTGCACTTAAACCCTTGCATTAAGGCAGCAATATAACGCTCTGTGTAGCTGCCAGCACATGGAGAAGGGAAGCCTACCTTTTGGGGCAGAGACAGGCTGGAAGGGACTCTCTCCACCGGCTCCCACGGCCACATCCAAAGCAGTCAAATTGCATCATTAGGCGCCCAGACAATACCTCATGTAACAAGTGTTGTGATCAAAGCTGCTGGGAACTCAACCTATAATTATGTCAATAAAAGTCAGAAGCAAGCATACATTGTTCCCTGGGTGAGATACATAGGAAAGCTCAAGAAAACTTCATAAATGTATTATGGCATTAATCTTCTACAGCATACATAGTAGAAGCAGACACAAGATGCCTCAATAAGTTTTCTAATAAGGTCTTTTCCCAAATCAAATTGTAAAGTCTTTATTGATTATTAGCTGCAGCAGGCTGGAGAATCAGCTTTTGACAAAGTATAACTGGAGAGAGTTGAGGATCTGATGTGCTGCATCATGTCATAAAAGAGAGAGGTATCCTCCTTGAGATTTCTGGAGCAGGGCTAAAATGTAAAAATCTGTATTTTAAGGAATTTATATGCTGAATACTTAAAGCCTTCTGATATTGATGGACACAAATGAGTGCGAGTCTGGGGACAAACCTTCAGATTAATTCTTACTTCCTCCTTACTTTCCCAAATCCAAGCTCTTTGTGGGTCCTTTCTCAGGAAGACCGCAATTGTCTGAATTAATCTCCCCCATCTATCAAAGAATATTTCTCCAGTGCTTCTCATTATTAAAAAGCTGTACAACTCTCATAGAACAAACTACAACAAAACCTCATTCAAAGCCTGTTATGCTATGTTCCACCTGACAATACGAATGTTTGAGTCTATTTCTCATTACATTATTATCATAGCAAAACTCAGTTACAGAATTACTAAAAAAAAAAAAAAAAAAAGATATTTCTTTTTGGCAGCTCGCTACCAGATTTCTTTATCTTTGTGTTTTCATCAGCTCTGTCTTTTTCTGCATGTTTGATGTTCTGCAATACAATACACACAAAACCAGGAAAGAATGGCCTTACTTTCAGATATATAGAACAAAAATGACTAAGCACTGATTTTTTTTTTCCCCCTCCAAGTATTTGCCTGACCTTTTGCTCTCTTCCAGAACAATGAGACATCCTCAACTAGCATAAAGCAATCTCTCATGAATAAACTCATCACGATACTGACAATTACTGGCTGCAGCCATAATGATTTCTCATCCAAATGGAAACCATCAGCATACGAACACTTGTCAAGCAATTTTTTTTTACTTCTTGATCTTAAACTTCCAAAGTCTTCTGTGCATTTGTCCATTTCTGATGCTACAGCTGTACAGAACACCACCTTCTGAAGCTGTTCTGTGTTGTTTTTTTTTAGGGTGGTATGAGATGAAGCAGCGGCATCTTAACAGAAGTTTGAAGCCTCAAACAATCCTGGAGCTCTTTACTCAAGGGGAGTTAGCTTACTTTGCAGCCTTCGGGGACATAAAATAAAGGTTGGACCAGATGATCTTTCAAGGTCTCTTCCAGCCTGGGTTGCTCAATGTTTCTATTAAAATATTTTATGCTATTAATATGATTCAATGTAAATGAACTTCTAGCTCCACTTTCTTTCTGGAAAAAGATAGATAAAAGAAAACTACAACTTTCTTGATACTGTTCATTTGAAAAGAAAAGGAGCAGCATAAAAAGGAAAATAGCAATGCTAATTTCTGGGGCCAACGATTGTACATGTTTTGATCACTTTCTGAAGATGACCAAATATATTTTGATAATACATTCAACTGAAAAATGCTGTTTGTGTCAACATGGATTCTATTTATTTTTTTTTCCCACAAAAACCCTTTTTGGTGGCTGCCAAATGATGAACTTTTAATAAGAGAAAAAAAAAGTGTCCACATACGTACAGATATTGTTGATTTTATGCATTCAACTTTGCTTTAAGGTGTTGTGGTTCAACCTGCCAGCCATACACATCCCACTCAGAGGTGGATTTAGAGACTCCCTGCACCTGGCTTTTGGTCTCTGCCACAGGATTGAGCAGCTGGAACAATTTCACAACCCTATGCCCATGAAACATATTGTGTTTTCTGATGATAGCAGAGATGGAAGGATCACTTGGATCACACCAAATTGCTGAGGATTTCCCTTCCCAAGAAGGATGAGGTTTGGATGCTGGGACAGTCCTCTCACACCAGAAAAGCCTGCGGTGAAAACAGAGAGGCTTAATTCAAACAATAGAGCTCACTACTGGGCTTACAGCATATGGGAACAGAGATAAGAGAAGTGCCCAAGCAGTTCAGCCTCGAATTCTTCACAAGAAAATAGATGTGGCCTTATGAAAAACGCAGATGTGGACTTGCACTGGTGTCTTGCTCCAAAGGACTGCTCAGCTACTAATCTGTTGTACATCTCCCAAGAGAGACTGTGAGAGCTGATGGCATCCAGCAACAAAGTCCCCCACTCCACTTCAAGCAGGCATCAGAAAAGGTTGCTGCAAGTTTTGAGCAACTTCAGCCATACAATGAGAAGTTAAGTGGACAAAGCACATCTCTGGTCTGGTCCTTCTGGGTTCAAGGGGAAAATGAGCATGACATATAGTTGGTGCTTGCTGGTTAATTTTGCACTTGCTGCCCAGGGTAATATATTACATAAGAGCAGCCAAATACAAATCACTCAATCTGACGATGAAGAGCTGGATCATGAGCTCTGGTTCCTGAGCTGTCCTCCCTGCTGCACAGCTCTGCGTCGCAACCATGCTGCCCTTCTGCCAGCTTCCTCTTCTCCCTTTACCTTTCCTCAACACATCCTTTACACTAAAAGCTGACAACAAACCCATTTTCTGCTCAGAGAACATTCTCTCAGAGTTGCTATAGCTCTTCTTAGCTGTAAGCATCTGTGGAAGAAGTTATGATGCAAGGATGGCTTGAAAGCATACCGCCTCTCGTCAGACATAAACAAATACCTGTTCCTTCAGATTACACCACTTCAGGGAGTGGAGGAAGCTGCATTACAGCACTATTTAAACACAACTGTTATTTTACATTTCTATTGAGAATTATTTATCAGCAATAAATCCTGTTGCTATGTCTGAGAAATCTTTGTATTTAATACATGTGCTGTCTTTTAAGGAAGATTTAAGGGCTCTGAAATGGGTGGCAAAATAACAAAATGCAATTACTGAGTGCCCTCTAGTGATGATAGAAGAGAAAAGCTCTGCCTGTGTTTCAGGTGGAAGTCCTGAAGGACAGTGCCACACACGCTTGTGGTGAGGAAGTTCACATTTTTTAATTGATCTTATCTTCTGTGTGCATTTCATTCTTGCATTTACATAGAAATGCAATTTATAGCATTTTGATCAAGCTCAATAGAACAGTCCCAGCAGCACAAGTCAAGAGCAAGATACAGCTTTCTTCTATACTAGACTTGGAAAAAAAATAAAAATCAGATGTTACACTCTACATTTATCCACTGTTGTTTTACTTGCTAAGCCAGACAAACATACTGAATCCTTCCTATTACTATTGTATATTCTGTACAGCAGCATCTTATAATACAGCGGCATCTAGCAGTCCCATTGCACTAGACAGTAAAAAATAAAATCCCCAAAGAACCTATATGTTAATTTGAAACAAAAAGGAAGGTAGGTAAATTGAAAAAAAATAAAAATAAAAATTGATAGAGACTTGAAATATGAGCATGTTTTCTGAAATAATAAAATACTAGATGTCAGTGAAGAAGTGGGGATACCTGGTCTGGACTAACTGCTCCCATTTGGTGAGTTCTCAAGGACAGCTGTGGCTACAGACATTCCTTTTTTACCTAACAACCCTGTATTCCTCATTCCTCTGCTGAGGAATTGTCTTCTCACACACACACCATGACCAATTTTTTTTTGGGGGGGTACATTTTGGCAGCCTTGTATTTCTGTTCTAGCTCAGGTTTTAAGGCAAGAATAAGGCTTGGGTTCACTGGAGTGGAGATGGAGAGTTCCCCCCAACCCACCCCATTCCCTTTATTCTGCTTCCTTCAGGTCATTTCTTGTGCACAATGTTCATGGTTTTACCCAGGCTTTTCATCAGGCCCAGTAATGCAGGCTTTCAGCCAAGTTTGACAGTACATTTGACAGACCAGAAATCATTGGATTTTAAGACAGTTTATGAATCTGTGAACTGCATTAAAAAACAAACAATTCACAGAGCACATGTCTTAAGGTATGAATAATTCAGATATCTTGCACTGTTTCAGACATATTTTTTTCTCCTCTGAAGTTCCAGCCCATTTGTGTTAGCATTACAAAATACACCACTTGTGAAAGAGATATAAAATATCTGACTCATAAGGCCAGTATAATTCATAAGTGGTTGATAACAATTCGTTAATTAACCTCTGTGATATTCTGTTAGCTTCCCTGTTGGTTCTTAGAGGTGGGGGAGAATGCTTTCTTCCGATGACGGAGCATCATGTGAGCATCATATTCTATAATTATGGCTGCTGCATGTGACTGATTTCAGTACCATTGACTTCAAGACTATAATTATCAGGTTTCTTTATGGATGAGTCAGTCATCTAACTGTATGATTTAATTTGATTTATCACCATGCTATAACATTTGCAAATCAAGCACTGTAGGACAGACATTTTCTGGTTATACACTCACGTATCGGAGTTATTTCTAGAGCACACGTCTTTGTAAAGTCCTTGTAATGGCACTATTCCACACACATCTAGAGAACCTACAGGAGCAGTCAGTGAAGTTGCCAAAAAGAGTAGAAATATAGCGCAGTTACCGATTTATCAAAATTCAGTTTTTAGATCAACAATAATTTATATATTTTCTTGAATCCACAAACTTCAATACTATAGTAAAGATGCAGGAAAAATACACTTCTCTCCAAAATTGTTATTTCATTTCATTCACCATGTAAAGGACTTACTACAATGTCAAACAATTTGCTACCCTGGGCATAGAGGGAAAGCTCTGCAGGATTTGCAGGGCATGCCTGCCTTCTAATTCTCAACAAAGAGGAAGACAAGACTTAATTACCAGTCCCAGAGAGTCTCAGCCTAAGACTGAGGAACACGCATCGCAAACATTCCTTCTGGCTGGGAAGATACTTGACTGTCATCCCACCCACCCAGCCCAAGACGTTTTTAACCGTCTCTGCAATACCAACACTGCACATGTCTGAGTCAGCACAAAGTGACAGGCTTGAAAAATAGCTAGCAAAAACTGATGTCAGGTCTAAAACATTTTACTAGAGGAATAGCTTTTGTAAGTTTAAAGAGCTTGCTTTCCTTATGAAAAGAAAATGCTTGAATGACATGCACACAATTTCTAAGCATACATTTACAGTCTCTTGCATTTTGTCAGTAACCTTTTTATGTATGATATAGCTGTAATGATCTGTACAAAGTGTACTAAATGTGTATTTGCTTCCCAATGAGGCTTATTTTCCTTTCACCACAATGGTGGGGTGGGGTGGGGGAAATCTGTTAACAGAGAGTGTTTCTTAGTGGAAAAGGTATAGAAAATGTGTCACTCTGAATAAGCCTTTTCACCCCTTCTAAGCAAGAGTACAATTTGGATAACAACTTGTGTATTGAAGAGTAATTTACAGATTTTCTTTGGAGTTTTTCTTTACACAAAGTGGATCTGTTTAAGTGTCAGAAACGTCTCACATTTATTATCCTGAGTACACATTTAGGTTAATTACAGGTACACTTCATACCACTTCTGCGCTATCACTGGTCACTGCTTAATTCAGCATGAGTTTCACTCTCAGCCAACTATTTACTGTATTAAATTGAAGAGTAAGAAAGATTTGAATTCTCTATTTTCTTGGCATCATACTGTTTTGCTATCTCTAGTTTGGCCAAAACTTTTCAAAATACCAACAACAGAATTTTGACCATGATAAAGAGTTACACCATTGCACAGAAGGTTAATGAAAAACGACACAATGTTACTCAAAAAAAAAAAAAAAATAAAAGTGTTATACTCATTTTCTGAAGAGATGCTGGCTTAGAGTTGTTATACTCACACAGGTAAAGCTCCCAGTGAATGCTACACCAGCTAGCTAAGTATTACACAGTAATCACTCTGTCAAATATGAGCTGCAGCTAAATAATTTACTAAGCACAAGGGCTGATTGGAAATTCAGTGAGATAAAAACTCATGAAAGATACGATGAGCTGGCAAAATGATTTTTGAGAACTGCAGCACACTTGAAATCACCAGTATTTTGCAAGCTTTTGTCAGGTATGCCATCAATAACATGCAACTATATGATTAAGGGGACTGCTTTCATAATCAAAGCAATCTCAATCAGTGAAAATACTCAATGCGTTTTGCAGAGCTAATTGTAATTTCAGGTAGGGGGCAGGCAAAAGTAGAATGGGTCTTTAAGAAAAAAGAACCAGAGATGGGCTACAGACGAGATTTGCTACTCAGTATGTCATTTAAAAACCATTAAAGCTAATGTACTTTGTATTTCAGTCTTAACATGACATACATATAGGAGAACAACCAAGAGTTTGTGGATGTGTTTATAACCTACAGAAAAAAAAAATATTTTGAAGACAAATTTTTTAAGTTCTATAAAAAGAAGGTTGCTTTCTACATCACAATTTTTCATCATCTCTATTATGCACAAAGTAATCTTTCATCAAGTGCATTTACTTATTAAATAAATAAGGAAAAATGAGCATCATTAAAATTTCCACTAATGAGAACTTTTTTCTTCCGTGAAATGTTAAGCAAAATATATTATAGTTACTGGAATAAAATATAATTTTTGTGGGTTTATTCAGCCAATCTCCACAGTCTATCAATGAGTGAAACTTGAGTTTTGTGCTCAAATGAGAATAAATAAATAGTAATTTAAAAAGTTAAAAAGCTTCCACATGTGCAATTTCATAGAAGTACATGCATGAAATTTATGCATGTACAGGTGTCTTTAAAGGTAATTTTATTTCTAAAACATGTATACAAAATACAATGGCATGTGAAAGTGTTCTAGACATCCTCAGAAGCAATAAATAATCACCCAGGAAGAAACTTATGAAGAAATAAATACCTTTAGAGTTCCAGGCTCCTATTAAACCTGAGTTATTCTCTGGTGCAACTTCCACACTCAGAAGATATAAGGGAAAAAAAAAAAAAAAAAGAATTTCTGCTCATTCAGTTCATGCTAGCCCACTCTAATGCCAGAGGCTCACCCCAGGAGCTCTGACATGTCGCTGCTGCCCTGTGGGAATGCAGCAGCAATGGAGACTCCAAGGCAGGTGCTCAGCTCGGCTCTCCAAGGATGTGCCACTGGAAGCACTGGAAGCTTTTTACCTGCAGGAGCTATGAAAGGACAAGCCGTGACCTTTACATGGTCTTCAACTTGATTGTTGAAGGTGTCTAAAAATCAATGCCTTTCTTGCTTGCATGAATACTTTAATAGCATACATCTCTCCAGAGGGGGGGCAAAATAAGATAAAATAAATAATAAAAAAGAGAGATGATAGATGTAACTGCAGAATGGTTTATACATTTCATAGTGACTTTTGTTTTTATTTTTTTTGCATGTTTGTTTTTTTCCTTGTTTTCAGGGTAGCAGTCACTCCATAGCTCTCATTTGGCTGCATCAAGCCCAGCACAAGGCCACAGAAGAGAACAGCAAACTAACCTCCCATGGTGAGCCTCTGAGATCAAATCAAGTGTACTTCAGTGGCAGGATACTCTACTCATGACTGCTCCTTCAAACTGATTAAATAAATAATTAAAGCAAGCATTAAACGTTACTAGTTGTTTTAAAATAAAAATTTCAGGCCACCTTACCCAATTAATAAAATCATTGGTTCATTTCCACTTCCCTGATTCTTTCCTCCATTTTCTGTTCTTAGCTTGAGTCACAAAAGCTGTGCTCAGCTTTTTCATTATGTTCTCATCTTGGCAGGAATCTCGATGACCACTGTGATCAACAGGACTCTCGGTACAGCATACTCTGAAAGCAATTCTGCTCTTGTAGACCCCCAAAGGCTGCAGAACAGGAAAATCTGTTTGGGTGGAAACATGGGGAAAGTAGGCTGAAGCACGAGGAGAGCAATTCCTATTCCCCATACCACAGAATTCAAGCAGAAAATTATGCATTCAAGTGGTATTGAGATCCTGCCTTTGAGATGATGGTACATTCTTTCCAATTACTGTGATTAGAGAGAATCAGAGAGAAATTACCCTGTACAAGACTGTTATGTGTAAAAGTAAAAAAATAACAAGATAGTAACAAATTACAAAACTTAAGCTACCCTGATGTTCAGCCCATCATTATTATATTCCTTACTACGTATCCAAAGGCAGATTTGAAATAATTACTGCGTGCACACATTTTACCGAGTGGATTACATTCATATATAGTTACAAAAAATAAAACATAATGGCTCTGTGACAGTCAGAAAGTTAAACCTGGGAACGATGCACTGAATATTTTAATAAGAAGCAATAATCAAACCTGACTTTATTCCATTTGAAATATTTAATTCCTATAAATTTAACAGGAAGAGAGTAAAGCAGTAATTCCAGAATGAATAATGTCTTAATAAGTCACTGCTCAATACCATATTGGAACACATGTTTTCCACAGGTGCTACTTGTAGCTACTTGTAAATTACTACGAATACTTAAAGATATCAAAGATCTAATCTATCTGAATGTAGTCAGTCTGGAAAAGAATAGCATAATGCTTTATATATCTCCTCTAATGAGTCCAGACAGCAAGAGCTGAATGAATAAGCCAGATATTAGTTCTGTACTGAACTTTCAAAAATTAAAAAGTAAATGTTTCAAACACAATTGACCAAAATTACCTTTCCTTCAAGAAAACTGCACCAAATGAAGACATTTAGCCTGATCTTTGAAGCTACAAACCACCATCTAATCTTACATAAATCACATTGGATATACCTGTTTTATATTCCACACCTCAAGAGCATCACTACAGAATGCATTAATATTTTGAGCTCATTGGTTGAGAGTTAGGCCACATAAAATTTACACAGCTTCACTTGAGCACTAGTAAACTGGAAAGAAAAAAAAATGCAAAAGCCTTTCTGTGCTTATATTAATGCAAAGTGGAATTTAACAGCCCCAACACAACAGTGAACCTTATGGGCAGAAGCCTGCAAGAAATTCTCCAACCACACAGTGAGACTGGCAACAACTTCTGTTCCTGACAGCCTGGCTAGAGGGAATTGCCATGGTTCAGCAGAGGTTTTCCAAAGGGACCTTTATTTGTATGCCTGATTTTAAACAGATAATATCTCAAAGTATGCACACTGAATAAATATTTGATGGTGTGTTAATCATGGTGACATTGACTACAGTTTCCAACTAGACTTCTTAAGAAATACCTTCTTTGGGAAAAAATAAAATAAAAAAGATTATCATTCGTAAACCTATACATCTAAACTACAGATTTGCAGTTGCTCCATCACGTCTAAGGATGAAATGCAGCATTATCATCACAAGCAAGAAGTCCCCAATGAGACACCACTATATCAAAAATTCTCCATTAATACATTACAAGTAATTTTAGAGTTTGCCACCTAAAGCATTTTAACAAATATCAGCATCTGACAGATGACAGACATTGTTTATCCTCTCACTGTGCTCAGAAGATACAGTAACGGGTGGAAGCATAAGCCACAATGTAAGAAAAAAATCACCTGAATCCAGTTTTTGTTTGGAAATGTTTTAATGCATTCTATTACTTCCTATGTACTACAGGCACAATGATTATCTTTGTTTGTAACATCCCAAAACACGTCTGAGAAAATTGACTTCTCTTCTTCACCTAGCATTTTCATTACCATTTTGCTCTTTTTCACATTAGTGAGCACTATTTTTCCAAGGCTCATTTTGTGGCAGAAGATGATGCTTGGAAGATACTTTTTATAGACTCCTGCTATAGTTTGAAATTCACAAAATCATTATATTCTGATTACCTGAAACACACACAGACTTTAATAATGTAACGATTACATGGGTCAAAAATACAAGGAGAATGAATTGCTTCATCAAATTTTAAATGATTAAGGACAAGTGATTTTGATTAGCTAGCTCTGCTACTTTCATCATAATAACATTGGGAAATACTGCTAACAAAATCCAGTTTATTAACCCTTTTACCTTCTAGATGCACTGAGATAAGCATAGAATCTATACTGAAAATAGGGGCTTACAATTCCTTCATAAGCATATATTTCGGGGTCTTCTTCTGGGGAACCCATCATAGTTCAACTAAAAATAAATAGCAGCACAATAGAGAAGTTATTCATAAGGTATTTAAACATCCATAACTTTCTGGCCTAGAAGGATAGGTACATTGTTATGAATGCTTTCACGAACCATTTATACACCCACGTATAATGCTGAGTATGTGACCAGGAAACTGTGTTATCTTTCCTGCATTTAGCAGCAGAGCTAGGTCTGAAGAACATACGATGAAGATCAAGGTTAAAAATTTAAAAAGGTTAAAAATTAAATTCACTTGGCTTATACTAAACATATATAATTACTTGCTAATTACAGAAGTGGCTTCTGAGAAAAAAGATAAGGTACTTAATAAACCTTGTTCTGGACAGCACATGGTTATCACCCAATTATAAAAGCACTATTGCTCTCAAGATCTTCAAAATATCTCTACATAAAAGACATCTACCTCTCATTAAAGTTTTTTGCTCTATTATAAAAGCATTTTCTATGCTTTAGCAGAGATGTCTTCTTCATTTTTACACTGAGACGTAACAAGCACATTTTAAAGATTTTGTGCTATTCTGGAAGTCTAGTTTTCACTATTCAAATTCACTAGAGAATGAACAAAGTAAGGGGTCATGAATTTAACATAATGCAAAATTCAGTACAGTTACACTTTCAGATATTTTTCATCTAAAAAAAGATCATTAATGCACAAACTATCAAGGAAAATTCAAAACAAGTTGGAAACTACCTTTCCATACCATATAAAAAAAAAAAAAAAAGACAAATAGCAAGGTTCAAATCTAATCAGCAAGTTGTGAAGTTGTGACAACAGCCAGAGGTAGGCAAGGTAACAAAACCTTAGTCCTGGGAAAGACCCATATTCTAGTAACATCACTCATGCAGCACAATCGTGACATAATCAAACTTATACGCTTAAATGCTCTACAGTAAACAGGTCAAAAGACTATTGCTCATCACACAGACACACAAGAAGAAGTTTATACCTCCCAACCTCCAGCCACAATGCTCTACAGGAAACAAGGCTTGCTCTCTTTCCCCTGGGGGAAAAAAAAAAAAAAAAAAAAAAGAAAAGTGAGAGTCTCCCAAAGGCAATTGAAAATGCGAATCTAAAACAGGTGCTCTGAGTTTCCCCTAGAGAAACTCTTCTATGTCCACCACTTACAACCCTTCCCCCAACCTCACCCCTTTATAATTACCAACATGAGCTTTACACATGACTCTAAGCAGTTAGGAGTGCCTGTTGTACTGGCATTTCAAGTTGTAACAGACTTGTGGAGATGTAACTGTCAAACCAGTTTAACAGCTAGATGAAAGCAATAGGGATTGAAAGATTAAGTAGCAGAGAATAGATCTATCGATTTCTTATGGGATGGATCAAGGCAAAGGAAAGGGCATCAAGATGCCAGGCTCCAATCTGATTAGAATAAAAACCATTTCTAGACAGTAGAAATTCATCACTAGACACTGAGATTAACCAACAGACAAGTACGAATATAATACAGACTTCCCAAACCCTGAACAACAGGAATCCATTGCAGGAGGTATTGATCCTGCTTTACCACAGCAGCAAAGGGAGCTGGCTGAGATCCACAACACCACGGCTTTACATCCCTTTCTGGATGCTCTAAAGCAGCACATGACAGTGGGCTCTGCTGCTCTCCTCTGGCTGCAATACCAGAGTTCTTCTCAAATGGTCATAACATTATAGAAAATGGGCTTTAAGGACATCTCAGGGACTTTTTTTTTTTCAATAAATTGTGTCTCTCTTTTTTTTTTTTTATAACCAATTCTCTTGGTAAAAGTTTCCTAAAAATTATCAATTATCTCAGTATCAGGGGAATATGTTTATCCTATCTTTACGTACTCCTTTGGACTGTAGGCAGTTCAAAACAGTCAGTTCTATATATAGGTACTAATACTATAGGAAGTGAGATGTTTGCTTCCAAGTTACATAAACGTGAGCCATAAAAAAAAAAAAAAAAAAAAAAGCTTTGACAGCTTTACTACAAAGAAAAATTTACATTACACAGTCATGGAACCATGCAATGCCCAATGTCTATTAAGAGAACACATCAAAAATATAGATATAAAACATACACCTTACTTTTGTCTCAGTACGTTGCATGATTTTTATCTCCTGTCCATAAATAATGGAAGCATCAGCACATTTGTCTGTGCACAATAACAAATCCCATCCTCTTGGTAATTGTAAACACACTGAAGCTTGTTATTGACCTTGTATAAAATACTGACACAGGAAAAATGGAAAAAAAAAAAAAAAAAAAGAGAGAGAGAGAGAAACAAAGTTTTTTTCTCCTCCAACCATTACATCCAAAGCCTAACCTGAACTAAAACACAGCTGAATTTATAATCTGTGAAGTGGAAGGAATGAACAGTAATAAAAAATGAGCTGAAAAATAAAGTGTGGAGCAAATATAAAATCTAAATTTAATCTAGTAAGGTGTATCCATCCACATAATGACAATTTACATGCATATTTTACTTGATTTAATCAGTCTTAGCTTTAAATCTTAAAATACTGGTCACTAATGAAAGAGAATTTATTATCAATCTGTACAAATAATACTGCTGATTTTCATAAATAATCCATTTATATACCTTTGGACATTTGAATGGCTAAATTCATTAGGCACTCAGCTCTCACCGACTGATTGCCTACCTCCTTTATGTCCCTTTGAAATTCCCTATGTTAATGCAACACTGCCAGTACAAAATAAATTATTCATCTGATTTAGTAAGCACATTTCCTGAAATGTTCTTCAACTTGAATGAATGTTTGAAAATATATTTTTCTATAATGATAATACAGCCATAATATTTTGACATAAAGTATCCTTTCCCACGTTATCAGTTCTCAAGGACCATAAAGGATTGCACTTACGTACTCTATTCAAAATGCTCTGAATGAAACAATTCTTCCAACATACCTCTTAGAGGTAACAAAGTGCTATATCAGATCCAAGGATGCATCAGTTTAAAAGGACCACAAAACTTTGTGTACAGAAATATTGTGTTTGATGGGCCATAAGGGATAAATTGAGGGGTCTGAACCACCATAGATCAAAACAGGAGACATACAGCTTCCACTGGCAGTAGATGCATGTAAGGCACATTTTAGTGTCTATTACAACACTATTTTTCCATGCTAATAATATACTAGAGAAATTTTAGATGCCTGGTGCTACAGCAAAGGCTAATCTATTTATGAAAGATCTGTATCAAAACCCATTCATCCATTGATGATCCTGTCCCAGTGAGGCTGGTAGTATGATGTATATGTATACTATTCACCTGTCCACATGCTCCTATTTTCCAACTCAAAGGCATACAGTTTTGGAAACTAGATAATTGGGCTTCAAAAAGGACAATTCTTATCCAATTCATAAAATAAATTTCTATGAAAATTAAAGTCCTGTTTACAAAGCCACATTACAGAAATGTTATTAGGAAATAGGTGCCTGGTAGTGCAATGTAAAACCAGACCAACCCCAAACAAATACAGAGGAGTTAGCCTGCAAAATTGCTCATGCAAAATGTTTTTTTGTTTTTTGTTTTTTTCTCATGCAAATTATTTTTAAAGAGGTGATACCTCATGTACTTGCAGTATTTTTAAAGAGGTGATACCTCATGTACTTGCAGTACAACTGCTTATATCAGGAAGAGTGTCTTATTTGTTGAAATAGCATCCATGAAATGTGGAGGACAAACATTCTGGTCTCAACATTGGATTAGGTGAGGAAGCACAAACACTTGAATGGGAGAAGTTTTAGTTCTGCTGGATGATCCCTCTCTCTCTCTTTCTATCCTCAACATACTAATGCCATTGACATCATTCCATATTACAGTATGATCACATGCAAAATGTTCAAGTACTACTGTAAAAGTCTTGTTTTCCAGCCTTCCCCACCAAAAAAAAAAAAAAAAAAAAAAAAAAAAAAGTATTCATCATATATTCATCATATTATCTTTAATGTTTTTTATATAGGTTGTTAAGACTTAGAAAATGTACTTGTATGTTCAGCATCTTGTATAATTCTTATTAAGTGATGATCACTGAGTTATTAATACTTTTCCTGTAACTGAGATAGAATTTCCTTTTCATTAGACAAAGTAGTTTGCCATATAAAATTAGTGAAATAATAACCAATTTCTTATTATAATAATGCAATTTCAAAGTAGCTGTCTTCAGATAATTTGGGGTCAATTTGACGAACAGTAAATACTGCCCAGCTCAAACCATCCAGATTTGCCTGCTGGCACACACTGTACAGCTCAGTGGATTGGGTAAATTGGCACCATGGTTTCTTTCATCTCATTCTAGTTCCTCCTCTTCACTCCTCTTCAAGAACAAGAATATCTGGCTTGAGATCTCCTTTCACTTTTATATTATTATTATTATTTAACAATTATTACATGTATTTTATGTTCCCCCATATTTCACTGTGAAGGGGATAAATCCTTATTTCCCTGTCACTAGAGGTCTTCGAGGGGGATTAAACGAACACATGCATGTTTCTTCTATTCACTGCTTGAGACACTTGTGTATTGTTTTTGAGTGATCGTTAACAAGCACCGTGAGCCCAACTGAATTTTTAATGTGGCAGGTAGACCAGCCAGCAGTGCAGTGACAAGTCCTTGTGAGGCAAGAAAGTGGGCGTGTGTGTCCCCCAGGCTGCAAGGTTGGAGTTGAAGCAAGCAGAGGAGAAATAATAAACATCTACAACATGTTTTAATCAGCATGTTCCAAAGGTCCTTGCATTACATTTGTATAATAGCCACTTCCCCTTAAAGATGGATATTCGTCCAACTCCCAGAAACAGCAAAAGCCAATAGCAGTATATTATAGCTGAAAAAATTAAACCTTATAGATTTGTTTTCATATACAGGTTTGCACTGAATTAGACGTGCCAATTGAAATACTCATATATTTAAGAACCAGTCAACTACTTTAATTTAATTTTGCATTAACAGCCTAGCTTTAACAAAGTATAAAGCATACTTCATATTTAAATGCAGGTTGGTTGACCCATGAGTCTTCATGGAAACCAGGAAAAATGAGACATTGCAGGTTTGGCAGCTCTAGCTACTACTAGAAAATATTATAGGGTTTTAATATGTTTTTTATGCCTTCAGAATCAAGTTTGGACTGTGGAGTTCATATTTTCTCCAAAATATACTCCTCACCTTGAAATTATTCCCCATCTGGGATATCATCACAGAAAGTAAGTATCACAAATGGGGATCAGGCTTTCAAGTAGAAAATTGAAGCACATAATAAGACAAAAGAAAAGCTGTATTTCTTCACACATCATGAAACTGATAACATATAAAAAGAAAATAAATTTTGCAAAGATATTCACAGATGTGTTTTTAACTGTATTTTTTTTTGAAAATTTCTAGGACATACCACCTGTTATTTAGATAACCAGTTCAAAAGAAATAGTCTAGCTTTATTTTTATGCATCCATAAAGTTCCTTCCACTAAATGTTCAGTGAGGTATCAGACAGTTAACTGTGAAAAACAGAACCATAAAACTAAAAAGTAAACATGGGAAGAATATACAAGCTTTTTAAAGAGATACATTAAAATGAAATTCTGCAACTATTTTAGCCAGTCTAATAAATGTATTTATTTCTGTGTGGTACAGAATATAAAGAACATCCAAGATACAGAAAATCTATGGATATTAAAAATATGCAGTGAGTTCAATCTCCAGTACTATTTGGGAAATGTTGATAACTAAAAACTGAACAGCCTATTAGATTTTAAAAGGGTTGTTTTAATTGGTAAAATGTTTAACAAATTAAACATTTATAAATTCAGCCTTGTGTGGTTTTCTCTGTGTGTGCTCATCACTACAAATCCAGACCTACAGGAAATTTTTTTAATGGGTGACTCATTGTTGGTTGGAGTCAAATCAGGTTGAATTATGTTAAGAAAAAAAAGTAAACATGAACTGATAATATCAAGTAAGACTTCTGTTATTAATCAGGAAAAAAAATAAATGTGTGTGTGTCTGGAGGGGGTCAAGAGAATACTTGTAATAGAAAAAATAATTTATTTTCTCTTACTTTCATTTTTGTATCTTCAGTTCCATAGTTCCAGTGCTAAGGAAAAAAAATAAATAAAATAAAATAAAAAATCCCCTAATGCATTTCCTCCAGAAGCTCAGAAGCTTTAGAAGTGTCACGAAAGGTCCCGATGGGGAGCCAGGAGGCTGTCACACTGCCCGGGCCTGTGCAGCAGACCAAATCATGCAAAAGCTGGTTAAAGTTGTTTGCATGAGCTGCAGAATTCAGAGCAGTGGTCATGAACTACCACAGCAGTGAGACGAAATCCTCTGCGTGTGCACAGTAAATCCTTTTTGACAGGTTGCTGTGCATGATCTTGTACATCGGCATCAGCCATGCACTGGCAGCAAACTGCTGGAGTCTCCTCTCTGGTGGGGATAAGGCAGACAGAGGCGAAGGCAGGTTGTGGAGACTGACATGGGGTTTGGACACTTCTGGCTCATCGCAGTCTTGCATTACATTGCACAGCAATCTGACTTATGCAGAGCAGCCTGTTTCCTCACAGATGGCCAAGAAAGAGGCTCATAATCTTGGAAAAGCCTCAGACCTCTACAGGATTATGGAAAAATGAAGCAAGCGTAAAAATATGAAACCACCACTTTCATCCACACACGAGGCATGGACACTATGATCTATGTGCAGTGCAAGTATGTATTCTGCTGCTAACAGAATATGCAAAGTCTGAACGAGTCACTGGTTTTTAAAATACATTAATACAATTCTGAAAATCAAGCCCACAGTTTGGATATTAAGGATGCATGACTATTTGCTGTCCTCGTGAAAGAAATCACTTTATATCAACTGTGAAATTCATGAGCAACTACCTACTTCTATTTTGTTTAATTTTGGGACATTTGTGATAATAACAGGAGGAATGGTAATCATGTGAGCTGCACTATACAGGGTACAAAAAAAAAAAAAAAAAAAGGCAAATTTATCACACCAAAATGTAAAAGCTAAGAAAGTCAGTCATATTTTTTTTTATGCTCACTGGCATAACTTTCCAACAACTATAAGATTGGCCTTTTCTTATAAAAATGATAAAACCCAGTGCTAAAAAAAAAAAAAAAAAAAAAAGATTAATTTCAGATAGGCAGCCCGAAACACGGATGTTCAACAGAGCCTCTGAACTATTTTCTCCTATCTGAAGCACTCAGGTCTCACGCATGGTGTAAGCAATTACAACGCAAGGTGGAACATATGAGCAACACCAAAATTTCTTCCAGAGAAATAGCTTATCATCCTTTCCTGCGGGCCCAGGTCTTCCTTGCTCTGAAAATTTAGTGAGGATCAAACAGATCTGGCAGTTCTCAGTTTAAGCTGCCTGGATGCTACCAGATACTCAGACTGAGGTTGATGAGCCCATAAAAATGGATTTAGGCTTTAGTACTGGATCTAAATCATCAAAGCACGATGATAGAAATGCTGATCTTTGTATTCAATCCTCTGCCAAAAAGTTTAACTTTTTAAAGGCAGTCTTCACATTGGATCAAGCATTCAGAGGGAACTGCCGCCAGATCATTTTCATACATTCTTATGGGTATAAGAGCTGTGTCTTGTGTTAGCCTGAAAGGAACACAGTTGTACGCATGTGCCTGATCCAGCTCAAACCTGAATTTCTTCGTCATCCAGAGAAGTGAATATCCAGATCTGACCGTAAAGCAGCAATCCATAGGACTGTGGCTGGTATTCTTCAAGGTGCAATGCTGTCCCGAGGATTTCAGTGATGGGAGCTGGCATGTTTACGGAGACAAAGTAAAACCTAGAGATGCTATCTAGAAGAATTTACAAGGATGGCAGGGAAAGGTAAATAATGTTTCTTGTTCAATTTGTGCCTTAAAAGCCCTTGATCTATCTGTTCATTTTGGTACTCGCGATGAAGGGGAGAGTTCACAGCATCACTAACCATGCAGCAATGCACACATGGGGAAGAGGTGAATGGCATCACTGAGCCAACCTGGTGGCACACTGGAGCAGAGCTCCTCCAACCTGCCCCAAGAAGGTGCACTAGCAGCATCAACACAGGGTACAGTTGTTTACTATAAATCCAGAGTAAACATTCATGTATACATTTGGACATAATAGGAATCTCAAATTTACAAGGTATATATATATTTTATATATTTTTACAAGGTATATATTTATAGAGCTGCAAAAACAAGTCACATGCATTCAAATCCGATGGGTTCACATTACGTACATTCATGCCTGTCATTAACATTTGTAAGACTTTATGTGAGCAGTTGTAGTTCATGTGAATACTTGGGAATTAGTCCTTCATTCCAAAAGATAAAACTTAATGAAGAAATAGAAATTCACTTTCCAACAAGTTAATTATTCTTAATGTTGCATACTACTGCTGCTCAGCTTAATGTTTTAAAGACCCTAAATTATCCAACCTGACAACCACAGCAGGACTTATGTGACCTAATGGTACACTCACTTTTCAACACAGTAAAATCACGCGTTTGTTTTTTTTTCCATCAGGTTTTCTAGCCACACCACTAGCCACATTATGTGTGCAACTCGAAGTCCAAGAACAAGGGGCTAATGGGACTATTGTAGTCACCATCTCTAAGCACTGGGCAGGAGAACAATGTCCCACAGACACACCAATATTCCCCATGCTGCACAACATGTCTGCAAGACAAATAAGCTTACATTTATGAAACAAAAAAACATAGGACTTCCATTGTTCATTTGTAGAACAAAACTATTTTACAAAATTTACCATAGGATGACTTACCACCCAGTTTTGCCAAGCAGATTCCAGCCCTGCTGTGCTCTGACAGGCCGCTGAGCGGTGCCTGCGCCTCTGCAGTCACACAGCTTGTTCCCTAATTCTGGACATTTGCTATTCTGCCACCGTTCTCTAGTTTTCTGCTTTCAGTGTAATATAAATTGCTTGTGTATTTAAATTTCTAATCAACGTGGTGGAAATGTTGTACAATTACAACATTAAGGGGACTTTCTGTAATTTGAAAAGGAAATTACACAATTTAATTAAATTTTAGTGCTGTCAAACCTGACCTATAGCACTGATTTATTTCTAGGTACTCTAAACCAAAGCCAAACATCCAGCAGTAGAACCACTTTTCCCTTGTAAAACCTCATTATACCTTTGAGCTCTGCCATAAATTTCAAGATGAGTAGTCTTATTTATATTTGTACTTAAAGAAATACCTGATCCAAGTATGGGTTATCTTCAAATGTTTCTGTTTGGGAAAATATTTTAATGACATTGTCAATAAGGAACTTTAAAATGGAAACATTAGTAAATGTTCATTATTTTAATTTAAACATTTTTGCCAGAAAGGACATCCAAGTGTCAAAGATGCTGGTAGAGTGGAAAAATCTGAGTGCCAAATGGCTTTGCAGTGGAGTCCAAACAACCAACCTTTTGTAAATAACTGATTCTAGTCTTTCAACTTATTAAAGCTGAAATCCAAGTTCTCTTGATTTTTCTAACTATTTCAGAATTAAATGATAACTCCCCGGCTTTTGGGGTTAACATTTGATTCTGACATGAGATGTAAATTTAACAATCCACACTAGCATTAGTCTAAATTGAAATGCATGAAAGGCAGCTGAGAGGAGGAGTAGGTGTTGATCAGAAGCCTAACATTTTTAACTTTGCACAGCTCCTTTTTCAACAGAATTTTTATTTTTCTATAAATATAGTGCTGTATCATAAAGCCTTTTTTCTTCTTTTTTTTTTTTTTTTTTTTTTTGGTAGCTGATAAATAATGTATGACTAGACATAAATCTAGTCCAAGTCTAGCTTTGGACATTCACAGCCTCCACTGTAGAATAAATTTATAACTGACTGACTTTAACAGCCTTCTTTTTCAGAAGTTCAAAGCATTCTGTACCTGTCTGCACACTTTGTAAAGTTTGCAGTACCTGGGTGATTTTTAACCTTTCTTAAAGAATAAAAATAAATAAAAAAGAAAGATAATAAAAATAAAAATAATAATAATCAAATAAAATAAAAATAACTGTAATGCTGATTCCTTGCAGCTTGGACTAGTCATCCTGTTCTGCATTGAAGCTACTTGCATCAAGAGCAACACTGATACTATTTAAGGATATTTCCAAGGACCGGGCTTCTAAAATAATGGTGAGAGGCAACTGTTTTCTTTGGAGGCACAGAAAGGCATACAGGTCTCTTTGAGTACTTTTTGCACATCCTGTGATGGGTACCTTGAACAAAAAAAAATGGACAGCTGCACAAACAGCTCTACAGATACTGTCATGAGCCCTTCCAGGGTGACAAGGTGACAGCTCTCCCTTCTCATCCTCTGCGAGTCACCCTTGGAAGTGCATTTCCACCAGTGATTACATTTTCTTACTCTTTACTAGGTTAAGACTTCATGCAAAAAAAACAAGGAACCGCAAGTACACGACATGATCCCCACAATAGTTCTTAGCAAAACCACCAGCAGGTGATTAATGCAGTAACACAGGATGACGATGCAGCTTCTGCTTAAATATTGGAAGTTATCTACGAGCCCAATTGCAAACTTTAATGAGAATTGTCTCTTCCTGAGCAGAACCCCTGTTAATCTATTCCTTTCCCACTTTATTCCCTTTCTTTGCTCAGCATTGCTGATAGGGGATGTGTTGTCACTTTGGTCTGTGAGAATGAAAAGCAGAGAAGATATTCCTCCCTCCAGGTTACCCCTTCAGAATGGGATCAGAAGCCCAAAGTATAAGCTCAATGTATATTTACAAATATTTCCTTTCCCCAGAATCTTTATACTTCATAGTTCTGAACGACATGTGGCAGTAATGACAATGACAAGCTTTCTAAAACCACTGCTGCTTTTGGTAAATTTTAACATGTTAAATGAAACATTTGTAAGGAATAATTGAGTTTGCAGACCAAAACACTGAGCTCACTTGGCATTTGTTCTGCCAGGGTCCCTTTTTGCTCTCAGTGACATGGGCACAGGTCTCACTAACTTGCAGCAGTAGTTATTTAACAGAGGGCATGACCTTCTTAGAGCGAATACATTAATAGACTACATGCTGTCAGCTTTGTAGCCACTGAAAGTCAATCAATTATTTTAATGAATCAGGAACTGGAAAGGCAGAAGGCATTTATCTCTACTTTTAGAACATTTTAGAGACTTTTTTTTTTCTTTTTTTGGACACAGAAGATGAATCAGAACCAGTTTTCAAGTTAACTTTCTTAATTAAATCACTTAAATTACACATAAAAAAAATCCACCAAAATTTAAATGTCTTCCACAAGACCCAGGGCTAGAAGCATCAGCCAGCTAACATCCTCCTATTTGTCCCGGACTGGGACAAACAGCTATCCTGCTTCATGTGGGAGGTCACAGCATGAAGTGGGCCAAACTGCACGCTGTTGGGTTGACAACACCAGAAAACTGGGAATGTTGAAGTGCAGTGAAATATCTCAGTCCCCTCCTTGCTCTTATTTCCAGGCCAGAGAAGGAATAAACAGGAATTAGCCCCTAATTTTTTAGTTTTCAGATATTATATGAAAACAGATAAAGAAAAATTATTCTGAAAAATTCTTAGAAATGGTTAATGCCAAAAGAAGGCATTATATAATAAGGATAAATAAGAATAAACCTTATTGAAGCAATACATTGCATACATGCAGAGGTTTTGCTGAGAGGGAGAGGATGGCATCTCGTACCTGCTCGGGGGCACTCCCTGGGATGGGTTTTGCAGGAGGAGCTCTCAGGAGCAGAGCACTTGTTGTGATGCACCTGTGGAAAGCTCGGCAGTGGCAGCTCGCAGATGCAGGAAGAAAGGAGCAGCTCTCAGTTTCTGCTCCTGGCAGTTTGCATCCCCTCAGTCTTGCTTGGAATAAAATAAAATAAAATAAAATAAAATAAAATAAAATAAAATAAAATAAAATAAAATAAAATAAAATAAAATAAAATAAAATAAAATAAAATAAAATAAAATAAAATAATAAAATACAAATAAAAATAAAATAAAATAAAACAAAATAAATTTTTTCCAGTACTATCAAAATATTCAAGTCTGACATGGTTTTAAGTGAAAAGCTATGTTCCCAAAAGGCAGAGTATGAAAGGCAGAGTATGGTTTGGATGAAACCAAGAGAACTGTCTCAACACCAGGAGCAGGTTCAGCAGATGTTAGGTCCTAGTTAATTAATCATCATCACATATAAAATCATTTTAACATGAGAACAATTAATAATGAATAATTTATCCATTATCAAAGTATTTATAAAACCTCTTCTGAGACAGTAAAATAGCTGTTATTTTTTCATATTCTCAGACTCATCACTCAACATTTCTCCAATCTGTGGCTTTGCGCACTTGGCAACATGAGCCCTGCTGCCCACTGGGGACAGCTTCACCACTCCATGTGCTGTTTGCTTTACAGGCTAGAAGTCAGTACTCAGGCAGTCACATGGGAGGATTTGTGCATTTGTGTGTCTCAGAAATATGACACAAGCTGCTCTATTACTGAATTCAGATGCAAACCTAGACTACATGTCCCTGAAAGACAATGAATCTCACTCTACAGTTCAACTATCCACATGTGAATGAGTCATAATTTTGCTTCTCACTACATTTTCAGCAGTAATATTTGATTTCTCAGACTTGCCTGGAAAGCAAACATAAAAGACATCAACATGTCCAAAGCAAATTAATTTGTATATTAAAAATGAAATGTTAAATAAGTTTTTCTGTGCAATATTTACCAATGTGTTGAACTATGCAACAGAAGAGTTCAATTACTGAGAAGCTTTCCATAAGACTTTTATACATACACACAAAAATAAATGTGTATATAAAAAATATATATATAAAATATAAATATCCTCTAATATATATTACAGGATATATATAAAAATATGTATCCTCACTTACCAAAGCTCTGAAGCTGAAGAAGAGCTTACCATAAAACACCATGGTGGATACAGTTTACCTGGTTTTAAAATGATTAATTGGTACCAAGCAACATTCAGGGATGTCTTGCTCTATAGGGAAAATATTCAGCTGTTTCATCTTTCTGGACGGATAGGATAAATATACAGTATCCTTCAGATTCATGCTGGCAAAAGCTCAAGGTTTCAATGTGAATTTATCTTGGCCATAGAGTTTAATTTCAAAGCTTGTCTCACCATTTCTCCATTAGTATTACCGTATTGATCTCAACAGGTTCACAACTGATTTATACCGATGAGACATGGGGCATTTTTCTGCACTCGTGATTGATGTTATGGGAGATGTTCCACAGGAGTGTTTGGGGTCAGACCAGCACTAGGTACTGCTGTGAGCCTGCGGTCAGAGCCAGGTCCCTGGTGCCCTTCCAACCACACCAGTAGCAGCAGCAGCAGTGGCTGCAGCAGCACAAGGACAGATCCATGCTGCACCTGTGAAGCAGCCAAAAGAGGAGATACTTGATAGCAATGATGGTCAAGTATATTTTATTTTTAAAAAGAAAATTTATGAAGCCAATATATTCTGGGAAGCATAACATTTGTTCTAAATACATGTAGATGTGTAACTATGGTATATGGAGTCTTTATTCAATGCAGTTGCTGCTCCTCGGCAACACCTTTCCTTTTAAATATTCTAGGATTGTTATCAGTGTATTTCCTACCAAATTTGAACAGCTTCAGTACTTTGTTCTTGTTATATTTATTTTTCTGTTTTAAATCAGGTTTCTAAATTTAGATAATCTGTCTGTCTTCCTCTTTGTTAAATTTGTTCTCAATTAATAAGACACTTCAGATTTGCAAAATGCAATCACATGTTAATAAACCTGGGCCTCTCTGTAGCAACATCAATTAGAGAAAGTATTTCTCTTTCAAAACTAAATCTGTATGTTCTTCTGTTCTTTTTGTGAAGCAATCTGATGAGAGTCACTAGGAGTTTCAAAAGAAAAGTAGATTGAATATTCAAGAACAAAGAAAAACAGATAACTATATGGAAATTTTAAGGAAAAAAAAAAAAGTGTAAAGACGTTGGCTTGTTTTGAAGTTGGACTCTTCTAAACCTCTGAAGTCCACTTCCCTATATAAATAAATAAAGAGTATTTTGAGATTCTTTGCTAAAACTTTGTAATGTTTCACTTCAGAAGGAAAAAATAGTCACCAGTCTGGAAATTATTTTTTTAATCCTTTTTTTTTTTTTTTACACGTAAAGTTACTGATTCCTCAAAACCAAAGATGCCTCCAGAAAGAGACTAATTTCAAAATTCTCAAAACTTTTTTCACATAAAACAAATAGTTCCTCAATTTGAAAAAGAACTAAAAATCAAGATGTGAAATGCTTTCTTCTAATGTGGGATGTAAATTATGAAAAAAATATCAAGGAAAAAAAAAAATCATTTCCTCATTTGCATGGTTATTGCATGCTCTGGTGATCCAGTGCAGCACAGTGCTGCTTGTAGAGAGCACTAAATTGCACCTCTCAACTTGTGCAATGACACAATGCAATTGTCAGAAATCAGAGAAATAAAAATAAAAATAAAAAATGCTCTCCTGTTTCAAAATGCTGGCAGCAAAAGAAGCACTAAAGCACTAAACCATTGGTCACAGTAGCTGGAATCAAATGAAGTGTAAACCACCTTTTTCATTGACATCCATGATGCACTTGGTCCAGCCTCTGACAGCAACCTCTGACAGCCATCTAGGAAGAAACTGACCACAGAAAGCAGGATCTGATTTACATACATCCCCATAAAAACAAACTCTGGCCTGGTACTCACAGCAAAACATCACAGACAGCTGCGACTGCTGCCCTCCCCAGGGGGGGCTGCCTTCCCCTGACAGCTCCTCTACAACCAGTGGGCACCATGGCAAAGACAGTGACACCCCACCCGTCGGGTGCACACTTACAACATTATCCTACAGCCTTTCCCTTTCGGTATAATCACAGACTGACCTGTATAGGTGTGTTTATGGGTGTGCATGTGCAAGCAGACAAGGATAATTCTGACCCGCTCCTTGGCAGCAGCAGTGCTAACATCTCTCATTCTTTAAAACTGAGCAAAGAGGGTGGCTTTTTGTTGCTGTTATTCTTCTTGGTTTAACTTAGACAAAGTGCAGAACTGACTAAGAATGTCACCTAAGAATAACAATCTCGTGATCTCTGAAAATGGTATGCAATTGTCTTCAGTAATCATAGGGATTTCTTTCTTGCCCTCTCCTGCATATACAACCTTACATAATCTACTGCTTGCCTTGGTGGTAGTTTCTTTTGAAATGAATTCATGAAGAAAAAAAATGCATATGAGGGTGTTGGAGAAGAGATGATAAGAAGAAAAGGAGCAACGTTAGATAATAAGAATATTTAAATGTAATTTATTTGCTTGGGCCTAGGAGCATTATAAAAACAGATGGATTAAAAATATTACCAATTACTTCTGTGCACTTCTTTTGCATCTCTTAGGGCTGGATCTATGCTCACTGAAATTAAAATTCCCATTGATCCTCCCTCATCCTGTTATCAGATCAGTATCAAGTAAAATACATGTTCATGTCCTACCTGCAGATGGAAAACAGCACAGGTTCCTCAAGATGTTGCAGTGATTCCTCAGGTAAGGGTCACCCATCACCAGTCCTCGCCAAACCATGTAGGAGGGGTGAAGCCAGTCCTAGCCACCTAATGAAGGAAACCAGTAACCATGCATAGTCATTAATTATCCACTGATGTAACGTGCAAGACAAAGAATATCCTTTGTGATCTCATAAATGCAGACTATACTATGGTTATCAGATATCTCTTTGCCCTCCTGAAAGATTAGTCTCTTTCAGGAGGGCAAATCATTCCTGAAAAATGTAATTAATAAAACCTGATGAACTGGCTGCTTTTATAAATTTTTCTCTTTGTCCTTCAATGACTTTCACTGCTGGTTTCAGATATTGTCTCAATATAATACACCCCAGACTAGAGTTCCAAATACACAGAAAATGAAGATAAGCACCAGACAGCCCCCTGGAAGTTTAACTCTACATCTTAACACCACATCTCTACATCTTAACATCTTCTAAAAATATGGCTAATTCTGTTTTAGGTATTTGCAGCTTAAAATATAATCAAAGCATAGATAGGTACAGGACTGTGGATAAAATAAACATATATGCTACTGCAAAAGTTTTACAACACTTTAGTTACAGGGTAAACTACTTTTCTCTTCCAATACAGTTATTGTTTAAAAATGAACTATTAGTCTAGTTTCTTAAAACAGATATTTTGTTTGGGACTGAGCACAAAAGCTGCACCTGACATGCTTTCTTAAAGGCCTAGGACCATAAACACAGTGCAATGGGTTGCCCACACCCAGTGAGCCAAAAATATGGGAAACCAGTTACTTTGATGCAATGGGCCAGCTTGCAGGAAGGAGATCTACATGTTCAGTATCTGACTTTCAGTTTCTATTGACTATGCTATATAGCAAGCCAAACATAGCTTGAATTAACATAACACACAGTGTCAATTAATTGTATTCCCCACGACGCTGCTTCTCTCAGACAGGAGGGTCATTTTCCATCAACATTTCATGTGCCCTTCTGCTTATCTGAATTTTAAATTGTCATTCATCTGTTCAACAAGCACCACCACCTTCAACATTAATATCTGTCTTATCCAAGAACATGAAAAATAACTCTCAAGGAAAAATTGAGGATATTCAGTCTCGTTCATTTATCATAAAAAAAAATCTCAGTGATTTGGCCATGGCACCTAAATACCTTCAAGAGGTGAAAGCAGCTATGGGTTTTCTTGGTGCAGAAAACAAATGAGGGCAAGTAAAATAAAATAAAATAATAAAATAAAATAAAATAAAATAAAATAAAATAAAATAAAATAAAAATAAAATAAAATAAAATAAAATAAAATAAAATAAAATAAAATAAAATAAAATAAAATAAAATAAAAATGTTCAAAGCAAGAAATAGACGCACAACTATAAAAGTTTCTGGAACAAACCACCAGGGCAATCAGAGGTCCTCTGTCTCCTGAAGATTTCCCTGCCACACACTATGCCTGTCTAAAGACCTCCATGACCTGGGTTGGACAGGTGAGACTGGATGAACCAACTTCTCCACAGTCCAACAACTTTCACAAGTCCACCTTTGCAAGTAAAATGGAATTAGACTAATATAAATTCACAGGTGACTCTTTTTGCCTCACATTCAGCTGAAGTTCTACAAGGAAGACAACAGCATGTTTTATTTCACTGCCCTGTGGGGAATCTTTCCACTCAGTTCAGTAACAGCTTCTGGGGCATATCCCCTGAAATCTTAACTTCAGAAGCTATGGTGAACAGGGAATGAGGAAAAAAATGCTAAAATAAAATTCATCTCAGTACATTCCCTCTCCAGACAAATAGAGCAATTACTGTTATATTAAGTATTCTCCACAAAAGTGACCTTCGTAATTCTTGACAATTCTCTCCTTTAACTTCACTGCAAGTACCAGAGTCTAATAAACATATAGAAATAGGTATAAAGGATGGGGAAAAGGAAATAAGAATTATCTCTTTAACGTGGGAATCCCTGAAGCTGCTGAAGAAAATGAGTTATCACAGAAAACTTCTTTCACAGAAAGCTTTGAAAGTTAAGTCTCATTAGTTTCCACCCAAAATTTTTATTGTTATCTCTATTTGTACATTGCCATTTAACACAAAGAATACTTCTATTTCAGAATTTCAGATGAAGAATAATTTTTTCCCATTTTTTTGCTTTAAAATGAATATAATGTGTGCAGTGACATTTACATAACTCTGGAAGAATACATCCAGCTTATAAATACAGAGTAAAATACAGCTTTGGAAAGCAGATAACAACCTGCTCTTAAATCCCATACACACTACAGACTCTTTACACCAATTAGACAGCAAAGCCGACCTTATGAGTAACATATAAACATGTTTATGCTAAGGTCTAAAGCATGTAGCAGAAGCAAAACCCTGCATGTGCACTGACTTTTGGCCTGTGTTGCACCACTTAGTATGCAGTATGTCAAGACAAGAAATTTTCCTGAACCTCAATCCAAATTCATGGCTTGGTAATAGAATAGGTCATGTACCTGAACAAGGATACACCTTATCCTGCCCTGTCTGCAGTGAGATACCCTGCTCACAATGGAATAAAAACATAAACGGGGAGCAATACCACTGCTGGTTTTGTTGTTGTTGTTGTTGTTGTTTGTTTGTTTGTTTGTTTTTGGGGGGTGGGGTGGGGTGGGGCTTTATGAGTTAACATATCAACCTTTTCTTCATACCTCTTTTTCAGACAAAATATTCTTTGGATGAGTGATTGCATTAACACGCATAATGACAGTAAACATTCACTTTTATCAATCATGCTGGAGAAATAGTAAAAACATAGAATTTAGAAACCCTAGAACAGACACAAACCCCACTTAGTACTAGCAGTTAAAATCAACCAGGCTAAAACAAGCAGCCATGCCACAGAATTATTTGAAGTCATTCAACATTTTATATCACTGATCCAAGACACCAAATTTTAGCCTTTTCATTAGAGCCTCTGCATAACATTCATGTGCCCTGTGGTTTATGCTTCTCATCTGAGCAGATGTTTTGCAAATCATAAATTAAAGCATAGCTTTATTGCCTCTCATTTCTCTGACATTATTGGCCTTGTCATGGGTCCCAGATACAGAATTTTATAGCATGTACTAAATCCCTCTTGGTTGTTTGTTACACATAACTTCAGCTTAATAGCTTTGTCACCAACATTTTTTTTTTTTTTTTTTTTTTTTTTTGTAACAAATAACAAAATTTCCTAGGGTTTACACCTGGAAAGCTAATTGACTAGGTATTATAGGTAACAACAAAGTTTTCATTTTAATGCTTCTTACTCATGCCCATGTTACTTTTAGAACTTCACTTGATTCAGCCAACAGTCAGTTTCCCAGAGATAATTAAACTGCATTCTGTTCACTTAATCACTGTTACTGATTTAGATTCTCCACAACCTTTTAAAGTTACAGATTTAAGTTTACCAGTTTTTTTCCCTTGAGAAAATGTTCTAAATACTGAAAATGCTTTTTTTTTTTTTTTTTTTCTTCTCCATTTTTCATCTGGGATTCCATAATTATTCATTTAGGACTGTGCTACACTTGAGGAAAGCAAGTATAGAATTAAAAACATTGGGTTAAAGTTTACAGATCCCTAATGACTAATGACAACTTGAAATAATGCAGATTACTCCATCCGGAAAAAAATACTGTTAAGGGAGCTCAGAGCTCAGATCTCATGTTAGTGTTGTCCTGATACCCCAAAAAAATCACTTTTCTGAAGACCACAGCCTGTACTCTTCCAAGATACTTGTCAAGGTCTTAACTATGTCTGCTTGTTTCTTTCCATACATTGCAAACATATTACTCCCTTTCAATACAATACCAACTGAAGTGTTTGAACTCTTAATTAAAATTCTTTGATTTGAGCACCTATATACGTTTCAATATACCCTCCCAGTTCAATCCCAACTGCTTACTCCCACATAGACATGCCAGGAGGTAAAGACCAACTAGTGTCTTCAGGCATTACTCAACCTGTAGTGTTTCTGAATCAAAACATTGTACATACACATATTATTTGGTCTCTGTTCTCAGCTATGCGATATCCCTAATTGTCACCAGCTTAGATTTTGCCATTCAAAACCAAAAAATGCTTGACATCTTGCTCAGTGGACCGCTTCATGGTTCCTACTCAATGAGCAGGATGGCCACTTGGAGACTGGAAGCAATGACAAAGAAGATAAAGTAAATGATATCTCAAAATGAGTCAGCTAAGAGGCATGAACAATAAATGACTTTATGGGGATAAAAATGACATTTTTCCTTAGCTACAAACTTTCAGAAAACAAACAAAAGCAAATTGCTGACTTTGCGCTGAATCTAGTCTCTATGTAAATTCTCACTTCTATAAACCATTATTTGTGCAGGAACAAAGTGCGAAACACCGGGAAAGACAGAAAGTGGTTATGAGAGCAAATTCTTTGTGGGAGAGAGACATCCCTTCCTCTGCTTTTTTATTTACATTATTTTTCTTCAGCAGAGAAATATTTAATATATAAAACTGCTAAACGTTTTCTACAACTAGTTTTGCAAGCTCAACTTAATGTAAATAACTGACCCTATTTTTCTCACCCATCTCAACAGGAATTTCTATATTGGGAATAGCAGTTAGCTTCAAACATATTAGCTTACTTGATCTAACTAGAAAAAGAGGTCGTGAATGAACACAAGAGGGAGAACAAACCACACATTTGCAATGTTTGCAGCATTACCTATCTGCAGCAGGTTGAGGTAATCCATAAGGCACACTACAAACAAGGTTGAGACTGTATAAATTCATATGATCAAAGCCAAGTACAGGCATTTTGTTTTTTACTTCCACTTCCTATCTGATTCTGAAAATAGGAGTGATTGATCCCTAGCCTACCTTCATTTAAATCAACATGACTCTAAAACTAAGATTTTATTCAGACATTCCCCAGTCAACAGAAATAAGAAAAAAATGGCGGTCTATAAATGTATCTTAAATCAATAACACAAGTTCTTACTAATAAAACACATGTTCAGACTATGAATTGCAGTAAAACAGATATAAATTTAGTGTGTAGTCCTATCTTCAGATGCCAGGAAGGTTTAGTTGCTATAACTGAATTTTTAAACTGGAGTTCAAATCTGACCTAGAACTGTGCAAGAAGAACCTCTCAAAGGTATGATCCTCCAAATGGTATATGCTGTAGTATTTCTTGCAGTCATGAAGAAGCACCTTGTATTAACTCAATCCTTTCCAAACAGCAATGCACTTAGTTGAAGACAAATTGAACAGAGTGAAAATAAAGTCACTAACATTGCTGTTGAAAGCTACGCTCAACTGGAAAATGTTTACACAGTACAGCTTCTACTATTTCTAGGCTCATTAGCTTACTCTAGAAATGCTTTATTACTATCTCATACATTACTACTTTTCAACAATTACACCATTGTAAAAAAAAATAAAAAAATAAATAAAAAAATGAACTGAAATGAAAAATGAAATTCAAAAACAGAAGATAGTATCAGCTGTGCAGACATTATGTTAATAAGATTTGAATTCAAGACTGTTCTGCCATGCATTAATATTGCTCAGTCTCCATTTCTCAAGTGATTGGTTTCTGACATGAAAGATTTTTATAATGAGAGCTTTAATTGTGGTATAAAATAAATATAAGAGAGCTTATCTTAATCTATTCGATGACTACCATATTTCACTGTTTAAGTGTAGCCTAAAGACTTATTTGTTTGACCTAGCTTATTCCTACTTAGCCAAGCTACTAATTTTATTATCCTCTAAAGTGCTTTGGGATGCATTGCATGAAGGGCATAACGGAAGTTTGATTTTGATTGATTATACGTTAATTTGCATAATCCCCATAATGCAAATCAGTAAAATTTTCATTGGAGATAATAGATGTTAAGCACATTATGCAAGGTTTATATTTTTTTTAAATTGCTTGTAAAAATTATTTACGGCATAATAAAATAGGACAGATAAAACTGGCACCTTGCTGTAGCAAGTGTGAGTGTACTTGATTCTGTAGCTTTCAAGAGCAGACTGTGTAATAATGCATGAAACATGAAGACAAAAATAAATAAATAAATAAATAAAATATGCAATTTTTGCTTCTCTGCAACTTGATTTATGGCCAAATTTATTCTCATGCTGAAGACCTATATTTTCTACCTTTAAAGTATACGCTTACAGACACGTTTTGAACAAGTTGTGTTTTTTACTGTGTGTGTAGTACATGTGTTCTGCACTCCCTTTACAAAGTCGTAATATACAGACAAACACACCAGGAAAATTGATGGCCAGAAAACAACAGCTCCAAAAATGAGGCTGTAAAATGTTTTAGTTAAAAAACACTCAGTCCACATCCTAGCAAGATACTGTGCTGCTTTCCCATTCATCCTTGGCCAGTCACCCAACTACCTGAGGATGTCTTCCTCTGTCTCTTTCGTCCTCCATACTTTTCCCTGGCAATCAAAATCTGTAGCCCTGTCCATATTATCCATGCCAATAACTGATAATAAATTTTAAGTAAATTATCAGCCATTCTTGGTAACATACACTTTTAAACCAAAGCAGATCCAAAGCAGAAAGCTGAATTAGAAATGTTTAAGTGCAATCATTTGTTACAATGCATCAACTGAGTTTATTATTCATACACATTCAAATGTTCACATTTAGATTGAATATCAGCTTTTGCTGGCTGAAGGTTTTAGACTACAACCTCTGGCAAGAGAAATTTGTTGCATATACATCTACCCAACACAAAACCAATATAAACAACAAATTTTACAAATACCCTTGAGTAAACAAGTGAACAACATGTACAGCAAAATGTTCTCCTTTCCCTTCAGAATTAGTGTGAATAATATGAGTAATCATGGGTATACCCAGAGAAAAAAATAAAAATCAATCATGACTCTTTCAGAAAAACATCTAATAAATACATGCTTGAAATTCATGCTGGTTCCTCAGAAAATATGTGAAAATATTGACAGAAATAACGATCCAAACTTTAAGCCAGTTCAAACATTTGTATTATGCTTCTTTCTCCATATGTTATAAAACACCTAGCTCAAATCTCCTGATTTTTGCAGAGCTGGAATCCATACTGAACCTACTTTTATTTCTTTTTTATTTCTAATAAGACTTTCTTAGGTACAGTTTTGTGCTACACAGTATTATTTCACCATTGGGAAAAATACCACGACTTGAGTTAGTACCACAGAATTACTTCAAAGTCCTCGCTAACTGCTCCTGTTATACCTTCATTAGCATTTTGCTGAACTTAAATCTCAAAGTATATAATTCAATTGAAGTACCTAAAAATTAATCTCCTGATTATCAGCTTTCAGGAAACACAGGTGCACAAGTACTAGCTCAGAATATCACAGGAAAGTAACTAAATATAAGTGAAATAATTCTATATTTAGTATTTGTGTACTGTGCCCAATCTCAATTCAAAATATATAAATTTAAATTATTTGAATAGCTATCCTCAAATTTCCGTCTTACTGTTTGTTTAGAGAAAGTCTACTTAGAAGGGTCCCATTTTATTTCTTGCACCCCTCATTTTATATTTTACATGTTACATTATTATATATTTTATATACTATTATTATTTTTAATGTGTAAATAATAGCCACCTGCTACAATACCTCCTGCATGGTCTCCCACTTGAACCATCAGGCTGTGGGATATTCACAGATGACTCCATCTGGCTTCAGCTGTCTTTCTGGGTTTCACAAGAAAAGTTTAAATAGTCTTTAGGGTACCTTTCTCTTAAGGTCAACATCGGAGAAGGAAGGGTTTATTGCATTTTTGTGCTTTTTCAGTGCTACTTTTGAAAAGCAAGTAGGGCTATCAATACTTTAAGAATTATAGAGGGTCTATTCTCTTCACAATCAAGTTTGCATTCTCCTCCTGATACTCTGATTTTTATTTATTTATTTGCTGAAGTAGAGTCTAAGATTCCAAACTGAAAACAAACAAGCAAACAAACAAACAAACAAAAAAACAACATAAACAAAAAAATGAAACAAAACGAAAAAACAGCATTCAGTTTAGCACTGGGAGGAGTTACAAATCTGGCAAGCAATACACAGGTAACACCAAGAACACCAAGAAAAACAGGACTTAAAATTATATAACTACTCCATGAGTTTTGGAGTAGTTTCATATTACTAAAACTGACATCTGGATTATAATATTTAAATTTAATCTATTTTATCTTTAATGTCAAAAAGAGTTGTATAAAAATAAATTGAATGTATTAAAATTGAAAGTAACTTTTCTAGGTCTTTACTGTTAAGAAATAAGATAAAAAAAAATAGTTCTAGAAAGTTTTTGCTGTCATTTACTTCTGGAGGTAATATTTAATGGATTTATTCTTCTAGTTACTGAAAGCTAACTTCTAATTCATTATAATCAGATAAACCATTTTAGATAGACCATCCCTTCAATTTTTTTAGAAAAGAGATATAAAAAGTACTCAGTAACTGAGAGATTCAGCATTTTACATACTTTGTATATGAAATAAAGCATAGAAAATTACTAATTTGACAATAGCAAAACCTCTGATATTATTTAAGAAGCTCATTATGTAAAGTATTCAACTTGTTCTCTGAACTCAGTTGAAGTTTTCTGCTGGCTTTCTGCACTTGTTAAGGCTTTTCAGTACAAACTAAAGACCTAGCTGTCTAATCAGTTATTAATAAGGCTGTTTGCAGCTTATTTCAGAACTATATAAAGCAGTAGCGTCAAAATAAAAAGGACTTCAGTTAAAAAAAAAATTACCATGGATTTTGAATCAACTCATACTTGCCTATGTGGAAGTCATTAAAAAAGAAATTCAAAAAGAAAGAAAGAAGTTCAAAAAGAAAGAAAGAAAAAATAAAAAAAAAATGCAAAAAGAAATTCAGAAAGAAATTCAGAAATTCAGAAATTCAGAAATTCAGAAAGAAAGAAAGAAAGAAAGAAAGAAAGAAAGGTTATTTTACTGCTGCTAAAATCGTTGGAAATCTATCCCTGTAGGTTTACAATTTAATTATAGTGAATTTTGGTAAAATAGTTGTGATTTATCTTACAATATCTATTGCCTCTCATTTTCAAAGAATCTTAACAATAATATTTTAGGCACTGATGCTTATAATTCTTGTAATTTTTACTGCTGAAATGATCATGGCACTTTGGACGGTGAGATGGCAGACATCTGGGTTGAGTATTACAGTATGGAAAATAATTTAACAGTTACACTTTTCTAACCACTACTAGATTAAGTTAATGTTTTCTTAAATGGAAGCTAAATATTTCTGATCTTAAATACTTAAATTTATTATAAGTTTTGAAGATGCTGAAGCACAGGTCAAGCTTCATTTGTCTTCTCACTGAAATTCTTGAAAAGTGGGGAGGGCCTTCTTTTTATGAATAAATTAGAGAATTTCAATATAGATGTTACAACACTAAATGGATTTTACCAGAATACATTACAGCTATTAAATAAATCACTGTTAAACAGAGAAAAAAATGAGACTTTGAAAAGAAACGTAATTCTATACAACTTCATGACAGAATCAATTAATCAACTGACTATAATTTCAGATACTTGGTAGAAAGCCCATGCAGGAGGGAGAAGATACAGATGCATGGAATATTTCATCATTGTTTGAGAGTATGGAGAATAAATTTTGAAAAGAAAGATCATTAGCTTGGGAATTGTCCATATCAAGTATTCAATTAGACATGGCAAAAGTACAGTATAGAAGAGGAGAGGGCTCTTTCTGCAAGTGACTTCAATCTACATTTTGTGCATATGCAATCACCTTGAGTTATACATGGAGGAGAATAAGGAGAACTGTACAAAAAGTCTTATTTCTGAAGGGAAACCAAGAATGATTATTGTGTCCACTAGAAAACAGACAATCTCATTTTATACCTCCAAGGTAGCTTATATTGTGATCCTTTTTCTACTGGAAATATCTTTAATGCTTACAGATTAGATAGATAGATAGACAGATGGACACACATAAATTAGATCACACTATTTAGTTTCATGGGAGATTCAGAGACAAAGGTAGTAACAAAGAAATAATCAGAATTTCTAGATGTGGGCAGACCTCTTTAGTGCTATTAGCACATGTTTTTACCTTTAAACAGACACTGGCCAGTGTAATGAAGAATTTGTGAAAACAACTGTAAAGTTACGTCATTGAGATAGCATGAAATGTGTGTATATATGTAAAAGTACAAATTTTCTCACATGGCTCAAAAATGTGTCAATTTGCAAAGCACAGCAAAGTAACCAAAAATACCAAGTAAAAAGATATCACATAAGGCTCCTTCATAACTATGGGTTGAGAAGGAATTTACTGGACCTAAAAGAAAATTTGCTGTTTAGACATGCCTGAGTCAGGACTTGCCAAAACTTTTGCCTTTTTTCTACAAAGAATCAATTCATATTTAATCACAGCTGTGGTTGTGGATAAATCAGATCTCTATGATTTTGATTCCTAGCCCAACCTTACCTGTGTGTAGATTATTTATATTTTTCTTTCTTGTTAAATAACAACTTTTTTAAAGTGAAAAAATAAAATTAAATTAAAAAAAAATACAATTCAAAAAGCATTGATAATTAAAAACAAAAAGAACTGGCTTTTGGCAGAAGCTGAGTAGTTGAGAAAACACTTACTTTCCAAACTTACTTAAACTGTCTATGTAATTCATCCTCAAAGTGCTCAGTCTGATATGATTCCTTAGACAATGAATATCTCCCCTATCAAACTGAGTGTTTCAGTTCCTAAACATCTGCAAGTGAGTGCAACAAATCCAACAACAAAACAAAACAAAAGATCAGCTGAGTTTATTCCTTAATAAACTTATCTTCAGTGTTCTAATGACAATTTCTTTTGATCTCAGTGTCCTAAAAATAAGGACAAATAATTTAGTTATGTATGACATTAAAAAATATTTCCTTCTGAGACACAAGCAATTTATAAAATACTTTCCTAAGGTGAAGTCAAATGTTAGCTGCAGAAGAGGAAATTTATCCATTTGGCTAGGGAATCAGCTTGTATTTTGGCTGTCTGCCTCATGTTGCTTTCTAAACACTGGCAGCTGGAGCATAAAGAGAAAAGACTGGAAAAGATAAATAGGATAGAAATTGCTTAAGGTCTTTGTAAAGTTTAATGAAAGATTTATCTCTTGAGGGTAATGTTCGTCTTTCTTTTACTGAAACAAGAGTTTGATAACCTCTCATTGTGCATTTGATAAATTACATCTTACAGTCATAACTAAAATGACTAAGTGGAAAATATAAAAGGCTAAAGCAATGTCTAGTTATCTGAGTATTCAATATGAAATATCTGAAAGACACTAAGTAACATCTAAAGTATTCTTAATTATGGAAGTAAGGGTGAACAGTAATACAATGATGTTATAACAACAGAATAGAAAGATTCTTCTACCCCTTTGAATGGAAAGTATCTATCTTATGACAAAACCCAAAAATTCTGACATACTTTTTTTTCCTAAATGTTTTATTCAACAAAACTTATCCCAGTTCTATGCCACCATACTGGTAAGAAGAGAAATCTCCATACTGTGGAGCTGCCATGCTCTACGGTAGAGAAAACCTCAACCACCCTAATGGATGCCCATGAGCCATGGAGCTCTCCATTTCAGCCACCCAGGAGGCAGGTTACTGTAAAATAAGCCCTTCAGCTCCCTCTATAACCTGCATATCTGTGAGAGGAACCCCAGATCATTATTATCAGAGCCTACACAGAGATGTAAGGTGGCTGCAATGCATACCAGTAGAGGTGCATCTCTATCTTCCTTCATTGACCTAAACTAGATAATCTTAAATAACGTTATACTGTAAGATTTTGCCAGAGGAGGCCTCATGGAGGGAGAACAAGCTGGGAAGTTCATGTACATGCCAGCTGTGCTTCACTCTCCCCAGAAAAATACAGCACCACAGTACTCAGACCCTGATCTCAGTTTAATGTCTGCTACCCAGCTATATGCTTGTTCTTACATATAAACCCACTAATTACAGCAGATTATTAGAGGAATGTTTATCACAGAAGTAGCAAAGGCCAAAATGGTCCACTGCACTTCCTCATAAACCAGCTAAGAGAATATCTGCACAGCCACTAGTCTATTGTTTTCTACTTAGTTTCAAAACTCTTGCTATATATCTATAAATTTCAAGCGTATAAACGTCAGACCCTGACTGAGAAACTCCATGGTTCATGGAGCCATAAGTAAGAGATATGCTTTTGTACTTTGGCTTTTTCTTTCGATTGTTCATATACCAAAAGGGATCCAACTGTATTGAAAAAATAAAAATAAATAAATAAATAAAAATCTATTGAAAACAGAACTATAAAGGGAGAACTATAAATGATTCTATTATATGTGTGAATCAATCTTTGGATTATATTTATGCAGTACTTGTCTACATTACTTATTTTTTATTATTTGTCTTCTCCTAAGTAGAAAAATTACTGCAACATCTGGGGGGAACTAACTTATCTACTCAGCAAACAACAGGTCACTTAAAGCTTGGGTCCAAAGAATAACATGTAAGGATTCAATGTGGTCTGAAGAACTGGGGCTTCTAAATTTCTCCTCAGTTCATGGCTAATCCTGAATACGCTCATATGCTCATTTGCATCTACAGTCTCCCTGTAAAACCTAATCCCTTAACAAGACCTGAAAAGATTTTAAAAAGGTATATCAATATGAGTTTTGTAACTCATATAGTTTACATACATAGTAACACATATTTATTTTATGAATGCTGTGAGTCTATGAATTATTAAAACTACAGACCTGAAGTCTAATTCTTTTCCAGGACAGTTTATCCCTCATTCTGTACTTAACACCATTAAAGGTAATAAAAGCAATTTAAATTTCACAAATTGAAGAGAACAGACAATTCTCAATGGGTCAGTTATACACATGTTCAAAGTAAAGGGCTCTTTATGACACATAGAGACCTGTGGGATTCAACAAAATTGATCCCATATCACAAACACTTTAAAATAATGTACCTCTTGTTACTCTCTTTTAATGAAAAGATTATAAAAAGAGCATCCTATTTTATTATGCATTAACCTTGTTCACTGTTAGGTAAATCATGAGATCAAGAAACTTGAAGATAGCCACATCAAAATGAATCATTTTAAGAAATGGCATGCAGTGATTTCATTACCTAAAATCATTATAATTACCTTAAATAAATGCTTCTGAAACAAATATGCAAGAGCATCTGCAGCTATTTTGCAAAAACCTCTGCAGAACAAATTTTTAGTGCTTTTTTCATGGAATTTGCATTCTAAACATGCAGAATACTACAGGATGGGATCATTTATGAAACAATGATACTACTGAACCAAAAATCTATTAGCTTACTAAATTTTAACTTTGGATATATCAGGATAAAATATAAGCATAATAAAATTAAAAAAGCATTAACATTGACATGAAATACATAGTAAATAATGAAGCAAGAGAAGCAATAGTGGATCCTGACATGTAAACTACAGGTGGAACAAAGACTAAAATCTTTGTGTTAGAATACTTTGAATATATTTTGATGCCTTGAATATATATTATTCAGGATTTCAATCAAAAGAGGATCCATAGTATAGAACCAAGAAGCACTATGTATTGCTCCCTCTGACTATAAACTCAAATACCTGTCAGCACAGGTATGTCAATATATTTAGGGCTGGTAAATTAATTGAGAGATAGTGATCAGGCAGATAATACAAGGAACAGAGGATCCATAAATAATTATATGTTAACTTCCACTGTGGTGTGGTTGTGCTGCTTCCAGCTTTCTAAGTAACAAATTCTACGGTCCAGCCATTAACTAATCATTATGATTACCATGTTGCAATATATATATAAAGCAAAGATTGCATATGTACATATAGATGATTCATCTGAATGCTGTAACAAAGCTAAAGACTTGAGCTATATTCATCTTGATAGTTTTGAACACAGAGGCTGATGATCAGTTTGTCATTGCATGGTTACTTCACCATTTCTTTATCTGAATTCTTTTATAAATGAGAAGGTCAGAGTCACTCCTGCTGTGCACCCCACCTCAGCCACCACTTGTTGATGAATGCAAATAATCCTGTGTAAAATGCAGAAAGAAAAATAAGGTATTAATGTTAATGTATTCAGGACAAAGCTGTCATAATTCATGAGATAGTTTTTTTTCTCAGTTTTGTATTTAATTATAGCATCAGAAAACATTAATTCTGAAGAAGCAAAATAGGAAGAAAGGGAAAAAAAAGAAAAAGTGACAATCTCATTATTATTTAAAACAGATTTTATTTTGACAAAGGAAAAAAACTTCATCCTTACCAGTACTAACCATAAATTTACATATAAATGTGTCAAGCAACAAATCATTTTGATTAAGAACAACACAGAAAAACTTAGCAAAAGAATTAGATCCTTTTTATTCTATTATAAAACAGTTAAAATTATGTATTCCTTATAACATACTGGCTTCTAACAGGTACATGTTAAATAATCCTTTTTGTCAGACATCAAGTTAATTTCTATGCATCTATACATTGATAGCTTAAGAATAATTCGTAAGTAATTCAAAATCCTTTTTAAGACAAAGAGCTAAATCATGACTTAGGGTAATGGCTGCTCTTCAGTGCACAAAAGACATCAGAGGCAGGCAGAAAATGAAAGTTCTGGCTCTTCCCATGTCATGAAAACCCTTACTAAGTGCCTTCCCTCAGCCATGTCACAAACCCCAGGGTTGTAACACAAGACACTGGCACTGCATTTCCTTTTCATTATGTACAATTCTATTTCTTGATATTACCGAAAACCCTCCAAATGCTTAAAGAGACACACTTAATAGGTTCATATTAGTGTATTTAGTGTATTTAAGAAGATCCATGTAATGCCAATTAACGTTTCCTTTTCACCTAAAGTTTGTTATATCCAGATGAATGTGTTCTCTCAGTGAGGTGCTATAGAACTGCAGACCTTCACTGCAGACCTTCAGGACGACTTCTTTTTTTTTTTTTTTTTTTATCCTCCATAAAGAAAGAATCTGCTGGTTCAAATATTTGCAAAAAAAAATAAGGAGGATTTTGCACAAACACAATTCACTTTCCACCACATTTCTATCACAGCACATTTTTGCAGTGGGTTTTTCTTTTACGGAAAGATTGTAATTGACATGTAAGACAAAGCTACCAAAACACATTTCACTCTTCTTATTAGTGTTATAGAGAGGCATATTTTCTTAGCATAGACTACAGTTTTGGAATAACTATTGATTTCTTTATTGCTTGTCTGCTTATTACTAAGTAATGATTCCTGTATAATGGGATTATGGAACCCACTGAACCTTGAGGTGATTTCTAAATATTTTTGACAGATTATTTATAAATCAGAATCCAAAGCAAATAGGCTGCCACAATGCAGAATGATATCTGCAGAAATGATGTAATAAAGAAGGAATGTTTCTGACCCTCCATCCCCACCTCCAGGGTTCAGTTGCCTGGTTCTTGTACAGCATTGCTGCATAACACTGGCTCAGGTTCCTGAGGAAATTACTGACTTCTAAGAAAGAGCCATGGGAAAGTTCAGAGAAGAGCCATGAAGATGGGAGAGGTAATACTGCAGGCAGAGGGAAGGTCATTGAGATGGGAATAGTCAGCAGCTCAAGGACTCCAAAGGAAAAAGACTGAGATGAAAAGATAAAAGAGACTGAAGAAAAAAAAATAATAAAAAAATCACGGGGCCAGGAAACATCAAGTCAGCAACACAGAGTGAGCCTGTTCTAAAAAATCATCAAAATCAGATCTGATAAACACTTCCAGATCAGTGCTTTGCTCTGTTACTGGGAGCCAAGCAGTCATGGTAGGACTGGGAGGTCAGTGCTTGGTCCTGCCTCACCAGCATGCCCAAAAGCTCTCCCTGGTATCAGGAATATGTCTACAGGAGGGAGGGAGTTCACAGGCACAACTGTCACCTACTTGTGCCCATATATAATCCTGATGTATAATTAAGAGAACTATAATCTACATCATCCATGGGAAGAAATATTAAGATTTTTAAAAATGATTTTTGAAAGAGCTACAACTTTGGTAAAAGTTTATAAGTCAGAGGAAAACATTTGTAATTTCTCCTTTCTATAATTACAATACCCAAGTGCCAGATTTACCTCACATTTTCAGTCCACTAGTGCATGAATTATACTCATTAATCTTCAGTCTGAGAGTTTTATTACTGTTTGTTAGGTGGGAACTGATATTTAAAGATGCTATAAATTACAGTACAGCAATAGTTAGCAACTGTAGATCATATTTGGTCTAAAACTAAGTCATATTCAACACCAAAGCATCTGTAAAGCATCTGTGTTAATCTGCCTAAATCCTTCTTTGTCAGATGCATATGTGAAACTACAGGTTTAAGTAGTCATGTCCTAAATGTAGGACAGTGTTTTCTCATTGTAAGAAACAGACAAATAATTTTCTGCCCATAATTGTTAGCAATGAGGTTACTTCAAACAAATTTGCCTGGAAAAAAAAAAAATAAATAAATCTGTAACTTATCTTCTTAGCTGAAGCAAAAATAGAACTGTTTACAGAGGCATGCATTTCTATGCATGTGTATAGAAACCATCAACTTGGGCATTTTTTCTGTCTACTAAATATACTCAAGAACGTTTTATGAGTCTGTTAATTTGAAATCTCAGAGATAAAAGAGATATAAATTAATTATTTGTAGAAACTGATAAATACTTCTACTTGTGTCCTGAATCTCTCTTATCTCTGAAATTCTCTCTAAAGAATTAAAGGCTGTGCAGTTGGAGGGTAGAGCATACTTGACTTTATCAATGTCTACACTATCTATGCTTGTTAATTTTACTGAAGAAAAACATATAAATAGTTCTTTTCTGAAGACAAGACTAAATCAAGTCATCCCTAGAGCATTACTTAACAACAGGGGTAGGAGAATCATGGGGACTTCCCTTCTTCATATGTAAATGGCAGAGATAAATTGATTTACCTTTATATTCTCCATTATGGTCCCATGGCATGATACTAGTCTTGTCATCATGGAGAATGAAGGTTAACTTTCATACTTCCTACTTTGTGTTCTAATTCATAAAACAAGCTTTCTATTAATTCATTTTATCAATTTTCCTCTCCAGATTTTTTTCTAGTGGGTATTATTTCACTGATCATTATAATTCATCTGAACGTGACATTCAACTGAAATCTACTTTTATTGGCAGAACATTTTATACCCTCACTGAAAAAGCTTAGTATATTGAGAAAGCAATGGTTTAAAATAGTGATTAACTGAGACTTGCAAGGAAGGGTCTATTCCTTAGACTAATTTATGGGATAGCAATGACAACATGATCTTTATCCATTTCAGACCGTTGCAGTACCAGTTTCTAATATTCTTGAAGCTTCAGGGATTTTATTCTTCAATAAATCTTAAATTTTTTGAAAGATTATGTTCTGAGTTCTAATCATTGAATTTGATAGCCAGTTTGATTACTCTTCCTGGCTGAGGTGATCGCATGAAAGGTCTAGTGATGAGACTGGTACATCTTTAGGCAGGTATTACTGAAAGTGCTACCTATTTATGCCTTCTCCTTGAAAAATGTGAACTGGACACATTTATTCAAGGAAAAGGCATAAAAGGGGAATAAAATCAAAAGAAATATTGTTTCAGTAACTACAGAAGATGATCAGCTTTTTAGAGTAACATGTCTAACAAAGAAATACTGTTTTCTGCTGGCAACGTTGTTCCTGCAGTTTTCAAGGACAAAATTCAAACTCATCTGTAGATATTATTCATTAATCAAGAAAGGAATGATTTTGTAGAAGACATTCTGTATATTGACAATCTTCTTCCTGTTGACACTATGATGAAACAATAGATTTAAATATATATAAGCTTCATCCTTCATAAATAAAATTTGACTAAAACAACTGTTAGTTTTTCAAGCCAGGTAACCTTTATATTACCTACATTAGAGATATGTGCACTCTGTTTATCTGTATTTACCCTCAACTACCAAATAGGATTATTTTTCTATACAGATTAAGCACACCTGATGGCCACAATACCAGACAGTGTTTTCAATTTAATTTGATGTAATAAAAAACACTGAGATCTGTCATTATTTTAATTTGAAAATGAATAATAATGAAAATATTATCTGTTGTACAGAATACTATTCCCAGTTTGAACTGATTTATCTTTCTCTTTACTTTAAAAAAAATAAAATAAAAAAAAATTGCTGTGGTTTTCTTGCGCTGATGACTTCACTACAAACTCAGTGCTACCATTTATGAAAAATGCCAGGTTTTCACACTATCAGCAGAAAATGAAGCAGAAGATGATGGATAAGTGTCAGGAGATTTGAAATGGTTAAAGCATGAGTGTCACAGTCATCCTGTCTAGAAATAGTGGGTCTATATATAACCTGCATAACTTGCACCGATATCCAACACTATTTAATAAATTATGAATGATCAGTTATGGTCATCTCAGAAACACTTAAGATGGGATCTCAGAGCTGAATAGGTCATTATCAGTATGTAGTGTTTTACAACCTATATAAAACATTCTCTGCCAAACTACACCCAATTTAAGACAAAAGAGTTCTAAAAAGTTTCAGCACTGAAGCAAGATCAAAATGGCAAGAGCAATGGAGAGGTGGTACAGCCTTGGGAATGGCCCAGGGTACAAGGCTCAGGGAGCCGCTCCTTCATCCTGACCCACACCACTGGCAGGCCCCAGGCTGCAGATCTGACGCTGCTCATTCGGATCACACAGGAAACACGTTTATCCAGGCTTGGATATAAAAAGCTTCTCTAGAAACATTACTGCCCCGTGGCAAACTACTAGGTTTTCCAGGCTGACTGGCTAGGATGAATAATACGGCAGCAACAGAAAATTAAATTAGAGATGCAGATGTTAAAGGATCATAAAATTTATCAGATACAAATGAAATTAATGGATAAGCATAGATATATAAATCAATGTATGAAATAAGAACCTACCGAGGAGGCCTTAAGAATTAGATTCTGGGTCAGGATTAGATTTTGGCTCTCCTACAGAAGAGAAAGATGAGAATATACAATTCTGAAAATAAAAATGACTAAAGAAAAGTCTAGAAAGAAAGCTATACTAACTGAGGCTAAGGATGACACCCTCAGATTTTTCTGTCAGGCCTCTGCTGAGAAAACGAGAGGACTGGACTACATTAAAACTGAAATTAAGGCCAGAAAATCCTTCTGCATTGCTGCTCTGAAAAAGCAGATCTCTAATCAGCTACATAACACTATTATTCTGTTGTTTTCCAGGAGCCAAACACTTTTCTCAAGCATGTAGATGAGCCCATGACAGATTTTGAACTATAGAATTTAAATTTTTAAGATACATTTAGTTATATTTTAATAACTGTGAGGTGCCAAAGATGTGTTCGCATTCTTTTATATCTCCTCTTGCACTGACAGTAAATTTCAAAATAGCATTCATTTATAAAATACGATATTAAATCTGCTACCTGAATATGTGATCACCAAATGCCTTCATTTATTTTTGGGTCGGGATATTTCACACATTTTAAAAAGACTTTTATATCTGTTAACCAGAGAACACCTTTTGACACAGTTAAATTTCTCAGAAGAATTATGATCATTGAAAATGAATTTAGCACATATATCATTTTTTATGTAAGCGTTCTTGTCAATTCATGTTGCTGAAAAACAAAGCAAACAAACAAACAAACAAAAAAGCACTACACCAGTAACTTAGGGAAAAAGTCAGCCACCCACTTTTTGGGTGGCTTCCAAATCCACCTTCCAAATCCACCTATTTAAAAACACTTTAAACCATTTGCTACAGACACTCAACACCCTCTCTGTTACTGAATGACAGGTAGCAGGTCTTCCAAAGAGAACCTAGACTATAATAGGTATCAAAACTGACTCCAACAGAGCTAAATTAATATTAATCAATAGGGTTTATTTAAATTTATTTTTATGCTTAGGAAGACCATAAGTGACCGTACCATAACTAAAGTCTATTCCTTGAATGACTAAGATTAAAAATAGGTAAAAAAATTATAAAACACATATCCATAAGTGCTTGCTAGTAACCTTGCTAGGAGATCTTTTTTAAAAACAACAACAAACAAATAAGATTATAAGCATTAGTAGCTTGTTGGTTTTTTTTGTTGTTGTTTGTTTTGTGTGTGTGTGTATGTTAGGATCTCATCAGTGATTCTGAAAATATCAGGGTCCCTAACCCCAGCAAATAAGAGTTCTCATTAAGAATTTTATAGGCATGTTGAGTTTGTTTAGAATCTGTAACGAAGACATTAGACACTTAGTTACTAATATATGTCTTACCATGCCATAATCCTTGTTATGTTTTCTTGAACTACAAAATGGCTCCCTTGAGAGTAACATGTTGAGAGAATTTTCCGGCCAACTTTAGGTGATGTTCTGTTACTTAATTGGGTCTGACTGAGTGCAATATTTGGTTTTCAATCAGCTCATCTTCAGTGGATGTATCAATCATTGTTTTGATTTTCTAATAAAGGAAGATGTAAGCAATGCATAAACATAGTTCCATAGAATTTCTCTTTCTACTTCTAAATGACTGTTGTTTTTTGTTTGTTTGTTTGTTTGTTTGGACTTGAAAACATTCAATATTTACTAAATGCAACAGAAATCCAGAACTTACATAAAATCTCCTTTGAACCAAAACCCTATTGGTAAATATTACTCTATTACAACATAAAGTAATATTAAACTTTAAAAAACTATGTTTCCACTTAGATCTAAGAGTTGCAATAGCACTATTGAAATCAGAAGTGTCATTCTAACTTGCAATAAATCTCGTCCATACACAAGAAGATATGTCAAAATTTAGAACAAACTAAATAAGGATAAACTCCTTCATAAAAAGAGGCTCATTTTGGAGCTTCCTAATGAAATACCAAAGAAGCACCAAACATTTAAAAAAAAAAAAAAAAAAAAAAAAAAAAAGATAAAAGCTCATTACAGTAATAATCATGGCTGGATGAATGTTACGGTCAGTGGAAGAATATAGTGTTTGATCCTAAGTACAAATTTATGTGTTATACTAAAAATTCATCTTTAAGATTAGATCATCCTGGAAATAGATAGTCGAAGTTATGGCTTAATTCAAAGCAGTGTATCATAGCATTTATCCGGTAGTACAGACCTGTCCTCTCTAATGTCTTCTAGTTAAAAAGCATCCTTTTTGCCTATCCTTCCCATTAAGGGAAAACAGAGAATACTTTCAAATGTTTAAAGTTTGAGCTTTCCAATGTCAAATCTTTGTTACTTCAATGCAGTTTATGTATATTTATTTTTATTATAGCTTTAGAGCCTGATCAAAGTTAAATAAAAAAATAAACAAGTGGTGCATAGCATCCAATTACTGCTCTTCAAAGACCTGTTAAAGTTCTGTAGCACTTTTAGTTATCACAAGGTGATCAAAGTTATCATAACATTTCAGAATTCTTTATAATTTTGGGTTAACTTAAATAGGATAGGATATAATAGTAGTGCTTTTTACCAAACAATAGCATATAGGTGCTACTACGAAGCTGACAGCCTAAGGTACCATGGAATACAGATGTTTACCAGCAAACAACATTAACTGGCTTCTTGTCCTGTTACATGATTAAAAATAAATTTGTAATACAGTAATTAATTAGTATAGAAAACCCCAGAGGCTCAAACCAAAGACCTGACAGATCACTGAAATAGTGAATAAAGACCAAAGTAGATAACGTTAACTGCCACTACTCTAGCAGCAATCTAACAGCTGTCTAAATGCTCAGGAGTACGAATTTTACAGTGGGGCGGAACATGATCACAGCTTACAAAATCATAAAAGAATCACAAAGTCATAAAGGCAAACGTTAAGGTAAATGAAGAATTCATTAATCTTGAAATACTAAAACTGGGCTGTAATTGATGTAACCAGTAAAACTAGTTTACTATAACGTAACTATCCAGTGCAGAAAATGCTTGCTTCAGCAGGGTTATAGCATTACCTGATATATATTTTATCCTAAGAATCTTGTTATGTTATATAGTAGAATTAAAGTCCTTTTCTCTAATTTTCAAAATTACATTAATTACTTTTTATAAAGTGGAATACATCCTGGAGTCTTTGTAAATAAGATGTACAGAATTTATCTCTAGCATTTCCTAACAGGTTTATAATAGCAGCTATGACAAAGAGTCTGCCTAGGTCTGACATTACAAACATTCCAATAATAATTCTGCTGTATTAGGTGAACTGGCACTTCTGAAGGCCAGTATCTACCATACAAAATGGCATCTCCCAATGTTTTCCCCCTAACGTTACATGTTTCACACTGCAAAAACATCACCTCGGTTGCATGAACTGTAATATTATGAGGGAGCATTTCATAAGAAAAAGCTATTGAAATTACAACAGGGAAAGGAAAAAAAAAAAAAAAAAAAAAAAAGCAATATTATTGAGAGCTAACTTGTATGTGAATCTCTATGGTGCAAAATAAATAAATAAATAATACTATATTATGTACAGCAGCACCTCCATCTAAGCAAAGTTTAAGAGCCAGACTGACTTTACACAGATGTCAAATAAAAGCAGCAGTGAGCAAAATGAACCAGGTCAGAATAGCCATCAACTGAATTATAACTCTTAACAAGGTTTGCACAGATTTTTCTCTGAGCTTTTCCTTGCTCCAAATACAGGAGGTCATTTTCCTCCTGACCAAAGTATTTTTGCCAGAAATAAATGCACTTCAGTGACTCCCAGACTATGCCCCCATGGTCCACACAGACTGAAAAAATTAGCCTCTATGCCTCAGGTCTTCAACCGTCTAGGTTTCAGGGAAAAGCATTTCTTGGCTTATAGCAGAAGGCACAAAGTGACATTGCACGCTTCTGGTGCCCGTGTGAAAAGGGTTCCTATTAGAGGGAATTAACTCTCTTGCCAGTACCCTATACCAAAGTTACAGTGGCATGATGTATTATCTGTCTTGTCTGAGGTCTTCCTTGGCTAATTATTATTATTTCCAGCTGTTTCAATAAGCTATTTGACAAGAAACTCACTGAAAATAAAATGTTATGAGTTGCTGTTATAGGCCAATTATTAACTCCTCAGCACTGGCCCTCAGGACTGTGGTCTTTATTTTCAATATGTTCCTTTCTCATTTCAAGAAGGAATGTATTGATGTGAGGAATATCTTCCTTTTTTTTTTTTTTCATTAAAAGCAATTTCTAGGACCATTATATTATTTCTCCTATAATGCATCCTTTATATTAGCCATCATAAAAATTGCATCCTTTCCTCATTTTTTACATGCTGATGTCAAGATTTACAGCCATGATTCCACAATAGAGATGTTAGCAGAGGGCTGCAGAGACACCATTACCGAAACTGCACATTTCATGTTTTGCATATTATTTTGAATAGGGGAAGATTGTTTTTTAATTTCTCTATCAGTCTATTTACTTCACAAAAAAAGTGCCATAATCCATATTCTGAATGTTCATAAATCAAAATGTAAGCACCACAATAGTTTCATAAATTCAAGTATGTTACTACATTTAAAGAGAAATATTTCTAGTAACTTTTAAAAAATATATGTATAAAATTATCATATTTATACACATTTATTCTGTAAGAGTGAACAAAAAAAAGGGTGGGGGGGGGTGCAGAAAAGTACTTCTGTTTTTCTGAGACATTTTCTTTAGAATACAATATATTATTGTGGGTTTATATTTTAAAGAAAAGCAGCTCCAGAAATGAGGTGGAATGTTTTCTGTGTGAAAATGCTAGAAACACTTACTCTGACAGTCCCAAAATATATCTAAATTTTGCTTCATGTATTAGTCAAAATGATTCCCCCTGAAAAATTCAATTTCTTTCAGGATGAAATAATTTGTTGAAAAATTTCTAAACAGGTTTACTCTTAATCCTCTACCTTTCATCCTAAAGTATGTGAAATCTCATTTGAAATATGTTTCTAACACTACCACATCAAAAAGAATGATGCAAAAGTAAGAATAATGCCTAGGAGAACATTTTCCATCATTTCTCAGGCAATGTAACAATCTTAAAGTAGGTTACTTTTTTTTTGTTCTTCCAGTATTTGTATGATGATCAGCCACAGGAAGGCTAAGGGGCTTGCCTTTAATAACAGTGAGCAGCATTTCTTGCCACATAAGGAGATCCACTGATAACAGCAGGATGATTTGCAGAGTAAGGGACCACAGCACAAGTAAGAGGTAGATTAATTTGATCTGCTGGCATCACTGAGAAGTAGCTCTACCTGGTAAATAAGAAAGAGGAATGTACCACGAGGAGCGATGGCAGTGCAGAGGCTGCCAGGTACTGTTAAGGAGCCCTGCTTTTGGTTGCTCTCCAGGAGCAAAGCAGGAGCAACCTGTTACCCTATTACGGTTCCAGCCTCTCACTCACTTTGCATCCAGCAAATGGTGGAACCAGATAAATGAAAAGCAGCATATAAACCACCCTCTTTAGATTAACAGCACCTCCAACAAGCTGAACAAAATGGCTGAAAAAGATATAGTATGGCTTTAAGGGGCAAGTTTTGGAGCAAGTTTCAGAAGCCAATGGCCTATACTTTTGTCTTAAAACATGTTTATGAACATATTAAAATGTCTTAAGTCTTTCTAGCATGCATGACTTTAAAACACTTTCTACATTTTCCTTCTGTTTTCATCATAGATCACACTCCTTTTACACATTAGTTGGGCAGATTTACAACAAGTAAAAGTCAGCGTCTTGCTATTGACTGTAAGGGAAGTGTGAAAATTTACAGCAGCCATGAATCTAGCACTTACTCTTCCAAATAGTTCAATTTTCTTCTGTATCCTTCCCCTTCCATTTCATCTATTTTTTCATGTGTTCTTCTATATCTCACAAACAGGAAACTTAAACTGTACAGCTAAATAGCATAATTTATACTGTTGGGGATATTCTGGTTCTTTGGTCTAAAATAATATTTGCATGGAAATGTCCTACATTTTTTAAGTTTTTGCTTGAACATTCAGTGAAACAGAGGAAGAAACTCACTAGTATTCAAAACTCCAGTGATGTTGCACATTAAAAAATTATATGTGCTGATCAATAAAGTGTGAAAGGGCTGATGAAACAGACTGTATTTTTCTGGGACAGTAATTTTGTTACATGAATTATTTATAAGGACTATGAAGCAGAAGGGAAAAAAAAAAAAAAAAAAAAAAAAAAAAGTAGAAAGCATGCAGCTTACCTTATCACTCATAATCTTGCAAACAGCCACAATGAAACTATAATCATTTGCTACATGCTGGGACATCAAAGAACAATGTAATATTGTGGCATGTAAAAATGTATTATAATATATTAAAGAAATTAGTCCCTGGTGAGTTTATATGTATCTGCTTCCTTGCTAAGAAAGAGCTACCATTTTTGCTGACAAAATAAGAGTTTCTTCAGATCTAGTTGCCAAAGCATCAAGGAGAAAGTTTAAAGTAAAATGGAAAAGGTTAACTTTGTAGATGATTGCAGACTTGCAGTAGGCAAAGAAAGGTGAATTAGAAAATTACTTCCCAGAACTTTTGAAGCAAGTTGCTATACCTTTGTCTTATTATTTATATATGATGGAAATTGTTACAGAGAACAAAATTAAAACAGTTTATCAGCATTTGGACTTGGCTTATATTTGTTGTAATAATTTGCTTATATATTTTGTGCAATAAGAAGGAAAGCTGGAGACAGTAAACAGACTACATTGTGTTAATATATTTCCCTCTCTCTTCTGGCATATCTGGTAAAAAATCTGCCAAACTCTGAAGACATATCTGAAGAGTTTGTGTTAATTACATTTTTGTCTATGTGTGCATGTGGCTCCCCACTGCTCATTTCTCAAGTCAGAGTTTCCTGCATACATTTCTTTTTATTCTTGACTTCAAGCTGAAGGGTTTGCTGCATACCCTGAATGCAAATACAATTAATATAGAGAAATATTTATTTACATACAATTAGCTGAATGAAGAAAAGTCCGATAACTGTATCAGCTTTGCTGCAGGGTATATTTTTCTATTGATTATTTCTGAGGCAAGAAATGCAAATTTGGTAATGCCAAAATATCTCACGTACAAGCATTGATTTGATGAATTGCCTTAGAAATCCTGAAACAGTCAAAAATATTGAAACATTCAGATTTACTATATTTTAAATAAAATGCTTGCACTGATGAGATGTCTCCAGTAAGTATGTCTACTGTATTTTGTTGAATACAGTAAAACAACAACAATTACAACAACAAAAACAACACTTTCACACTCCATCACTCCATGTGAATGGCTCAATCTGTTTCATTTTGGATCAAGGATGCATGTAGTTTGTATATTTCACTGCTTGCATTTCAACCAACTATTCATTAAGGTATTTTTTTCTACAATATGCCTAGGTTACTTCAGAAAAAAAATGGAGATGATACAAGAATGATACAGCTCCATACTTTGAGACTGAAATTAACAGATATTTGGATTAACGTTGGAATTTGGAATACATTGGATTCGGTCAAATGCAGGAACAAAACAATAATGGAGCAATGTTTGCATGAACAGCATTACCACTATGCACTATTTGGAGATTTGGCATTGCTATACATAAGTTTACTAACTTTTCTTTATAGTCAGCTTCATTTATTGACTTTAGTGAGATTATTGCAGTAAATTGTATGGTTGAAAATATGGATAGACTGAAACATATTTCCCTCATGTTGCAGATGTTCAAAAAGTCATGCGTCTTTAGTTCAAACCAAGTAAAAGGAAAAAATAATGTTTAAAACATTAGAAAAAGTCACAACACAGTCAGCTGGGGGAGCATTGGACCCAGCCCTGGTCTGAACAGTCCAGTGGGAAGGACAAGAAATACCTTTCTTTTGGGAGCATGTTGAACTCCTCTGGCACATGCTACAAGTCTACATTTCTCTGCACTTCATTTTTAAAATAGGTTTTATCTAAGGAAAAATATTTTGCCAGTTCACTACTTGTAATCAGAAGACACTAATTAAGATCACCTTGGAGGTACTAAATACATGTTCTGCCCTACCTTGCTGAACTGTAAAGTCAAAACAACTTGATTTACTCTTTTAGCATAACTGTATTTTTTTCTAATTTTATTTTAAAATGAAAATCTCCTTTTTATCAGTTTTCACAACCGTGTTTTATTTTCTAGATGCTCAGATTTCCATTGCAGTTACATCTTTCTGTTGGCAAGGGCATAGCTTTTAAGCATACCTCAATGGAAATATAGCACTCAAAATCTGATTATAGAAACTGCTATGGAAAACTCTTCTTCAACATATTCTGCAGGCTCATCAATCAAACCTGAGACTAGAATAATATCATGCTTAACCTTTCCTTTTCATCATTACCATCCAGACAATGTTGTTTGCAGGAGAACTCCCAGTGTCTTTTCAATAAGGGCTGTCAGCCTGGGGAATCAGGCAGATTTCTTCCAAATGTATGTGCAGATGCTGTATTCTTTCTTCAAGATTCCTCCTGAAAAGTTGCTAGGAGTTGCTAATTAAGTTACTAAAGGCTCTCATTATGTGCTGATACCCATGACAACAAAATTGGTCTCATGACAACTCAATGTCACAGCACATGAACATGCCATAAATATTGCCAATATAATGAATCAGAAATATATATATATCATAAGACATAATTTCCAAAGACAAGAGGAAACAATTCTAAAGTAATCCTTATCTAAGTTTCAAGAGGTACAAGGTATCTAAGGTACAATATTATATATATATATATATAAAGCCACTGGAAATTGTAGGCACATCTATGAAAAACATAGACTCATGCATGTTAAAAAGCAAAAGGATCATTATTGTCCACTAACAATTGGACAAGCTACATAACTAAATGAATGGTAAGATATCCAATATTCATAGAAGAGTTTATGGAATGTGTCCCCAGAACTTTTAAAACCCAAATTGCAGTACTTGTTCCGTACAAGTATTTGCTGTCAATAAGAAGGCAGAATTATAGATACATTATTTACCAATGTTGTAATATTTACTTTTCCTTCCCAATCAATTGACCTTTGTCAGTGTTATGACCTGCTTAGGGTTTTGATTTCCATGCTTTATTTTTCACCAAGGACTGCAGACCAGTTATTTCTGAAAAATGAGTAACATTTCCCACTGGGCACTGACAAAATGCACAGAGATATATTTTAATTGCCTATGAATATTCAAAACCTCATTATTGTTACTAGTTTATAATTATCGTATTCCCCTGACAAAAACATGCAGCACACAATAAGAAAGGTAATCCATTTAAAGTGTTGACATTCGTGTTCAACAGTTCTTTAGATTTTGGGGTTTTGTTTTTTGTTTTGTTAACTATTTGGCTTTTTATCTTGGCTACTATAATCATTTCTGGAAAGCACTTTACTCCAAATTTAGCACAATGTACTCCTCCTCTAAAAGCATTACAATTAATTGTCTGTATAGTTAACAACCACAGAACTGTCTTGCATGATGTCCCCTACAGATTATGCAATATCATAAAAGTATGTACAACTGCATGAAAGCTCACTGTAAGGCACAGAGCTAGCTTTCCCCCGATGCCAATCTCCATCTCTTTGGCATTCACTGTTACCAGAGGTCAGAATCTGTAGCAATCCTATGAACTATACTTATTGTCATTTACTAAGGAGCCTGTATTTCAGGTTTCCTTTTGCACCTGAGATGCAGAGGGTATGACAGTCAAATCCACTAAAATCCTTATCTTTAACACAGGCTTTTAATTGTTGAAGTTGTCCATGCATTGGTCAAGGCTGGGGTGCTATACGTGCATCTGAAGCAGTTCATTCTCCAGCCTTTGTTCAGGCAAGCTGCAGTTCACAAGGACTATCAGAGAAAACTGATCTTCATTTATATTTTGACAAGATTACAAAAACAGTATTTATCAATGGTGTTATCATACAGGTACATCTTAACAGCAACAACTCAGTAGTAATACTGATGATGCAAAAATGATGTAACTCTTCATAAAACAGAAGTTACATGATCCCTGCAGACTTCCAACCCACCATAATATTCTACACTAGCTTCTTTACATATTTGTAGGGATCACTGCCATGTCATTCCCAGGAATGCTACCTATCTTCCTGCCTCCCTATCACACCCTATCCTCCTTTTCCACCTGTGTCTTCCTACACAAAGATATTGCAGCACTTCTCTGTCAGCAAGACATGGGATGGAAGAAAATAAATAAATAAATAAATAAATAAATGAAAGCTCTTTTTGCCATTGAAAATGCTTTGCATTAGCCTTTCAAAAGGTTAACTTGTCAGAAAGGTCAGAACTTCTCAGGTTAGATTTTCAGAGAAGCTGAAGTCAGCATATTGATCTACTCCACACTAGCACCAGTCCAGTACCCAGAGCAAGGAAGAAACTGAAAGTTGTTTTTCTACAATGAAAAACATAGATATATTGAGCTAATGTTTGGACAGAAATCCGCAACTTTCCTTAAATTTGGAAAACACACCCTTGGCTATGAGATGTGTGTCCATATGTGTGCATACATGGAAAACAAGAGAGATAAAAAGCTGTTAGAAAATCTGTAGGACAGAGATGCCATACACTCACCAACTGCTGGATGGTTCACATGGGGAGTTACCGCTCTTGTTGCAGACAGATTTTCAAAAGAGCTACATCTAAATACACTCAGACTTCTTTATTCTAAAACACAAGCACTTCTTTTTAGGAGCATGGATAGTTAAAAAAAAAAATAATAATAATAATCAACAACAAGCCACAAGAACTGGCCCATTGTATGACTGGAGCTGGAGTGCAGGGGGAGGAATCCAGTTCAGTTACACGTCCTTTGCTTAAGCTAGACATATCTGTCTTTTCCTCTAATACCTCCACTTACAACATGCTGCTACAAAAATGCATGCCTTGGGAGCGAATCGTTAGGCAATATCAGAGCAGATTTCCATGGCTTCTGTAACAGGATGTTCTGAATATGTATGGAACAAATAGCTTTTTGCTTTAGGGAGAGAAAGAGTCAAAACAAGTGCAGCTCCCTAATGTTGTACTGTAACAGTCACTTTCAAAGGCTGGCATTTCCCACATCATCTTATCTGAGATACTTAAGAGTGCAGAATAATAAGCAAAATTGCTATGATACCAGTATGCAGTGACTGCTGCAAAGCACAGGCTTTACTAGGAACCACTAATTTGAAGCCAGCACAGCAAGAAGGCTTCTTTCTATCACATGCATTTGCTCCCTAAGGCCAGGCATCTTGCTGTGTCCTCCCTTCTGAGCTGTCCTATGCAGCTGAACACCTACGCAGGTGACTAGGAACAAGCAGAACAATCCTCCAGCTACAGCATCAGCACAAAGCTGCAGCAGAATTCACCAACAGGGAGAAGCTCCTTTACCTCATCTCTTTCCCTAGATAAACAATGCAGGTCAAGAAATTATAGATGTTATAATCTAATAGTGGACCAAAGCTGAAATGTTTAGTTTTTCTGAGGCACTTAAATATCACTAAGGAATAAAAATAAGAAAAATGGAGTTTGGAGATGGGGAATTCTGCATATTTCTCAGTAGCTCCTGACCTTATTGCAGAACAAAATCACTGTGTTTGGATGCTTCCAGTAGTAGAGGTAAAACAGGAAACAGAGACTAGACAACCTTAGAACTGAGCTGTGAGAAAAGAAAATGAGAAAAACAGATGGTTTTCTAAAAACACTTGTTTTGTTTAGCTTTCAGATTGTACTTTTCAAGAAGTGTGATATTTATAAAATGTCTTGATTATTACATTGGCAAGCTTCTGTTACTGAAGTGGATGAAAGTGCTGTGCTTCTGCAGGATCTGTGCTTGCTTGCTTGCTTACCCATATTACATGCTGTGGCAATTCAAGGTGCAAAATAATTGCAGCAGAACTTACAATATAGTTTAGGGTACATCAAAGCATGTAAAATGCTATTGTGGGCAGATCTTGGCAATCAGTCAATAAATGGTGTTAGTTCTGCAGTACAAGCAGCAGAATAAGCTGGGCATGTTATTCCTCTGCAGAACCTGGAATTTCAGCCGGCAAGAGATGGGGCTGGAAGATAAGGAGTAGAAATGGTATTTCTATTCCCCAGAAAATGAATCGTTCCAATATGAAATGTTGACAATTTGGAAATGTTAGACATGGTTAACGTAATATTTCTCATATCCAATTCTGGATGCCTAAGTTCACGCTGTGTGTCCTGTAGTCCAAGTTTAGACATAAATCAGACTGTAGCCATTATTTCCACTCCAATAACGTGGATCAAATCATGCCAGAATAATAAACTGTTTAATGAAAAAGGATGCAGAGTCAGACAATGATCTATATTTAGCACTGATAAACTAGAGGATGATACCAGTGAAGCATGAATAAACACCTGAGGCACTTTACTTTACAGAAAATTGAAAATTAAAATACTTGTATTGTTAAAAAAAAAAAAAAAAAAAAAAAAAACAACAACAACAATGGAAGGGCAATTGAAAACAAATACAAAGCAGCAGATGTGGGCAACGAAACAAGAAAACCCCTCCATTTTAGACAGAACTAAGATACTCATTTATCATGTCATTTATACTGAGTTATACTAAAGTAGCAAAGCAAACCATCTTTCATTTCCTGAAATGAAATTCAAAGAAGGAAACTCAGAGGGCAGTTTTGCCTAAAAAGGTTTTTGGGAGGCAACAGTCACAACAAAGGACAGGAATTCCTGGATGAGGCACAGCTGAGCTCCTCTTCTAGCCTCTGTAATACTCAAGGAGAGGTCTGAAATTAGGAAGCATGAAAGCAATTAAAAATCAAGAGTCAGTGTTTAACAGGTTATTTAGGAGAACTTAAGAATTCACTTCTATTTTTAAACATGGATAGGAAAAGAAGAACTCTACTTTTCAGAGGCAGCACAATCGACAGTCATTTGGGTAACAGGAACACTAAGTAAAAATCTCTCTAAAGCATCTTATCAAACTAAATATTGGATATTTGGTTAAATAGTGCAAACTTAGAATAGTTTCATAATCCTTTGGGGATTCTTTTTCCTTTTTTTCCCCCCACTTGTTTCTTTTGCGTTAAACTGAATATAACTTCATAGTGACAGAGGACCTATCCTTTTCCTGTGGACCCTCAGATGACCACTCCGGCCACAGATCTGCTTGCCATATTTCACCTCTGTGTATTTTTCCTGCATCTAACCATCTTAAAGAGTTTCCTTCCAATATTCCCTCAGCAGCCAGCTCTGCAACACCTGCCCTCTCTATAAGCCATTTCTGAGTTAGTACAAATGTAATGACACTTGTAGTGACAATTACAATCTCTGTTATTTAGCTGCTTTCTCTTTTATAAGGCAATAAATCTCATTAAGCGCTCTTTGAGCAATCAATTGATTCATTAACTTGTAATAAATGCTTTTAAAATGCAAATTAAATACCAATCTACAACACCTATTTAAAATACCAATATTTTACAGGTACCAATGTACATGATTTTTATTTCTGGGCTCTATGTAAGCCTAGCTTTAATATAAAAATTGCCAGAGAAGCATATTGAGGGGATATTGTCCATTGCGTCTTCCTTCATTATTGGTCTCCCAGATAAAAAGTGGCTTGGTAAGCCCCTGGCCCTTTCCCTAAGAGGATAAACATGAGAACTCTCTAGGTGAAGTGCTACATACATTAAAACTGGAGTATAATCAAATTTTCATTTTTTCTGCAAGTCATGTTGCATGGATTAACTTCTGCTTCCATTAATCAGAGTGCCATTTCCAGGAGCTGTAATTGCTTGCCTTATTTATTTATTTATTTATTTTTACTTCTTTTTCTTCTCTTAACCACAAATCCAATGAGTAGCACAGTTTGTACAGTTTGTAACAGTTGTACAGTAGAGGTATTATCTGCTTCCTCAAGAGACGACCCACAAGACTTGTTATAAAACAGCTTTAATTCACCTGAGAATCTGCCTCAGGCATGGTACTTTCTGGCCACAATGATGCATTCAATGGGGAGGCATTGTATTATAGTATATAGGGTGGACTTAATTAGTGATTAATTAATGTTAATTTAATATATGGATTTGATATATAACCACAAGGAGCACATCCTTAATGCATTACATGACATTGCCAGTATATTAGTCATCTAATAAAGTTTGAAACAACCAAAACAAAAATAGAAAATAAACAGTCTCAATATAGCAAAAACAAAGGAATAAATGAGGAATAAATGGCAGGTAGATCCTAATCACAGTTGCACCAAGTGAGATGTGCAGAGCATCCCATTCCCTCTGCAGCCCCCAGGAGTAGGTCTATAACATCGGGGGCCTGTTAACTGGCACACTGCAAACTCTAGCGTAATGCAGTATCTTCATTTTTTGTGTGACGTGGGGTTTGTTAACATTTTCTTTTATTTTAGGCTTTGCCTAAAGCAGTAATCCACAGAACTGAAATCTCTAGGCCTTTCATAGAATTCTCCACCTTCTAAGAATGGAATCCTATGAAGAGACCAGACTTCTGCACATTAATTTGTGCAATTCAGTGCCAACAGAGCTAAAGGAAAACAAGGCCAATAAACCACAAACATAAGTATTGCAACTCAACCATGTCCTACCACAGAGGATCCACACATTTCCTGGCCTGAGATAAGCGGTTAGCACAGGTTAGTCTATAACTGTAGCCATTTAAAAACTTAGAAAGACTTAAATTAGAACTGCTAAAATAAGTGATAGAGGATTGATAGGAATAATTTCTTCCCCACTAGTGATCTGATCTTTTTTTTTTTTTTTTTTTGACAATAATATTTACATGCTATTTTCCTAGCACTTAGCCTTTCAAATACTTCACACCAAGTAAATTGTTTACAATTTTTTCATCATCTGGTGAATAATGTCATCGTGAGCAGTTGTTTGCATGAACTGACCTACTGTGTTCTGAACAAAGCTTCTGCTGTCCCTGCCTGCAGATGACCTTTTTACCATTTCCAAGGTACTCACTCAGAGTGACACTGCCTCGATGTAATTAATGCAGATAATTATCTGCCTGTGATTTTGTCAGTCATTTTCTTTAAACTTGGTTTGCCTTGACATTGCAAATACCCAGCTAACCTGTTAATTCAGAAAATGGCCATAAGAAAAACAAACAAACAGCAATGAGAAAGCAGCATCTGATGTGTCACTCCTGCCGTATGAATCATTGGCTTTATCAGCCACACCAGTGCATCATTTCCTGGCTTTAAGGGCAAAGGCAGACAAAGAATGGTTGAGTGGGAGACTTGAAGCTTTCTTTCATCAGTTTCCAATATAAAAATATAACATCCATAGAAAAATTCTACGCTCCACTGGTTAACTTGGGTATGTTGTGCCTATGAATATGCAGAAAATAATTCATTCAGTACAAAAAGGAAAAAAAAAAAAAAAAAAAAGAAGATTCACAAGATTCCTAATAAATTTGTTGCTACTTTCCAGCAGCTCAGAAGCAGGTGCAAAGCATTGCTACATAATACTGATGTAGATAAATTCTGGCAGACACTCAGTTCATGAATTATCTGAATTAGTCTGGACAGTTTTAGCACATCTGGAGCATTTAGAATTTATCCTGGAAGTTACACTTTTACACCAAAATCATGTTAGTATGTTTATTAGGTACAGCTAACAAGTTTCAATGAGAGCCAAGTACTACTGTACAATATGCAAAGGTGAATTTGTAGGGAAAGGGGGAGAGAAAAATAAATAAATAAAGGACTAGCCATTTAGCACACCACACAGTGCATTTTATATTCACTGTTAGCACAGCATCGCTTCTTTATGTTATTCTAATGCTTCTCACTAGATTAAGTTAGGTGTGTTAAAAACAAGTTTAGAATATTGACGATGGCAGTGTCCCATGGATATATGTCCTTTAGAATAAAGCTAACACCACTGACAGCAGCAGGTGAGAGAAGGAACAGCTCCTCAAACACAATGCTTTGGCCTATCTGTTTTGCTTCTTCGGCTGCACTGCATCTACCATATGGTACCATTCACAGACCTGTCTTTCTTTGCATATGCTATAAGAAATAAATAAACTGCAACTACCCAAACCTTAATTAACAGTGACTTCACCATACAGATTTAAAATAAACAATTTATCATATATATATAAAATGGAAATGATGTCCTCTAATATCAATGGGAATTCAGTGCTCCAAAGGCACCTTCCCCTTTTTGACCTTTTATACCTTGAATGCAAATCATAATCTGCAGTGACTGTAATTTATGCAGGGACTCCTGCAATGGTTTTCCACAACGCTATGCAGGCCACAGCTTGGGAATTTCAAGGAATATGTTAAAACAAACTGAATTCTTCATAGGAATATAGGAATACAGGACCATTACCCCAAGAAATTGTGTGTGCCCCATCCCTGGAGGTGCCCGAGGCCAGCCTGAATGGAGCTTTGGGCAGCCTGGGCTGGTAGGAAGTGTCCCTGCCTGTGGCAGGGGTTGGACTAGATGGGTTTTCAGGTCCCTTCCATCTCAAACCGTTCCTTGATTCTATGAACATTAAGTATGTAAGATGAAATCCCAGAAGATTCTGTAGCTTGATATAAGAAACAAGCCTGGATTGAAAGTTGCAAAGGAATAAGGAAAAAGGTAAAGATCTATCAAGATATGAGAATATCACTAACTTCAAAGTTCACCCAGGTTTCCTATTTCCTAAACCATCTCCATTATCTCTACTGTTATTATTATACCTGTTCTGTCTTTACTGCAGCACATGACACAGGATAGATGCCATTATTTTCAGAGATATTTCTATATAATTCCCACACATTTTTTCCCCAAAACAAAAATAATTTGTGAAATAGTGACCATATTCTAGTCTATTTACACTCACTATTTACTAGTCCTAAAGTGTTAAGATATCATAAAAATAAATCATGGACAACAAACAAATAAATTATGGAAACAGATTGTATTTATTACTCTAATTATGGAAACCTGGAGTTTTATTTATTACTCTAATTATGTTGTTTTCATTACTTCAATGGCCACTAAAATTAAACATAATTTTCTTACTTGTGGGACAAAACTGTTCATATTAGTCAAGCAAAAATGAGGATAATATCATAAAACAAGTTAAATTATCATCCTTAGCTTTAAATTAGCCTTGTTCTTCATGACAATCACACTGCTCAATACGTTTCTATATGCAGCCCTTTTATGTCTGAATATAGCTTGAGTGCATGTTCCAATTGTTTTGTGACTATCAGCTTAATACATATTGTATTATTCAGTATATTAGTTTCTTAAATTGCCTCTATTTTCCTCAACTTTAATTTTTTTACTAACATCACATAATGAGCTTCTAGTACAGAGATCAAAGAATCTGTATTCCATCCCGGACAAATTATCCAAAACAAAATAACCCCAGAAGGAAAAGCAGATTCCAAGAGCTGCAAACAGTTTGTTCTGAAGCTTACATTTAACAACAAGTTATTTTGCTTTGCTTTTCTGGAGTAACTTTCATTGCAAAAGCTAATGTGTTTGCCATTAGTCATATAAAACAATCAACTTTATTTGCCAAGAAAAATTAATGTTGATCTCTGCTGCAAGACTAAAGAGGGAGCTATTGACTAAGAATGGTTTGAATATGTCAGTGTGGATAAAGATATTCTTAGTACTGAGGAGAAACTCTTTATCTGTTGATCCACTCTGTGGTATCATTGATACGTGATAAAATACTTAATGACCCTGTGGTTCTAGTAGATCTAACGCTTGCATTTATTATGTCAGATGCCTTCAGAAATTTATAAATATTGTTGGTAAAGCCATGTTCACACAGGTCAAAGTATACATATATATTATTGGTTTAAGCTATTTAGTGCTGTTTAGCACATATAATGGTGAATTTAATATATGCAAGTATCTAGGTAAAATAAAAGCATTCCCTAAACTTTAAGGCATATTGAAAGCACGTACTTTGAGAACACAGTACTCCTCTCAGGGTTTTCTAAGTAACAGCAAATCCTAAAACACTTGCTTGCTGCACTTCAGACTTGTACAGGTTTTGAAATGCAGCGTGGGAAGATGTAGTTGTTGCTGTTTTAGTGATTCATCAGTATCTGTAGCATCTGTGAAGTGTTTTCATTATGGCTCATCATCAGGCAAGGGTTATTTGAGAGATAATTTTATATGCTGTAGAATGGTGAGGTGAGGTAACACCTAACAGCAAGCAGTTGTGGAATTGCTGGTATCACTGCACAGAATCTTACCTGGGACAGTTTTCTCTCTCCTATATTCCATATCCCAGGCAAAACTAACTCATTTCACATGCTAATTTGATAGCTGATCTTCCTAACAAGATTGCTGGTGTATCTTAATTCACATCCATATAAGCTACCAGACATCTTTCTGTTAGGATTTTGTAATTGCTCTTGTGAAGTCTTTCAAGTCAGTTGGAGGTTTTGTTCCTTGCCTTAATTCAGAAATATTTTGTAAAACAAGCAATGATTGTTTGTATATTACGCATAAGCACCAGGTAGAGTTTGGATTAATGCTTTCATTATAGAAAACATCTGTCTAAGTACTTTATGATTAAAGCATAAGAGATGTCCACATGGGCCATCCAAATCATCAGTCTCTGTTCTAATATTTCCCTTCATGCAGAATTCCTCCTGCTGACCACCTAAATAAAATGCAACTTTCAATCCACCTCTTTTCTCCACTCAAGACCCCCACAAGGGAGTTGGGCTGGCTGCCTGCCTGGCCCCATAGCAGCACGTTTTCCAGCAGCAGCTGGGTAAGCAGAGGCCGAGCTGAGTGATGGCAATGGATTGCGGCAGCAAAGGATGGGTGTATAGGATGGGCACAGGCACATCCTACGCTGCAACAGGGAATGGGGCAGGGAAATACACCCAGGTAGCATCGCTCCTGGGAGATACAGCAGGAGCAGAGTAAGAAAGATGCCAAACTAAACGATTAGCTCAGGAAACAGTTGTGGTTTTAATGATTTCCTTCAAGCAATAGCACTTGTTTAAGAAAAGAGTGCACAGGGAATGTAGGGGTTTTATGGGACCATACTTTAGCAATTGCTAGTGATAAAGCATTTCTAATTGTTTATAGAAATACATGTGAAGGCTGGAAAAATCTCATTGAGACTTCCTCTCCCATCTAATCTTAAAATGGATTTTTTCTATGGTTGGGTGGGATTATGAATTTTAATAAAAATGTTGGAAGCCAACTCCTTTCTGTTTTCAGTTATTCAGCTATAGTTATTTTGTCCACATATGTTGAATTTATGAATCCTACATTTATTACAAAACTAAGAAAAAAGATACCATAAATTTCATAGCCGAGTAAATATATCTTTATACAGAAACCCTCCCCAGAAAAACACTGTGCTGCTGGATTAAGACATGAAAGACTCCAGAATTATTGTCTGACCACCAGAGGGAGTTCATATTGTTTCACAAACACACTGACAGTGCCGAGAGTGATTTGGGAAAGCTAATTAAATTGAAAAAAACTAATTAGAAAATAAACAATTATAAAAATCAGAGTGAAGAGTTCCCCTACGTCCATCAGGAAATTACATTTCATAAGAAAAAAAAAAAAATCAGATAAACAATTACACTTTCAATTCTGAAGCTGTGATAATGAAGCTCCCTACCGTTTTATAGGAGCATTTCTTTGTATATAAACCATGTATTTATCTGAAATTTGTTGCAAGTTTACATTGCGATCTGAACCTATCTACTACTTATCATTCTGGGCCTTATCTTCAGCTGTGTGTGCCGGTATAAACATACTGGTTTCAATAAAACTTCAGTTTTTCCTCTTCTAAACTTCTGGATTTATCCTTGGGGGCTGGTCCCTGGCAGCCTTTCATGTACTTCATGTGGGACTCCCAGCAGATTCAAAGGCCTGTTCTTTGAAGGCAGAGTTCCTGCATTTCACAGGACTGGAGACCAAACACTGGAGGGTGGGAGCAGGGGACAAGAAAAAGCAGTTAGCTGGGTTGGGAACATTGGGTAGGAATTAATTTCTCCTTCTCTTGCAGCAACAGCTACACCTATTTTCTTTTGATGGGTGCCAGACCGATGTGTTACATCTTTAAAAGTCAGGATACAGAAGAATACAGAAATAGATTTCTGTTAGAATAGTATGCCTTGAAGAATAAGTAACCCGTATGATCCAAACTAAAAACCAATTAAAATCTTTATACCACAGTACACTATCATGTATTATGTATACGGCATATATTTAACTGAAAAGCTATTTCAGAAATGGTTTTAAAAGTTTAAGAATATCACCAGTATGAACAACTCAATACACACAGCTTTATGGGTGTATTAATAAAAGATAATTCCTCTATATGCAGAAAGATCAAGCCTTCTGAAAATTTATATTAAAGAAACTAGAATTAAGATATGGGAATTTCCTGTAGTATCTCGAAGGGGGAAGTTTTCTGATTTAGTATCTCCTTCTTTTTTCATTCCGTGTCTGTTTTTGAGCTCCCTCTCTAAGTGTTAATGATCTTTAGGATACCAAATAAATATTGCCATTAGAAGATGAAAATAATTTAATCTTCTAATGCTATCTGTAGCTTGCAGTTCAGTATTAGAGGGGAAAAATAATGGAAAATATAAAAATAAATTATTTGTTCTAACAAGATGATAGGTGTGTTTCTACAGTGACAGAAGGTAGAACTACAGAGTAAATACAATTTAAGACACCACCTACAATTCCTCTATTTTAGAAGAATAGTAAATAGACAGATATCTAGATATCTCCCCCCAAAATAAACCTAGTGGAAGACAATTAACAGCATTTTTTCTTTGATTAAATTAGACTCAGAATACCTTTTTAAGTGTACTTACCCATGACATTTTCTTTTAAATCCCCTGATTATGTTTTGCAATGGTTACCTATTTCCATAGTAATTTTCATTTAGAATCAAACAAAAAATGTGATAAATTTGTGAAAGTTCATTTATTCTGTTTTACCCATTCGTTGACATTTAGTGGAAGGAAAATTCATGGTTTTCCTTTATCATTATGGTTTTAGGTCTGAGAGTTTTCTATTTAATTTTATTTTGCAAATGTTTTACAGACCAGCTTAATTTCCTTGATATTTTCTCAGAACATGAATCCCATAGAATTATTTTCAGGCCTCCAAAAGTAAATGTTTCCATATCTTGAGTTTAACCTATTCCACTATGCAGGCAAATGCTTTTAAAATACTGCAGTACAATTCATATCCCCGCTCTTGTCCCTACAGTGTCGCTAGTGGAGCCAGAGGGGCTGAGACCCCGTCACAGTGACTGCCTTTTACGGACCCACGTCCTAAAGGGTTCCTTCTTGGTTTTTAGCTCTCCCTTCCAGCCACAGAAGTCACATTCCAAGTTTAATGTTCATGACTCATGATCCCAACACTGCCAGTGCTCAGAGCTGGGGGCTGAACAATTTCAAATTGTCCATTTGACAGTGAAAGAAGGAAGTATTTTAAGCTTTCAATAGTAAATTATAGCTGGCTGAAGCTTTCTGGAGATTTTCAATGATAGTGGAGATGGCTGAGTCAATGGGAGAATTTTCAGTTCTTTGAACGCACAAACTCAGAGAAGGCATCCAGAACACATCAGAAAATTATTTATTTTAGATACATATATATACACACCATGTAATGTTTTAAAATGTCTTTATTAAACTTCAATGTGCATTTACCAGTTTACTGAAAACTTCAGAAAGATTTGGGCTCTTTTATTCCCAAAAATCTATATCCCAAATAGAAATCTTCAAGAACAGTCCCTGGCAAAGAATTTCTAGCAGATTGTTACTTTCAGCCCTAAATGACTTCTAGGTTTCTAATAGAAGCCTTTCTTTCAAATCAAAATGTTTTGCCAAACTACCAAAATACGATCGAAAAGAATTAACATAGGAATAGGTCAAAGTTATGACTCGTGGTTTGAAACTTAAATCCTAATATTAATCAACAGGATGGGAACATACTGCTACTGTATTTCATGACACAGATGCTGACCACATGAAAAATCAATGCAAGCAATGACTCATTTTTCAGTTGCCAGTTTGATTCAGAAATCGCTGATTAGTTCTTCTACAACAAGGTGTTACGAATTATTACTAAGACAATGTTTCTGACAGGTTTACCACACTTCAAGAAAGCTTATATCATATAGCATTATTGCTCTGTAAAAAGCTCACCACTTTTTCATTTCCCTAGTATTTTCCCGATATATTCTCCAAAAATATTTGAATTATGCCTCCTTCTGCCCTCATTATGCCTCAGTGCAATGCTGACATGTTTTGAAGACATTAAAGCCAACTCCAGGGAGGAGAAGGGAGGCTAAGCTGTACACTGCCACAAAACCCTGCAGTTGTAGGCTCTATCAGACTGATCTTGGAGGGTCAGCGTACAGGCTCAAGAACTGCTCCTCCTCCATGCCACTAACACACAGGCGCTACGTGCACCTGTTTCTGGCAAATGAATGAATAGCAGCTTTAATTATGCAGTCTCATGGAAAGCATGTCAAGGTACTGCTTTTTAAGATGCTTTAATGAGATGGAACATAAAACTGGAACCATGTGTAGATGTGACATTATCTGCACCATGAGCATTTGGGTAAGCTGTAGCTAATTACAGATTATGACAGATAGATATATGCAAATAAACCGCTACACTGGATGGTGCATCTGTGGCTTTCCCTGTTCACACTGAAAGCTTGATCACTCCTCTGACACAGAATAACCCAAACATCAGAAAGACAAATCAGGAAGACGTGAAAAACATCCGTCCTGCATGGACCACACTTGGGTTGGATGGCATCCACTGGGCCTTCCCACGCAGCAATAAACGCTACCAAAAGCTCTCTTATCATTCTCTGCTGCACAGCACACCAATAAACATAGGCAGGAAAATCGCACTGCTGCAACCGCACTTAGATATTAACATTGTGCTAGCATTTGTGCACACTAGATAGAAATAACCCTCTCAGCATCATGACAACTTTTTCCTCAACTATAATGATAAAAAGACCTAACATTAAATATTAAAGTTTTAAAATATCAAAATAATTTTCACTTCATGAAATGTTATTAATATTTCATGTAATTAATATATGTAGGAGTGAATGCAGTGAACTTTCCACATGATAAAATTGCCCCTGGGCTCTATATTAACATCAGCTAGGATGAAGTTCCTCACTTCTGCCTTGTGGAGGGGCTGCATAGCATGGCCCTGAATGTCCCTGCATGTGGACAAACCACAGACCTTCTGTACAGATAACATGGACTTGTCATGGCAATGCCTTATAAAATTTCAATTCACTGGGATGAAAACTAGCAAAAATAACTGATTAATCATTTTTTTTCCAAATATAAATATGACATTGCAAGATAAGACATTTTAGCAAATGAAGACATCTGGTCATCAGCTGTCCATATTCAAATTTTTGCTCTTAAATACATGGTGAATGGGTGGCTGTTACCAGCTTGGTTTTTGTTGTTGTTTTTATAGCATTGTTGGACAAATTGTCTGTAAACAGGTGATAGAGTATCATATCAAGACTAAAAATGGTATTTTTTCCCTCAGATAAATAATGCCTTAGCAAAATAAAACTGCACATCTATGGGTTGAATTTTCTAGGTACAATTTCACCCGAGAACCAGGGCAAAAATAAAAAGAAACAATTTCATTGTTTTGAATATGGTGAAAATGAATCATTTCAGCTTATTTTTGAAATGTTATTAAATTTGAGCATTTTACGTTATATATTTTATACCTTATGCATTAATGAAAAAAAAAAAAAAAAAAAGGAAAAAAGAAACACATAGGACTACACTTCTTTTAAATGCTAACTGAAGTTTTCATGTTCAAATTTCTCATACTCTTTGGAGAAAGAACAGAGTGGATATGCTTTTTGGAGAGAGAATGGAGGCCAAAAGAGCTCAACGAACCATGTAGGGCAGGATAATATTCAAGCACCCTTTGGATAGGGAACATCACAACATCAGTACATAGATCATGCCAGCTCCCCACAGAAGGAAGCATTTGGCTAACAACACTGCCACATCACCATCAAGATTCCTAATTACTATTTCCAGAAGTTTATCAAGGTCGACTAGATTTGGCAAGAAGTTTTCCATCAAGGACAGAAGGACTATGAAGAAAATCTAGAGTCCAATCCACCAACGTCCAACCTGGAGCAGAGTTTTATAGCTGCATAAAGCTAACTTGCAAATACATCTGTTAAAGACAGAATTTACATTGGAAACACTGTCAAGCTCACCAGCTATAACTGAGGTAGTAGTACAGCTGTTACAAGGTGATGACGTTAATTTAGGAAGAGGATATTGCCTCAGATCTGAAGCGTTTGATGAGCGGTTTCTGTAACGCAGCATTGCCGTGCTGTCACAGTGCTGGGCACACGCAAATCACCAAGTGCATCTCCAGCCTTTTTGTCTAGCTGTAAGATACAATTTCAACCAATCAAAGGTAATAAGATAACAACAGTGCTATTCCACTGTACAGCATGACAGCTGTGGTTAATTCTTGCATATTAAATACTGTATCTGAGCGCTCAGCTACTTTAACATCCATTAGGCAGAAACTTGGCATAGGGGCCCAGCTCCCTTTTCCTCTCCCCACACCCTGATGGCGAGCGGGCAGCCTACCCCATCTGTTCTCCTCCATCCATAACCCCACGCCTCTTTCCTCTCTTTGGACCAACACTTGAAACAGAAATAAAAACAAAACAACCTCCCCACACCCATACCTTCAGTAAAAACCAATACACTCGCATCACCCTGCTTGATCTCTGGCACCTCAGGCCCAGGCTCTCTGCATGAGCGAGACATCTCTCTCCCTCCACAAGGAGGTCAGGGCAGAGCTGTCAAAACCAAATCCTTCCCCTCCACCCCCAGCAAACAGCACCGATCCTGCAGCCCTGTGCTGGGCTCCCTGCCCCTGTGATGCCACCAAACCGCCGCCCCCTGCGCTGCCGGACGTTTAACATGCAGCCTGAGCTAAGCTGGGTACCCGCAGTCTGCAATGCAGTTTTCTGATTATTGTGAGGAAAAGCACACCAAAATAATGACATCATCTGTGTTCAACACCTGGAACACAGAGGCAGCCTGGTGCGAGGGGAGGAAGCAGGCTGCTGCTCAGGGCAGGAGCCATGACAAGCACAGCAAGAGCCAGCCAGGCTCGGGCCATGCTCCTCTCCCCTGGCTGCCAACAAAAACTGCCTTTTCGAGGCATTGTTTAAGCACTGCAAACATCCTCAAATCGCTGGGTCAATAATTCCTTAAGCCCATAAAGATACTTTTAATTTCATTTGCAGATCCATGGAAAACAACCCCAATACTGACACAACTCAACAGCTCAGTTTGTACCCTGGCCTTAGCTGAAACTAACGCTCAGGATCTTCTGGGGCACATTTATTAAAGAAGAAACTATTGAACCAGAAGTATTCTGTGTAAATGGAAATATTAACTGGGCCAGATGTATGCAATTACCCTAGGCTAGACAACTGATAAAGCACATCAGGGCTACATTTTATTCCAACCCAGATTAGCTCCTTAGCCAATTTCTGGAAATCATTCTTGTAGCCTTACAACTCTTTCCATGTAAGTCTAGGTCCATGCAAGCTTCTGGACTGCTGCCATTGGCAGAGAATACACAACTAAACTTTTGCCTCAGTTGACAATTATTGAGCTCCGCAGTTCGAACTTTGCTTTTTGAGATTACTCGTTGATATAACTGCCCCAAAAGCAGGAAAAGCATATGCATGAACTGTGAAGGTCCATGTGTTCCTTTTGGGCAGGATTCAAAAACAGTTTAAATTTAGCTTGCAGATATCCATGTTATTATCTCTCCTCATTAAAGTTTGTTTGAAAAGTTCTCACTCAACCATTTATCCAGCTTTTTCCATTAATATGCATATATTTCCTTTCATCCATTTAAGAATGTGATAAACAAGCTATGCTTCTCACTGATGAAGAACTGAACACTGGTTTGAAACACCACTTATTTGAAATTCATAAATCACTCTTCGCATAACTCATTCTCCCCTTCCAGTCCCCCTCCCCACCTCCGCTGTCACTCAGCGAGCAGCCACCAGCCAGCAGCACACTCGTGCTCAGTTGTCTGTCAGTCTGCAGGAGTTCAGAGAGTCCGACTTTCCTCAAACTGTTCTCTCTCAATAAGCCTACCAGGAGGTTAAACATGCAGATCAGGGTTTCTATTCAATAGAACTCTTAATTTCTTAGTTAATAATTAACAAATTGAACACTAATATATTCTGAGTGTGTAATAATCTTGCTTCCTATATCTATTATGGTCATTTAAAAGAATAACAATTATTTAAGGCCATGTGTACATATAGAGGGAAGAGGTAATGAGACAAGGAGTTGCATGTTTGTTTATCACTGGAGCAGTTAGGTCAGTGAGATCATCAGGTATAACAGGGTACACTCAATGAATTTTGCGACTCCAGCTCTCAGAGCACGTGCAATGACACACAACAGCTCCAGCACACCTCTCCCCCCTTCCCTTCACGTACCTAGTGAGCTTGGTGGCAAAGTTCTCCATGGCATAAACCCTGAAAGTAACACCAACATACCTGCAGACCCAGCAGCAACGCCATTAAATCAAGGCAAGTTTGATCAGACAAACCTTACATTTACCAGTAACCTGTGCTTTTGGCTCCATGATCTCATGGCATTTGAGTCAGACAAAGGCAGATTTCCCAGACTGCTGAAATGCGCTTTAGTTCAGGCAATATGAGATGTGTTCGGCTTCTACTGACCTAATTAAAATAAATAGTACACTTCTGTGCAGACAACACAATTAAAGCCAGCTACTGTTCTTGGTTCATTTTCGATATGTCAAGTAGCAGCACGCTGCTGCTATGGAGAGACCTCGCTTTTCACAACCTCTGACGCAGAACTAATCATTTCACCCACATACAAAGTCATGGCTGGGCTGAGAGCAAAAATGTTCAGAAGACAAATCTCATATAAAACATCTGAAACAAAACAGCTGCAACTGATCCAGACAAAATCCTTTTGAGTTCTTTGTATGTGCACACTACAGCGTTTAACTACTTTCAGCGTGTACTTTGATGGAAAAGCTTTCAGACTCATTTCCATAGCAGATTTGAAATCATGGTAGCAATCAAAGCTGAATTACAATAAATCTGTCACTTACAGAGAGAATAAATAAATAAATCTGACATATTTGGCCTCTTGGTTTATCTTTTTCTGTATTAATTTCTTCCCTAATCCATTCATCATTCCAGTAGAGGGAAGAATTAGCTTATTTCATGTTAACATACAGCAGACTGGTTCAATGAGTGGTGGTTTGGGAAGGCTACTTCAGTTGTACATTTCCACAGATCCCAAAAGAGAAGGCTTCCTGAGGCATATATGCTTCTCCTGGAACACAAGCATATTTTCAAGTTCCTAGTTATTTTTAAAAGTAATTCAATTTCTCTTCCTTCTTTTTTTTTTTTTTTTCCCCCTCACCTCCCAGACAAGGATACCAGAGAGAAAAAATACTGATTAACCTGAGATACAGACCTATCCTTCTAAGATGAGTGCTTATACAGCATTTTAAAGACAATATGGGTCAGGTAACTTATAAACCTTTTTCCCTTCTTCACTGTTCACCCAGGCTGGACCACACTACCTAGCACACACAATTTTCTAGCTTGTTTTTAAGGTTATAAAGTCCATTGGCTCCAATAAGAGCTAAAAAATGTGGCCGAGATATGAAGTGGCACAGGAACACAGGCTTGCAAACTAATTTCTCCTCAAGAACCACAGAGCACTTTGGATCAATTTTAAGGAAGTCATAAATATTCCATGAACTTTTCCTCATTAAGCCTTTCTACCAGCCATTATATAACTGAAGAAACATGGAATTACAAAAGTTTCACCGTTATCTGTACTATTACTTAGGAGACTTTTTAATTTTTGAGATTTTCTAAAGATATAAGGGTATATTTTTAAATATTGACAAACGTCTGCCCAAAAGCCATCCACTTGAGTTCAAGTGACCAACAAGGAGGGAAAACCTGTCAGCCTGGTGACTGTGAGAGCAGTATAGATTTACTGGGCAAAGGTGCTAATAGGGTAAGAAAAATAAGATGCTACAATCAATATGTTTCCATGTCTGGAGATAGCATACCCCATATGATACCAGTGAGAATCTAAAATAAGGATCAGCACTGTTAAGAAAACTAATGAACATATTGTATTGTTGCTATTAGGACAATAGCAATTTTTGAGAGCAAACAGGCTTCAGCTATAGCAACAGCAACGTGCACCAATGAATTCAGAGCAGCAAGATCAATGGCACTTAGACTAAACTCAGTCTCCCTACATTTTAGATGATTCCTGTGGAATTAGAATGAAGAAAAATATTCAGTGCGACAAATTAAATAATTAAGATTCCCACACAGCGTGCATCATGGACTTTTAACAGCATTTACTTATTTCCACAAACCTACCGAGACAAAGCAAAACAAAACAAACATAAAAACCCACTACCCCACCATCACTGAAGTCCAGCATAAGCACAGCTAAAATGCTACTTATCTTGCCAGCTCTCCACTTATTCTGGCCAACACATTAAATGCCCTTATGCAGTTCCTGCATTGCTACATTGGCAGAACTTCAACCCAACAGTCACCCTACCCACAATCCATGCTAGACAGGAAGGCCATAAGAAAGGCTCGGATATGCCACACAGTGCCTGCAAAGCACACATAGCCATTTGCATAATACTCTCTTGAAAACATTTATCACTTCTGCTGCTAGAAAGCATGCTGCTGTATAAAAAGGCAGGCTCTCACCAGATTTTTTCTTTTTATTTTTTAACTGCCTTACCTAAGGGTAGTGAGGGCACTAACAGGGCTTAACTGCCCTGACCAGCCTCAGCAGGGACCTTTCATTTCGGCTCAGACCCAAGTCCCTGGTCCCAGCCTGAGCTATACCATTGCAGTCCCCACCTGCAGCTCAGACAGACCCAACACACACAGCCATGCCTGTGTCTGGGCTGTGGACCTTGCTGATGCAGACCCCAACCCAGGGAGTGAAGTCCTAGCTTGACCTTGCACTTGTCACTGTGAGCACGGAACTGCATCTGACTCTCATCATCGTCACTGGATCTGACCCTGACTTGAACTGCTGCCTTGTCACTGTGGACCCATTTCAGGGTCTGGACTTTTGTTGCCCTCTGCTGGCACCCTGGGGCTGCCCCAAATGGGTGCCAGGGGTGCCTGCCATGGCACTGCATGTGGCACCTGGTTCCTGCTGCAGCCTGCCCTCCCTGCTCCCTGACACTGCACTTACAAATTTTCATTTGCTTTCAAGCTACCAGAAATAAGAACAAACATGAACCTTGGAGAGCTGTACAAAAAAACACACGTCTAGATGCACATCTCCTCTTCAACCTCTCCACCCGCTGAGGCAGTGTAATATATGGCTTTCACTGACTTCTTTGCTGTATCACCATGTACGAGTAAATGAATTCCCTGCTAGTCTTATGTCAATGTTTCCTAATGAGAGCTTTGTTTGAGTTTCTCTTTTCAAGTATGTGCAGAATAATGGTTGAAACACAGTGAAATATGTCCCTCATATTCTTTGATGGAAATCATAAACTCTGACTACATAGTGCCAGTGATTTACAGCACTTTCAAAATGCAAAGTAGAATTCATTCTGTGCAAGACACTGCTGCAGCTTTCATTTGTTTGTTGTTCTGTTGTGTTTGTTTTTTTTTCTCCTTAAAAATGCAATGTACAGATTCCTAAACAATTTACGTAAATGAAATATATATACAAGCTTTTCACCTGGTCATGCAATTATGCAAAAGGAAATGTTAATATTTTATCTATGGCATTCATACTAGCTTAACAAAATCTCTATTCCCGTAAGTAGGAGAATTAATAATCTGGGATCTGAAGAGCACTGGTTTAAGTCTTTAAAAGGATTTATTTCTTATAGCATATTGAAAGACTGTTCATCTAAACTAATCATGGACAAAAGCTAAACTTCATGAATAATGTTTACATTTTTGACAATCTTCTAATGAATCCACATAAATTATTTTTTTCCAAGTTACTGGATAGGATCATTTTCTGTACTGCTATTGAGCAGTCACAGTAAAGTACAGCAAGGAAGAAGACTCACAGTATTCCAACTGGATATTCAAGTACAAAAGGTAGTCAAGGGTATCATTAACAACTAAAAGCCTAGATGTCTTTCAATATTGTCAGCCTACCTAAATTTCCTAAGTTCTCATTTTATATAAAAATGAGTCCTTTGCTAGACTTTGTTATGTAATTTCTCTCTTGAAACCACAAGGACAGTTGCATGCATCAGGAGTCTTTAAAAACATAGTCAACCCCACGTAACCTTTCCTTACTTCTAGTTATGTTCACGTGTCTTGCTTCTCCAAGCACACTCTATGGAAATTACTCTCAGATGACAGCACCTCTTCTAAACCCTAAATATCTCTAACTGATGTCACATAATATTCAAGACAAAGGGAGCTAACAATTAGGAGGGTCTGGTAGAGAAGGTGAAAGGAGTATATACAGAAACCAAAGTGAGAGGTCATTACCTAAGCAAACGAAACACTTGAATACAGCTCATCCAACTCTCTGGAAACCAAGGGTAATTTTCTGATTTCAGTAGACTTTGAGCAGACTCTTACTAAAAACTCATTTGCCATTGTCATCAGAACAGAGAAGACTTGTTCATATTTTAGTAGCTAAGACAAGTAGAAGTTGTTTGGAAATATTTCATGCATTCCACAAGAAACAATTTTACACAGGATCTGGATCAGAAACAGTGATGCTGAGAGATGGCTTTCCATGAACATAACAAGCTGTTTTTTCAGACTTAAACACTATCCAGGCAATATAGAGATACACTAAAAATGGGTATGCATGCAACATCATGCCTTACTTCTAAATACACCACTTCACACAGGTAACCAGTTACTTAAGTCTATATGCCATATATTCCATACCCAGACCTGGCTCTTCATATGAACACATAACTGAAGGAAAAGAAAAAAAAAAATCATGTATGGAAGTAATGGAAATTAAGTAAAGCAAATGAAATAAAATTGTATCCTAACTTCTTCACTCTCAGTTCGTTACTGCATTTGATGAAGGAAGTCATTTACTTGCAGCCCTAATAATAAGGTTTTGATAGATTCAATGTCTTAATTTATTACAGTGCTATCTATGCACACCCAGAAAAGATGAATCCTATTTGCTCATAACCTTTTTTTTTTTTTTTTTTTTTAACTATTAAAGTGAAAGGGAAGTCTGGATAGTTATATTTTTCTCCAAGCTTTCTCAGAAGCCTACATCAAACATATATCCAATGTTATCAAAATGATAGAAAATGTAAAGAAAGACATTTGTATTCAAATGTAAAAATGTAACTTCAAAGCATACTTCTTCTACAAAGGTGTTTATTAAATAGAGAGAAGAGACCTCAATGGGTTATTCTTTACTCCAGAACAATATTTCTTCCTATCCAAACACTTATACAGAAATCTTCCAAGCAGTTCATCACATTCTTTTACTAGCTACACTCTACACTCCTCCAGCCATTATGCAGATCTAAACACAAGGCTTTCCTGAAAGTTATAGCTGTCAAAAAATGCAGAGAAACTGTCTTATTTTTGTTTCATTTCTGACAATTTATATCCTGTTTCAAATTTATAACTCCCAATGTTTGTCAACCTTCTTTATTCTTGACAACATGTCATACAGTACTTGGTCTTCATGCATGAATCAATGAATCAGCCAGTGACCTGCTTGTTCCATGGTACTTTATAGTGATCATACAAAAATTAAGATGTAGAAAAATGAGATTTCTGCTTTTAATTCAAAAAGTCAGTTCTTAGGATCAGACCATGCTCCTAGCTTGCCTTTTTTTTTTTAAAATAACCATTTTCTGTGTTGCTGATAATTTACATGCAGCTCCCCTAAAATCACATGCTAGAACTTTTAAAATACTACACCCTGCAAATATTCAGAGCAGACATTTTTAAGTATAGTCTTTTTGTGTAACATTACCCTGGGATATGAAGTGACTTCTGACTCAGATTCAGTTCAGATACAGTTCCTTTTGTATTTCTTCTTGGCTTTCTCCAAAAGAAACAAATCATTTATGACTATTAACAAAGGGTGGATATCCATAATGCAGTCAATCAGATTGAGCCTTTAGGCTACTTAAAACTGTGTTTGGTAGTACTGTTGAATTCAGACAGCTGCTTCTGTTGATCTGTTCAGAAACCATAGGAGCTGAAAAAACAGAGACCCAGCACAGAAAACAAGATCCCATTTTGGTTATCATTTTACAAAATTAATGTTGCTTGTGGCATTTCTGTCATTTCTACGCTTTATAGATCTATGAAATCTTGTTTCTGATGGCAACCACAGCTGATGACTGTTGAATCATTATTCACACTTCAGTGGAATCCGATGGGGGTTTTTAGCTTATTTTTAAATGGACTATAATTTATTTGATTTTATGCAGAACAGCAATTCAGCCCACATGGGGTAAATTTTCAAGGTGGTGAGTAGGAGGTACAATGCAAGCACAAATCCTGTTATTTGTTAATAGGATTTGTCTGCATCCTTCTGTTTATTGCTTTGAAAATGCATCACTGTATCTCATTTACAGTGTAATCCTATTGGCAATACCATCAACAGACCCGATCATGTGTATGGCTCTACACACGGCACATGATGTAAAACCTCCTGAGCAGGACGTGACCTTGGGATTAAACTTCCAATCAACTAACAGATTTCCTCTTTACTCAGATGACCCTATTACTGCTCTTCATAAGTGATTTCAAACACTGCATGAGTGGCAAAGAGGCAGGTAAAAAGCCTCCCTCTAGTGGATTTTTTAATTATTAGAGCCAACATTTTCTTAATACTTCGTGGATATGTTAAAAAAAAAAATTGAATGCTACACTAATACAGATGTTTTCTCCACAATATATTGACAAGATAAGTGCCAAGAACATATACAGAGAACATACTCAAAAAGAGCTTTTCTTCCACGTCCACTAGCCACTATCTGCAATTTAGGATTTTTTTTTTAATTTTTATTTATTTATTTATTACCATTTTCATCTCCCTTGGTTTCTCTTATGGATCCTACGCTGCATGGAATCATTTCCATTTTCCTGCTCCTGTGGACAGGTCCCCTTAAAGCCATCCAGATGATGGTGTAGCTCCTTTCTTGTGTTTCTACCTCCCTAAAAATGCAATTAGGCAAGCCTTTTGATGGAGCAGGAAAAGAGGTGGTATGCATATGGACAGAGAAAAAGGGGCAGAGAGGAGACAAACAGAAAACATAGATGTAGTGGAGTCAAGGCTCCTGGGCATTATTTGAGTGGAGGAGGGATCCTTCATCCACTCACATTGATCTTAAGATGGACAGTTGGCAATGCCTCCGATACTATTTGAATACATTATACATCAAGTTTTGATGTTGGTTCATGATCAGATCTCATCTACCATTTAAAATAAAAACATTTTTTTAAAACCTGTAAGACTGGGGTCATGAGGACTTAATAAGCAACTTAAAAAAATAAAATAATAATAATAATAAAACTTTGAAAGCTTCATGAATTTATGCTTATGTTACATGCAATATCAGTCTTAATTACTTGTGGTTGGTATTAATTAATACAGTACCACAAAGCAAACATTGCAGCAATGATCTGAAACTATGACTGGGATTTGGTAGCTGAAAGCTCTTTTGTTTTTGTTATTATTTTTTTTTAACCATTTAGCAGTATAAAGGTAAGCAAAACAAGAAGTGACCTTTAACACTTTCTGACAGAATCTTTCCACACTTCTAAGCTAACTTCAGTTTGCTATAGAAGCAATAAGAGAGCAATACAGCACACATTGAGATTCAATAATACCACAAATGAACCAAATTCCATTAAGTAACTTTGGATATATTTCTATGAAGTGTTCATACACCTACAAAGTAGAGTTTCACTCTGGAGGGGTGCATGTGTTAACGTTAAGGATCTGTCATGTTGTCAACAAATACCAATTACACTTTTTTTTTTCTTTCAACAATGTGATATTCTTTGTAATAAGAGCACCACCACTAATAAAGCAAGATGATAGTGAGGTTTTGTAAATCCACTTCCAGTGGTGTCGTCTGTGAGTGGGAATAATGGAGCAATATGTATTTTTGACCAGCTCTGAATTCTTCAGATTCAGAGTACAGAATTCTGTCTTTCATATCTTTCCACATAATTACATGTTATAAAACGAGAGTAAAACTTTTTACCATCAAAAGTCATAGAAAAAGGTGACTTTATATTAAATAGATTCACAGATGTGCATGTTTTCTAATATTTTTCTGCTGCCCAGAATGGCATTGTTCTTTATTTCTAATTAATATTATATATATAGCCTTTCAGTGTTCAGTTCTTATTCTGGAAGTTCTCATCTCACTGCATTTCTGAAAAGGGAAATCATGTCAGACCTTGGTGCCTCACTACCAAAAAAATAAAATAAATAAAATAAAATCATATTTAAATCAAGTTAATGACTTACTCTTGCCATTTTATGCATTTTCTTCCATTACCCTTGGTCCATTGGTTCATCCATTTTTAAAAGGTTTAATTTCCTGTTGGATCATTGACTGAATTTGTAACAGGTTCTTTTTCCATTGTGAGCTTATGAGGCAAATAGCATTATGTTTGCAAGCACAGATGAGTGTGTTCACTAAAGGCCAGAGCATTTTTGTTGTTGTTCTTGAAGATGTGCTAGTAAATCATTTTCACATACAAGTAAAATGAAATAATTATTACTTTGTATATTAAGTTACACCATGGCTTTTCATAACCTTTCTCCTGCCTCCCAAAACAAACTGCTTCTCAGCTACCACAATAATTCCAATGTCCAGCTAGGTATACAAAAAGTATGATGAATATCATATGTAAAGTGTTGGAAGTGTTTCCAGTAGTTGTTTATAGCCACTGCCACATGCTGCACTATAGTGACTAATTTAAGACTGCTACCACAGCATGAGCTGTGCCTTCAAGGGAAATCAGTGCTAATTTCTCTCTTCAATTTTATGTTGTCACAGACCTTCCCTCCACTTCATCTCAAGTTGAACAATGTATTTCAGAGATCATGTTATAGCCAAGCTTTTTTTTTTTTTTTTTTTTTTTTGCATTCAAACGCAGATTAAAAACTAAATATTCTGTGGGACAAAGTCTGTTTTTCAAGGCCACTGAAATAAGTTAGAAGAAATCACGAGACATTCTTTGCAATGGTGATGGATAGCAGAGTACCAGCTAACTCAGAAAGCAATGCGTCAAGTGAAGAAACAGCAATAAATAATTGTTCTGGACCAGATATAATTTGAACAATAATCCCTATTTATAGGAAATAAGACCAGAGCTTCTACCGAGGATGTGTGACAACTTACCAACTAGATTTCAAAAGCAGGGCTAAGCCTGAAGTGGACAATTATTTACCCTGCATGAACTGGAGCAAGTGGAGCAGGGGCAGTTAGCAGAATCTACCTACAACATATTTGGCAAAGCTGGGCTGTGGATCTATTCCTACAACAGCATCTTCTACCAGTTTTACAGTGACTCACTCAGGACACGGAATTCATTGTGATCAGGCCTGGTCAGGCCTAGACAGGCCTCACCTGGTGTACTGTGTCCAGTTCTGTGCCCCCCCGGTACAAAAAAAGACAGGGATCTCCTGGAAAGAATCCAGCAGAAGGCCACAAAAAATGATATGGGGCCTGAAGCACCTTCCCTATGAGGAAAGGCTGAGAGACCTGGGCCTGTTCAGCCTTGAGAAAAGAAGACTGAGAGGGGATCTTAATGTTTATGAATACCTTAAGTCTGGGAGACAGAGGGATTTGGCCAACCTCTTTTCAGCGGCTTGTGGGACAGGACAAGGGGCAATGGCCACAAAATGGAGCACAGGAAGTTCCACACCAACATGCGAAAGAACTTCTTCATGGTGAGGGTGACAGAGCACTGGAACAGGCTGCCCACAGAGGTTGTGGATTCTCCTTCTCTGGAGATATTCAAGGCCTGTCTGGACACCTACTTGGGCAACCTGCTCTAGGGAACCTGCGTTGGCAGGGGGCATGGACCCAATGGTCTTTCTAGGTCCCTTCCAACCCCTACAATTCTGTGATTCTGTGATGATCTATTTATGAAGGTGTTGAGCTGGCCATCCTTTGATAAAAGGTGACAAAGGCTCCTGGTTTAAAAAAAAAAAAAAAAAAAAAAAAAAAAACCTACCACGCAAGTTCTCCAGGTGATAAATTCTGTAGAGGGAGCAATTGATAGAACCTGAGGTAGCCATGCCATCATTTTAAATATATATTACTAGTTCACTACCCTTTGAAGACATTCAATACTACTGACAGTCTATGTCTAACAAGAGAGTTAAGAATCGCACAGGCTTGCACCTCAGAGAAAGGCAGGAAAGTTAAACCAAGATGATAAACCAAGTCAAAGTTATATGTTTACATTTGTAGCAGTATACTTATGTTTGAGGCTAAACTTAAAGCATAGATAAGGCCAATTTATCACTATATATATAAACAAGAATAACACAACACTAGTATATGTGGGTTTTATACACATTAAACTGTCTAGACATTTTAGGCAGTTTACAGACTCTTTTGACCAAGGTAACTCTGGAACGCAGCAAAAAAAAAAAAAAAATGACACGAGACCTGCTATATTTCAGGTCACCACTTAATACTAGACACACAGAAAAGATTCATAAGGTACCTCTTTATTCTACAATAATCATAAATATGATTTTGGTAATAACAGCTTTCACCGCAGAACTGCAGCATGTCAGACACTGTGCACTGAGCTTTGATAAGAATAAGGTAAATGACATATGGATGGTTAATAACACCTCAGAGAAGTCACATTCACAGCCACAGTCAGCAGATTAACACTTTAACAAGTATCTGTTCCCAGTGGGATCACCTCTTGATGACTGAGAAAACACTTCAAGCTGTGACAAGGAGAAGGAAAACTGAGGAATGGAAAAGTTTGTATCCTAGAGCTTTTAACATCAAAATCCATTAGACTTTATTTGTCAGTAGCATTTGTTTTAGGCATGGAAAAATGCAAGCCTTTGCCTGCAGCAGTATAAGGTTTATGTAAGGAAAACAGAACTAAAGCCTTCCACCTGCCATTTGGGGATCTTTCTAGAATCTCTGTTCTAGAATTGATCTCCAGCTCCTGAGCATTTGACTTCTGAAAGAGCTTATATACAGCTCCTATCGTACAAAGCTCCCAAGTTATTTGAGTGACCAGCGGCAGAGGGATGAAGATGCCTGCTGACTATTCAGAATCCTCCTTATCTGTGGCAGGAAGTGAGCCAACAGAAACTTGCTGATGCTGGCATTAGCAGATTGACCTGAAAGCCAGCTGCAAACCCCACTGATGCTGAAACACAAATGGAATAACTGTAATTTCTCACAGCCTGCCCAGAGTTCCCTTCCAACTGATTTTTTTTTTTTCTTTTAAATGTACATAAGATTTCATTGTCTTTTTTGGGGGGAGGATAAACTTACACCAACCGTAGTTTCCCATAAACTATAATATATGCAACTATAATGCATAACTAGATAAAGATCTAGGTTTTATCCAACATTAGTGAAGGAATATAATGGAGATTTTCAGCTTTTTAAGGAAATATTAAGACTTACACAGCTATCATGATGCACACTATGCTGTAATTTGTTGATACATAAAACAAATCTCTCCTTATATGAAGCTTCAAGGCCTAAATTGTCTAGTTTTCAAAAATTTATTATTTACTGTATACACACACAGCAATTAAAATCATTAATATGTTCACCTATTGTGGTCAAAAAATGGATTGTTGGTAGAGCATGAGCTCTGAGCTCGGCTGAGGAGGGGCAGAACTACCTGCGCCCTCCCTCCATCAGCCACACACAGTTGAGCCAGACACTGATACTGCTTCGCCCTCTCCTTTCCATGAGGTTTCCATTAATGGGGCTCACTTGTGAGCTAGAAAGGGGTAGCTATAAAACTGAATGCTTTCATGAAGCATTCACTCGTCCGATGCAGTCTCCAGACACAGGGGCCACAGGCCCAGCCTAGCATTCAGCCCAGGCCTTGGGATCCCACCCTGCCTCCTGAGCACTTTCTGGCACCGCAGGTGTACACTGGTGTTCCTACAAGCCATCAAGCTTGTCAAAAGAAAACCAACCCTGCCTAGCATAAAGCTGCTTTATCATGAAATTACTGATCTGCTCTCCCCTAAGCAGCTTTACCCCCCTTCCAGGGGCTAAGCATTCAGAGATTGACAGAAGGGGCTGTGTCACACTCCGCCCCACTGGGTCTGGGCAGGGGCAGAGAAAGGCCCTGGCTGCATGACAGAAGGCCTGGGCAGGCCAGCCTGCATGTTTTTACTACAAAACATCCAACACTCTTTTAAATATGTGATCCAGGATTTATTCAAACAGAAACAGCTGTAAAAAGCAGACTGAGGCAACAGAGAAATAAAAGGAATAAAGGAAGGGGAGAAAATAAATATTTTCCCCTTCAGTGTGCTCATGAGGCAGCTCATCACCATTACTCAGCCCCTCACAGCTACAGCATCTGCATGCTGTCTTTATATTTTTAAGTTTATATATGCTGTTGGCAAGGGTTGTTCTGAATGATACCGTCACCATGAGACTGGGCACAGTTCACCTTACTGACACAGTCTTCGGTTGTCACTACCCAGCCTCCAGCCACCTCTTATTTTTCTTGGCTGGTGGTCAAGCTATTGATCATTAATCTCGTTCCTTTTTCAGGTACCATCGCTCTTCAGGATTTGCACTAAATTATTCTCCTCATTGATATGTAATAGATGAGGAAACACAGGCTCCTGCAAAGGATGAAAATAGCTTTTATTTAGGAGCAGCACAAGTCCATGCATGACTATAGATGCATTTTGAAGACTTTAAATGAATTTAAGCCAAGGGATGTTTCTTACACCACTTCTCTACGTGGGATTGAATTTAACCTTAGGTGGCTACTTAATTTAATCCTTTTTATCCTTATTTCCAGAACTCAGAGTTCATAAACTAGGATTTTAGTAGACAGAGCAGATGGTGCTGTCTTTTTCTTCAAGGACAAAAATATATATAATTAAAAAAAAATGTGGTCAGATTGGACTCCTTAAGTGAAATTAAATATGTGGGACCTCTCTGTACAATGTATGCCAGAACTGCTCACTGACTAGCTGTTGGAAATGTACTCCATTTTGAATTCTGATAATAATGAATGATTATTGTGCTTAGTCTTGTAGCTCACTGAAAAAAAAAATAAAAAAATCTCATAGCTATATTACAGGAAAAGAAAAATTATTTCATCCTGAGTACAAAGAAAGGGAAGACAAGTGCAAAAAAACATTTCAGGAAGGATTGGAAAACCTCACTTAATTCATAGACAGGTTGTAACGGTTGTGCAAAAACTGTAGTAATCTAAAAATAAGAGGAAACTTGCATCCAGAATTAATTAAACAAATAAAACTCAGTGGAGTTCCCTGTAGGTGTAAATAGGTGCCAGAAAGGTTTTACTGTGAATAATATAGGAATCAAATGATGTATAGGAATTAGCTGTTGTCAAATATTGCTATTTTTTCTGCTCTACTTCCCATGTTCCCACAATGACATTGTATGACGGATGTCTTTTTAGTTTCTAGAATATGAAGACCAAGGTCTTTTCCACTTGATACTTTTCTAAAGTTCTACACATTTTTGGCACATCTGTTTTTACAGAAGATCATAATTTATTTTTTATTGCATCAATCACACATGAAAACGTTTACTTGAGCAAAATCTTATCTTAAGTTCTTGCAATTCTTTTAATACAAGAACAAATCTGACATTCATTTATAGATGAGTGCAGCACAAGCAGCAATATTCAGCTTCAAAAACTTTGGAGGGGAAGAGGAGGTTATTGTCTCAGACTAAAATTTTCCATGTCTCATAAGAGTCTCTGAATTCTAATGTAACTTAACATCAAACTGTCATAGCCAAAACATGTTATAAAATAAATTAAAAAAAAAAAAAAAAAAAAAAACAATCCAATATACAAACTTACGTGAGATGACTTCAGTGAGACAAAAACACTGCATGCAGTAATGCAGTACAAGGTCTGTAAAGTTTCTCACAGGGCAGTATTTCCAAGATTGGATATTTTTTGTAAATAACAGCCCAAGTTACTTGCCAGAAGTAGACTTCATATGAATTGTTCCTGACAGAGATCTTAAAGTAATGGAAAAAAAAAAAATCTTAAATCCATCGTATTAGCCATCATTTTTCTTCTCCTTTAAAGACTTAGTTTAAGTGATTGATAAGTATCACAATGCTTTGTGATTTCATCAATGAATTCCATTAACACCCAACTGGACTTGATAAACGTGGCTCCAAAATTGAGCAAGGATTTCAGAATTGGTTCTATAATTTTCCATTTTCTAGCATTCGTGTTAGCAGATATTTAGTAGAATGGATATCTTAATACATAACTCACTCTGAGTTAATATATCTTTAGACAGTTTGAAACCCCTTATGATTCACTGTGCACACTTGTCTCATTGATTTGTCCTTACTATGCCCCAATGAAAAGCATACAACTTTTGGGGAAAAATAGCGCTGTGCATTTCTGTAAAGATAAGGAAAAAAAAATCAAGATCTTGAAACACACTCCATTTTTTGTTTGAAAAGTAAAATACAATAGATATAAATAAACTGGTCATTCAATAAACAAGAGAGGTGTTTTTTGCGATACAATATTATGTGCAAACATTAAAGATTATGTAGCTGAGTAAATTACAAGTAAAATGAAGCAGATCTTTCAGCATTGATAAGACTTTTACGAGAAATAATATGTAAGGACAGGCTCCCATTATCTGCCTCAGTTTGAAACATTCCATGTGAATTTCAAACTTTGTACAAATAGAAACATCAGGAATTGTAGGAATAGCCTGGAGTTTAAGTGCAAGTGAAATTCAAAACCATCTTCAGATATTTTTATGATTCCTGAGAAGAAAGGGTCCATTTGAACAGTTTCCAGTTATTGGTTATTGAAATACAAAACACTAATAGCATCCAAAAAAAACACCAACCCACTTGTTTAAAAATAAATGGCGTAACTGGCTACTGACCACACCTTGTTTGGCTTTACGGTGTCCACCAACATTCCTCTTGACATGAGTAGAAGACAGAGCAACATGGGTATGCCTGATTTATGTCAGCTTAGTATTTCCTCAGCACCAGGCAATTAGGCAAATGTACTAGTTTTTGCTTACCTTATACCACTTTATCTCTGTTTCTCTGAAAGACTAATTTCCAGAGTAGAGAAGTGCATCCCAGGTCACTTCCTGACCTGTGACTTAAACAACAGGAACTCATAAATTCTCAGTGCAAGACGGAAACCTCCTTATGAGCTTAAAAAGTAAATCTGATTTTAAGAGGGAGTAAGAAGCTGGCATTAGTAAAAGTTACATATCCACAGCATCAAAAATGTACTAGCATTAAGCTCACAATAAAACATGAGGACTGGTTCCAGTATGGAAAGGTATTTCAAAATACATCAGGATCTCTTAAGAGCTTGGAAATCTGTAGCAAGATCCAAAGTGCTCAAGTATAAAATATTATCAACTTAATAAATGTGGTAATAAAGTGTTCAGGAGTGTTTTCCCCATTGCAAATATATACAGGACAATTCTAATTTTATCATCGTAAGAAAGAGTAAAACCAAACTCCAAAAGCTTAATACAGATTTTAAGTAAATCAAAAACATATAGAGACTTTTAAATAATAGTGAAATAAAAGATACATTAAAACATTTGATGAATTTTCCAGATAAAGTTCAAGAACTGTTTTTTTGCTTTGTTTTGTTTTCTGAAAAAAAAAAATAAAAAAAAAATATTTTGGTATTTTTCACCCCCCCCCCAAAAAAAAAAAAATAAAATCATGTTTCAAATGAAGACTTTTTTTTCCCTGTTAACATCAGTAAGTTTAGGATACAGCTCCAGTGCTAGACAAGTCAGTCAGTTATGCTCAAAGTTCTAACAAAGGCAAGGGTAAAATACATAGAATGCACTTCAGTGTCTTTCAAAGTCAGATATAACTATTTTACAGTATTTAATCTATGACAGTACTACATGTGACTCAGTTTCATTACAACAATTACAAAAAAAGTGAGGAGGATGTAATTCTTTTTACAATGTGTTTTTGTATATATTTCCTCATGGTTTGAAAAGTTTTTAAGTACAAAGCCTCAACCGTGTTGGTGCTGTCTGATCCATTCATTAAATTTGAAAAGAACAGCATCTTTCCTGAAGTAAGAGGAACTTTGTTTTTCTTTTTGTTTGAAACATAGTGAAATCATAGGAAAAGGGGAAGCAAATTTTCAAATATTTGTAGTCTTGGAATAAAAGTTTGTTTAGTTTTCCTTCTGCTTATGATAGTATCCTGAAGGGTACTATCAACAGTGCCTGAGATGGGCCTTGAGAGACGAGAAACTATTTTAGAAAAAGAAAAATTCCTGCTCTAAACCTTGCAAATCATTAGTGAGTGAAATGAGATGTGTGCAGCACAGTTCAAACAAAAGCTTAGAAAAGTGAATAAGAAAGAACATTGAGCATGATAAATTGCAACTCTATTCCAAAGTTAAGAACGACAATATCTTTCAATCCCAAATTTCTATCATAACATTTTACCCAAGTGCTTCTAGAAAGATTAAATCTTGGTGTGCAACTTACTACACCTAATCAACTTGGTTTAACATTGCAATCTTTTAAAAGTTTTGTTTCCTATATCATCCTTAACCATTCAGTATGATACACATACTACGTTAAAGATATTTTTTTTTTTTTTTAATAAACTGTAGGTCAAAAGTTTTCTAGGCAAGCAGTGATAATTTTTGGCATCTGGTGTCAGTCCAAATCTCTGTAGACAGTAAACATGACAGAGCTACTGATGGTTCTCCACCACATAATCCCTGCAACCTGCATAATTTCCCCTAAATTATTTTTTGTTTGGGACCAATAGATCCCATAGGGAAACCAGAGGAGGGAAAGGGATGCAGGAATCTTAAGAAGTCCATGCCAGGCAATTGAGAGAAAAAAAGTCTATTGCCAGTAGGTTTACATTCTCTCTGCAGCAGTGAACACACTAGGTCCCAAACAGTTTCTCGATCCTCTCTCTTTCTAATAGCTTCCTGAGTTTGTGTCTTCCGTACCACCCAATGCTAATCTGCGTGCTAATCTGTGCCTGTCTTCACCTTCCATCTTTTCTAAATTTGAGGACAGCAGATGGGCTATGTTTATTTTAGAGATAACATCATCTGCTGTTTATATTGGGGGAAGAAAAAAAGTGCTCACTGATGACTTCGTACTGACACCTCCAGCTGAGGCTGACATTTGTTTTCTAGCTGTTATTGGTTTCTAATTATGTCTGGATATTCAGAGGATCAGCTAATTTGCTCCATAATTTTTTGAGGCAATTTTTAATTCCCTTTCAAACTCTCTGCTAATTTCATGGAATTATTAGATATGCAAATATGGTGGGACTAAACCCATTGGGACTCCCTGGTGATTCAGTTCAGGTGCCTGAGTAGAACCTACCTCTACATTGCAAATACAAATTATCCACCATGAAGGTGGGATGGCCAGGAAACACAAGGAGCTTTTGCTTCTTGTGCATTGTCCCACTCACTACAACGAGTCAGCATGGGTCAATTCTTGCTGCTAAACAAGGGAGCTCAGAGCAAGGGCAGAGCAATGTGGAGCCTTGAGCAGAAAGAAGATATTGTAAATTGGATTACGTGGAGAAAAGGGGACTCTCTAACTTAGAGAACATTTAAAGGCACCAATGCTAGAAGCATGGAAGGAACAAGGGTACAGTGGTCCAATTTGTGTTTCGTTTTCCACTGCATTCTAAAAGGTTAGCCTAGAGTCAAAAAAAAAGTCTTATTAAAATTCAAAAACATATTGGTATACCAGTGATAATTTCAAAGAAAAGCCAAAACAAAAGTGATTTTGCAGTTCTTACTGAAAACGTTTCCAATGTTTTTTCAAGAATATTTCAAATAAATGCTTTCAGGTATATCCTGCAGGGGTTTCACTATATAGAAACACTCTAGTTATAGATTTTATCAGGTATTGCATGCACCAGCAAGAATTCAGGAGCATTTCAGATTGTCTGTAATATTTGATCTTCTATATGTTCCCATTTTGTAAAGCTGTGCAATTTTAAACATCTAGGCATGTTTGAAATAATTGAGCCATTTAAACAGAGTGGAGTTAAGACCCATGCGCCTTAACTAAGGCCCTGTTATCTGTTTTGCAACTTTCTTTATAGCTATGCTAAAATATAAATATATATTCATGTAACTCACAGATATCATTTGATTTACTTCATAGTTTCAGACCACACATGTTGCACTAATTCTCTTCACTCGCTAATTCATTTAAAGGCTGATATTATCTTTTACAGTTTGCAACAAAAGTTGGTCTTCTCCTGACCACCCCAATCATATCAATACCCTACAGTGAAAATAAATTGAAATAGATCCCTTGCTGTTAACAAAATAATAATAATAATAATAACAACTTCCTGACTTTTACAGAATTTAACCTGAGTGACTGCAATTGGCACTCCAAATCCAGCAAGACAATTAATTACTCTTCTTCCTCCTCCCCTTACAACCTGCCCAAATGTTAGGCTGTTCCTATATGCAGATTTTCATTTGTTTTATTCAACTCTGATATAATATTTACATGTGGAGCAGAAATACTGTTTTTAAGGAACAGAATCCCTCTTTTCAAACCTTTGACAATCACATATTTAGATGTTAGTATATCAAGCAGTAGTTTCTAGAGACAGCTATCCTTCTGGTGGCCTTGTGGATGAGTACCTTCTGGACAACACATAGCCACTAAGTTTGCACTACACAAACTTTTTTTTTTCTGGTTCCTCCTCTTGCAGACATGGAGCTTCAAAAGCTCCAGAAATTTCCTCATCTCTAGTTCTGTTTTCATTCTACGGTATATAGCAACATTCCCAAATAGAAATAATCAATAAAATTACATTCAGTTTTCTGTCAGGGAAAACACCAGTCTGATAACAGGAAAAATGACATAGGTTTAACAAACGTAATGTGGACAATTATTTGGAAAAAAAATATAACTGGAAGAGAACTATCTCATTTGCATTGTACCCACAAGAAGAAATTAACTGTACTCTCATAAAACCCATGAGAGTGTCGGTATCTAAACCTTTGTCGTGTATGGAAATACTAGATAAGTCACAACTATGTTTATACTACACAACCTCATCTGAGCCACAGACAACAGAAAACTCTTAAGACTCACCAACTCAGATTGTAGAAGTTCATTGTTTTAGCTCTCCAGTGGCTTGCAGCCCTTTGAAATGCCAGCTGCACTGGGTGGTCTATACAAAGGCGGTGGATACAGGCTATTCTAGGACTACAAGAGTCTACAATGAAAATGAAAAAAAAAATGAAAAAGCAAACAAAAGTACAGGAATCAGCGAAGTCTGACAGCTTTGCTGAGACTTAAAAGAAATAAATAGATTACATTTTTATAATTTTGTACAGATTCTTTTGTGGGGCTGTGACAATAAAGAAGTTTTTTTCCTCCCTCCTAAGCTGTCTGTGGTGTTTGGCTTTTAATGTATAATTGATCCAAATTGCTGTGAGAAGGCTTGAATTCTACCTACAATGCCCCTCCCAGGGATGGGAATTGTGTAAGCAAGCAGGTTATAGGAATGTATAATAATGCTGCAGTACATCACCACTCCACATCCCATTCCACCCACACACGCCCAAATAAACGAACCGTAGAATTTTTTTCATTCCCATTCTCGTTCAATGATGAAGCCACAACGACAGTGTCTTGCCCCAGGTCAAGTCTGTAGTAAAAGTGAAGAACTGACTGGTAACTCAGCATCTACCCACAAGACAAGGCTTCTTCTCTTACATTACCATTGCTACTTCATAAATACTGGGCATAATGTAGGTGGCACATATCTAACAACCTGCAGATAACATTTTCCCTTTACCCTTAGAGCAAACTATAGGAGCTCTTGATCAGCATTGTTGTGGGGTTAGGTGAAACTGAATAATTTTGGAGAGAATTTGCTGTATTATAACAGCAGTTTAAAAATACAGTTGTTTAACTGTGAGTAATGACCTCTTATTGTCTCAGTAAGAAAAAGAAACAGACTCAAGAGTATCTTTAGATTTTGGACTTGTTACTTTAAAACATACCTAGCTCCTATCAAGAGCAGAGAGGAAAAAAAAAAAAAAAAAAGACTTACACCTCAGGGACAGTGGAAGAGAGTCTCAGTATTGCAAGAACAGCAGTTAATACAGGAGTACTCAGAAATCAGATTTTATTTCCTCAACTCAAAGGACTTTCCTCTCTGGCAACACTGGAATTCATGCAATGGGATGCCAGACAGCAGGTGTGATTAAAGTAATAGTATAATTAAAAAGAGCTAGATGTGGGAATAAAAAGTGTTTTGTTTTTTCTTTCAGGGACTGGTTTGACTCACTAGTGAACAGCTTGCTGCAGATCTTTTTCTGCTTTCATGGTGAAGTCGTGTTTTCTTTAGCTGTCTTTTTTTTAGAGCAGATTTTCATCATGAAAGAAAATTTTATTGCCACAGACAACACTGGAGATATTCAGCAGGGAACAGAACTGTGTCCCCTGTCCCTGTGACACACAGAGAATGAGTGTCAATCTTTGAAACCAGAGGATTGAGCCTAGACCTGGCTGATTTTAGAAACTATTCCCACTTATCTTTAAGCATTGTGGGAACAATATGCGACCTGTTGTGCAGTATACTTGCTTTCAACAATAGAAATACAGGCAGAAAACCCATTTAAGCCTCTGGATTAAACCTGATATTTTCAGATGATACAGTACATTTTTTAAATATTAAAAACATTTCATTACCTTTCAAGGTTCCTTCAAGTTACATAGACTAGTTCACACGATGATTTCTATCAAGAGATAACAGTATCTTATCACCATAATCAGATTTCTAAGAAGTCTGTGAACAGACATAAACCTGTCCCTGATATGCAACACGAAGTCTATGCAAGACATTTACTCTAGAATCTTTTATTTCCTTCTTATTGATAAGACTATTCATGCAAGTATACGGATATCATTATGGATGTGATTTTGCTGCATTACATTCTTTAATGCCTAGCATAGTGCTATAATTGTGTTTGTGCCTAGACATTTTATCTTGCTCAAGTAGTGACAGTAGCTATTTTTATATGGGAACTTTTTGTTTGTAAGTAGTATGATAGAGCTTTTCTAAAAAATATGTATTTATTTTGTTTGAGAAAGGCAACATTAATCTTACAGCCTAATACTATTTATATCTCTTTCTACCTCCTTGTCTTTATATGGCTTCCTCTGGACATCAAGTCCCTTGGCCGGAATGCTCAATGTCTTCCACTCCTAAGCTGGAACGCTACTAACCTGTGCCTTTAGTGCGTTGGTAGGAAGGTCTGCTGGAAATCAATAACTGAGGCATTGCTCTGTGTGAGTCTGTGACCACTGGGAAATACAATGGCTAAAATACCTCCTTTAAACTGGTGTTATTTGTTTCTGCCAGGGAAATAACAAATTTAAATAAAAATAATTTCAAAACTAAAAACATGCATTACTATAGCAATTAAACCCTTCTCTTTTGGCAGACTAAGCAGTACCAACCTTCCCAAATACCCCAACATTCACTAGCTCCTCACTGTTATTTCAGTTTAGAGAGATTAAGAAACCGGTAGGTGATTAAAAAACGGTAGGCTGAGAAGCCAAGCAATATGTTCACACAGAAAACATTCACATTGTCAGATCACCATACAGGAGCATGAACTGTCCATTTTATTCACAAAGACCATTATGTCAAATCCAGTTTACTTAAGAAAACAAAACTCAATGTGTATGAAAGAAAAATACTCCTGACTCCCCTATGACATTATTGAAGATTCAAGCCACTGATAACTCAATAAGTGTAACAGCCAAAATGTCTGCAGCAGGCTTCGTGAAAGAGCAGAATCGCATTTCTTGATGTTAGAAAGAACAAAATGCAGATGATCTTCCTTTATATACCAAATGATAAATGGCATTTTACGAACTTGTAAGTTGAAAAACTTTCATAGAAATAGCAAAATAACATAGAAACACACACACATACATATAGCATAGATAGCACAATGCTATTTTGCTATGTCAAATCAAGAAAGAAAATGACAGAAGACAGTAGAGCAACTGAAAGAGCATAAAACCCAATCCTGCACAAAAATAAAGAAAAATTTTGGGACGGGGGACCAGCAACATTGCAGATAAATGGATGTACCTAAAAGACTACCCCATGTTCTCTTTCCCATTGTTCTCATTTCCCTTCTATTCTTTGTTCTCTCCAGAAAGTCAACTTTTTGAGATAATTAGGTTACTTACAAAGAAAGAATATTAAAATGGTATCCACCATTTTGTACTGACAGAAAAAAAAAAAAAAAAAAAAAAAGAAAAAAAAAAGAAAAAAGAAATACCTCACATTGTTTTAGTGGCTTTGAATTTTCCTCCTTAATGCATAGAGACTATTTGTTGTTAAATATTTATGTAACTAGGGTATTATGATGACCGATATAAATGGTGTGAGTAGAATAATAAGGAAAACATTCTAGTAGTTACATGATATTTTCTGGTATGTCCAGTTTGGTGTGCAAAATGCATCCTAAATATTTATATCCAGCAAGAAGCAGCATTTAAGCATAAATTCTATGAGGCTTAATTCCAGAACTCATCTCTTCAATATATCAGTCCATGGAGATGGTATTTTCACACAGTTTAGCACGCAACTATAAAAACTCAAGCAAATGCACATTCCTTTTCCTACTGTACGGGAATCTAGTTCCTGAGTTTGTGAGATTCACTGAGTTTGAGAGAGAATTCAGGTGTTGCAGTAATTTTCTTTCCCATCTCCAGGAGCACTCATTGCCAAGCAACTGTCTGCCAAAGCAAAAAGCAGACTGGAAAGCTGGTTTATTTTTTTTGCTTTGTTATTTGCTCCCTACAAACTCATCTCATTCCAGAATCTGGGCATCACTGTAAGCTTCTGCAATCATTGCATTGATTGGGAACAGTGTTTGTAACAATGCAGTACAAAATTGCAAAAAGACCTGGAAGCTTGTGGCAGCACTGGGGAACAAATAGAATTGCCTCCCATTGTCACATTCAAAAGCATTACAAACAAAAAAAAAAAAACAGCAACGACAAAAACTTGGAAGCTTGCTTCAGAGCTGATGAGCAAGTAGTACATAATCCTCCCATACAGAAGGCCTATAGAACCTTGCCAGTCTTTCGGGATGGCAACCAGATGGTGGGAAGAACGCAGTGACAGCTTGAGAAGGCTGCACAGCTATCTATAGATGGAGTTCTGGTATCAACATTAACCTAAAGGTTGTTAGGAAGATAAGAAGCAATGATCTCTCTTGCAAACTCTGAAAAGCAACATTAGAAAAGCAAAATGCACACATGAATAGGAGATGAAAGCAGTGTTACTTCTTATCTACCAAGGGCAGATAATTTAATTATATTCTGCAGATGATAGCAGAGGAAAGGTGATACAAAAATGCTCAGATTTTGCCTAGGAACTTTATTTGTTCTTTCATTTTATTTAAGCTGTTGTAAATTGAACCAAAGGAAAATGAGTAATTACTTTTGCCTTATCCAGTGTATTTCTCCATTACTAATATTTTTGACAGATGGTACTATTGAACTCAAAGCTAAAAAGGAAAATATTGTGGTAAATACTAAATACAGTAGGATGCCATTTTCAGGATCTCTAATCATTTTTCCAAAATAAAGGAATATGGATTCTTTTATTGGAAAAAGTTTTTTTTTTCCTCTCTCTCAATACATAAATAAATATCCATTCCTTCTGTTTTTCTATTCCTTTACCACCCACATCTCAAAAGGCCACTGGTATGCAAGTATGTGAATTTGCCTCAAGTTTATGACTTAGTGCAGTTCTTCCCTCTCCAGTAGCCAGGAACTTAACAAAACAGCAAGTAGGTCTCAATGTGGATCACTTGATATTGACACGGAAAAGGGATCTTCAAGTCTTGGTTAGTGATAAAGAAAAGAAAGCCTTCATTTTAGCAGTACAGAAGCTCAGTCATGTCAAGGTAAATATGTTATCTCAGCAGAAGAGCAGACTAGAGCCTCTCTGGGTCTTAGATAGGAAAGTTGGTACCCAGGTGATAGACAAAGATGATGCAAACAATAGATTTTGAAAATCAACTGAGTCAGAATACTAATGTTAGCTTTGTGGGGTGGCACAAGAGCTCTGCTACCCTGACATTTTGATCCCAAAAGACACTGGTGTTGCCTCGTGCAGTACTGCTAGTGTAGAGAAATTTGCCACAGATCCCTTCAGAAGTAGTAGTGTTGACAAAGACGAGCAGACCTTCTCTGCCTTCCGTGGGCAAACACGGCTTGAGCATATTATTTTCTGTTTATTTTGAGAACAAAGATGAGAGGCCAGTAAGAGTTCAGAACACGTATTATTCTCTATACAAACAACAGGGAAGATAAATGAAAAAGCAGGAAAGGAAAGAAAAAGCAAGTATTTTATAATTGCTATCAAGTCCTGAATATGAGATAGAACAGAGGGCAGTGGAGACTGTTCAGCTGCCTTCTCCAGCACATAAAATGGCTAAATGCAAGAGATGAAAAAAAAAAACAAAACCAAAAAACACCCTTTTCTAGGCATGTAGGTAGGAGCTGACAGTAGGGCATAACTTAGAAATATTATTACAGTCATGAAGATACAATCAAAAGAGATTTAGACACTTTTCACTGTGGCTTTAAGCCATGTGGTTAATGCAGCTTTCAGTGCTCAGCTGAAGCTGCTGTGAGGAGCGATGAGAAATCTCTGAAAAAAAAAAAATCTGCAGAACTCTGTTTATCATCATACAGAGCTCTAACACACGTCTTAAAAAAAAAAAAAAAAAAAAAAAAAAAAAAAAGTGGAATCACAGACAAACGGCCTTAACAACAACTTGCTGCCAGTTCATCTCTGGGCTCTTATGCTTGCCAGCATAAACACAGTGAAGCCTACATGGAAATATCAGCCTAAAGTGATATGAAACAACCTAAAAGTCTGGCCAGCATACCTGTGACCTTGGTGCTAGTTCTAACACCATTTTCTACTAATGTTTGAAGACAAATAAAAAGGTTGCGATATTGGTTTTGATTTCCTGGATTAGGTTGCTGAATACACTGTGCCATACCTAAATGCAGAGCACTCCAAAGGCATTCATCACCTAGTTCCCCAGTTCTCTTTACACAAATTGCCTGCTGAAAGCTGTCACGAGCTTCTATTTGTTCCAGCCAACATCTCCTTCTGTACACACTTTATTTCTTTTCTTGCCTTTTAATTATCAAGCAAAAATGCTCTTAGTCTGCTTTCATCACTTTCTACTTTTCAACATTACACTTGTGGTCAGAACATTGACTATATTCAAGTCAGAAGGATGTAAGAGTCCACAAAATGGACCACAAGTTTATATGGTGTCAGAGATGCTCCTCTGTCTGCATGTCCCACTCCTGGATATAGCCATCTTATTTACCCTGGTGTGAAATTTGTGCATTAATATCTAGTCTCTGGACTGAGACTTGAAGAAAAGTCGGCCAGCACACAGCCTGAGACATCCTGATTTCCAGATACTGCACTAATTTGTAGAGCAAGCACAAAAAACTTGGACTGACAAATAAGCTGAGCAAATATACAGACATTCAGAAATACACAACAGGATAATTAATCACCTGGAAAGACTGATAGTAATACTATAATTTCCTATGAAAACAATTAAAAAAAAAAAAAAAAAAAAAAAAAAAACACAAATAAACAGAGGCCACATCCAAAACTGCAGACATGAATGAAACAAATTTGGATTCATCATGCGCTCACATTTTGCATTCACTATATGTGTAGCCACAAGTTTTATTGCAGTGGTAACCTGTTACTTTTTCAACAAAAATCTAAGAAATGGAAGAGCTTTTGTCAGAAAGCACAGGAAAATATCCTTCTTCCTGAAGACTGGCCTCTGGGACATGGAAAAACATTTTGAACATTTAAGGCAGTAGATCTGCAGTGTTCATGGGCTCCTAGTTAGGTAGACTCTGGTTCAATTCTTGTTTTAAATGCAGGAAGGTAAAGGAAAACTACCTCCTTGCTTGAACATACTCTTCCCAAGTATATTAGTTGTTTTCCAACTTACACATAATCAGAAATTAAGTTCTCACTACCAGCTATAGAAATACAGGTCAGGGAAAACTGAAAAGTTTTAATTTCCCAGTGCCCCTATCATGCTGCAGCTGTAACAGCCCTGTCTCTTCATCAAAATCCATGATTTTCCTGTACTTTTTCACCTTTGATTCCAGGATGGTGTCACAGTAGTACATCCAGGAAGATGCACTTAAAGGCAACTATTGCAAGAAATGCTCACTCTTATGGGTCTCTACTCTTGCTGGAGGAAAAGGAAAAAAAAAATATATATATATACATATACATATTTATGTATGGTAATATCATGTATTACTCTGAAATTGCAAAAAAAAAGAAACTGTGTAGTGTTTATACCCAAAATAGCTTCAATAAATATAAAATATATAGCCCTTTAAAATGACAGCAGTTTTAAAAATCTGTAATTTATAAAGGTATCTTTGTAATTTTCATATCTGGAAAAGCTGTTTGGGCAGTTTTAAAAGCTCACTGTAAATGCAATTGTAAACATTCAGTTGAAAAGCATAAAGATAAGTTGTTCATTTGCATTTTTATCTGTGTTGTCTTACAACCATTAATTGTGGAAATGAAATAGAGAAAAGTGTATTAAACCCCAGGCTACTAGAAATTAATATACATGGGGAATAGAAATATCTGGAAGAGATGACCTCCATGTTTCATGGAAAGATTAATCAAGGCACCAGTTATAGTTTCCAATTTACTGAAAAACACCATCTCCTATTTCATAACATCTATATAAACAATATAATAGTTTCAGCAGAATTCTTAGATTATCTGATGGTAACAAAACTAAAAGCCAATGTTCCAGTTTTTGGTGTATGAATCACTGCAGCCATAAGCCAGATGTGTATATGTTTAATTGCAGTGAGTTTTAATCATAGGATATCAAGTGGCTTATATGCAGTTAAACATGCACCTTCTGCAAACTGTCATTTGTATTCATTTTCAAGCCATTCAGAACTCAATAGGGCAGATCCAAGCTGATGCAAATTGTCATAGCTGTATGAAAGGCAATGAGGCCAATGCAAACTTACACCAACTGGGAATGGGTCCTAGTATTTGGCTATTTAAAGAATCAGTCTTAGAGGGCTTACTCAGGTGATTTCTTTGGCTCACAGCTGATGAAGGTTAGGTGTGTTAGCAAAGGCTAGGCAGAACTCTGAGGAGCTGCACCAGAGTATCTCAGAGAAAAACTTGACTCCTGATTCTCTGTCAGAGTGGTACCCCAGAAAGAATGTATTAATTGTAAATGTAATCAGCTTAAACTCATTGAATAAGCAAGTGAATTCTCTCAAGCCACACAAAGCTACAGTCCCCATGGAGCATAATTTTAAATTAATGTTCCTATGTTAATAACTAGGAAATGTCATGGCATTTAAACTGCAGGACTGCACTGTAGCCAACTTCTCATCAAATTTAAGGCTGCTCCCTATCATAGGCTGAGGGATGTACCTCAGATGGGGCAAGCAGAAAGTAGAGGGCCAGATACAGCTTACAATGAAAGTGAAAGCCTACACTTCTGTCCCTAACATGGGAACTTGGCTGCAGTTCGACTATGGGCAAGCAGTCTTCCCTGAAACGAAAAAACCTAAAAGATGCAGAATACTTATCTAAATGAAAATGAAGCAGTTTCATATAAACTGAGACTTCAAGATATTTGAGAATCTGAAAATGCTTCCCAAATTCCCACATAACAAACAATCCTGTTAATATACAGGATTAGGAGCACAGTGTAAGTAAATCAAAAGGTTCACTTGAGCATCCTCGTCACTTGTTAATTCCACTGAGGACTCATCAACAATTCTTTTATATTAGACATGCAGTTATTGTTATTATTACTTTTTTTGTGTGTGTGTAGCAGATGTGTCCTGCCTTTTACATTTCAGAACATAAAACTTCCAATACAGCAAAGTAATATTTATTAAGAAATTAAGTGCAAAATCTCCTTAACACTACTTAAAAATAAACAAGTTCAGAAACTTGCGTAAAGAACCCATTTCCAGCATTCCTCTCAATGTTCAACGTGGTTTTGATCAGAAATGCAAATTCCAATAAAAATAAAACATTGCTACGGTTACAGTAAAACTTCACAAGTATTGAAAAGAAATATTTTGATTACAACTCATTACCTGCCCAGCTGTACCACCCGTATACCTTTTTATATCAGGACTTGGGTCCCTAAGTCACCCTGATGGATCCAAAAGAATTGCCATCCTTGGTACATATTGCTGTGTGAGCAAGCATCGGGGTGTGTGAGTTAACCAACCGGCCTTCAAATAAGGGCTGGAAACAGAAAACAGATGCCCTTATACATATGTGTGTGTGTGTATATATATAAATATCAAAGGTCTGTGGCTAGATGCTAACTTTAGCTCTTTAGTCTAGAATGCCTTGGTGCTGTTGTAGAGAAAATGAGCAATCATAATAATGACACCATAATTAACCAATTAATTAATTAGGTCCCACCTTCTTCAATGGAACACTCGAGCTTTCCCTGTATAAACAGCAAAGCAGTCAAAAAAAAAACACTTGTATCCACGCAGGATGATAATCGCAGTTCACCTTGCTGCCAGAATAAGCTGCAAACGTTGATCTCTGTTAGAAAACCCTCTTGATCAGACACCTTGTTTTATCTATCACCTCTGCATCTTTTAGATTTTTTCTCTTTTTTTCCAAAGGAAGAGAAAGAAAATCCCTGGTCAGATTCTGAGCTCTGCATGCCTCAGCCTACCTTCCATACGAGCGTTGTCTTCCTTTCCACTGCCATTGCACTGTTGTGAGAAAAACAGACAAAAAGGATTGTATGATGATCGATGATATGCACGAATGGCATCTTCTTTTATATAATTGTTCTAAAAGCAGCAACATTAGGACAGTTATCTGCCTTCAGATACAAACTGTCAACTGCAGGATCTCACATTAGCAATATCATTAGCCAACTCACTGTTGGATGAAAACCTTATCTTAAACACTCCTACTTATATTGAACTTCACCCACCCATGCTAGTCATTTAATTTTAATGTTCCATTTCACCCAACGTATTTATCTGTTTTTTACTTCTAAATTTTAATCTAAGTCTCATTTCCCATTTTAGTGCAAAAGCGATGTTTAACCTTGCTGTACTTCAGCTCCATGACTCAATACAATGGTTAATACTATTTTTTAGTGAGCTTTAGAAACATGAAAAAAATATCGCGTTGATGAGGACTGTATTGAATAGCTAACTTCTCATTACACCAGAGAAGTTCCATTATAATAGAGTACAGAGATTACCTTTGGGCTAATAAGATGAATCAAAAAGGGACCTAAAGATGGACTCTTGTTCACATTGCAAGGATTACATTTACAGCGTGTTTCACCTTAGGCTCTCTGCTGATGTTTACCAAGACTTAAATATCATAATCCCCATGAGAAGACAGCACAATGAAATTAAATAACATTTATTATTTAGAACATTGGTAACAGTGCTGAGAAACACCAATTTCCTCGTCAATCAGGTGCCACCCAACCCCAAACCAGACAAAGGGGGGTATAATTATTAGCTGGAATAGTGTGCACTCACTTCACATGACACAGCTAAAGTGCTGCGATCCTTTTTGTCTCCTCCTGCCCTAGATCAGAGCCATGTTCACTGTCGTCTCCTTCTTGTGCTACAGCATTGCAATTTCTAACCAAAAATTCTCGGGCAAGGACATAGGTGAAAATTATCAGCAGCATGCCTCAGCAAATATTTATTAATGTGTTTTATCTATATTGGGATAAGCAAGACATTCCCCAGACAAGAGCCAGAATCCTGTTGTGCTGCACTCAGTAAACACACAGCGTGATAAACAATCCCTGCTCTGAAGATCTAATATTTCCTCCCACTTCCCGTGGAATTTTCTGCACAAAGCACCACAGTGAATCCTTGTGGTGCTTCAGCAATAACTTGTCATCAGTGTGCTTTTGACAATTTGGGATAAAAGCTCCTTTTACATCTGTAATTTCTATAGCTCTATATAAAAAGAAAATGGAGCCAAAGGAACAATGTTGCCAGCATTAAAAATACAGATAACTAGGCCCTATGCCTTACACTCTTTTCTTTCATAATGACCTCTAAGATCTAAAGGAGGAGGCAAAGATCCAGGACTAGGAGTTAGGAGCCAATGTGACCTTTTCTTTAAGCTAGACAATAAACAGTAAAGGGTATTGTTAATGCAGTGCACAGGCATTTAGCCACATGTCTCATTAACTTTAATGGGAGTCTCACCTAAATATCTGAACATCGCTTCGAAAGTATACCCTAAAGTGTGATGTCTGGGGAAAAAAAATTGCCCAGAGAACATATAAAAAAGAAGAGAAATATGAAAGAGCAAAGCCAGATACAAAAGTACACGTGTCGGTGGGAATACATAGGGGTTATTTGTGTGTTCGCTGTGAAAAGAGGCAGCTAACCTCCGAGCCAGTCACCAAGGTGCTTTCGAAGCAGTCAATAGAGGGAGAACGTAACTAGAAGGGAAAAGGTATCAAAGGACTAGTTCCATTAGCAGCAGCAGGGAGAGCTGAAGCAAAAGCATAAGGGGAATCCATGGGGAATATCAATCTACAAACCCCAGTGTGACAGTTTTATGTTTCACCATAATTTAATATAATAGAGAGATGTAGGCACTAAAGCATTCAGGTTAAAGTATTCATGAATAATAAAATCATATTCATTTTATCTGGTCACATTCTATTCAAAATTATTTTACTATCTTCCAAAGGGTAAATCTGGCAAGGTTTTTGAACATGTTAAGATAATTTAAAAGTAACTGCTTAAGTTGTTTAAACCTTTAATGGCTTCTTCCACGTCAGTCTTTATGAAAACCATGAATGGAAGAGAAAGGAGAGGAAAAAAAGGTATGTTCACATAGAAGAGAAAGGGACAGGTTGTGCACAACAGGGTCTGGAAAACAAATTTGCTCACAGATAACTTCACATGTAAACACTGCAATGTTTTGCTCAAAATAAGCTTTGAAACTAAAAATGGCACTATGAATAGGGCTGTTCTCTCACATGTACAGAACTATCACTGCTGGTTTTACTGATACTAGCAAGTCTTTAGATAAAAGTCATTTAGCACGGTGGTCCCAAACATTTTATTGTTATTTCTGAGTGGCAGGAGTGCTGCTGCTGCCGGCAGAAAGCACCGAACCATGCCACATCCACATGCCCTCGCAGCTCACTTAAGCTTTCTGAGTCCTCTAAATCAGAGTGCAATAAAGATATTTTCATTTCTAGTACTTAATGAGTTTTGTTCCCCTCTAAGCACTAGATCTGATCCAGAAAAGCATCTGGCCACGTGCTGAAAATACATGAATAACCCAATGGCTTCAAGCTGCTTCGTTCCTCCTTTTCACCCTGGGATTTGGCACGCTTTTCCTAGAGCCAGGCAAAGGAAACTGCAAATCATTAACTAAATAATCTTTGCCCATGACAGAGACATTAATCAAAATGTCGGTATTCATGTTCCAGAGGGGCATTTAAACCATCATCTATTCATTCTCTCCAATATAACCCAATGTCACTTCTACCGAACAGCTTTCAGACTTCCTTCCAGAAGTACGACAGTATCTTTACTAATTTCAGCTTTATGTAACATCCTCCATTAAAAGATCCAGTATTTATGGGATTGAGCAAATTAAAAAAATGAGTTGTGGAAGTCAGTATGGTGTCAAGCAAATAGAAGGGAATATTTAGTGTTTGAACACACACACACCCTGCTACCTGGACAAACCTTTTTCATTAAAAAATAGCCAATCTTTTCTTTCTTAATAGTGCAAACCTGATTGTTAAATTCTCATGTCCCCTAGTACCCTCCTCCTCTCATTTCTCACCAATTCAAGTACTTTAATTTTAAATCCTTCAAGAGCAAATCTTCAACTGTGCATAAGATGTAAATTCAGCGAGCAAAAAAATCCCAAAACAAAACAACGTACATTTCTTTCAAGCTTATTATCACTGTGTATTCATTCCTCCTCAAAACAAAACGTTACTTTTTTCATAAGCTGCACAAAACAAGACTATAAATCTAGAAATCCTGTTATATTACACAAATTATCCTACAATTGGAAACAAGGCTATTTTACCTCTCCAGAGAGCAGGAAACCAATGCTAAAAAAAATAACTTTCCAGGAAATATTTTGTTTCCTGATTATTTTCTTGTTTGTTAGAAGACTAAGGAGAAACAAACGAAGCTAGTACTTTAATGCAAATCCCTTCTGTAACATAATTGTGGTACTGAACATGCCTTTCCTCTTAGAAAAGATAATAATTAATAATTCTGCACAGATAATGTAAGACCTTGGAAAAATACAGGAATAAAAAGTTTTATGAAGTGATGTAATTATTGTAGTTTTTAATATGAGTCCTATTGACTTTGATGAAGTATTTTATCATGATGGAGTATTCCTACAAAATATATATCATGACTAACAGCACACCCTGATGGGGGATTGTGAGGAGCAAAAATCAAGCACTCTTAATACATCAATTCAGCCAACAGGAAAAGGTTTCCTGGAAAAAAAAAAAAAAATCACAACTTGGCATGTAAAAGAGGTCTCCTTTAAGTAAAGCCTTGTCATTAAGCCACAAAATTCATGTAATTTGACAAGCTTCAGTGTGATTGAGGGAATCTCCTTGACAAGCCAATAGGATCAGCAGAAGAACTGCCCCTCCACTTTAGCACCTGGGGTAGGAACCATGAGGTGTTGGTGAGGACACATATATGCTTGTCTCCAGCAGGTCACAGCTCTGCACACATCAGCTCTTCTGCTATCTGTGTATTACATAGCTGATAACTTCTAAATGTTTCATCTCTTCTTTAATAAGAAGAGTTTTAGGCAATAGGTTTACCTAAATGAGAATCAAGTGAAGAATTTTAAATATATTTTTAGTTGAAAAATGTGTTCATTACTTTATTGTGAAATATACCTAGGCAATTTATTCTTATCCCAGTTTCTTCAGTCTTCATAAAGATCATTGCTTATCTAGCTGTTCATTACACAACATTCCCATAATAGATTGTGACCCAGGCTTTTGTTCTGATCTCATATTTTCTAGGTGATGTTATTGCTGATCACTTTCAGGAAACAATAATGAAGTACTTTGCTCTTCATTTATAGTCTGCTGGAAGTATGGAGGTTGAAGTTTGGTCTCACTACTACATCATAAAGCCTCTGAGTTTCCCAGGCCTGTGCCAGATTGCTCAAATTCAGAGAAATTAACCTATTTCTCAGAAGAGTTCATTAACCCGGACTCTGCACCACCCTTGCATGGCTGCATCCACTGCTCCCTAGTCCATTTCAGGATCTGGGATTAGCTGATGAACCATTCATGCTTCATCATTCATGACCTAAAGCCTGACTCTTGCACCTCTTCCCTTGGCCAACTCCCTTCCTTCATCGGGCAGGTGGAATAAATAAAGCTAGGCAGGTGCATACAGAACATGAATAATTGGAGGACACAGTTTGGACTTACTGTAAAATAAAGTGTGGAACCAGTAAGTGTGGTAAAAGAGCAGTTACCTAACCCTTATGAAAAGAGGCAGAGGTAAAAACAACATCTAAGCAGGTCAGATACCCTTTTTTTCCCCTCCATACATAACTGTCAGCTCTACTCAAATCACCTGTCACCAGCTTTTTTTTTTTCCCCCCTACTAAAAGGAACTGTAGCATATGAACTCTATCAACTGCACTGGACAGGACAACAAAACATGGATTATCTTTCTGGTCTGAAGACCCAATTCTGTCAGTGATTTAAATCTTCCATATCATACGCTATAGTCACAGTAGCAGATTGCAGGCATTTAGCTACTGTCTGCCTCAGACTCCACCTTCAAAGTTTATTTCACCCATTAGTTTCAACATACACTTACAGCTTGAACATTTACACTGAATAGGACATTGAAGTTCTTTAATGACTTCCATTTCAATCCAAATTTCAGCCTTAAAAAAATAAAATTAAATTAAAAAATAAACTTGAATGGACCAAAACATAATTAAAGTGATTGCAAACATTGCTAGTATGGGTTCCTGTGATCACAGTACTGTTTGTCTCTAGACAGTACTTTGTTTGGCATAGAGCTCTGTAAATTGGGGCACAAAAAAATGAAATTTAATATTTCTGTAATAAATAGCTCCAATCTCAGTCACGGTCAATAAATATGAATAAAATACAGCAAGAAGAAGAAAGATGGAAAACAAGGGGGAAAAGAGATACTGTTAACTTTTGTTTATTTCACTAAGAGTTGGAAGAGCAGCATTGTGAATACATTGTGAATTACTAGAGCAATTGATGGTGCAGTGAACAGGCTATGGGGGAGAGAAAAGTCAGATAGTAATGGGCTCTCAGACTTACTGGGAAAAGGTGCACGAATCTCCACCCTGAGGACTACAAGATGCTTGTTCTTTCTCACACAGCACATTTAAGTGCTATTGTTTTGGAGATGGAGAAGGTCATTGGGGAACAAAATTGTGAAGTATTTTATTAAGTGGGTCATGTCTGAGTAACAGTCATTTTTGACAAAAAAAAAAAAAAAAAAGTCAAAAGTAGCACAAGTTCTCTTGAGAACCCAAAAAGTTTTGATTTTTCATTGAATTTCTTTAAGAAACTTCCAGAATATCTGGGAAAAAATATTTAAACTGCAGTAAAAGCTGTAGTCTAGAAAAAAAAAAAAAAAAAAAAAAAAAAGGTTAGAAAAGGAAACCTTTGCAAATATTTCAGCTTCAGACAAGCTTCCATGTAGGCAGAAAACCAAGTAGTTCTGCATTCAATTCTAATTTCTATGCAAACTTCTGATTATGCACACAGGAGATGAGGACTAAGCTATGGGCCACCTCATCTGCTGTGTGTAGCAATTCCCTGCTAGAGAGGTTCATTATGTCTATAGGCGTTAGGCCAATGGAACAAGTCTGATAGATATCTATTGCTAGATTTTAAACAACCACAGTAATCCCAGCCACCTAGGCTCTACCATAACAGCAAGAAGAAGGAGGTTTGGCTGGGTGAGGGCAGCCTGGCTGGGATGCTGCTGGTAAAGGCACCAGAGCAGGGCAGCAGTCACGAACCAAGAGGCTGAGAGCGCAAAGCCATGATTTGTAGATTAAGCTCAGAGTTCAGGGGTTTTGCTGGATGCTCAGCTGGCAGCAAGAGCAAAGAGAAGACTTCCATCTGCATTTGTTGGGCCAGGCAGTTTTGGATGAGGAACATGGTATAATTTTTCCTGTAACTGCCACTTTGAATTGCGGCAGCCAGCCCCACTCAAGGCTGCCCTCAGCAACCATTTGGAAGGCGAGCCAGTGGCCACCTGCCTGCAAGGCTGAACTTTTGTTCAGAGTACATCCCACTGCTGTTCTGCTGCATGAGCTGGCTGCCTTTGGGCTTCCAGGTGGGTCTCAAGCTGTTGTCAACCTTTGAAACCCGTCATGGTGAGAACCAGTCCCACCAGAGAGGTCATCTCCTTTCCCCCTCCTCACACCGTTCTGCAGTAGCCAATGCCAGCAGAAATATTCAATCCTGAATGCTCAAGGATGAAGCAAGGGCAAGACAAGGACCCTGGAATGAAAACAAGCAGATACAGACATGGTAGAGAATAGAGAAGAGTGGTCAAACAGGTACCCTCAACTCCACTAACATGGTGCAACCTTGCAATTGCTTCTCCAGATCCTCACTAAATTTCTTTTTGGAACATGTTTCCCATCATGGTCCATCTCATATTTTATTTAATAAGCCTAGCAATAAGCTGGGGGTTGAAAACTGAAAAAGCCACAGTAGAAAGATAAATTCTGCCTGGGTTCCTGCAGCAAAACACGTTGCAGGGCTGGCAGTGGATATTAACATTGTAGTTGTTTTAGTAAGGAGGGTTTTGAACATGTGATGGATGTTTCTGATACATATAGACATTCTTAAATTAAAATGAAGCCAAGCCAAAAATATTTATCAAAGGTCATCAACTTATTATTAGCTGTGTAATAGTATTGTCATCATTTTTGCGCTCACAGCTCACTGAAATGCTACTCATTGGTTTAAACAAGGTTGTGACAGGTAATGTTCCAATAAAACAAAAACACAGTTCTTGCCCTAAACAGTTTACCTATACAATAGCATACATTGCCTTTGCTACTGCCTCTATTTTTGTTTGTCATAACAGAACATCACTGCTGTTCCTGTAAAATAAACTGGATCATGTCTATTGGATCTTAAATTCTGAATTCTTGCTTTCAGCTGATCTTTCTTCAGCTTCCATGGGAAGGTTATATATATTTCTCTTGTAGTTCTCTTCCCTCCCCCACACCCTCCCAGCCCCAGATCAGGTTCTTCATGCAGAGTACTGGGAAAAATGAAGTTGGGTTTATGTTAGGACAAGGGTGTTCTACTTCAGTTATTTATTGCAGTAATCACCCCATGGAACTGTGCTTTTCTCAAATTGCACGTATAAATTATCAGCTATTACTCCCTCCTGCAAAGGTTGAGGCAACCTCTTGTTTTACAGGTACAGCAAAATGTAGAGGTTAAAACATGCTTATGACTTGATTTTTCTCCCTGTTTCACCAACTGAAGAGAAACAGCAAAGGAAGCCAACATATTACCATATGAGCAGCTTATATGCTAACTGGAATTATATATAAGCTTTGTGAAGCATTCTGAAATGCTGTACATGAGCTTTGAGAGATTGAGCTTCTCACTGCTATTCATTTTTCAATTTTCAGCTTCAAAGACCTTGGACATTCTCCTCTAGGCTCATCTACAAGCAGGAATCCAAGGTCTAGTCACATCAGATGATTTTCTCAGACACAAGATTTGTTGCAGCAGTCTTGAGACAAATCAGGAGAAGAAGAAGAGAAGAAAGTTTATGCAGTATTAGAGTTGCTTTCATTTTTCCCATATGCCATGAGAATTCTATTGTCCTTCAGAGACGAAAGTAAATGCACTTTGAGGAATATGACTAAGATTATGTTTTTTGTACTTTATAATCTGCTTTCCACTAAGTCTTTTGTGTACTTCCATGCAAAACTGTTCTCTGTTGGTTATTGTTACAGTCACAAGAACCCCACCGATTGCTGACAATCAGCCTTACTGGAACAAGATTGTACTCCAAAAAAGGGTTTAGTAAGAGAAGCATGGGAGATGCCATGCTGCCTGACTACAGTCAGTTCCAACTCAGAGCAGATCTCTCTACTCTAAGAGAAGCCTTTCAGGGTGCATTGATACAAGGCTGCCCTACAACATCCCATATACTTCAGCAGTGCATCCCAACCTACTGCTATATTCTTGCCTGCATGCTAGTGGTGGAAACTCCTTCCAGAAGGGGTAACACATTACCAGAGCTCACCATCCAGGACCCAATCCCACCATACCTAAGCACAGCAAGTAGGGCAGGTCCAAGGACAACAGCCAACTGCAACCAAGAATTCAGATCACAAAGCAAGCTTGCAGCAATAACACACATCCAAAATCCAACCAAGGGAACAATCCCTGTGGTAGAGTCCAGCTAAACAAGGCCTACAGCCAGACACAACCCTAGAAGAATTAGAGACCTCCTATACAGCTTTACCCAAGCCCAGAGGCCCAGGGCTGAGCTTAAATGAAAAGTCTGGGTCTATGGGTGGGGTGTGCAGGGGCCTCAGGTGAGGCTGCTCAGGTGCACCAGGGCCTCCAAGTGATCTACCACTTCGTTGCAATCTCCTGTTCCCTATTCACAGTATTCAAATTCAATAATCAATATTTTAAAATCACTCAGGTGGAGAGGCTGTTGAGATACATTTTCATACCTATTTTTTCATACCTTTGTATTCAGTTTGGAAAGGCTGTGGCACTGGAGCCCCAGCTGCTGTGTATCACTGGGAGCTGTATCATTTAACAGCAGTGGAAGTTACAGCACGTGATTTTGTTCATATAACCCATCACATTGACCAGTCCTGTTATTAACCTGAGCATTTAAATGAGTTCTTACCAGGAAAAATAAAAAATAAAAAAATAAAAAATAAAAATGTAACTAAAGCTGAAAAAAAAAAAAAAAAAAAAAAAAAAAAAAAAAGGACAAAAAAAGGAACAAGGTAAAGCAAGGACAAATACATAATTATCTTGAATGATAAAAAAAAAAAATGGTGAAGCAGAAGTTCATGTTCTTCTGTGTGGAACACAGCCCAGTTAATGTACAATTTAGATGCAATAGTTTTCTCTGGCTGGGAAATCGGTTGGTTCTTTTTTTTTTTTTTCCCCAGCTTATCCATTCAACATTTTCCTGGAGAATAAAATAATGGTATAACTGAACTTCTTCAGCAGACTGTGCAAATTCATTAATGACATTATCAAAATAATGATTTCAAACGTGTGTCAGCACAGGCAGCGGCCCTGCACTTTTATTGAGAGTCATCCTGTATTCCACTTCTGCCATAATGCAAACACGCAGCTTTGCCATCCCCACTGCAAGAAATATAAGGTCTTAAAAAAGCTATATTTGCCATGTTCCTGCACATGCTCTCCTTGTAGTTTCAGGTATCAAGGCCCAAGCTGGCAATCAACCAGTTTCCATTGCCTTCTGTAAGACGTTTTAAGTAGGAGTGATCTTCTGAGGTTACTTAATAATTGTTCAAAAATCAGCTATGAAAATGAGCAAGCTATGTGATTCTTTCCCCACTAATTAGGCTGATTCAGATCCACAGCTCCTCCAAAGCATGGTGTAGAGTGAAGGAGGCTCTGGGCCACTTGTGCTGCCCTGGCATGTGGTGCATCTTATGTGCAGGGTGGTCCAGCACACTGCTGCCTTCCTCCTTACTGCCCATGCTGGCATTTCCACACCTCTTCTGGAGCACTGTAGCAGCAAAATGGGTCTTGCATGTGCACATGACACTGGCCCCATATGTGGAATTTTGACAGAAAATGCTGGCTGGGTCTAAAATTGAATGCTATTTGCCTACCAACAGACTATAATTAGTAGCATCTTTGAAAAGATGAGGAAAGGATCTGCAAAATTGAATCAGAATGCAAACTGAAATGGTGAAGGTTTCCAGTATAGCTGGGAGGGTGGCAGCATGCAGCAATTTAAGACAGTCTGGCTGCCCTTGGGGCATGGTTTATTTATCAAATTGAGCCTCTCTAAGAGTCCATGCAGCTTCTAGACACAATATTTTTTCCCCTAAACTGTCTGGCTGCTAGCAATAGGCCTCCACTCCTTCATTCATTCAGCATTGTCAGTGGTTGACTCCTGCTAGAGTAACACCCTGCCACTCAGTGAAGGGATTGAAATTATAAATAAAATCATAGGAATAATGGGATATTTTACAGTATCACGTCACTCCCTCTGTGTATCCATCCTTCTCTGTCCCAATCCTGACATTCTCTGTCTAGTTCATATTTAGATTTTCCTGCTGCCCCCTCTTTCCAGCGTGTTCCCGTGCCTTAGGTCTCTTTTGCCTAGTTTTAGAGTGCCTAAGCTAACCAGTCCTATGCTCAGCCAGCATTACTGTTATAAATGTTTTATTAATTATAATGAAGATAATGACGAAGGGTTACAACAGAGGAGATATTGAGAGAGCCCAGTGAAGAAACCAAATCATATAATGATATCAACCTGCCCACTAACCTTTCAGAACAGACCTCAAAATGAGCCTTCTGTACGGTGGAGCTAACAGAACAACTGATAACACTGAAACACTGAATATATAAATAATAATAATGAGTAAAGTTCTGATTTTTAAAGCTTTCTTCACAAGTTCTGCTAATGCATTGAGAAAGTTTATAAAGCTCAGTGGGAAATTATAATAAGAGGTGATAACATCACGGCCATCCGCTAAAAGAACCTGATTCTGACCTATTTTATAATACTGTTATTCAAGAAAACTCTACTGACATAATGCAGCAGTGGAGCAAGAAAAAATAGAACCAGTCCTTCGGTATTCACTAAATAATCTGACTGGTGTACAGGAAAGAAACATGAGGAGAAATCTGAATAAACACTCCCATAATTAAAAGACTACTTAAACAAGGTTTTTGTTTGTTCGTTAGTTGTTATTTATTTATTTATTTATTTAGAAGCTGTTTTGATGACATAGAAAAAGTACAAAATCTGTCACAGATAAAATACAGCTATAAATCGACAGTGCAATGATAAGCTAAATATGTGATGTAACATTTATTGACTAAATAAGGGTACAAATAATAATGATAATACAAAGGTCTGCTTTCTCTTGGGGAAGCAGATGCTTCTATAGGCTTGAGGAATCAGGTAGAATCTTAGGAAGAATCTGTACACCTGAAAATGAGGAGCAAAATCTTTAGATGCTGTGTCTTGTATGGCCCATCTCTGCTGCCGTTGTGAGTAGTAGCTAGATGAGCCTTACTGTGATGCACTTGTATCTTCTGCTTGTAATGGGGAATATACCTGTATCAAGGTTGACTTTTAAGTAGTGAAAAACCAAGAATCATTAACTACAAATCATGTTTTCTGTGGAGAACTGTGTTTGGGGTGGCTGTTATCGCCTCTCAGGAGGCAAGTCCTGCTACCAAGAATTTCTTTCCCTGGTCTTGCTCACATGTGTTGCTACCCATTAATGTGGTGAAGTGGCTGACACCTCTCCTCTTTCAAACCTTTCTTCTTCCTTGGAGCTGTCAAAGTGCTTTTGTCAACAAACATGAATAGATAGAGCCATTGCTTTCTGTTTAAAAAGCTAAACAAAAATTCACTTCAGGTTTATAAGAAGCAAGAGGATGGGGAAAAACTCTTTTAATAAAACGTCTAATTTTCAATTACTGTTTAAGTTACCTTAATGTTTCTTTCATGTACTAATCCTCAGACATGTTTAATTTGTAAACTCCATTTCATTTGTTAAGGTTTTTAAATCCTTGGTTATTTTCTTTCAAGTGACTTTTATTTTAGAAGACATTCTTCTCTGTCCCCTGCTCTGGGTAAAATAATTTCATGAGAACAAAAAAGAATGCTCTCACTTCTTATGCTCATAACAAACAATAATATTAGCTGATCTAAAAATAAAAAATAAATAATAAAAAAAAAAAAACCTCTGAGGCAAGTTTCAGCAAGTGCTCATGTCCAGACTGATCTAATAAAGTTTTAAATTGAGGTTTGATGTTGTAGGAGGTGGTGGAAATGAATGACCTGTCTACAAGGATTTACCTCTGTTCTTTCAGAGGAAAGGAATTTGCTTAAAATTCTCCTCTTACAACTGTGACTGTGAGAATCCCACTACCTGACCCTGCGTTAGTAGTTATAAGCCTTTTTTGCTGTTTCAGTACCTTCAGTGTTCAATCTCCCTTCCTTCTGATTCCTCAGAGGTTGTGGGATCTCTACCATTTCTCCCCCTGCCACTGATATTCCTCTCTGTTTTTATGTGAATGTGGTAAATGACTTCCTCAAACACTCTATAGGTAAGTCTTCCTGCAGGCTGACCTCCTATTTTGTGGAGTAAAGCTGTAATACATCTTTGTCAGCTCATACATGAACATATGGTGGTATTTTAGTTGTGCATAATTTTGTTTAATCTCCATCAAGAAGTAGGAAAGGACAATGCACAAAGAAACTTTCTTTTATCCTTGGTATCTGATCCAAAGCTCATTGGAGTTGTTTGGTGTTTCTTAAATGATTAGGGGTGTAGTTTCTTGGAATAAATACATCTCTAATCCTCATTTGTTGCAGAAACCCTTTTCTGTACATATTATGTTGTTTCTCCCCTTGTGTAGAGTCTAAGGGTCCAAATGACCCTTTACAAAGCTGTGTGCCCCCATGAGTCTGTTCTTTGCCCACCCAATAGTGATCTGCTTTGCAAAACCGTCCATGTAGATCATTGTATCTTCTGTTTTCTCCAGACTGCTTTGGCAGTGGGACTGTGGTCATCAACAGCAATGAGCATGTGATACAATGGAGGTAAAAGAGGAGATGTAATATTACAGTGGTACCACCTCATGCTTAATACTTGATTGTGTTTGAGTGAAGAATACTGCAGAAATACTCAAAAATTAATATCAAATAATGTCTCATGCAAAATCACATAATTTTATATTTAAATTGTTTTTAATGGAAAGTGTGCATGTTAAAGGTCATGCTGCTGTAGCCCTTATTTGCCAAAATGAAACTCTTCCAAGATGAAAACCCTATGAAACATGGCTCTTTTTACATGAAGGGAAATACCAGTGTTCACTCTTCTGCTTTGCAGTTGTAAAGTAGAAGTTACCAGAAAAAAAATAAATAAATGATGTAAAAGGAGTGCAAACTGAATTAAACACTTTCCTTAACAGTTTCTGTCATTTAGTGTATGTACTAGGAAAACTTCCTCTGGAACTCCTGCAGAAGGTAACAGATGATTTCCTCTGACTAACCAGGAATGGTGAGGGTTTCATGTGTACCAAATCCTAACATCCTTACTCAGGCAAAACTGCCAGAACCTGCATTAATAATGACAGAAGTAGGTGATACAAGTATCATAATGAAAAATGAAATCCATTTGGGAATATAGTGTAAAACAACTCAAGTCTTGTCTGTGATGTGCCTTCTAGTTGGCTTCTGTGCTGATGTTTTTGTCACAGTAATGGTTTGCTCCAAAATGCTTCCCTGGAAGAGGACAGTGCATGAGCTGCCAGCACTGTATGAATGATAGGGAAAAGGAAGAATCTCAGTCCTCTGAACATCTCTGCTTTCATCCTAGGAAAATTAAACATTGGGAAATACACTGAATGAGAACTTTCTTTGCAATAAACACTTATAAATAAATAAATAAATAAATAAATAAATAAATAAATAAATAAATAAATCTAAAGAGATGATTTAAAAGGACAATGGCACAGAAGTATATAATGAGTCTGGACCTGTTTTACTGCATTTATATACGCTTTCCAGCAATAAAGTAGGTTAAAAGACAAATTAATTGTATGCTTCCTCTTCAAGAGAAAGAGACCAATGGTAGTTACTATGGCAACTACTTGCAATTCATTCTATTAACTTTCTTATTGCAGGAACAATCAATAATGATACAGATCGCTTTAGGATAAAATATACATGAAGGCTTTTAAAAAATATATAGTTTGCTCTACTTTCAAATAAAATCTGATATGCTCTTGAAAAAGCAAAGATGATGTTAGACAGAGGCAAAACTTGGTTTTGCCTGCAGGAGGAAAATGGTGAGTCAAGTTCATACCAAAATCAATCTTCTCCTCTTAGCAACTTCAGCAAACTGTTTAGACTCATTTCTTCTGAAATGTTTTGACATTTGTCGTCAGTCTAATTGTGAAGAAATTTAAAGACATAATACTGTGTGCTGATATCTCTGCTCAAACTTGTTGTGTGTATTTACACTCTTAGGACTAGATAACCAGTCCAAAACCCTTCTGGAAATCCAGTGCTATCAGCAAAGTGGTCTGCCCAAAACCCTGAAATACCTTTCCCTAGCAGCTGCCCCAAAACCTCTGATTCACAAGTAGTTTTTTGCCTTCCTATAGTCTTTCTACAGGCCATACAAAAGCTATTTTGGGGCTGTGAGTATTCTCAAAAAACAGTATCTCAACTGTGGTTACAGACTTAGATGTCTAACCATACTTGCAGTACATTCTTTAATTTATTCTTTCTCAAGGATAAGCTCTACAAAAAATAAAATAATAATAAAAAAAAATCTTTATTTACATGATTAGCTTTTTGCTTTTTTCCCCTGTTCTATCTCTATTTTAAAAAGTATAAATCCAATAATTATTCATATTATGAATCAGTGGTCAAACTTTTCTCTCACTAGCACCTTTCTTTAAATAAAGGCAATGTGGTTTATGCTAGCTAACCCCCACTCCCTCACCCAAAAGGCAATAAAATAAATATATAAACAAAATCTGAGTGTTCATATATAAGCCCAATAAAAGAAACCTGACAATCAATCTGCCAGTCTGGTGTTTCCGTAGAAAAGATGAGCAACAATTCCCAGAGGATGCATTTAAAAGCTCTACACAACTGCTGTCTACTTTGAGACAGTTTCTCTTGCCCTTTTAGGTTTTTCCCCTTCTCTTCTCTTAAAACAGACAAAAAACAGCTTAAAAGAAAATTGTCACAATATATTTGTAAAGTACACAGTGAAATATGAAGACTCTTCCAATACCAGTAATGCTGTGCATACTGGGAGTCTTCATCCAAACAGTTTAGTTGCATAACACAACAAATCAAGATGTTGTGAATCAAAATAATATCATCCTAAATTGGATTTAGGGACTGGTTGGAGTATGAAAGCAATAATGGAGACTTTGCGAGGAGAGTTTCTCTGCCGTTAGAGAAACCTGTACAATATATCTGGGAAATGGTTCAGTGGCGATCCTTGCAACAAGCAGGTGGCACTGAGAGCTGAAAGTACGGTGCCAGGAAAGATTAAAAAGGAAAACAAGACCTGGCAAGAAAAGCCAACGCAACATGATGCCATCAATTTAGGTTCTTGCTGCCTCAGTTGCCATAGCTTGTGTTCATGGATGAGAGCTGTGACTGAGTGACACAAAAGTATAGAGAGGAGACTGACCAGTCACTTGTAAAACAACTGAACATGCTTCAGTGTTTGTTGCAATTCTTTTCTTTCATTTTTTTTTAAATGTAGGACTTAGTCCTGGACTCCTAACTCTGAGGTACAGTGCAAGATTTGGAAAACTTGCTTTGTTTTGATATCAGACTAAAATAAATATTTCTGTTCTCTCTATAGATCTAATGACCTCTGAAATTAAGCTTAATAGTTTTATTTCTTTTGAATACTAGTCTCATAGGGAATTCATATGGAATATTTATTTTGCCTCTGATCCATAGCTGCTGTACCAATCCCTCTGTTCTCTAATTCTATTAGTCACTTCCTTTTTTAGTTAAAAATGTGAAGAAATTATTTAGAAACATACAGATTGAATACCCATGTGTTGATTCCAAGCTCTGTAATGTCAGTGGGAATACAGCTCATGATTTCAGTTGACTTTATATTAGACCCACACTTAGTGACATTATCTTGGCATTATGTGTCTTCTAATTCTCTGCTTAACCTGAGTTGAAGTTTGGTACCCTTCTTGCTCATCTTATAGAAAAATGCTGTAGTCACTATGACATCCGAGATAAAGCCAAATCTCTTCTTTATTTCCTTGACTATATTATGTGTTTAAATAATGTCAATTTTAATTGAATTTGAGAAGAAGGTAGAAGAAAACTGAGGGATCGACTCTCTGGTCTCAGGGCTAATGCACTCTGATTTGGTATGAGGAGAAGTGTCAGGTTCGATTCTCTGCTTCAAGTAGGGAGGATGGATTTGAACTTAAATCTGTATTACCATGATTAACCCTGGGCAGGTGAATGAAAGGCTCTACTTCTTTCTTCTCCTGATTGTGCTTTCATCTAACCACAAAAACTTTCAGATCTAAGCTATGAACTGCATATGGTATGTTCCTTCAGCCGGAAGAAATGTTTTCTCTCTTAAAAATCAAGACTGAATCATTAATATTCCTCTGTATTTCCTTCTGGCAAACATAGATGGTGTCATTTTAAGCAGGTTGGCTTTATTTGGGACTGTTATCACTGCATCCCTCTAAGAGTATGGTGAACCTGAGAAGATGGCCAAGAGGCTGGTTCCAGAAGCAGGAAAGCAGAACAAAGCTGGCATTCACTCCATGAATCTAAACCTGCATTTGCCTTTGAGTTACCTGAGATCTTTTTTTTCCTGTTATTTTACTACAGACATGTTTCCATTGGAGCTTTAGATGTAAAAGATGATCAAGAAAACAAAACCTACAAGTGTTAAAAATTAGGTAAGATAAATAAAGTATGTTTGATAGGATAGTAATTTGAGAGCAGCTGTTGCTGAACAAATATTTATTACAATTCATCAGACTTAATAAAATATAGACTTACCATAATGCCAAACAAAAATGCTTATATAATAATTAAATATGGAAAATTCAAAGCTCCCTAGAATATTAATTTTTTGGGGGACAGGTCCAAATCTATTTCACTCGTATGCAAATCTCATACAAGTTCATTCAGAAGTGCATAAAATCCTATGCCTTTGTGAAGATTTACTTAATCATTTAAAACATGATATATTTTGAGACAATGAAGACATAGTTGTAAAATACCCTTGGTTATGACTTAGCAGTGCTAGAGAATTCCAAATAAATGCTCATGTTCTGTCATTCTTTCTGCTGTGAAAAAGTGGGGTGTATTAAAAATGCCAGACATGACAAGCTATACTAACTTGAGTGCTTGAGTAAACCTTAAATTTATTTCCATAATTTATATGCCATATATATTGACATATATGCCAATACAATAATAAAATATGCCAATATGCCAACATATATTGAAAATATATTGTCAATTTGTTGGCATATTGTCAATAAGTTCACAGTTTCTAAAAGCTGAAGGGTGACAGAGTTGCTAGCAGTAAACAGTATAGTTCATGGGTAGAAATGTTTACTTGCACGTTACACACCATCACTTATATTATCTTCAAACTCTTTCCTTGAACTCTCTTGAGCCCCTGCACAGTTAAGACTATCTGAGTAGTCTCAGCCCATCAACACTTTGTGGCACTGCAGTGCCAAAAGGGATGTTTTTCCAAGGCTTGGCTTTTGACAGTGGCATCCAAAATGACAGCCCCTGTTCTGCTTGGAAGTATCAGCAGCCTTTTGGTATCTCTTCCTGCCACTCTGGGTACTCACCATCTGTGTTGGATGGAAAGCAATAGATGTTGTCAAGCTGCAGAATAAAATAATCATTTTCCTTTACTCTGCGACAAGATCTTTGACTGGCATGGGGTTAACCTGAGCAGGTAGTGAGTGGCTTTAGAAAAGATGCTGAAGATACCAAGAGTCACAAAATGACACTTTAATCAAGCCTTGCTTGAGCAATTTGCTAATTACATTCAACTGCACTTAAAATTCTGACAACTCCTGTTTTTCCTTTGTAGAGACAAGCACAAAATTGTTTTGGGTACACCAGTGATTATTATGAATACCTCAGTGTCATATTATCCAAGAGACAGTGTCAAATCCTAGCAGAAGGCATATTTGCAATTTTCTTTCCAACTTCACTTTGGAGTAAATTTGGACACCAGTTCATTCTTTTCTCCTCGCAGTACATCTTTTCTATATTTAAGTATGTATAATGGATCTGCTAAAAAACATCAGAGACCATTAAGCCAGAGAAGCATGAAATCAAGTGGAAATTATTATTTTAATTCTATGCACTTGTGCATAACAGTATGAACATGGTGCCAAATAAACATTCATCTGAACTCCAGCTAGTACTCAAGACAGTAATCTGATTTTCAGTTTGGTAGCAGGAAATATTTGCCTGCATACATTTAAAGAGAAACTTAGCTGCAAAAAAGCAGCTTGTATATACTCTGAGAGGCAAAAGAATGTCAATTACTCAATAGTAATTTTATTGTTTAAAAAACTCTTCAAATGGCAGCACTGAGGCTTGACAGGCAAGTATCATTCTGTAAACTTCATGTGCAATACACAAGCATAAGCTCAGTGTTCATTGACTCTGCATGATCATGCCTCATCATGAGCAGATTCAGAATTTGTATCCCACACATTTTCTAAGGGGTGAGCATGCCTATCTGCTTTCCTAGCCCTATCACTTTGTGTTTGCAAGACATATTCATGAATATTAACTCTCTCTGTAGATGTGGAAGGCATGGATCACAATTAGTCTTTGTAACTGCTACTTCCTTGTCTCCATGGCCTACTCTGTCTTTCCTTTATAAGCAGTTAGCAGGACAACACTGAGTTTCCTTGTGAGAACTTCTGGGTTTTGAACATAGCTGATTTTAGCACTTCCATAGCACTGAAGCTGACCTGCTAATGGATCTGGTAGGCTGTTCCAGGCTGTGACTGTGTAACTCGCACCATGTACTGCCTCTGCACATGAGGAGATCCCTCTGAAGGGCTTAAGGAGATGACCTCTGGTAGTACTGGACACGGTACTGTAAGGCTGTGACTGCCTTACTTATGTGCAATTAATTCATTTTTTAAGATCTCCTTTCCAGAAGGAACTTTTAGAACTTTTAGAAAGATAAATGGAATATTTTTCTGTTACAAGAGACATAGCTATTTCTATCTTTGTCTGAATGCCATCACTACAATGCAGTTCAGTGAGACAGAAAGGATCCCATGCTTTCTGGATAGGAATTGAAAGACAGAAGAAAAGAGTATTTCCCAAGGATCTTAAGGGAACCTGCTGAGGAGAGAGTCTAATCTGGGCTCCCTGAATCCCAGATTAATATTTGAGGCACTTAACAATCTTTCTTCATTAGTCTCTCTGAATCTTAAAAGTGCTCTGAGCACATAGATAATTCCTAGGCATGTCAGCAGCCTACTTACAGCTGATAATAAATTCAGCAGACGAAAGGTGGGGGAAGGTGGGAAAACAGAGTAGGGCATCAAAGCTTGAGTTCAGAGTGAAAAATAATAATAATAATGATAATTTGGTGGAAGCAACTGAAAAGGAGAAAGTCCCCTCAGGTACCTCATGTCACTTAAGTGTGATCTTGATGAGCATCCTTTGAAAAAGCAGAAGATAGTCTAACAGGAGAAAATCTACAGGCCCTACCTTCCCAGATAAGTAATCTAATGTAGTAGGCAAGTTATAAGTGAAAGCTGAATCTTTCAACAGCTCTTGCTTTCCAGTTGTGGGTTGGCTTAATGGTTGCAGTTTAATGCTGTCAGACTGGAACTGCACTGTGCCATTCCCCTTCAGTGACAAGTGGAGAAGAGTTCCCATATTTTCTGTGTAAAATGCAAAGTGAAGTATCTCAGCCCACATGCTGCCTTTCAGCATCGAAATAAGTAGCTGTAACAAAAGGATGAAACAACATCTCCCTGCTTTCCTTGCATTTCTGGCTTCTTGATGTTGTCTGTGCTGCCCTTTGCTCTGTCATCTCTCTCCCCAGCTCTCAGAACAAGGAGGGTACTGTGGCATACTAAAAGAGCTGAAGGCAGTTAATGAATAACAAAATGGAGAGTGCACTTTCACAGATTCCATAATTTCATAAACTGCTTTACTGAAGGATAAGCCATCTGAAATTCCCAAAGTTTAAAGGGGGGGTGAGGTGGGGGTGATGCATCTCTTCAGTACGCACTGTATGAGAAGGAACTGTGAGCTCTGGAGGGTCTCCTGCTGGCACTGTAAGGGTGGAACTTGCCACAGCCCTCAGAGTAATAGTTTCCGTATCTGCCCTTTTCCTCTCAAGGGTTGTCCTTTGGGCCTGTTTAAGCTGGGGCCACAAAACATTTACAGTCCATCTTTCTGACCCTGAGAAGAAGCTATAGCCCCAGCCTGTGCCTCCAAACTATGCTGCACATGGGAAGGCCAAAATATCTCAGCAAAATATGTCAGAAAATCCACAGCTGTGTAGAAAATTACCTGGAGTTGCTTCCTAGCTCTTCAGATGCCAAAGTCACTAAGGTCCTTCATGCAGCTCCCCTCCTGTGCCAAGAGAGCAGCTGACCTCTCGCCTCACCTCCTTCTAGATTAACTGACCTGACAGAGCTCTGGTCTCTAAACTAATAAACAAGACTATAAAGGTATCCTGTGCTATTGTCTTTGTGGAAACTTGCTGATCCTGTACCTGTTTGGGTGATTGCCATCAATCAAATTTGTTTTAGAACAGTGAATCTGCAAAATTCACAACACAAACTCTTGACTAAGTTAAATTCAGTCATACAAGAAATAATCTTGTGATCAACATCAAAAGCATTAGCTAGAAAATGGAATAAGAACTAACACTAAATCTTTAAAAATGCTGCATAATTCAAGCACAGTGAGGAAGAGGTATGTAGAAAGCTTATCTGGAACAAAATGAGGAAAAATGTATGACACCACCTTTTATTAATTTTTGGTGAGACTGGGGTGTTTTTTTTCTCAGTGCCATTCTCATAAGTAACAGGCTGTGTCACTCATCCGATGTACACTGTGTTCTCAGTGCTGTGCTGATGTCTGTCCACCAAGACAAGGCCTGATGCTGCACACGCTCTTCGAACCGCCTTGCCCATGCTCACGCAGTGCTGAGGGTGTTGGAGTGTGCCCCTTTGCTCACCAGCACCTCAGCTGGACAGGGGCAGAGCTCCTGGCAGAAGGAGTATTTAGCTGGCCAGATGAGACCACACAATTACCAAAAGAACCTGTGCTTAAGCCAAAGAGGCATGTCTCTGAGGATAAGCCTAAAAGACAGAAGCAAGCAACAGTACAAATTTATTTAATACCTTTCATGTGGGAAAAGACATCTCCCTGTGGCTTTGGCTGAACAATTTCTCCAGCTAACCAGCCTCAAGTTAGTCCTACAACATTGCTTTAATATGGAAGTGGAAAAGAAGAATTTGCATTTGTGGAAGCCTCACATGGCTGAGCACAAGCCTCTTCACTAGCAGGTTGCTGGCTAGGTTGCCAGCAGCTCCTCTGCTTCTCCTCTTGTGACATTTCTTGCCCACTTCACTACCCTGTGATAGGTACCTTGACCTGTGCACCTTTCACATCTGTGCACACACACTATGAAATATTAGTTTAATCTATCAGGGAAGAAGCTTTGAGCTGGACAAAGGACAGCAATACAACTATCTCCTGTCCTTTAACTGCAGCAGCTTTTTCTGTGTAATATTTGCATAGGTTTGGAAAAGAACTGACTGTGCATGAATTAATGTCTTTGTGTTTGTCTGCCTGCAATGTGTTATCTTCCCGGCATGGTTTGCTGTGACTTACAGAAGATGGCTGAGAGCAGAGGAAAAGTAAAGTAATTTCAAAGTGTCTAATTTATTTGGAGCTTTTCATACAGTTTCAAACAATAGTGGATATCCTCTGGTTCCTCCTGTGTTGCCATGGATTAGGAGTGTTTCAGTACTCCATCCTTAATCCCGGTGCTTATTAACACTTAGCTGGCCAGGGAAAAACAGTGGAAAAGATGTTTCAGGGGTGATTGCTAGGATTTAAGATCTTTTGAGCTGACTATAAAGTTCATTTTAGTCCTAATGTAACAGAGACATCAAAGTGAAGTATTGATTAAACTGCAACACTAGGCAGGCTGGAAAACTCGGTTCCAAGGTAAGCCTCTGCCTATTTTTCACAGCAAACAAGAGCTCCCTGACAGCACTTTGACTCCCTTCAGGGGGCCAGTGACATGCCCCAACCTCTGCTGCAGAAATCTTGAGGGCTGGCAGCAGTACGTGAGCTGATGGCAGGCTGGGACCAGGCTGCTTGCTATCTGCTGAGAGTGATCTGCTTAATTACAATAAATGTCTGTGCTCACTCATATGCTGAGATGTTTCTTTTGTGCTGCTTGTGTCTTCCACATTGCTGGCAGCAGCTCTGCTTCCTTTCTAAATGTCTTTCCCCTGGATAATTCAGATTGCGATCCCTTTCACTGGCTGTTTTTGTTGTGGTCTCTTAATTTCCTGTATTTCTGACACGTTTAGTTCTTGTTGACGTTGGAAAGAATAATGCAGAAAAAGAGAACAGCCTAGTGGTGCTGAAACTCCATTTGTCTCTTGGTCTTCCTCTCCAGTCTTAGTGCTCTTTGCAGAGGACAGAATTAGCCCCATGTGGGGCATTTCCACTACCCCAGATTTTCTGCCTGTGTTTCCTTTCTGTGACCTTGGAATTGCTCAGCAGGCAGCACAGAACAATAGCTAGAGTGACATAAACCTCTTCTGCCTAACAGCCTATTAGAAAAGGGATAAACTCTGCAAAATATCATTGTAGGTTTTTGTTTGTTTGTTTTGTTTTTAATTTGATTTTAACATGATCTTAATAGCCAGCAACATGAGGTGTGTTTGTGGGAGGAGGAAAGTAGGATCTGAAGTGCTTTAAAGTCTTCAATTTCTTCTTTCTCTTCATTGAACAAAAGCTGGTTTAATTCTATCTCTGGAAGGAGTGGCTTGTGTGAATCTCCAGCAAGGAGTCGGGCACTGACGTGATCAATTCCACTGTGGTTCTCTGAAAACCCCACCTTCAGTGCTCAGCTTGGCACTGCATGATTCGTCTTTGCTAGGGCTTTACTCAAGATATAATCTAAAGACATATAAGTGGATAAGAAACGTGATTGATTGCAATGTTATTACTAATAATACTTTAAGTTGCATTTTTTATCTGCCCTATGTCATTGCATGCTGCTGTTCATAAATTTTAAGCATCTTTGCATTTCATGGAGAATTTTAAATAGGCTGGTTCAGTAGTAAAATCTATTGAACAAAATTTAATCTATGGTGATCTATGGTGAACTTTCGGCTATAGCACTAAATTTACTTAGCGATAACAAAGCTGTGCCTCAAGAAAACTTTGTCAGAGAACACAGAAGCAGCACAATCTCTATGAATATTGGCTACTTTATACCCAATTAATGCATTTCTGATTTAAACATACTTGTCATTACTTTTTTCCTACTAATGTTTGAATGAATGAATGCTGCATTCTTTTTTACCTAGTTTTTCAAATTTAATATGGATTAATTCTTAAGCACTTACACAAGCAACTAATTTCAAATTCTACTCAAGAAGGGCACCTAAGCAGATATGAAAAAGCACAACTAGTGTTGTGAGATGGTAGTGGAAATTGTAATAGTGGAAACATAAATTTTGTCTATTTTTATTTTAATTCTACAGGAATTTTTTTTTCAAAACATTGCATCAATTTCCATATCCATTTGTTATTCATTGTATCAGAGAATAATGAAACCATTTAATACACTATAGCCTGTCATATGTACTTCTCTTGGTGTTTCATTTTAATTTAGCAGTACTTAGTAGACACTTAACTGATTGCCATTCTTAAATTTAATAGGCAAAATCTATCTTTATCTTGTTCTCTTCCATAGATTAATATTAAACTTATTTTAAGTTTCTACCACTAAAACAAAAAGGATTTATTGGAAAAAGATAATAATAATAACATAAAATAAAATTATCTAGCAGACTTATCTAGATCATGTGCTTGCTTGGTACAAAGGCTGAAAACTTGATAAATCTTCCAGCCTCCTTGAATTATATAGCTTGAGAAAAGACAAAATGAGGTGGATGAAATTAGCCTGAGGAAATGGGGCTATCCAGACCCAGATCCAGTGCAGCCATAGGTGGCCACCAGGAGACACTGGCTGCAGAGCTACACTCTAAAACCAGCTGTCTGCTTTGGGTGTTTCCATTCATACAGAATTTGGAGGCCTTTTTCTTTGGGTGAGAAAACAAGTTTGGGGCTTAAAAGCCTACAAAACACTTGAAAATAAAGGTGTTAATCGCCAGTGTGTCCCCACCATCAGAGGGCATGCTCTGGCCAGAAGATAGTGTATAAAGAGGGAACGCAGTATTATTGCTACTTTCCTGTCTCACCTTTACACTATGAAAGAACGAGCCAGATCTGCATTTTGAAGACATCATTAAGTTTGAAGATTTGCCTACACAACTTGCTTCCACGTTTGAGTAGTTAAGATGAAAGCAGTTCTGCATAAGAGCTGAGGTGATACCCCCAGCCTTTCCTGAGCAAGCTTTGGGAATCACCAAGTCTGGAACAAGGCATCAGCAGATTGTCACCAGGTCTTGGCATGCTCATATGGTTCCAATTGGGGTCTGGAGAGGGGACCTGCAGAGGGAGCTCATGAGGACACCCTCATCAGGACATGGGGTATAAAACACATGGTTTGCTCACAACTCTGCTTTGTATATCATTTCCTTTTTACTTTTTTCTTTTCTTTCTCTTTACCTCCTCTTTAGTAAGAGCCTTGTTTAACCAACCGAGCCCACATCTTTTGCAACACTGCTGTGAGCCTGTGACCAATGACAGCTAAAAGCAATGCCCTGGGCAGCCTCGTGCTGCTATAAGTTTGCCAAATCTTGCAGTGGCTGATAAGAGTATGTGCCGTGCTTGAGTTGCTCCAGATGCTATTGTGAATTTTTAAATGAGTTTAGGAATGGTGGGGGAGTTCCAAGGGATGGGAAAAGCAAATGTTGTTCCAGTATTTAAAAGAGTAAAATGATATGGCCCTGGTAATTATAGGTTTGTCAGATTGGTACTGGTCCTGGAATGTCTGATGTAGAATTCGATTAATAAAGGATTAATGGTAGAAACCTAATTAAAGCCAATCAACAGGGGCTTAGGGAAAGCAGATCCTGTCAAAATTACTTTTTTTGTGAATGAGATTACATATTTTGCTCATAACCATAATAATGCTAATGTAATAGCCTTCTATGAAGTATTTGACTTAGTACTGTGTGGCAGTGATTTAAAAATATATATATATATAAGCTCACATAAAAATAGATTAAAAATTGTCTGTCGGGGCTCAAACTAACTCCAATAAGTGATCTTTACTAGACATATATTTCTTTTTCTGATGGACTCTATGAATTTCTTATCCCATTGTTATTTTAAGCATTTTTTGGACTTTCAAAATAAATGTTTGTAACTGTAAAAGTGACTGGCTTTGGAAGAATGATTAAAAAGAGGAGGACCTGTCACTGGTGCAACCAGTTTTGCATCCAGATAAAGAAATCAGCATTTTAGTGTAACCATACCTAGAAACAGGGGATCTTCACTGATGAGAGACTTGGATCTGGGAAACTTACAAAAAGCCCTCAGGGGTCGTAATGGCTAACCATGCTGAACATGAGCTTCCAACATGGTTATGGGCAAGATTATATTCTGTACAACTTAGTTTAATGTAGACGACTCCACCATGACAGTTATATAAATTTCATTAATATATAGAAGCAAAACCAATCACCATTGCATTCCACACTGGCTAATAAATGTCAGACCCTTGGCAGGGTTTCAGCTCAGGTTATGTACCCATAGTACACTCATTCTGATCTAACCATGGGCCCTACCTCCGCCTTTATCAGCACAGTTCTGCTGATTCCACCATATCAGAGTTCACGATTGCTGGACTGCTAGGAGAATCATAAGCTGACTCTGGGGAGAAGGGATAGGTTTCTACTACAAATCAGTTGTGTGTGGGCCAGGAAAACTGAAATGGGAGTGAAGGGGTTATTCTGCCTCTGCAGTAGGCACTAGACAAAACTTGACACTGTTTTAGCTCTTGATTTCACAAGGAGGAAGGGTGTGAGTAGTGAAAGGTCCTCAAGGATGAAGATTTGGTATAATTTGTCTTTATTGGATTAACCTCCTATAGCCTTGGAATTGGAGGGTTTAAGCTACTAGCCCAAATCTAGTATGCCAGGCAGTCCTGTCTTGTCCCATTTATCATGGCTGTAAATCCACTGGTCTGTTCTGCAAGACGCCAGCCTTTGTAGGAACAGTAGGTTGCCACCATTTTAACATCATATTTGGACAGTGGAAGCTTCAATAAAAATAAATATATATTCCTTGAAATGGAAAAGATTTTGGATGATCATGCAGGAAATCATTAAAGATTTAATAATTTGTGTGAACAGGGAATGCAGATAGAGGAGTACATCCTCCTAGTTTAGTAGTGGTTAGGAGTTTAAATTGGTCTAGAAGTACCATCAGTGCTGGTAGTTAAGGTGATTAACTGTTGAAAAATACATTGTGGCTCATTCTCTGTCAAACTGAAGGCTAGAGGTGGTGCTGGATGGTCTGCTGTAGTTCTCTCAGGAATTAATTCAACAGAATCTCATGGTCTGTCTTAGGCAAAACCCTGTACATGCCCTCCAGCCTTTCAATCTGTGTCTGAAGTGAGGTTGCAGAGGAAAATCCATACCAATTACAGAAGCAATATTTGTGATGTGTCCTGTTTATTGGTTCACTGGGGCTTTAGGAGGTTGGGGTTGTATTTGTTATGTTTATATTTACTGTTCTGGCCAGTAGTTTTGACTTCTTTTACCTCCAAGATTTAGGTTCAAGAGCAAACAGTTGCAGCTGATCTTAACTATCTTCTAATTTCCTCCAAAAGATTAATTATTAGCCTATACAAATATTATATCTATTTAAAAAATAAAAAATAAAGAAAATAAAAATATTCTCTTGAGCCTCAGATAAAGGAAATAAGGTTGTTATGAAACCAGAGGTGTAGACCAATTAACCAATACTTTTATATTTGTATTTTCTAATACAACATTTCTTCATCTTAATAATCTTTAGACATATGTTTGGGTAGTTATTGCAGTGAGATTAAGGCTGAGGTCCCTAAAACCCATAACGATCTTTTACTTTTTATTAGACAGAATTATTCTCTAATAATGTTAAAACTTTTTAATTCAGTGAAATAAATTTACTCAGAAATTTAATACAACAGAACTGTCACTTATCCTTTACCTGCAAGAGAGGAAATTAAAGGCTGAATTTCCAAAAGACCTTACATTATCTAATGCCAGAGCTCTTTTGAAACTTTGGTCAGGAATATTAGAAAGGCACTTTAACTTTCTCTCAAGGATTTAAATTTGGGATTATATTATTATTTACATTTCATTATGAAATAATTCAATATCAAAAGAAAATCTGGACTTGTCTTAGTAAATAAAAGTTTGTCTGCTCAGCTCCCTGGGTGGAGGGGGGCATGCACCAATAAAAGCAGAGCTTGAAGTGTTCTAAGATGTATACTTTTTCTTCTTTTTTTTTTTTAATCCTGCAACTGCTGACTACCTTAAACAATGTTGTCAATTTTGTGAGCTCTTGAGCAGGACTCTCCTTCAATAGGAAGGCTTCAGAGTTCTTGATAAAAGAATTGATTGCAAAGTGCTTCATGTAAACATTGCTATTTACATTTAGCAGGCTAGAATTACTCAAAGAAACAGCCAACTTCTGATGCTGCTTAAGAATCTGAGGGATCAAGTGGAAAAGCTCTAGCATAAGGTCAGTGATAAATGATGAAGGAAATAGAAGTGGGGGCTTTGCAGAATGACTTTGAAAACACTGTCACTCCTGAGGGTGTCTGATGTTGAAGGAAAAGAATTTAGGAGAATGTGGTCCAAGTGATAAAATCCACATACGAAACTGCAAATTATTGCCTGGCTTTGTGTCTTGAAATCTTCACATTATGATTCCCAAAACAGCATTTTTCTTGTTGCTTTAATTATTTTCTCCATCAACTCCTCTAAAGGCTCATTTGAGGCTTTTGAGCCTGAGAAACTTTTTAAATAAAAATAAATAAATCAGAAAGCAAGACTGTCTTGCAGGACCGATTCTCCCAGGTATTTCAAATGCAGGTGATAAAGTCCATCTGCAGCAAACATGAATGCAGCCTAAGTCCAGGATAAGCACTAAGCCCATCTGGAATTTGCTGTAGAAACCGATAGTCGACTGAAAGTAAGGTTGAACTCCCATTTGTAAACATCCTGTGTGCAAGAATCAACGTGCACTGATGGGACATGAGCAATGGTGTGTCTATGCTTCCTGCAAGAGCAGTGCTCAGGACCTGCCAGCACGTCAACAGCTGCAGGCTGGGTAGCAGTTGTAGTCCCTTCCTGCTGGCACGTCCAGCATGCGTCAGAGCCAAGTCACGCGTTCCCCTTGCTTCCAGCAGAAGTTGTATGGCTTAAGTTAATGTCAACAGGGGATATGCATAGGCATCACGGGGAGAATGGACTTCATAGTGTGCTAATTAAAAAAATATTCCCCTATTGTACCTTTCCCTAGTACCCCACTCTTATAACCAATTTACTCTGCAGAACTGATTATCATACTAATAGCATTCCCTCCAGTTCACAAATAGGACTCCAGTTGAGAATATCCATTAAATGTAAAGTTATATAACCTGTAAGGTGCAATATGGGAAGTAAAAACTTGTTAAAGGCTTTCTTTAGTACGAGTTTACTTTGTTATGGCTTTCTGCTTTTTAGTTTTATTTTTGCATGTTCACATAATAATTTTCAGATCTGGGGTGGTCATTTCAGTAGCTGAAGAGGCAGCTCAAAGAAATCTTCAATCACGAACTTCCTAAATTATTTTTTTCAGTTTCTTTTAGACTTCTTTGTTTTTCATCTTGTTCTCCATTACTCTCTCTTGCTTTTGTTTTGTAGTTTTTCCCTTTCCTTCTCACTACTTTGTTATCTTTACTTTTCCTATTTTCTTGAGATGGCGAGGTGCCTGTCATCTATCCCTTCCAAGCAGCTGTACATCTTTGTGTTCTGTTGGTCTCAGCACTCACACTTGCACTCAGTCCTGCAAATGCCCGAGAAACAAAGAAAAAAAAGAATAGGGCTGGGTGAAACTTCACCATCAGTGCTGCTTCCCAGGGAGCATCTACATCTTCTTGTGTGTACTTTTTTTTTTTTTTTTTTTCCATGCAAAACAAGTACTGTTCATGAGACATTAACTCCCATTTAAAACTAGAAAAAAAAAAAAAAAAAAAAAAAGCCATTAGAAGAACTCTGCCATAATGGGGCTCCAAACAATATATATTTTGATATATTTAGAGATGTACTCCAATAACTTTGAAGCTAAAGGTTTCCTGAATCCTGTTTTTTTCCTCTATGGCTCAACTGGGATTTAATTAACATCAAAATCTCTCTTTCCATGCAATTCTACACTTGAGAGCAGGGCTGAGGAAAGGAGCTTTGCTACAGGAGCAGGCATCTCTCTTGAACGCCGTAGAAAAAGCACTAAAGCATTTGCTCATGCCCTCCATTTAGGTTTAATTTCAGTTTCCAAAGAGTGACTTCCTGTGCCACAAGGAGCCTTGTCTGGGCTGGTCACAAGCAGTTGAAGCACTCATGCTGCCAATCTCTGTGTCAGGTCAAGCCATTTGACAGATGACCTCCAGGGTCCTGGCATTGGCACATGCAGGTGGAAAAAACAAACTGTTAGCACAGAATTATATATTTTGAGGGAGCATCATCTCTGTGAGCAAAACAGAATGGGACCATGTGTGCAATGTCCCTGTGATAAGCTTCTAAAATCCTCACTGGAGCATGAGTGAGGATTTTCTCATCATTTTTGAGAAGTTACCACGATAGCCCTCCCCAACAAAGCAGTTGTTGTGCAAGTGATCAAATAGGGCAGGTGGATATAAGGAGGCCAGGCTCTATAAGAAAACCATTTCTGTTCTTTCACAAACAAGCTAGCTAGATAAGACAAGGCTGTCCCAAGAAGTATGACAAGAGATTATTTTCAGGCCAAGCCATGAGGATTATGTCAGGGATGATTAAAAAGCCTGAAGTTTAGAAAGTAAAACAAAGTTTCCTTCCCTCAGGCATGAGATAAAGGGGATCTAGATTTAGAAATATGTATAGATACATATTTTGGTTAAATGGGTTTAAATTGGTCTAACTGATGTGAGGGCAGTAGTTTCCTTTGACAAGGACGGTGCAGACATGTCAGACAGAGGCAGAAATGTTTGTAGCGACCATCTAATAACCAGCTCAGTGCTGTGATGACAATATCTTATTACTCATAGTGAATAGCAATGTCAAAATATCTGATTGCCAAACTACATAAATAGCATGGACACATAAAATTTAAAATAGACTCAAGTTTGAAAATCCGTTTTTTCTGCTGAGGTCCCAGACTCTTACAATCCCTTCGTCTTGATGCAGCAATGCTTTGATAAACCTGTGCAGCACTGACATTTGCCGTGGGGGCTAATATAGAAATAATCTACCTGTAATTAAAAAAGATAGATATCTTCCAGCTCAAAGATTACAGCTCATTACTTTCCTTGGTCTCATGTGAAAAGCAGTCTCATCTGTCTTGTCAAAAAATGTAATCCAGGAGTCTTGCCCATTGGAAAAGCATAAGAGTTTTACAGAAGGATGTCCAATAGGAAGGGGTGCTTGTATTTGGTGTGGGGAAAGAGTGAGAGGAAGCTGTGGCCTTCAATATGCCATAACATTACAGGAGACAGGCTGTGGCTCAGGCTGATTGCAAGGAAGCAGATGATTGCAATCACTTTATCATTAGTCCAACCTGTGTTGCACTACAGAATATTTTAATAGCTGGTGTGGTTTGTTATGACTTTGATGCAAGCAAAAGTAGCAGCTGAAGAGAATTCAGAGGCACCTGACTGAATGGCTGCTGCATCTTTTGGGGTGCTCAGCCACTTGATTGAAAGAGCCAGAGGAGGACCAGGCATGGGGAAGACCTTCCTGTGCAGGCAAGAGGTGGCACAACAGCACTCGCTTACTGTGCTGTAACTGGAGGTTAGGAACAGCACGGTGTCCTGCTGAGGTAGTCCAGAAGATCTCATGGTGATCATTCTGTGTTTCAGAGATGCTGGTGGTGAGTAACTCAAAATACTTTAGTATCTCATGGAGTTGCATCTCACTGCAATTACTAGCAAGACATGCAGAGAGTTTGTTCTGAATGTTACCTAATGCTCTCAGTTACTTAATATTTACTGAATGTAGAGTGCTCAGATTTCAACCTGGAGAATGAACACAGCAATGCATGCTGCATTTTACAACCTGTGACTTAACTATGGCTTCTAAGCCAAACATTTGCAAGATACTCCACATGCTTGATCCACAGTGCACAGCCCATTTAAAACAAAACACACACAAAATGGATAAAGATCCTAGAGGAAAACCTCATCTTGGTCCCACACCCCTGTAACCAGTTCATGTGCTGACAGTGTATTATAAGCAAACACTTGCACACTGAATTCTATTATTAAGTTCAGGGCCAAAAAGGCAAATCCCTTGACAGCTAAGGACTGAAATTGAGAATGGTGATGATAAAGGAACAGTCAAATAAAGAAAGGGGACCCAGACTAAACAATGACATCTGGTGATGGGAAAGACATGTCTCTGAGGAAGTCTAGGGAGGGGAAATGTGCATCTCTTACTAGAATGTAGCAATACAGAGTTTTAAAAAAAAAAAAAAAATCAGAGAGAATTTTCTATTCTTTTACATACTAAGCCATCTGAACTTTTTTTGGTTATCTCATAAGGCTTTGGTCTATGTGCCAGGCTTCTGCTCGCCCTTGTTGTGCTATACTGAATTATCACTTTGGACTTAGCATAATTGGAACTGTTTGAACCTATTTTGAGCATCTTTAGTGGTGTGGAATATATGGGGAAATAAAGCAAGTAGTGCTAAGGGAAGAACAGTTGCACATGAGATGCTCAAGAATTATATCCCTGTTAAGGTCTTGTGTAAGCTAGGGCAAAAGGTTGCAGTGGAATTTGTGAAGTAAAGCTACTGGAAACGTCCCCTGGGCACAAGGCACTTTAACGTGAACAGCTTAACGTACATAAAAAGCTGTGTGCTCTTAGAGGCTCCTTAAACTGCTACCAGTCTTTAAATCTTGGGCTAGATAGTGCCCGAGTGATCAATTCTTAAGCACACGGCTTGCTGGCCTCTAATGCAGGAGAGTAGAAAGTGTGTTAAAATGCAGATCCTCCTGCTTCCAGTGAAGGCAGTGGCAAGGTGGCTATTAATTTCTGATCTCAGCAGTATCTGTGCTCCATTTGGCTGAACACTTAGGAGTGTGATTTAGAAGGAATTACAAAAATGAAAGACTAATTAGGGAAATGGTTCTGTTATTCAGGTCTGTTTATATGTAATGAAACTGGATAAAGTGACAAGATGCTGAGTGAACAGCATGGTTGATCTGAGGACATTAAATGGATTTCCACAAAAAATCTTGGTTAGTTTCCTTGAAATACATTATATTTAAGGGTATTTCACTTACATAAGTAGCTGTTACCTATTAACACTGTAAAGAAATCTTCCACAAGAAGATGAAGTTTTAAAAATATATACAAAGGAAGGCTTTTAAAGTTCACAAATTTTTAATAATTACTTGTATCTCCAACAGTTGTGGTGTTTTGGAATTGAGTTTCATATTTAAATGAAGCTCCAAATGTAGGGAACACACTTTGTTGTGGAAACTATGTATATAGACTATATAATGAAATGTGACAAACAATGTTGGCAAAATCATAGAAACTGAAGCTTGTGCATAATGAGTAGTGACAGTAGAAATTTTTGTTGTTTCATCTAATGGTGTTTCATCTAATCTGGTGTGGAGCTATAAAGTCATTTCAAGATCAGTGTTTTGATGACTTTAACTCCTAAATAATTACCTGATCCAAAGCATTTTAATCTAGTAAGAGGCTATCCACCAGCATCAACTTTCAATCTAGAATGAAAAAGCCCAGGATGTGAGTTTGAAATGCAGCCAGTCAGACTTCATAATTTGTTGTCATGCCAAGTTGAAACATTTTAGGGGAGGAAAAAGTCTGAAATACTGTTTTCAAATCTATTTGATCCTTTATACTGTAAAATGCTCAATTACATGTCCATTATGGCAGCAAACAATATGGCATTTAATATATTGAGAAGTTGTTGTATTTGATTATCTTTAGTCATAATCAAAAGAATTCCATGTATTCGTTTGTTGCTCAGTTTCTTAAGAAATAAAAAATAAAAACCAGTTCTACTCCTTGGTAGTGTGTAAAATATTTTGTGCCAACTTTTTTGATTTGTACTCTAATTAAAGAATTTTTGATTTGAATAAGATAAACAATCAATGTACTAAGTGGAGGAGCAGCTGTTATCAATATTCTGTTTTCAAATAGATGGGGAAGCACAAGATACCAGTGATTACAATAAATGCTTGCAGAAGTGTGTAATTTTTTGAGTTTGGTGGTGTGGGAAGAGTGAGCCTTCTAGAAGATATGATGCACTTTTTTGGATATACATATGCAGATCCTTCAAGGCTTGACAAAGATCACTGGAGAAGGCAGCTGACGTTAGCTGGGATACACTGTGCTTTGGCAATCATGTTCCTCCTCAGTTCTTGCTTATGAGTTAAGAGTAGAACGTTTCTTAAAGGGAAAAAAAAAATGAAGTAATGATTCAAAGCAGAACCCTTACTGTTGCATATAACATTTGTATTAAATGTGCAACTTGTTTGGCAGCAAGCATGACAACACAGGATGTGGTCCTTCCAAATCAGCTGGCGAGTCTCAGCTGTGGATAGGGAAATTAAATGATGTCTTGAGGTATTCCAAGTCAAAGCAATTTTTACTCATTATAAATACATTGCCTTAAAGCATGCATTATGAATCTTGTGTAACGATGTACACAAACTCTTTAAACATTGGTAGTCTGTGAATCTGGGGAAATAACGAAAATTACACTGAGACTCTTGCCTGCATTTCCAAAAAGGTGGTGATAGATGTGCTCTTGAAAATACTGTAGCTGAACAAAGTTTGTACATAGGTCATTGCTTAAAATAGATTTTCCTTTCTGTACTAGATAGACAACTATTTGAAATAATCTGTAACAGTAATTTACTAAATCACATTAAAATAGTTTCTATACCACTCCTAACACTGTGAAACAAACCAAAAGATGATGTAAACTGTCTTTAGCTATGTCTTTAATGATAGTTAAAGATTTTTATTAAACATGGGAAAAATAAAAATTAAAACAAATCAGTTACAGGTTGCTGCAGTCATCCAGGTAATGTCCTGCACCCATAGAGTACAACTTGTCTGCCGTTCTATAAATTATTTTCTCTTATATTCTTCTCCTACCTGTACTTTTTCACCGTTCAGAATCCCAGCCAGTTCATTTTCTTTCTCACCTTTACATCTGAAAATAAGATTTACACATATTTGAACCAAATATATTTTAGTTTCCTTAGTATATCCCACCTCCCATCTGCCTTTCTGTTGTGATTTTTATTATTACTGATCAGAAAGGTTCAATGAAGATAAAGAAGAAGAAATAAAATCATCTTCTGAGGACTGTCGTAGGAAGGTCATGTTTTTTGAAAAAACTACTTTCCTTTTTTTTAAGGAGAAAAGGGCCTGAGTTATCTGCATAGAAATAAAACACATTCATTCCAGCTATTTGCTTTGCATTTTCAGAATGGGCAAACTATTTCTAAAAAATTATGAAATTGAGAGGAAGAAGTGATTATTTCAATAATGCATTGGGTCCAATGCTTATCAATTAATAACCCGTAGTTGCCTCTATAGACAAATAGAGCTAAGGATCAGTATGATAATAACCCATATAGTCTACCCTGATTATGTTTTCAGGTGGTATTCTGGGTAGAAAAGTTAGTGTGTTAAACCTGTTTGAGTATTTAAACCATCCCGGCCTAATACATACTCCTTACTTATTATTTTTTTTTAATAAAATAAGACATAAAAGACTTAAATATTGAAATATGCAGGTGTAGGTGCATGGCTGTCCTAGCAGGGCATAGCTAGGTATGAAAGACAAAATTCCAGAAACAGAAAAACGTTGAATTTCTATTAACAGCATCTGACATCAACAAGATTGAAACCATCATCCAAATTAGAGGGTTAGTTTTCAAGATGCAATTAATATTTCACTATTTTCTATATAGACAGAACAGAGAAGGCTGTATTTTCTGTAAGATTCACTTAATTTAATTTTTCTCTTGTGTCTGTTTTTCTCCAATTTGGCTGCTTTCATATTTCAGTGTACAATTTGGAGGCAAAGTCTATAAACTGCATATGGAAGTAATGATAAAAAATAAGCATGCTGTTTGCAGAGAATAATCCCTGCTGAATTATCACCATATACCTTTGATTAGAAAGGCAGGCACTGCTGGGATGAAATACACAAAGCACTGTAGGGGTAGGGATACGCGTGAGTCTTCTCAGACATCTCTCCCAGTTAAACATGCTTAAGTGCAAGATTGTATCACTGTGCCTGAAAATAGCAAGGACACAAATATGAAGGACACAAAGTCATCAATTATTAATTATTTTGGATCAGAGAGTGTGCTAGACTTACCCTCTGGTAATAGTCTTTAGGAGTCAGTAGCCACGCTCTCCAAATACAAGCTATGGCAGGGCTGCACTTTAAAAGGTCTGTGCTCCTGGACACCCATGGGGCAGTTAACGGAGAGGAGGAGTGTTCTGTACCCTGGGTGATGCTGCTATGTCTTGTCCTTGGTCTTTGAAGCGAGCTCATTTCCTGCTATTCACCTCTCCAGGTTAATAAATACCTTTCATCTCAAATGGTATTCCAATTGGTGTTTTTAGCTTCTCAGCATGAAATCATGTAGTTACACCGTGCTTCCGTCACCACTGAATAGGATTTTCCTACTAGCAGGCCAACAGGCAGATGGCCTGGGCTACAGGGGTGCTCCTTGGACAGGTGACAAAGCAGCAATGACTTCAGCACCTTCTGCTCTTCCCACCTACTTCTTCCCATCCCTGAGTCCTGTCTTGGTTCTGTTCTTAATTAACAAGAACAACAACAACAAACATTTCAAAGAAGACGAAATATGTGTGAAGCATGTATTTGGTGGTGACTCAAACCTTTTTGTTACAGTCACTAACTGGGAAAATAAAGAAGGTCATTTTTGCTTATGGGCAGTTGGAGAGTTTAGCCAAAACCAGGCACCATTAAGTAAGTCAAGAAGGATGAATGGATATATTTATGTGTATATATATATATTTATATCTAAATGCATTCACTCATGAGTCTTCTCTCCCACTGCACGAGTCCTGAATGCAGATTTCTTTTATTGGCCATTTCACAGCTGTTGATTAAAATAGTCCGCTACATAACTCCAAATGTGCTTATTTGGAGGAGTTTCACAAGAAAGAATAGTCTAGTCCTCCCCCAAGTCAAATCCTGATAACAGAAAAGGAATGAAATGACTTACTGGTCAATTAAAATAAAACATATGCAAACTTTTTTTCCCAATGTACAGACAAGGAGAGGGAAGCAAATGAAGAGTGGTTAAAATGTTAATTAAAGGTCAAGTCCTGTGTCTCATAAAACATCAGACATTTTTAAAAAATAAATAATAATAATAAAAAAAAGCTTACAGAATAAAGTAAAATAATAGCATAAAATTGATGATAAACAGAAAAGTAGGAAAAGAAGCTTGCCGTAGGTATTAATATGAATAATAAAACATGTTTCAAATGTATGTGGAAGAAGAACCTAATAAAGTAGAAAGCCAGGCCTCCAGGAGACAGCGAAATGAATTTATTGACTGAGGAAGCAGCCCTTGATAAATAATTAAAGAAATTATTTGCTTCATTGTTCTCTGGGGAGCTAAAGGGACAGATGCTGGCAGCTACTATATATCTTCATGGATGCTGAAGGCAGCGTGTCATGAAGGACCTACGGTATCCGTAGGGTGGAAGCAATGGAGCTGCAGCCAGGCACAGCTCTTGCACTGCTTGTGCAGGAATGAAAGGAGTTACATGGAGAAAAGAGGTGAGGAAAGATGTAAATAAACTGAGGCTTCTCTTTGGATTTCTGGCTATGACATTAGGATATGGCATTTTTTGAAGTAATACAGTCCAAGTCATCAAGTTAGATAAGTCAGTTACTAACAGAGAAAAATAATAACGATTCTTTTTTCATTTGTGGAAACTAAGAAGCAGAAACATGAAAAATAAAATCCTTAAGGACTGAAGCACCTAGTAGTTCTTATCTGAGTTAATAGCTTGGCGTAAATATGAGGATCCTTCCTAGCCGTTCTCAACCTGCTAACTTTGAATTAAACCACATTTTGTTGTCACTGTGAATTCACGTTCTGTTAGTGGCCTCAAGATTTAAGAACACGCATTTTCCCTGCTGAAAATACAGCTCGTGACAGGAACCTGGGTTTCAGCTCAGTTGCTTAACATGTTAATAGCAAAGTCTACACTATACTGCTTTTCCTTCTTCGTGGAGAGTACTTGTTCCAAGACAATCCATTATATTCTAGTCTAAAAAGCCTTTGAAAGACAGGAAATAATGTACTGCTAGCAGAGCTGGGTTTTTGAGATGTATTGAATTTGCTGTGTAAATGCACAGCTTTATTAGCTCCAAAAGAGAAATAGAAGGAGAGAGACTTTCATTGACAAATGGTATCTTAGGTCATGAGTCAAGGATGCCTTTAAGAACATATCTAACTTGAAGCACAGGAGTTGTTCTCGGGAAGGAATATTTTACTTTCCTGAAAAGAAAGCTCACTGCCTGCACATCGGTCTGCAGGAAGACATGGAACTAGCACAGCAGGAAGGGAGAAATGTAAGGAAAGAGTAAAGACTTTTTTTATGCCCTTGTATAAAAAAGTTACACTCTTCCTTTGCTGTTCAACACTGTCTCCACCTGGATCTCCTTTCTCTCAAAATTCCTTTGCATTACTGCAGTTATGCCAGATGGGGAAAACTATATTAGATCAGACAGTCAAGTCCAGCTGTGCTAAAGCATTAACAAGGAAGATGTATCTCTTCTTGACTATCCACACCTGCACACAGATGGAATGCATAAACTCAGTGTGGACCAAATAAATAGCTTTCACTATTGAAGGGTGAGCATGCAACTCATGAGTGGTGGAGCACGGCAGTGAGGTGAGGCAGGCATATATTATCATCATCGGCACTGGAAAATGAATTGATTCTCAACCTTTCACTGTGTCCACTGTATTTTATGCTTCATCTGTCCAACTGGTTATGTTTCATCTAGCAATGGGGATGTTCACCTCTCTGGGATTGTACAATAGGCCTGGAGCTCTGGATCACTTAAAACTGTGGTCACCAGTAATCAAACTTGTCTGCTGCCTCAGATATTTCTCCAGTCCCGGGAGGTCCCCAGAAGGCTTTTCTTCTCCATGTCACCTGCAAAGTCTGCACTTTGTGTTGTCTTCTCACCCGTGTCACCAGTTACTGCAGGGAAGGTGATGGTCCATGGCTGGGAAGCATGAGCAGGAAAGGGAGCTGGTGGAACTGAGAAAGAGGAGTGTGATAGACTGACATAGGAGAAGTTTATGACTGGTAACATGTTTTGCAGCCTTGGCAATCTGCTGGGTTATAGCACCAATTATATTGAGAATACAGTCCATAGTGTAAAACAGCCTTCCTGAACTATGCTGTAAACTCAGATAGAGTGAAAATACACAACAAATCTCATTGAAGACCAACTAGACAACAAAAAATTGTTTTGTCCTCCAAGGATGTATGATTTCACCATTTGCTTGATTTCATTGTGAGATGAAACAAAGACAAGTCCCATTACTTTAGAGATGCCCTTCATCACATGAAACTGAAGATGTCAAAGTTGAGGAGAGTGAAGCCCTGGGTGTTTTGCCTGGAGCAAACAAGACTGAACAGGACAAAATCCCAACTGGGGCACACTGACAAACAGCTTGAGACAAAGACATAAAAAATGCTGGTATTGGATTTTTATGGGGAAAAAATAAAAATAAAAAAATCAATGGGAATTCTTGAAGCTTTGTAGAAGTTCCCAGGCTCAGGAGCTGCCTGAGGTGGAGAAGTTTCCATTGCACTTCCACATCTCACTTAAGATCCCATTGTAATCAAGGGAAAAAGAAACTGTGTGAGCCTAATGGTCTCTAAGGACCCTTTCTCCCTCTCACCGACCAATGAATCCAGATTAAGCAGTTCCCTTTCACTGATGGTTCCATGTCTGCTCCAACCCAATATCTACTATTTAATTTTAACAGCCTCAAAGGGTGTATAGCTTTTCATTTTAAAAACATTGTTTTCTTCCATAATGCTTCATTACAAGGTCTGAACACTCAGTCCCTTCTTTTTGTCTCTTCTGCTTTGCTTTTACCTCTTTATGTCTCTTCTGGATTGATACTATAGGATAAAAAACATATGAAGCACACAAATATTTAAACAGAAACACTTCTATTTGTGCATCACCCAGGTCACTGTAGCTTTTCATTTCTGTTCCTGTGAAGCATCCAGATGGCAGCTGAAAAAAAAAAAAAAAAAAAAAAAAAAAAAAAAAGCTGTACAGCTACTTTTGAGGCGTTCTTGAAACAGGTGAGCTGTGGGCCCAGAAAAACCTGCAAACAGCTGTATTAAAACTTACAATTCACGATTCTGCCATTGCTCAATTTGCTTTAAAGCTGGTAAAAGCCAGAGAAGAGGATTTTTATTATTTATTTTTTTCTGTAGATATTTGTGAGAATTTTCCACTCTGTCACTGAGCTGTTCAGCTGCTCTAGTGACGAGCTCTGCAGCTAGATAGATGAGATGGAAATGTTGGCATCATTGCACTATGTTAAGGGAGCTCTATGATTATGATTGCTACAGTTCCTCTTTGAATTTAATGGAAAACTTTATATTGATGGGATGCCTGATTCATAGGGATTTATAACAGAAGTTCTGTTAATGTGGAAAGCATATAAATCTGACGTGTCTTTATGTAATGCCATGTCTTTACTTGCTTGTTTTCAGTTGGTTCAGTATTTAACTCTAGTGGAGAGACTTTCATGAGCAAAAATCAAATGGCCACGTACTGCAATTGGACACTGGACTGCAATTTGCAGCTTTATTGAATATTTGCTTTAAAAAAAAAAAAAAAAAAAAAAAAAAAAGCTTACAATAAATTGCAGCTGCAGGAAAAATCAGATTAAAACATGCAGAGCCATTGGAGACCTTCATGGATACACACTGGCATAAAGCTGGAAAAAGAGAATAGAAAGCCAGGTGGTGTTTTGTGCCAGGAACCCTGGGCTGTGCATTTCCTCTCCTCCTGGCTGCAGAAGCAGAGCACAGGGACAGCGAGTAGCTGGGGACCTACACCAGGGCTGCAGGGGAAGCCCTGGTGGGGCCTCAACCTCCCATAGCTGCGTGGTGCCACCACTCCAGCCATGTACTGGGGGCAGGTGGGCAGTGAGAGGCTTCTGAGCGTGCAACCTAGCACTTTAGTCAGCACACTTGCACCCAAGGTATGCCTATAGTAAAGAAAGTTCACCAGCAAGAGTACACTATTTCATTTTCCAGTCATTTCTGCCCTCTAGATCTATAATTCAATCTATTTTAAAAGGCTTACCAGAGCTTCCCTGTTTTGTGCCAGATGAGGGCCCTGTCCACATGTATTTGAAAACATGGCTGAGACAATTCCAATGGAAAAAAAAAAAAAAAAATGAAAGAAAGAGAAAAAAAATCAAACACAAAATAATCAAGTTTTCAATTTTCAATTAATTACATATTTTATTGATAGGAACAGAAGGAGTCCACATTCCTGTTAAAGCTTTTTGGTCTGGTATATTGGGGTATTGATCAAAGTTACTGAGAGAAATGGTTGCCTTTGTGGGAGATTGCCTGAATAAAGATTTCAGTACTGGGCTCCCCAGCACTTAAAATGTTTCATTACTCAAGATCTGGAGTATGAAGATTCTTTCAGTAGATGTGTTCTCACTGAAATGTAATTGAAACATATATCCTGGGCAAGAGATGCCTTATACTACAATGAAATAAATACATTACATGGTAGACAGCATTCATATTGAAGTAGGTAAATGGCTTGCCTATTAAAACATGACATATTAAATCAGGTACATCACTTGGAGCCCCAGAGTTCTAGGCAGTGCATTGCCATAAATTTATTTAAAAAAAAAAAAAAAAAGATTTTGCACTGCAAACTTTAAAGCCAACGTCCTACTTAGATGAGATACAAAATTTGGGGCATTGTATGACAGAGCTGTCAAAATGGATTCCTTCTAAATTAATGTATTCCTTCATTAGAGTTTGGGTCTATGTTAGTTTTTCTGTCAGACTGTTTTGCATGTGAAGCACGTAAGCATAGTCACAGCATAAGAGGTAAAAGGTGTGACATGGAAAGAAACAAGAAAATGAATTCTTGATCATGAACTGAGTTTCATCTGTGAAAATATCTGTAAACTGTATTTTGTCACTTCTTAGAAGCCTGAGTTTATTCTTTTTCTATTTCTTCATAACAAAATAAAAGTATAGAATAATTATTCCAAATACAAATGCTTTTGTAATTAGCACAAAAGAGAAGGTGCAATTTTTAAAATTCATCTCTCAGCTGTATCTCAAATGTTGATGTCTTAAAGTCTTCCTGCACTAATCTGCAGACACTTTTCTTGTTCTGGTTTCAAAGAGTATAGATAAGTGTCTAAATTAATATCCATTATTTCTTTTAAGTACTACTTAAGCATGGTTGAGAGCAGTCTGAGGCAAACACTTGATTAAAATGGGTATCACCATGTCAGTCAAAGCTCATGTGTTTGCAAAGAGATGAAGCAGCATGCTGATTTATTCACATATATATCACAACAATCTTTTTTTCTTTTCTTTTCTTTTTCCATTACTAGATAGTAGTGCAGTGCAATATTTTGTATGTCAAAATAAGACAATGTTCTATCCACATTTCCTTCCCCAGGGTTTGAGTTTGTCTGTCAACAGACCAGAAGACAGAGCTGATAATGGTAAAGACAGAGCAGAATTCCTTTCTCTGAAAATAACTGCATATGAATTCTTCGTGGGAACAGTCCTCAAAATACCTGCAGGCTGGGACCCCAGCCCAGCCCCATACTTAGCAGTCAAGGTTTGACTTGCAGTTCCACTGTTGTTTCACTAGTCTCACTCATTAAAAGGAAAAAATAAAATAGTTTCTTTCCTTGCTAAAATTCATTGAGATGCAGCCCCTGAAATTTCAAACACAGATGATTATCTGTACTGATGGAGACAAAGAGGTGTTTTTCCTTATACTCGTTCTTTTTCTTTTTCTTTTTCTTTTTAAATCTTTTTTCTCCTTTTTGGCTTATGAAAGTAAAAGATGTCTCAATAGTATGCAGGAGTCAGTAAGGTCGGTTAGACTGTTGATCCCCACTCCCCCTGGCTATGAGTCCTGCACCACCACCTCAGCTCCGCCCTGCCATTGCAGGGCAAGACTTTATGCTGTGGGCCTGTTATTACTTCTTGGCAATCACAGACAAGCAAATCTTTTAATTTAAGATAATACTTGAAAAAAAGTACCATAGTTTTGCTGGCTTGTACAACAGCAAGGCCACAGCAAATCCTGGGAGAGACAGCAGGCTGATGTAAAGAAGTGTTTGGAGATTCTCACTGGGTCCCCAAAGTGCAGTGCTTTTCTGTGCCTTCCCTGATGGACCACAGCAACTAGGATTTGGATTTGTGAGGAAAACATTGCATGTTTGACCCAGAGTTTCATGACTGGCTTCTCTTATCATAAGACAGATGCTAGTTGTTAAGGAGAGAAAATTGTGATACTCAGAGAAAACGTATGAATCATGAAAGCCAGTCTTTGGATCTAGTATTTATGTCCCCAGTGGGAGCTATTTCCCTCAGAGCTTTGTAGGTGGGCCACAGTAGCAAGGTGAATTTGGTCTCAAGGGACAAGAGAAGCGTTTTCTGTCACCTCTTGTGCATTTGGATGGCTTTTCTTCACCACAGAAAAGTGTGCTAGGGAAGTTATGAGGCCAGGGGGATTAAACATGTAGACATTCACTGCTGGTGAATGCAACAAACAGTGACAAAGCGCACAGTCTACCCGAGTAATTGCACAGAGTTCCCAAAGATCTGTAATTAATAAAGATGATCCGTCAACATGGATCCTTTATATTCGTCTTTCTTTCCATATGCCCGTAAGAATGACATAATGAACCATTAAATAACATCCGTATCCCAGGGCAGATTTGCTATTGGGTCAAATTATCAGAGCTTCACTGTAAATATTGGTTCTGTGTCAGTAGAAGCATCTCACACTATCTTACAGGCTCACATATCTCATGCCTCTCTAAGAGCAGGTTCTATTTTAGTGATGGATGAGGAAATTGTGAGGGTAAACAACTCTTTGATCTAACAGGAAAAAAAAAAAATATATTAAAAAGATCTTGCTGAAGTGAGGCTAATTCAAAATTGAAATGAACATTTTTAGCCATTAAAATACCTTATCTTGGAGTTAAATGGTCTTTCTGCAGTGATACCCTTGAATCAAAAGCAGTCATCTTTGAGAAAGTACAGCCAAAGAGAATGGGCTTGATGAACAAATTACTGAGTGAGACTGTTCATCCCACATTACCACACCATCCAGTGTGACACAATGATTATAGTGGTTTGATCTAAAAATGTGTGTGTTATGCGTATTCCATAATTTTGTATATTCTCATGTATATTCCATAATTTTGAAATTCGTTTTGCAGATGCTTATAGAGGAAGCTTCAACAAGCATTCAAATATTATGTTTGAAATAAGAAACAAATGTTTTTTTGAAAAATATTAAAGAAAAGACGAAGAACTTTTTTTATTCCATCTTCGGTATCTGGAGAGAACATGCAGGACAGGTAGGAAGACAGTGGCAATCTAAGCAAGAGAAATGATGGAAGCTTTCTCCTGGGGAAGAAAATGGAAGAAAAATACAAAACTAAAATGGAAAAGAAACACCAATAGCATGTGAGAATATTTTCCTACTTTTAATTATTTTTTTTTTTCTGTAGTTTCATGCCTGAGATTTTTGGTTTTTTGATCTTGGATTTTTGTTGCCGAGTTCAGTTTTGCATCTTGTCATTAATGTTGAAGGATAATTCTTTTGCCTTTTCTTTGTAAAGAGGATGAAGAAAAACTCTGTAGCTCATGCTGGCTGGAAATCAATGACACTTTTACCCCTGACTTCACTGGAAGCAAGATCAAAGTTTATAATAATTTGTTTAGCTTTTGTGGTTAATAATTATTATTTATTGCTGCATCAGTACTGCAGCATGATCCCTAAAATGAGCTGTAAGCTAGGAAACGTAACATTGCCCTGCTCCCCTAGGATGCTACAATAACAAGACAGGAGCTCCAAGAAGGCAAAACAGGGTTTTGGTACAGGTATCCATCAGCCTGATGGTTGTAGATAAAAGAAGCCAAGGCAGCCCTTGCTGCCAGTGCCTAATACTTCAGAGAGACCATTCAAAAAAGCACAGCCCAGCAGTGTGAAAATATATAGATGTTGTAATATAATGTTGGGACTGTATGAGTAAGACTGAGTAATCTCATGGCTGTCTGGCTCTACTCCCTAGGTTAAAACTTACTGTCTGCTTTAACTTGCACATTGAATTTTTTTGTTCCCTAGGCTTGTTGGCAGCATTATATATACAACATGTGCCACTGGTCTGTCTATGGATTTTCTTTTCCTTCTACTGCATCATCTCTAATATTCTTGGGGAGATTATTTTGAGATCCAAAACACATGACGGAAATCATTGTATGTTTCCTCCAGTCAGAATAAGTGCCATCCTCAAGCACTAGCATGTACTTGGTGTTTAAACTCGGTGTTTGTATTTTTTTACTGTTGCTTTTTTTTTTTTTTTTTTTTTTTTTTCCCCCCACAAACTGGTGTAAATACCTGGGGGAGGTAATGCTGTTCTGTAATCATCGAGGTTGCTCAGAGACATAGTGGTTGGCCGGCCAGTGCTCCCTTCTGGGATCCTTCTCTTCTGCTCTTGATGTCCCCAGACAGAAACATCACTTTCCATCTCTTTCTTTTTATTATTCAGCAGGCATTTTTTCAGGTACAAAATGCTAAGGGAATGCTATTGTAGGTTATAACTAATTTTCAGACACAAAATTCTGCTTTTAACAAAATAGTTGCACAATCCATACACTTGTATATGTGCTATGCAGATGTTAGATATTTTTCTATCTGCATATTTAAATTTCTCTATTAAGTCCATAGCCAGAGGGACCAACTGCCACCAGAAGAACTCTTTGAACTTTCAGCTTTCACCAAAATTTCTCTGAAGTTTGGGTCAACTTCATTTTAGGTCAAGATTTAACAATTTTTCCTATCCCGAACATACCTCTGCATAATTGTAAGCTGTGGCTGTTTGAAGTACTTGGGAAATTATTTATGCCCAATAGCTGGGATTTCCTAAGAAGCTGAAGAAAGTTAGGCATTAAAATCTAATCAGACTTTAATGGGAAACAGGTACTTCAACACAATGAATAGTTCAAACTTACAGAAAATCCTGTGGACTGCAAACTAGGCTAACAGCTACACAATGTGTGCATGGAGACTTCGGCATCCTTCTGCAAATGCCATTGAAAAGATTGAGGTTGTTTTCCAAAATACACAGCGGAGGAAAACAAGCATATAAACATAATAATGGCAGTCTATGAAAAATATAGCAAGGGAAATTTCTTTTCACTTTATTCCCAGCAAATAGGGAGAGTGTCAGTAGCTTTTCCTGCAAGCCTCTGAGATGGAAATTTTGCAGGGCTTTTTCAAAATGTTCTGTTCTTTGGTCCTAAAGGAATTCTTAATCAAGCAAAAATGACACCTGGATTTACAGCTTCTTTCCCCCTCTTCCAACCCCCACTTGTTCTTCTTTCACTTTTTTTTTTTTTTTTTTTTTTTTTTTTTTTTTTTTAATGCTGAATTTATACTGAGAAGCCTTAGAGACAGATTTATGCCTGGTATTGGGATTTTTGTGTGTTTTTTTTTTTTCTCACACAGAATCCATTTTCTGAGTGTTAAGGAAGTACTGGCAAGTTTGCTGGCATCCACAGCCAAGACATATATAAAAAGTAATCAAATAGGAAAGTAAGACATATGTTGATGTTGATGGCAATAGAAAGCTAAGGTCACTGAAGTCATTCAGCAGAATGGCTGTAAGTTTTGGTTACCCTTAGAGTAAGTACCGTCTTAATTTCAAATGTGAAAGAAAATAGAGCAGTTACTAGAAAGGATCTAATCCTTGCTTCGTTAATTTTACTCCACTGAGTTGACAGAAATCAGCTGATAATTTATTTTATGGAATCAGGAGAGGTACTCCTAATTTATTTTAATGTAAAGGAGAGGAGAATCAGGCTTAAAGCCTGTTTTTGCAGTAAACTGTTTCTACAACTATATTCCTATTAATTGTGCTTGGAAGAAGAGCTTGTGTGATACAACATTTCTAGGGAATTTTACTCACCTGTTTGTATTTTTTGGGTTTGAAAAATAATTCCTTTCTATTTTCAAGCAATATGCAGTAATTCAATGTCAAAGACAAATGCTTACTGCAATATTTAGACTTAAATTATATCATCCTGGAGGTCTAAAAGGGGGGAACATGATGTGTGTCTCTTGTTCATTGGAGATATGATCTGTGTGCATCTGTGCTGCATCTCTCACAAGTCCATACCCCTGCCAGTACACGTTTTTTACAGTAGGTTGGATTAAGCCTTCAAACAAATTTTGTCTAAATCCTTGTATGATGACTCTGATACTGTTAGGTGCTGAGGGAGGCAGAATTGTTGCTTTGGCCTGACACTGAAGAGACCATGCAGTACCACATCCTCCCCTGGCCTAAATCAGTGAAGCTGCACGTAGTCACTATGGTTCGTGCTAGGTCAAGGCCTGGTGTTTTAGTTTGAAATAGGAAGAGCTACAGCCTGGTGTGGTCACACAGCTGCAGAGCCTGCCTGCATGAACACACAGGGCAGTTTGGTACCCATGACCCTTGGTATCTCATCTGCAGGGCCTGCAGCTGGCCGCAGTCCTCCAAACCCAAGGGCATCAGCCTCCACTACTCCTCAGACTGCTCCTGCCACTGAATGTGCCAAGAGGAGGGGAGTCTCCTATGCCCCCTTCTAAGCTCTCGGCTTCCTTGGTGGTCCTCCTTGTCCTTTAAACTGACAGCCTATTTTTCTATTTGCTTCCTGAGGATGAGAAAAGCATCCTTTTCCTTTCATGCGAAAGATTCCAAGCACAGCCTTAAATCCCTTTTTGCAGCCCACACTCGGTGCCTGTATTCCTGAATGCAGCATGGGACCGTGAGAGAAGGAGAAAGCATGGAGGAAAATACAGAAAATGGGTAATCTGCATCTGGCCAGGCCTTGTAGGCACATGCCCTGGGGTAATCCACTTTCCTCCTCTGTTATACTGAGTCTGATGTTGCAGGTGCTGAAATGCAACTAATTCAGCATCCACTTATTGGTCTCCAAAATAACCAATGAGTTTTCTTTTAAAGACAACAGCAAATTGCATAGACTTTGTAACTGAAAAACCCGAATGCATTAAGTCATCAGAAAAACAGGAATTACACATGTTCATTGCAGAGCCCTTAAATGCCTGCTTCTAATTTCATTCCAAATGTGTGTCTTCAAATGCAATACACAGCTTACATAGTGCAAATATACAATATAGCAAAATGATGTTTATTTCCATAGTCCCCAGTCTGCAAACACTTACAAATACATTCAAGCTCAGATATATGACTACTCCCACTGGTTTGTAAAATTAAGCGTGCACATAAACTCTACCAACATCAGAGCCTTAATTTGTGTTCCCGTGAACTGGCAAGGGGCCCATATTCTATGTAACTTTAATTCCACAAGACAGTCTCTGTGCTCAGAGAAACACATTTTAAAAATGGAGTGTCTGTATTAACAAGCACTTCCATGAGCAATGAAACTAATGAAGCCTGCTTTCTTATGGGTTTGTGTCTTGTAGTTGGATTTTTGTGTCTTGTAGTTGGATTCTCTGGTGCCTCATAAAGTGAAAACTCCATCTGAAGTTTTTTACACAAAGGAGACATTCATAACATCTCCTTCCTGTATGGAGAAAAGGGAGAGGACAAAGAAAGGTATTTTGAGATTTAAAAAAAATAAAATAAAAAAATGTTACTAATGTACTAATGCCAATTTGAATTCAGTCATTCAGTCTTGCTTTTGTGGAACTTGGAGAAATGTCTTATTTTTAAGACAGACACGTGATCACTGAAAATTGAATAAAATTGGTCATGGAGTTCAAAAGCTTTATATGATGGAGGAAAAGACAGCATGACAAGGTGGATTCAATAGGTCTTGTATTTTTCTAGGCAAGCAGGACTATAATTTTTAAATTATTGACCAATTCCAAGGTGTATTAGGATGACAAAGGCATATGTGAGGAGAAGAACAATTTTTTATTACAATGCCAGTAATTTACAATTCTCTCCTAAGACAGGTGTAAGTGAGGGAAATAACGTATAGATATTTCATATTAAGTTCATTTCAAGTATTCTTTGGGTCACAAAAAAATACTCCTGTGTTTCTTTGTGGACAAGCTGGACTTCTCAGTTCCTTTCTCTGGTTAGTTCCATGGGGAGAAGTGTATATTATGAAAACCCATCATTTTGGAAAGCTGGGTAGGATTTTCTTAGCAGAATGCCCATATCAGCTGAGACTTCTGTTTCAAAATGCTCAGCAATAAGCCAAGACTGTTTGAGTTTGAAAAATGCTATTAGGCATATTCAATATTAACATCTCAGGCTCCAGCAGGAAGCCTACAATTGATAAATAGACACTTCATTTGAACTTGGCACAACCTTCAGTCAGCTCTGCGTAACTCTGGATGGTATTACAGATTGTGAACAGAGCAGAATACATTAAAGACAGGCCAGGTGATATCAATTCAGCAACCTGCTAATTTCAATATAAAATATTTCCCCACGTACAGGAGAGTATGTTTACTCCAGGGATAAGTACAATACTTGGACATTCTGTTATGTTTAGAGAGGCAATCAAAATGTAACCAAAGATCTCTCAGAAGAGAGAAGCTTGTTTCTCCCCTTTCTGTAATATCTATTAAAACCACATTTCAAAATCTCCCGATGTTTCTTAGCTTCTTCCCTACTTGCAAGGATCCAGATGCCCCAGAAAAGTCCTCTCCTTGTATGATTTAAATATGTATTACATATTTTAATTGGTATAACGTAGTTAAGGCTTAACCTAAAGGCCACTGAAATCTTACAGGATGTAACTTAAATTTCTTACTAATATTTAATATTATTTAATATGCATATTTTAATACTGGTGCAAAGGCATTGAGAGAAACTAATAGGAATTAATAGCTTAAATGTAATTTCAAAGCCATGGATTTAGGTATTCTCTTAAATCAGATTCTCAAAACTGATCTGTAATTTGGTAACTGACCCAAGTCTGGTGGCTATAATGTGCTGTGCCTGATATTCTTTTTGTGTCTTGAAGGCATCAGTCTCAGCCTAGCAATTTTTCTTCTTTGTGAAAAATATTCATATCTGGATCTCACCTGAGTCTTTTTTATTAAGATCTTGCACACTTGAAAAACTAGATTCATATCAAGTTATAGCATATGGAAAAATGAAGGGGAAGGAGAGGAATATACATGCCAGTTAATGGATGCAGAGAGGAGAGGTTGTAAAAGGTGATGTTATCTATCAGAAGAACAAAGGAGGAGTGATATCACTGAGAAGGCTGATGGAAAATCAATTCTATAACATGCCATTAGTCTGTTAATATCAGACAACTTAAGCCTGGAATCCTTGCTGTGGACATAATGCAATATTCAGCATTTGGAATACAGCTATACAGAGAGTAAATTAAGTGACTTTTCGTTGGTGGTGGTGGTGGTGGTCGTTTTTGTTTGTTTGTTTTTAGGAGCAGAATAGCTATAGGAAATGAGGTACCCTGAAATGCAGCCCCTATGCCAGCTAACCTCTCTGTTGCAGGCTCAATGTGTCTTTCAAACGTCTTCAGAAGCAAGGTACAAGAAGGCAGAAAGAAAATTTTGTCCTTACTTTTGAGGCCACATAGTCCACCTTCCAGGTCAGCAGGGACACAGTAGAGCAAGGATTCTGTAGCAGAGATCTGTTGCTCTATCAACAGATACTCAAATAAAGCCAGGAGTAGACTTCTTCCTGGTATGGGGAGCCTTAAATCTTTGAATGTTAGTGAAAATAGTTCTGGATGGGAGGAATAAACACTTCCAGATCCCCATAAACCATGCAAAAAAGGCTTCTACCATTATTCACTTGCTTTTAAATTTACAGTCTTAACAGGGCTTAATATAATCTGTGAATGATGGTGGCTATAAGGGCAAAATAAGAAGAGTTTGTATCAGACAGCCAATGCCCCACGGCACAGCAGCAGGACCCTGCAGCCCCCAGTGCCTGCCCAGCTGCATTGGGGCAGAGCTGGACAACACCAACACCTGCTGCTACAGTGACAGATCCCTCAAGATCCCTCAAGATCTTCCCAAAACCACAGGGAAGTCCCAGTTGTCACGCTGCCTATTTCCAGCAACGTCCCGACAGAGACTGGCCAAAGGACCTGGCGCCTTCCTGCTGGCCTTTCCAGCGAGCACATTTTTAACACAAGCTGTGGCTTTCAAACCCAGGATGTCTTGACTTCATTTCTCACTGCCACCCCCGCACCTCTCTGTGTATTGCAATAACTTTCATTTTTCCATCCTTCCCTGTGCCTCTGGAAAGGCAATTCATTTCCTAAGAACGAGTAATGGCTCTCCGAGTCCCAGCACACGCCAGCTGCTTGCAAAAATAGTCAAAATCTTGACAAGTGCTCACCAAAATGGATGAAATGTGATGCATCTTCTTTACAACACAGATTAACATTCACCATATACAATATATACATGTTTTCAGAAAGTTTACCACTTGTGGTATCTCTATAAGGCCTTTTCAACTGCTTTTACATGAAGCTGAATAACATGTGTGGCTTTTCCTTCTCATAACCAAATTCCACAGATTTCCCAATAGAGCATCAAATTCTTCAGGAAAAGAGGGTGCTTTCTTAAGCCCCTCTTATTTTAGCTAGAATGGTAAATTCTTCATCTAGCTGTTACAGTATCAAACAGGGTCATACCTGCAAGTTTTTCTTTTTTTCTTTTTTTTCTTCTGGGGGAGGGGTAAAGTAATTATATTTTAGTGGCCAAAAAGAGTATTTTTTTCATACTGATTGTAAGTTCATGGAGGCTCTGACAGGAGTTTGGATGGAGTACATGGGAAAGGTCTGCCACAATTCCAAGGGGAGTCCATCAGGGTCTGTTTTTATTAAGTTTAACACCAACTATATTTCTTATGGAGTTATTTTCCTCTCTGAGGATAATTTGTCAGAATCAGACAGCCTATTCATTTCTCCCGCTTGTAAATACCCGGTGTGTGCTCCATCACCAGCACACTGTTCTGAAGTACAGGGGGACTCATAAAAGCATGCAAAGGTCTTATTAATAACTAAGGGCTTGGGTTTTTTTCATGCTAATTTTTAGAAAGGAAATTATTGGCACCATCTTCATTTGCCATGCAAATGCCCAGTCATCCACTTTGCATGACCTAATAAGCTTCTGGATCCTCAGCAATGCTCAAAAAAAGCCTAGCACTTGGTTTTCATCTTCTATATCTAGATGAGCTTGCCACCGCAGGGACTAAGGCAACATATTCTTGGGGCACCAAATGTTCCGTGCCCTCTAAGCAGGAATTACTGTGCTCTTTAATTAAACAGATAAATAATATACATATCTACCACTCAGACTTGTGTCCGTCAGCTTTCTGTCACCATCTTCTGTTTAAAAACAACATCCATGCTCCACCAATGGAGGCCACTGATCTGCATTCTTTTAATAGACTTCCACCAATTTATGTTAGTCTGGGCTGTGGCTTAACAAAAGGATTGTATTTAGTCTGATATAATACTTGAGGTGAAATGCTGGTTTTGGATGAATAACGAACAACATTAGTGAATGGTAGATTTTTCAAAAAACCTGTATCTTTCAGCATAATTTGTGTTTCCTGTTAGTAAAAGGATAGTCTAGTTTTTATTTACAGAAAGCAAAGTTTAACAAAATTCATTTTCATCAAAATTCATTGAAAACTGCTGTGGGATATAATTAAGCCTCTATACTTCAACTTGCAACAGAGCCACATTTCTCAAGGCTTTGGTCTCATAAAAATTTGTTCTTTCTTAGCTTCATATAATGGATAGTTTTCACCAGGAATTAAATACTTGTCCCCATTAAATATATATATATATATATATATATATAAATAATATTAGTAATCCCTTTGCTTTCATTGAGACTAATATTCACCACAATCAGCAAAGTAATGGTAAAAGTTTGTGTGTGTTTAAGTCTTTGAGATATCAGTCTAAACTAAAAGAACATAAGATCTAGATCTTCAGATCATTGCTCCTATGACTAAAATCCTATTTGAACAAGAATTCTTAAGACAAAAATGATGTTAGGTTTGGGCTATATCTGCATTAATTTAGGCTTATTTGACTTTGTAAGTCAAACTACTCAAATTTCTGTCCAAGACTTGTTTTTAAGTTCCCACTATCTCAATCCATCCTCCACTGGAAATGCAGGAAAAGTTTTCCAGACAATTTTATCAAACTAAACACATAAATGCATAAATTTAAGTCCACTGTATAAAATATATCCTTGAAAATACTGCTGGGTACAGCAGTGTAAAACAGTTTGGAAGCCAGGAGGTTAATCTGGTTTGTAGACGTAGTCATGTGCTGGGATGATAGGAATAAAGTTGATTAGAGAATCTTAATTGGCTACTATCTTAATTATGGTGTGTATTTGCCATTGAATTCTGCGTCCTTTGAAATCCACCCTAAATTTGTGATACAACACAGGTTTTAAACGATACAAAACTAAAATGTCAGAATGTAAGTTTGATTTGAGTGCCTCAATCTTTTTGTTTGCCTATAAAGCTCTAGGTAAACTGTAGCACTAAGGAAATAAATAATAAATTATGACAATTAATAATTGATTATATTTCTTGATCTCACCATTTCACATTCAGTGACCTACCTGGCCTCCTCTAAGACTACAAAGATTACCTGTCAGCAAATATCTTTTAATGGTTGCTTTTACCTCTTGTTCGCTAGCATTGTTGACCCCATTCACATCCTATAATGTAATTTTAATGATGACTTTGTAATCAAGGAGTGTGTGTCTGAGGGACCTGTAACTAAGATTCAGACAAACTCCAAAGCAGCACTGCATCCCCTTCCCCTTACATTAGGAGTATGAGTGGATTTAATATTAGTTAAAATGTTAAACTTGTTAAGCACACAGGGGCCATTGATTACAGCGTAATTCACAGAAATTCAGTATCTCTCTGGAAATTTACTCATGCGTGCCCAAAAGGTGGTTTACAGGAGGAGTCTTGTTCTGCAGCTGTGAAGGGCACGGGAAATATAATGGGGTAGGCACCAGGGATCTAGAGACACTAAGTCTGCATCCACCCAGAGGAGCTGGCTTACCACACAGATCATGGTACACAGGATTGAGTTTTTGGCGTTTTTCTGAGGCTTTTTGAAGTTGTTAAGTAGCAAAGATCTGAATGAGAAAGCCGTATGTCCATTTTCTTTTGGATAGTTTACAAAATAATCTCCAAAGTCAGTTCACTGAAGCAATAAGCTATTCTGAAACTGAATGACAGTCACTAAGAGAGAAATCTGTACTAAAATGCTACCCAGAAAGAAATTGATTCCATATTTGACATGAAATTTTATTTATGAATTTAGTTATTATTATGCTTGACAACTTGCTATGGTTCTTATAAAAATACAGTTAAGGGAATAAAATTAAGAATATTAATACTGTACACATTCGCAAACTGGAATAAACTCTTTTGAAAGGAAATATATGTTCACATATATATACACGTGCATGTGCATATTCCTCACATGACCCATACACATCCATGCATATCTAATATGATTACTTATATCTTATATATACTGAACTTCTGCAGAGTTGGCAACAGTCCCCTGTAAATGTGGAAGCCCATGGATTGTAGCAGATTCCAGCGCTGTTTAATGAATTTCTTTGGTCACAGAAAATAAGAAATCAGGAGGAGGAGGCACCAGGAGAAAATTACCCAAAGCTATGCATTAACGACAAGAGAGATATTAACAAAGCTGGCAAAAAGGAGCAGAATAGGTTTCCAACTCAAAATGGTATCACAGGCCTTGCAGAGCAAGGCTGAAGTTGATGGGATTGCCATGCTAATCCTCTCAGTACAACCTTCAGCAATGTCCATTTCTATAGATGTGTAGACAGTTGTCTGGGAAATGGTATTGGTATTTTGGGAAGTGAGGAAAATATCCTCAGTTTTTAACCCCAGGGAAGAAGCAGCAGGGGTGAAATAGAAGGCTGCTGAATCAGGAAGCTCGGTCGTCTCTTAGCACAGGGGTGTCTGAAATATAGTTGCAGCTCCTGGGATGTGATGATAGAAGCATCCATTCCTTCAATGCTTTGTAGGCTTTGCTGCAGATCTTTTAATGCAAACTTTTGTGATTTAAGCTATTGAACTGTTGGCAATTAAAGAGAGTCAAAGTGAAAATAGCCGTTTCCTTCTACTGCTTATCATGCCGACCATTACTGTCTCGTGCTTTCTTTTCAGGTAAATTTGCCTGAATCTATCCCTGCGTCTGCCTTCGTTGAACATTTTCTAGCACAATGCAAATGAACAGTAACAAAGAAAATAATAGGATCATCACAGTCTCTGGTAAGAAGGAACAAGGAACATTGCCCTTTAACTGCTTGCTCAGCAATTAGCAGGATAAAATTGCTTTGTTCACTTGGGGGTTCAGCTACCAGCAACTTCTAGAGCTTTCTAGCTCAGCCTGCTCAAGCTGGATTAAATGAGCAATAGTCACTCCCAGGAGAGCTTGGGGAAGGCCTGTGGCCCTCAGAGACCATAATCTGCTTTTGGAGCCTGATCCAGTCCCTCAGCAATGCGATCTAGCGCTTGGGAATACTGTGCGCTGAATCTCAGCAATTTAATTACAGTTGAATTAGTTATTTAATCAGGATATCAGCTTTAAACAGAAAGAAAAATAAAAAAGCTATATTTTCCTCTTCCTCCCTACACCTTAAGAATAAACTGATGAGTGCGTGAAGTAGGAAAGTGATAATAGCTCCTAGCTCCTGCTGTGCACAAGCTTCATTAAGCTTTTGCTGAACTTTGTTGGTATATCCCTTCATGCTATCCATCAAGAGATAGCTTGAATCTGGTCTAGCTATTGATCAACCTGTTACTCTGACAGCTGAGCTAGTCAAAATCCCATATATTCATTCTCACCATACACCAGTGAAAGAGAGAAATGCTTTTCTAACTTCTTGCAGAACTGGTGAAACAGAGACTTGGTAGCTTCTGAATCTAAACTGTTTACCTGAGCAGCACTGGAGATACAGGTGAGGGCTACTGTCTGAAGTCATGTGGGAAGTTTATGATGGAGTAGGGAAGAAACAAGGTATTTCTGATCCCAGACCTGCATCTTAACCAATGACCTGTTCTTCCTTCTGACTCAGGAGGATGAAGCTTTTGCAGGAAGACGCGGATATGATTCTGTTTTAATCTTAAGGTTATAAATCACTGAAGCAGTTGGGAATGAACCACTAAACCAAACAAAATTCAACATTGGATTTTTGATAACTTTAAAGCCAAGGAAGCTGAACTACAACTCAGGTACAGAACGAACTCCCCCTGAGTCACACACCAATACTGTTCAGCTAACGCGTGTCCTCCACTTGCCTTCAGCGTCCCCAGAGGAAAGATTTCTTCCATTTTTCACTAATCATCTCTGACACATAGGTGGCCAAGTGAGCTGTGTGACCATGTCAGGGGTATTCTGAATTAGCCTCTTCACATGCAGAGAAAAACAGATGGAGAACCAAATACCTTGCTGCCCTGAGCAGTGGGTTGTCATTTGTGCCTCTGTTCTGTGCGTACAAAATGCTGCCCTTCCGAGGCAGGTGTATTATTAAACACAATTTTCACAGGTGCAAATGATTATACGAGGTGCAAAGCAGCCGCTGCATTTGTGGCTAAATCTGCTCTGGCTTTCTGCAGCACAAAGGAGGTGGAAGGAATACTTGATTCCTGCTTGACTTTATTACCTAAATTGCTTTCTCAGGTGAAGCAAAACACAAAGGAGAGTAAAAATAGATTAGGTCAAACTGATTTATTTTTTTCTTTACTCTTTCCCACCAAAGTGAAACACCCAGACCAATTCAGTTGTGTGATATGCTTTGGAGGGGTAGAATTCACTGTGCTGCTCTAGGAAGAATAACTGCTCTTCTTTCCCTTGTCTCTATTTAGGCACTGGTGCAGTAGCTGCTCATAGAGAATAACGAGAAATTTCAATTTCTTTTCCTCACTGAAGAAATTTAAATCCAACGGCATCTCTGAGATTTCCCTAATCACTGCCATCTGCATGTCTCCAGTGCTCCTGCTCTGTTTCTGCTCTTGATGATCAGGTAAATGGAGACCATACCAGCAGTAGGAACTTGGTTTTTCACTCCTGATGGGGAAGTCTCACAGAACTGGAGTGGTTGTGGTCCCACTGCCAGCCTGCTGGGCACTTCCACCTGCCTGCCACTCCATGTCTTGGCAAGAGAGTACTTTTTATTTTTATTTTTATTTTATTTACATCTGAAACTTCTCTTTGCCACTGACAGCACTTACAGCCCATCTTCAATACCCCCCTCCTGCTGCCCTGTTCCCTGCCCTCATCTTCTGAAGGCAGCATCCTGGTTCAACACAGGGGCTGCCTGAATTTAGACAAAGTGCAGGCAGCCAGGAGAGGAGCACTCCAAAACATACTGTGGCTGCTGGAAAACCTGAGAAGAAACAATCACATGGATACGCTCAAGGATTAAGGGCACCTGAGAAATGATAAGGTAGAAATCAGGTCAAGAATTGATTGGAATCTGCTGTCTTAAAGGTGAGTGGCCTCAGTCCTGAGCCACGCAGCACACTGATTGGGGTCCTTCAGTATATTGGCACAAAAACTTCTGTGACAGGAAAATAGAATGGATTAAAAAGTCTGATTTACCCTCTCTTCCTCTGAAGAAGTGGTCAAAGGTGTGTTTGTGTTCACATGCCCAACAAAACATGGAGCTGGTTCTGACAGGGTGTGTCTGACTGAAGCAGTCTGTGTTACCTGTATCGTGTTTGTTTTTAATGGTTTTGGTCTTGTTTCAAAAACTAACTGTGCTGTGTGCTCCATCAATCTCAGGAATATCTTGAAACCAGATCAAATATCTGCTAACATAACTGGTGTAAGCTCCAGCTTCACCCAGTCCATGCTGAAGGTGGTGTGTTTGGTACCGCATAGCAGGGCTGGTGCTACCATGTCTGGCATGCCTCTGGCTTCTTTCCTTAACCACTGCAAGGTAGAAAATGTGCTATACCTGTTTTTCTTGGTGTTATAGCCGTTTCACTATTGTGCCTTTTCTCTTAATTGTGTCACCTCTACGTCTGCCTTGACCACAGTGAAAAAAGTATTGAGCAATGTTAGCACACAAAGGGCCTCCAGAAGCACAGGTGGATGGTTTCTGCTGAACTGAGGAGAATTTTAATTAGCATTACTTTCTGATATTTCTGGTACTGTATATGTAAGTGTCTGCTTGATGAGTCACGCTGAGATTTCTCTGTGGTGACAGTGAACTCTCATCTTATGAGGGTGGGTCACAGAGAGATATGGCAAAGCAAAAATCTGTTGTTTATTATCAGGCTTTTTTCCAGTCCTCTGGTAAGAGACAGATTAAGTTGCACTGTGTTATGGGGTGGTAGGAAAGAGTGGTCACAGAAAGCAGAAGAAACCATGCAGCTCCTGCGCCAGAGGAATGCTTCCTGCACCTCCCCTTGCTGGTGCCCCAGGAAGGAAAACCAGCCCTGTCCTGGAAAACAGCTGCAGTCACCTTATCCCATCTGAACTCCAGAAATCTTTTTTTATTTTTTTTTTTTAAGTCTAGTTTTTGATATGCATCTGATCAGCAAATTTTATCCTTTTGCCCCTATTTTCATGTGTCACATAGGCTTAAAAATAATAATAATAACTTATTACAGCCTTATACAGCCACTACAGCCTTATAGGAAGAGTGCAAGGTCTATGTCCTAGCAGTGAGCTGTAATACTTGGAGGGTATGAGTGAGACAGCACGTGAGAAGCTGTGCTATTGTCTTCTTCTATTGCCCTCTTTTCTTCACCTCTTCTTCAATCCTGAACACAGCTTTACACGAGCAGAAGGCACCCAGTGACTTCCCAGCCCAGGTACATGGATAGTGGTCAGGGTGGTTGGGTGTTCGTATGTGGAGCCTGGAGGTGGACCACGGGGGTGTGCATGGAGTCAGCATTTGCTTCTAGCTACGCATCCAGGAGTTCTCTTGTGGTTCCTTGGGGTTTTAGCAAGCTTTCTATTAAAATTTTACTTTAAAGCCTGAGCTAATATTTTTTATTATTACTAACGTGATTACGGCTGTCTCCTCTTCTTATTTAATGTATTTCTGTGCCCTGGAGTAGTCTTTTAGCCTGGCTCCCAAGGAAGAAAAAAGTTTTGTTCACATGACGGTCTCCTGTACAAATTGCATATTTCCAGTGCAGGGATGTCGAGCCCTAGTTCCCATTCAGTAGTCATGTCTGCTACCAGAGGGGAAGCTATAAAACATCAACATCTGGTTTAATTGACAAGATTAATCCTCTGCTTCAATATACCATTGACTTTACTTTCAAAACTATAATGCAGATTTTGTACCAAACGCACAAAAAATCTATTTGCAGAATCTAGATTGTATGTATATTTTTCCTGAAACATAGTGGCTGTTTTATACGAACTATTAGTAACTCCAACAGCAGATTATTTCTCTGTGGAACCAGCAATATATGGGTTTTCTTTGAGTAGCAATGGGAATAACTACAGTGATACAGTGATAAAATCAAAACACTGAGCAGTTTATGAAATTACCTGGAAAACCTTTGTTGTGGGGATGGGACAAAGAATGGATTACCTTCCTTAAATATAAGGTGACAATTTGATGGAAGCGTGTGCTTTTTGTTGTCGTTTCTTTTTTCTTAAGCCTCTATATTATACATGTCAGCTTGTAGGGACCTTTGTGGCTGGGGCTCTGTGTGCTGGCACAAGGCAAATAACAGAGTTATTGGATCAAGAATTCAATACTAGTTAGTCCGATGTTACTAGATCTGTACTGGATCCAGTTTAGTGTAGCTCCCCACATATACATATTTCAAAGGTGCTAATACAAAATCTTTTTTATCCAAAAGGACAGTGCTGGGGTGCAGGGTGCCCCTGCATTATGGGGATGCACTTCTGCATGTAGAGAACTCTTTCACAGCAGATTGTCTAAGCATTACAGATAAAATCATTATTTTTCTTGATTCTAAGAGGAAAATGAAATCTAGTGTTCCTCTGGGTGTGTGGGGATTCTAGAGAAAAATAGGCAATTTGGGGGGAGCCTTCACTATTTCATAAAGAGATGCAGTTGTCCAGAAAAGTTTCAATTTTGTCTGGCAAATTGGAACACCTTTTTCAGTGTTCTGAAACTACTCCTTTAACAGCTTTTTGGTGAAGGAAAAAAAAAAAAAAAAAAGTCTGACTGACACCTAAAAGGACTTGTACCTTTATTTCAATCAAAAATCCTGTCTGTTTTAGCTTGGGAGAGCCATTCTTCTGTTCTCCATTTCAGCCATCTGGATGGCAGCTGCCATTCTCAGGCCCCACTTTTGTCCATTATCTTACATGTTACAATAAATATTTGCTGTAGTATATTTGCCATTTTTTTGCATATTTTCCCCATATATTTTACAACTCAAGTTTTCCATTGGCTGGGTGTTCACTGTAAACACATTAATCATCCTAAATTCTTCACGGATCTAATTGCAGGGTATACGCTATTTTGTGGAATTAATGTGTGTTCAAATATAGAAGTAGGAAAAAATGTAAAAATGTTTAACTTTGATTAATTAAACTGTGTTAATTTAACAGATGGTGTGTTCTGACACCCACAAGGCTTAGGTTTAGATCTGTGATGCTTTAAAGAGGGATCTCTGCTCCTATTTTTATATAAATTTTGAGTCTCTACACAGTCCACAGATGTTCAGCTCAGGCTGAGTTTTGTTTTGTTGTTTTGCTTTGTCTTCAGCTCATGGCTGGCAAAGACTGATTCTATTTTGGGTGTTGCAGAGGTTTTATACTACTGTCTATAAACTTGAATCCTTGCTATGGAACCACTATATCATTTTATTCAAACAGATTTTGATTTTTAAATAACAATATGGGCAAACTTAGTATTGAATCTCCTTTCCACCAGTAAAGTATTAATTAGCCCAGGGAACCCCTGCTATACTTTGGTTATTTTGAGAAGAACCTTTAGAGAGTTCAGAGAGATTTCTTATTACAAAATTAATTTAGAAAGAAGCAAGACTTTACAGGATTTCCAGACAGACTCTCATAACAGATGTTTTCTACTTGCTGCTCACATTGACCAACACCTATGCTTGTGTTCTGAAACGCTGTGGGGTAAATCATATCTTACTTTCAAGTATATGCTTTTAATTATGTCTGGTACAGAAACAGCTGGTGTTGGACTTCTCTAGGGTGCATTAGTACACTAATATCCCATATTCCCGATGACCTGTGTAGCATTATTGAAAATGAGCATGTCCCAGGTTTTAGTTATTTATTTCTAAGTCACTCTCGCCTATTTTTCCTGATGCTGTAGAATCTTCTAATAACTGCCAATAACCACAAGCTATGACTATGCTTATACAGCCTGGAGCTTGCCAAAACATTCACCAGGATTTCCAGGAAGCAGATTCTGCTCTTTGTTGTTATTAATGAAACAAACACCTTGCACAGACTAGATTTCATTGGTGGTTTCCTCCACCCCCTTCCTGTTCCATTGGAAGTTTTTAGTGTTTGTTTCATTTGTTTTAGAGTTTGCTTTTCATGTCATTTGCATCAGGACTAGCACTAGCTTGTGGACACGTGTATTGGGTTAGCTTGTGGGTCACCAAGTGTTTCTGCTTATCAAAAAAGTGTCATAGAAAGCTGTGAGACTGTCTCTGAAACTGTGGTTAGAGACAGGTAACAAAATGCCTGTTATCCTAGGCACCCTTGGGAATCCAAGACTGGCTTGTTCCTTACGCACTTTCCAATCCACCTTGAATAGTGGATTCATTACCCACTTGTATATACGTGACAGACAAACAAAGTAATGAAATAATTTCATTACTAGGGAGAATATAAGGATAAAGTTATACATTCGCTTAAAACCATGAATTTGGAGTAATCAATGTTACACAAAGAAAAGTGCATCAGGGACACTCTTGAGCTTGTACTCATAAACCAGCAAAACTTTCTCCTTTCTGCAGCTCTGGTCAGAGGGGCTGGTGGGACATTGGCATGTCCCAGCCTTGTCCCCAGCCCCTCTGCCTTTTTCCTTCCTCATCGCTCCTGGCTGGGGCTCTCAATGACTGTCTGTGAACTGTCACTGGTCTTGGAGGAATGTATCTGTCAACTCCTTTAATTAGTCCACTTCTGGTTTTAGGCTTCAGGCTGCTTCCCATTGTTTTCAGCCTCTTACAACTTGATGGTGCTCTCAATACCTCTCATGATATATAAATTATAAGCAGTACTAGCTTCTTTCAAGATTTATGACATTTAGCTTGCTTTGAGCTCTTTGCAGAGTTTACAAATGACATATAAACACAACAAAAGAGAGATTTGTGAGTTGGGCTGTGCAATGCTTTACACATGCTGCTTTTTATTTAGGAGAACCCTTCAGGGCCCCCTTCTGTAAGCTTATCTTGTAGGTTGTATAGATCCTGTTGCAGTCAGGAAAGCTGCTGAAATTGAGACTAACCCTGTCCCCCAGAGTTGCTGAGTTACTGTAAGTGGTTCCACAAACACAGGCCCAAGTACCAACCTCTAAGTTGAGAAAAGCCAAGCTGTAACTCAACCACAGCACAGCTTGCAAATCACTTGGGCTCAGCATCACGCAATAAAGTAGCAAATGTCACTCTTACTTCTGAATTTCAACCAACATTTATTTTGCAACTCATGTTCTGAAATGAATAAATTTATGTGCAATAGTGAGGGTCTTTATTTGTTTTTAAACTTATGTTGCTTTGGAAGGCATGTCACAGAACGAAAAGTGTTACCCTTATAAGCCAGAATTACACTGGGGCAATGGGACTCAAGGCTGTATAACATAGACTAAATTGGTAGAATGGGGAGGGGAGTAAATTTATGTATACTGTTGAGAATTTGGTGATTTTTTTTCCTTTAGTGAGGCAAGATAAGAAAAATGGACAGTACTTCGCTGTTATCAGTTCTGAAGTTTGTGTCTGAGGCAGATATTAAGTGAAAACTGAATCTCTCTTTGTAGATTACTTAATTATCATTAGTTATCTGAAATGAATAAGAAACCATTGTGTAACTACAACTCAGAATTTTGTGTTTAATGGTTTAAAGTTTTAGGCCAGTGAGGCAACAAGACTACTTAAGGTAGTTGATCACAAAGACTATAATGTCCAGAAATGATTCGAAACTTTCACGCATTTTTCTCTGAAGTAGACAGAAGACAGGAACTAATAGTTCAGACAACTCTCTGGGATAAGCTTGGGAATTGTCATTTCTTAACTAAAATACATTCCATGCAGATGGCTAAATCATGCTGCATCAGTGACAAGCTCTTACAGCACCAGGTTGCTATTTTGAAACGCAACCCTTGCAGGATGCTAGACTGACAGGGATGCTATAAAGGGCCTCTGAGGGGAAGAAATGAAACTGTAAAGACTAAATATAACTCTTCAAATATGCTGTCTTGCTTTATATATTTATTGGGGTGGAGAGGGGTGTGATTGAACTACCTCAGTGATATTTTTTTTAATTATTCATTTTTTTATTTCTACAAGGTGACTTCTAAGGATGTTTGGATGTGGTTGGTTTGGTTTGGTTTTCAACCAAATCACTGACTCCATATAGATACACTTTGTGCCAAGAGTGACCATTCACCCCAAAGGGATGCAGAACAGGATTGATCAGCCTCAGTAACTTGTGTGTGTTTTTCTTGTCACTGTTTTTGAGTGATCCTGCTCAAAACAGCACTGGGGGCTAAGGCAGCTGAGCCTCAGGTCTCTGCTGAAGGTGGTGATATTATAGTAGGCTATCAGGTTCCTTTGGATTTATAAAGAACACACACCATGTCTCCCAGAAATGTGCACACATTTTTAACAAGGAATATGCTAAGGGTCTACACTTAAATCAGTTTCAATATTAGTCAGATGCATCAGGTCTTGCTAAATGTCAGTGCATTCAACATTGTAGCATTTGGGTTTTTTGTTATTGTTTGCTAGGGTCTTTTTTTTTTTTCTGCTCTTTTAATCAGCAAAACTTATGTTGAATGCTATAGTCTCTATGCTGTGGCAGCACTGCTTGAGGTAGGGAGACTTCATTATATCACTACACAAAAGCCCAGTTTTGAGCAGCTCTCTTAGTACAGCTATTATTTTATTTCTGATATTTACATGGCACGGCAATGTAAGCCCATAAAACTTCCAAAATACAGATATAAAACCCTCGATTGCTAGGAGCCTGAGCCAAGTTCCTATTTGGGTAATTGCATTCTGTCTATTTAAAATTCACGCTTCAATTTTCAGTTTGATATTGATTGGGCTCTCCTTCGCTTTACTGTACTAAGCCATCTGCGTGCTCCTAAACAATCCCAGCACTTCAGCTTCCAGGAGCCCCGCTGCAGGGGCTGGGGGCGTCCGAGCTGTTCCAGTGCCAGCAGTGGGGACAGGGCTCCTGCAGAGCCGCCCCTCGTGGTATAGCTGCGGGGTCACTGCCACCCCACAACATGACCTGGTCTCTGCCAGTTCCACCCCAGGAAGTGTCAGGGATTTATTTTGGCAGCAGGTTCATTCAGAAACACAGTCTGGAAGGAACCTGCTGTGTTAAACTAAACTCAGTGCCTTCCTATTTTGGCAGCCACAGCTTCTGTCCTGTCCTAAGCCCACCAGGTTGTATTGCTCCCATTGCTCCTATTGAAAAGCTCTTCCAGGCTCTTGCTATATTCATGATGCAAACTGACCTCTGAAGGCCCAATTTGGTAATTGGTTTGTTTGCTGTTGGACTGTCTCCACCTCTGTATTTTAATATTCCAGGAGAGTACACTTAACATGAACGTGAACTTTACTGCAAAAGCAATCCACAGCTTAAATGTTTCAGATAGTGTGGTGGAAAGGTCCCTCAATACTTGGTTGGAGAGGGGAAAAGAAAAGATACATTTTTTCCTTTTATCCTGAGCTTTCCATGAAGTACTCAGAAGAAGTTTTCCTCCAGGTAATTCATTAAATTATGGAGAAAAGTAAAATATAACATCTACCTCTTGCTGAATATGTTACTGAAGAATAGTTTCTGAAAGGCTCCAATGTGTGATTACAGGAAGAGAGTCCTGGAGCTAACTGTAATTAAAGTTCTTCTGACAATATGGCAAATCTGTAGCAGTACTGTTTTTTTTTTTGTTGTTTTTTTTTTTTCTTGCATGCCTGTAATGCCCACTGGGTTTGGAGGATGAATCCTCCCATGTAAACTCTCTTGTATACACTTCTTTTTTGTAATTAGCCTAAGTCAACAATACTGGGAAGGATCTGCTCAAGCCACTCATTGCATGCTTAACTTTATTTGTGTTGTCATGAAATGGAGTCCTTTTTAAACAGAAGATAACTACCAAGAAAACAAATACAGCTGCAAATTAACATGTTCTGTCCCTGGTTACATTTGGCTATCTGAAAGATGTATCCTGGGTCTGGCTAGCCATTGAGATTTCTGCTATAAAACAGGCATCCAGCATCCCCTCCCCATTCTGCATCTCTAGCAGAATTCCTAGTGCTGAGTGAATTGCCTGCAATAAATGTCCTTCTTCCCTATCTACAGAGATAACCAGGCTCATATTCTTAGATTAGATTAAAACTAACAAGCTGGTGAGAAGTATTATATAGTTAATATGGATGTAATTCATCATATGTAAGCTTCATTTGTGTTTAAAAATCACTGAAAATATTCTCCATTAGTAGAACCTGTCTAGCAATCAAAGTGCTGTAGCGTTTACAGCTTTTGGTGCACAATTACTTGTTGCAGGAATAGAAAACCATGCACAACTTTCACTCAGACAACAAATTTAGAAATGTAGCTCCCCCCCAAAAAAAAACGCATCACATATATTACTTCAGTAGTAACAGGTATGACATTTTCAGAGTCCTATTCTCTGTGATACCTGCAAAAGCAAGGTTTTTTGTTGTTGTTGTTGTTGTTGTTGTTGTTTTTCCCTTTTTCTGGAAGAAAATACAGTTATGTAATAAGTGAAGTTGTTCCTGAAGTTGTATTTTCTTTAGTTGAGGTTCATTTTTTAGAAAAGTCATAATTAATAGATGCCATAATAGATTAGGCTACAGAATAGTTAGTTGAAGCCTAAGCTAGCCAAGAAATAACTGATGAAGAAAAAAGAGGTTGTGTTACTGCATGAACATTGCTTTGGAGCAAGGTAAAAGCATGGTTATGAATACCATTTCTTACTATCTGAAGGCTCGTTTTCTGCCTTTTGCCTGTGAACAAAACCCTTGAAAGGCAATTCAGAAGTCTGATATAGGAGACAATTGTATCATAATTTCATCTGTAGGCTCAGTTAATAGCTTGCAATGATTGTATTCATCTCTACAGTGATGAGAATGTTTGTGTAGTGTATACAGCCATCATAAACCCCAGGCTGGAAGTAGATTGGTTTCCAGATCCAAAGCTGTAACTTTTATTTGCTAAGTTGGCAAGAGGAACGCCAGTTACAAAATCTGACCTGTCTTCAGAGAGTTTTGTGGCTGGTGCACACTTCTGGGGAGTCTGAGAAGAGATTAGGAAAAAAATAAATAAATATATATATACATACTTAGTGTCACTGCACGCTAGATGAAATTCTGCAAGGTTTAAATGCTGCTACCACTTTTAATGAGAATACTTCTCTAGAGAAGTATAAATAAAGAAAACACTTCAGAAAGTGTGAGGACAATCTGAAATATTTAGTCAGCCAATGAGCTAAGAAAAACACAAATGTCTTGACTTAATAACACTCAGAACCAAACAAAAGTACTTCTTAAAACCATGTGGAAAAAATCTTAAAAATAAAAGCAGTAATAACCTGCTAAAAAAAAAAAAAAAAATCAATATGTTATGTCATGAAACTTTTCAGAGACTGGATGCTTTTAGGTAGGTTAATGTGAAAGATAGCTTTTCTGAGCTTCCCCAGAGCACACATTCAAATAGAAATGGACCAACAACTGCTAAGTTTTTTGTGTTTGTTTTTTAAGGTAAATTTGAACTGGAGCACAAATTGTGTAAATATCTGAACTACACCACAAGTTTATGGATAACTCTAGCCTAATGAACATGAATAACTGCACAGACAGGTAAACACAAACATACTTTGAAAGGCTTCATTTCAATTTGCTTATTTTGGTACGTCGAATACACTAACACAGTGGGTGTTTGCCCATCCCTTAACTTCAGTGTGCATTTCTTCTATTAAAATGTGGGCTAGGTTCTCTAACGTAGGCATCTAGTTTTCACCCCAAAGTCATCTTTTTCTTCCCGTCTTTTTTATGAAGCTGTTCTTTCATCAGTGTGGAGGCGATGAAAAAGAACTGGAGCCCAAAAGGTCCTAACACAAGTTCTGTTGCTCTCTTTTAGCAATATAACATAAATACTGAAGGAACTTTCTTTTTAAAGGATCTTTTATTGCAAGGAAGATTAGAGCATTGGAAATCCCTTGATATTGTTAGTGCTCAATCCCATTGAGTAGACCCTACAGACTTCTCTAATTATTCATAACACATTTTGAGCAGATGTCCACAAAATGAATTATCTGCTGTCTGCCAAAAACTACTTCTGGCAGGCAGCATAGCAGGTAAATAAAAAGAGAGGTTGAAAACATGAATAAAAGATGAATAAAAGAGCTTAGGGCATTTTGATCCTCATAGACTGCACTGGTGATTTCGAATTTATAGAGGTGCAGAAGGTAGGGTAGCCTACTGTACAAAAACATGTTGAAAGGAGTCAACTTCGGAGGAAACGCTCTCAGCAAGCATTTCTTCCTGTTAATGGCAGTGTTGTTGTGCCAAGTAACAGACAACATTTTAGGGTATGGGACAGCTGGATTTTTCAATGTCTTCCATGGGAGACCAAGAGTCATGATTTCCAGCATCAGTTTGAGTCCTGCTGGTCACATGGGACAGTATCTTGGATTCTTAAATTTAGTAGAAGTTGCAAATGTTTATTACTTTTCTGTCATTGGCAAGGACATCCCTATATAATTTAGCCTTAGTTTCAGTAACCAATAAAAAATAAAATAAAATTTGAATCTCCTGAGCGCAATGCTTTCCTAATTAAGGAAAGCTGTTTTATATCATTAAGATCATGAAAATATAGTACCTACTCTAAGAAAAATCTGAACATCGTACTTACTAAAAATGTGTGAATAGAAATGCTATTAAAAAGGGGTATTTAAGGTTTTAAAGGAATCAACTTTACATTTGTGTGTATAGTTCTGCAATGGCATTATTTCAGGCAGCTTAATATAACATCAAATTAAAGAAAACATCCATTATTTCACAGAATGCTTTGGATTGGAAGGGACCTTAATGTTTAAATCTAAGCATAAAGGAATATGAATGGATCATTTTGTCATGTGGAAAAGGTTGCTTCATAAGAAAGAAGAAGAGAAAGAGATGGGAGGACAGAATGATTCAAAAACTGATTAAAATAAATGAATAGATAGGCATGTAACTTCATAAATAACAGACCAGATCTATTCATAGTGGCTTCATTAAAAGCAGTGATAAGTTAATGCCAAGCAGAAGTCTGTTTCTTTGCAATACTTTTGACCTATTCAGTGGAGCCATTGTCGTTACTAATTCATACTGGATTATACATAATTGGGATACACAATTATAACAGTTGAAGTTCAGAAATGACAATGTTCTCTTTCCTTTGGGGATCTGTAATTTATTCTATCACCTTGAACTTGCGTTATACAATATGCCGAAATAAAATTTGCAAGTGTTCTCTTAAATCCTGCCATCTTTGGTTCATAGTGTATATGTAAAAGAAACATGTTGAGAGGATTAAAAAATATGGGAAAGAATTACCTTTTTAATACATTTTACTTCTCCACTAAGAGACAATAGAAGGTTTTCAGCCTTAGTAAATCCACTTTAATTTATGTAAATAACTCAGACAACCCGTGTCTATCCCATTGTCTTCATGAAAGCAATAGCAGCATGGCCTGGACTAAAATAGTCAAGTTTAGTTTATTTATCCAAACTGATCTCTGGTATAAGTCAATATAAAAAATAGGAAAAATCTTGGGTGTTGTTTTATTTTGATGGGACAGTTTCCCTTACTTATTTCACCAAAATATTTCCTTATTGCATTAATTCATGTGAAGTCTTACGCAAAAACTACTAGGAGAAATATCTATGCTTGCAGAAATGTGGCTGATGCTGTGTTTCCCTGAGCTTTGAAATTTCCAACACAGAATCCAGTCTTTAATTTGACTAATGTTTTTTCTTTTTATATGCTGTCTCTTAAGGCTGCTGAGATATTAGGATAATAAGTGTTTGAAGAAAAGAATAATCTATTTATACAGAATCAATAAAGCGTTGCTATGGGAAACCTGAAGCTCTCAAAAGGAGGTTTCCTAGAATAGAGGTTTTTCTGGGGCAGAGAATGGCATGTCTGGTTCTTTCCAGCTGTTCCCATGTCATTGCTTTCATTCATAGCCCTCCTCCTTACATGACTCAAGGTGGGGAGTACTCTTCATGTTGGTCACCAAGACGCAGAAAAATGGCTTTCTAAGATGTCCCCTGAATGTAACAGAAGTTGGGTAAGAGATCTGTATGGGCAGCAACACGAGAATCCTACTTATGCAAGAAGATCTATAGAACTACCTCATTTCTGGAGAACGTTGAAGTATTCTGAAGAGTTGTGTATGGGGTATTCTAGCTATGGGGTTACACAGCTCCTTTAAAGGAAAGGAAATACGATTATGATATGGCTGCTTGCTGGAACTTAGATTGTTTTTTATTTTTCTCTAATAGCTAGCTACATTTTCAGTACAACACTGCACATGTTATTTTGTTTGTGCTTAGATGGTCTCAACTACAGACTATGCAGAAAAGTACATCTGCATGTTTTTCCAGGGTTTGAGGAGGATACTAATATATGTAATACATGACATTATTGTCTTCTGATGTTACAGTAAGCAGTACCTCATTATCCTCTAAATAAGGACTGATGATAAACTGGGGTGCTTTCCTATTGAGTCACCCAAGATTTTCCACGTGGGATAAGCCAGCCTTTAGCTACCTAAGCAGTATAATAAGTAGTTCTGTTCGTATACTTTCCATCTTCCTACAAAAACAACTTGGCTACACTGTAAGCCCAATGGAAGTGCACAGTTTGTGCTACTGTGCTTTTTGTGTAATATGAACCAAAGCTGTCTGCCATTATGTCACTGGCTTGCCACTCTAATGCTGCCTCTGAATTCAGTTTACAATGAAATGGTTTGGAACAAAGCCAAAGACAACCTCAAATGTCAGAAATGGTATCTTTAAAGTGATTCTGGATGCACATACAGCCAAAGAAGTTCAGTCTCACTTCAAAGTTATGATGCAAGTATTGTAATGCAGATTACATTGATTTGCTACCAGTTACTGAGAGCTAGCAGGAAAGGAACCTTTTAAAGATTCTCCATAGCATCCAGAGAATAAAAACCTCTCTACATTACAAAAAGTTTTATTTTCATGCAGATGATCCATCCTAAAAATAGTATCAATGTTATCATATGTGTAAGGCAAAACTCAGTGTTGTATAATTCCTTTTAAGACTGACAGGACTCAGCTTATAGCAGAAACAGTGCTTACATGTAAGCACATAAGTAATGCCAGCAACTCTAATGCATGTTTGAGTACTTCCCAGTTACTCTTTAGTAATTAATTTATTGCAGAGAAGCAATAGAAATGCTGACTTGCAATATAATGACAGTGTTTGCTGTGGTTTGAAACTATTCTTGTGTAGGACCAGTATGCAGGTGTATGATGAATGAGAGTTGACAAGCTTCTATAATAAATACTTGAAATACCAAAGCAATGACTACTGAAGCAAAAAGAAATACTGCACCCGGCAATAATTCAAACCAGCATTCCATTTACAAATGTAATAAGAGTAATAGAAAAGATTAACTTTCATAGGAAATTACAGTTTGTGTGCATAAGTGCATGTTTTTATGAAGTTCAGTTTCCTATAGGCTTTATGTTTGTGCATCGAAGTTATCCAAACAATTTTAGACTGTAGCACCATTCGGTAATGTTATGGCATTCTGTACACGGTGCTTACAAGGCTGTTTCCCCCTGGGGACTCAAGTTTTGCAGTGATGTCTGTCTTCAAGCTTAGCCATAATACAAACAGTGTAAACTGCTGCATGTGCTCCTATCTTTAATGTTTATGTAAACAGAATCCTTTAGAACTGTGCCTGGTCAATGAGGCATAGCCCTACACATGGGCTTGTATGCAAGAGGAATATTCTCCAAAATCTGGTTCTGTATGGAGGTGACCTAGGTAAAATTCACTATTTGTACCATACCATAGTGTAGACTGCTGTCTGGAACTGTTTGTTATATGAGGACTAAGTGTTGTAATGTGCAACCCTCCTACAACGTGATTCAATGCTCAAAAGAATTGCTTATGTAGCAAATGTTTCACTTTCTCAAGCCATGGGTACAAAATTGATGAGTGCTCACTGTTAGGATCCACTTATGTCCTGTTACAGCAGACAGAAGTTGAACAGACTTGCCACAGATGGGGGAAGAGACTAAATAAAGCCCATGTTTTCTGAGTGCCTGGGCAATATTGAGACCCTGTGGCTTCTTTTCTTCCTGGAAAAACTGTGCAGCCTAATAACCCAACCTCATAAACCACCCAACTTAGACCAAAACAAAATCAGTAAAGAAACTGTATTATTCAAACAATGCTTAATCCAAAATATAATAATAATAAAATGTGATTATGAAAGGAAAAGGAAGAATATTAAGTCATTATTCTGTTTCTTTCTTCCTCTCAACTTTTGCTCAATGTTTGAGTTGCACAGAGCTGTTTAAAATGACCCTCATTAAAAAAATGCTATCATGTCTCCAGCAGCTTCATTATTTTTTGTGTTCATAGCCCACTGAAGATAGAGCAAAACACTGTGAGAAATCCTTTTTTTTTTTTTTTCCCCCATTTCAGATCCGGGAGCAGAAAATATAGCTTGCTACAGCTGTAACCATTGCCTTGGATTTCAAGATTTCAACTGGCCACTCTCTAGCATTATTCACAGACAACTTTATTGAGTTTTGCATTCTGATTATTAACTGTCACAAAAGCTTTGGTACCAAGAAGGAGGAGTGACATCCCTAAAGCTAAACATGGGGAAGCTGTCATCTAGAAAATAACATGGTTCTTGTACTCAAATATCACAGCTGTTTATAATGCCACCGCCGTGGTCTCTGGTCGCAGCAACACTGGGAGATGTCAGAGCCTTGTCTGGTGCTGTGCTGGGGGAGTGTGGCACTAACGGGTGCCTAGTGGTGAGGTGACAGAGTGTTTTCTCTGAGTAGGTTTAACTAGCTGTTGGCAGAAGAAATGCTACAGCTGATTTTACATCCAACATGAGTATGTGAAACCCAGGAAGCTCCAAAGCCAGAGCTCTGTGTAGGAAAAAACCTACAGCAATGTGCATTGCCAGCCTTCATCAGTGATGACTACCTTGCCTTATATCACATAGCCCACTTAGGACAACAAAAAATATTGGTACTACCTCTTAAAATAGCTTGTTGTTTGCTCAGACTTTCAAATTATTTTGCATAAAAATCCTTTAAAATTTTCAATGTTAAAAAAATCCCTTGACTATCCATAAACCTAATGTTTTAAAGTTCTTATTAAAACAATAACAATGAATAAATAAAATCTACTTTTTAAAAGTTGCATATAAAGATGATTTTTGTGATTTGGCTCAACTTCACTGAAAAGAGTGTGTGGGGAAAAAAAAAAAAAATCATGTCAGAAACTTAAGGCTCTCTACTCTGCCTGGAAGGCTTTCTTCAATGGCTGTTCCTTGTACAATTCATAATAGGCACCCCCTCTTTTCCCAAATGGCTACAGGGATAATGATTTGTAGAGCAGTTTTCAACTTAGACTGACAAAGACATTACAAGAGGATTGGGTTCTCTAGCCTAATTGAAAGACTGAATATTTCATTTCCCTTTGTATTTTGCTGCCATTTGGCTCTGCTGTAAATTATTCTGTGTACTGCGGGTAAGCTTTACATAGTTAATGTGTTTTTCAAAACATATAGGTCCAAGCATGGAAAGCTCCAAGCTCTGGAAGTCCACTGACGTTAGAGGTGCTTCTGTGCATGACTTACAGTCCAAACTGGAGGTTCTTAATGGGATGGGCCACATCTACAATTCTAATAGGGCCCTTCACTGTAATAGATTGGGGGAAAGGAGGTTGTTATTGCTAACCTCTTTGATAACTACATGAATTCTCAGGATATATTTATAAAGGCAAGTGAGGACATTAGCAAAAAGATTTATCCAATGGTACAGGTTTGTGTCTTTTTTCCGGATTTTTTTTTTTTTCTGTTAACTACTAGGTTTTAAAGTTCTTGGGTGTTGTGGAATCTAAGAGAGATCATTCCAAACATAATACAGAAGAGGCAATATGCTGCTATTTAGCAGAAAATACAACTGTTTTGGACTGGTAACTAAATCAATGTGAGAAAATCCAAGTAAAATTAACTTGCATTGGAAAATGTGAAAAAGATTATGAAATTTTCAAAAACCTACCAAAGGCTTAATCTGAAAATTATTGACAAGCATAGAAATAAATGAAGTAAGAACAGATCACTATCTAGAACTTATAGAGGGTTACGGGTTGTTTGGGGTTTTGTTTGTTTGCTTTTTAGGAGAACAAAAAAAAAAAAAAAAAAGGAATTTAATGTCTGAAGTTAAAGTTAGACTCAATCAATACATTCAGGGCTCTTGAGAAATTTTGAAAATAGTTTCCTACTTGTAGTGATTTAGGGCAGTCAGGCATGTAAAAAGATCGAATTGGTTGTGAGAAATCAATGACCTCCCCCGCTAAGATTCCCAGCAAAATGAGAACTTGCCAATTACAACGGGAGTTTTGATAAGGCCAGCAGGAGAAGGATGCTCCAGACTCAAAGAAACAGCATTGCAATGTAATATCTATTTATTTATTTCTTTTTTTGTGCCATCAGGGTATGAGACAGGGGCATGGAACGATATTCTGAACATCTTATCTTAAAACACCACGTTCTCTCTCCTGTGGCAGATTAGCAGTGGTGATACAAAGCAAATAAGCAGAGCTTATGCGTGCATGTAATAATCACTCTCCATCTACTGGCGATGTCTGCAGATTCTTACCTCCCTGCTCAGCAGGTAGCTGCAATGCTACTTCACTGCAGCCTTTCAGCCCTTCCATCAGAACTCCCGTTGGCCATAATGCCACACAAAATAAGTTGGATAAATCTGCTTCTGTTCTGAAACCACCATTTTACATGAAGATTGGTATTTTCTTACTCTTTTTCCACAGTGGTCTGCCTTGTGCAGTGCTACGTGCTGCGGCAGGTGCTGGCCCACAGGGCTGTGCTTATTCTGATGGGCAGAGCTGCTGAACAGGAGCTGATCCATAGCTGGTGCGGGGGCCCCGTGTCTGTGCTACGAGGCTCGGGAGCTGAGCCCTCTTTTACTGCAAAACAGGGTTAGTCTCGTCCTATGGACTAAATGCCTATTTCCTCCTGGTGTGTGTTAGGAGTGATCCTGGGGGGACAATTTCAAGTTCCCTGTGTGATATGGGGGGACAGTGGGAATGCTCACTGGGGTCAGCACAGCGGTGGTGCTGGCTGTGGGGGTGGAAAGCATCGGGCCTTTTGGCACAAAATGAGGAATGCAGGTCACCACAGCGCTGCAAGGCCCTTTTGCTCGCCCTTTCCTCCTCCACTCCCACCCTGCTTCTCAATTTAGAAATCGCCGCTTGGGGTTGTGGCCTTTCCTGGCTTGCTGCTACGTGTCACCTGCCAAAATGTCTGTCATAGGGACCTGCATTAAAACCAGGCTGTTCCAAGGCTGGCCATGTAGCAATGGGGCCCCTGCATAACCAGAGACAGAGCAGAGTGTCTGGGGACAGGGACAAGTGAAAGGACAAGGGACAGGGGTCAAGGACCCTTCCAAAACATGATTGCTGTAGGTTTATGCAGGCACTCAAGTCATCCTGTAGGGAATGAATGTTTCCTCATTCCCTTGCCTTCCACGAACAGTGTTTCAGAGGAAAGCCAAGCAGCTGTGCCTACAGGATTTCACAGAGATTCCTAAAAGCTGATAATAAGGTTTGACAGTCATGTCATAATTGTTAACAATGGTATTGGAGATGCGCCAGCAGCCTAGCACTCTCTCGCTGCCTCTCTGGATGAGAGGAATTGCTCTGTTGCTCTAAGTCTGCAAACAGAATTTGACACGGAGGGACATTTCTCACAAAAGGAAATATAAAGCAATGTATCATATTGTGCCAAATTACACAGTAGCCTTTAGGATAAAGTAATGAAGAAGAACCTACAGTGAGACTGCGTTAATATTTGCATTTTCTGTTCTGCATACATACAAATATATTCGGTAGCTAACAAAGCTTTTAGGAGCATGGTAGTCCAGCCTGATGTAAAGGTTTGGCAGAAGGCATTGGGTATGGTCTGCTTGCTTACCACTGGTAAAGCCAGGAGTGATTGATACAAGTTGGTGATGAAATCTTCCCCTATGAAAAGCCATTGCTCACTCTCCATTACCAGCATATGGTACAGAGAAAAGTTTCTGAAAGTGTAATTTGGAGCTCCTTGTACTCCTCTCCTGTACAGCGATTTGTCCTGGTTAACATGCACCCAATAATGTAGCTGTCAGAATAAATCACAGCAAATGATACTTTTTTTGTATGGGTGTCATGAATTTCAAAGCTCAAGGTTCTGGATTTTTTCAGGCCAGAGGAGAGGGCCGGTTCCTTCTGAAATTTGTTGACCCTCAGACAGCCATAACTCTTAGCAACCTTCACTGCAAAAGGAATCAAAATACAAATCAACACTATAAAAAGTGACATGTGAGAGTGATGTCCTTTTTGCCTCTATTTATAATGCCTTTTCAATGGCTTTATTAGAACTCATACGAGCAAAGCCATGCAGATTTCTGCACAATGCATTAACGATTATAGACTGTTGCTTAGCTTATCATGGAAGCTGTCAATAGACTTGGTTAATGAATTTTTCTTTCTTGTCACGTGGATCTTAATTAACAGTTTCCTGGGTCCACATTCTACATCCCTGGGGGGTCTCAACAGAATTCTGGAAGATATATTATGCATATGCTTATGCTTTCTCCTAAACTTGGATAATTTCTGGTCAAGAATTATTACATCAATTTCACAGCACTGCAGATACTGTCCTGACCACTCCAATTATCTGTCTACTCCTGAATATAGCAGCAGTAACTTCAAGCCATCATAAAAAAGTTTATTAATTTAGTTCCACTGAGAGCCAACCATTTTACTGCAGTGCAACAGAAAGCTCTCTACCATGTAGGAAGCCTTTAGCTATTTTTTTCTCAGTTTAGATCTTTGAAAGGACTTTCTAAAATTTGCAAGGATGAATAGTGGGACCAGTACAGAATCTGGATGGAAGCTTTCCTAAATCCCTGCAAGAACAAACAAGGCAAGAAGCTGTTATTTTTCTGAGCCTCAGAACAAGGAGGTTGGCTAGGGACTGCAGCAGAGCTATAGCTCTCTGTTTCTCATAATTTCTAAGGGCTGTGAGCTTGTTTGTTTACACACTTATTGGTGTGTGTGCTGTTTTCCCTTGAGCAAATTTTTGCCAGTAACTCTGATAGTAATAGCTGAATATAAGCTTTCGAGTTCACTCTTAAACATATTCTCCCCAAGATTCCTTGATCTCAAGAAGAGATGCCCCAGAACAGATCAATGTCAGTATCAAATGGCCGGTGTTTCATGGAGTCCTCCTCTGTGGAAGAGCTGAGGAGGACCTACTTGAACTGCTGGAGGTCCAAGCCTGAGAAGGGGGAAGGGAGGGGAGAGAAATCCCCTTGCCTAGACAAATGGGGTGCTCATCCCCAGGGGAGCAAGCACCAGAGGCAGGGAGAGCTCTCCAAGGGTCAGTCAGCCTGGGACTGCCCAGGATTTTAACACCTAGTTGTATCTAACTGTACCCAGTTGCCTCCAGCATGGTTCTTGTTCTGCATCTTTCATGTGCCAGAAAATCTCACAGGGATTTTCTTCCCTTTGTCAGGCTTGGTTTTGGAATGCAATATCTTCTTTTGAGGGGATTGCTCTGTCAACAGCAAGAATGTTCTTTTCTCTGTATTTGGAACAGATTCTGTACTGACCAAAGTGTTAAAGTAAAAAATTCCCTAGATTATGGAAAGTTATCTGCAGCAGCAAAAAGAGCCATTAAAACCAGGCATTCTTTGCAACTGTGATGCCCAGCAGTTATTTCAGATGTAAAGGTTCAGATGTGCTCTTTGAAAATGTTACTTGTCATGAGTACCATGATGCAATTACACCAGCACCTTTTCACTTTACATTTTGCTGGTCAAGTATCTGAAGCCCGAAATTCAAGGTTTGTCTCTGAATTATGTAAGACCAGTGCCAGAACTGGCAGCTCTGATATCACAACTGCATCAGCAATATAGCAGCCCCCAAAAGGCGCCAGCACTGGGGGGAGACACAAGAGCACTGGGATGGACATCCCTCCTGTCCATCCCTTCCAGCACGGCCAAAACTGACTTTAGAGAGATATGTAGCTGAACATGATTGCCAAGGGTAAAGGCCACACTCCCTTCCATAGTAATATCAAACATTTTGAGAAATCAGAAGGTCTTTTTTCTGAACTGAAGACAAACTGGTACAGTTCAGGGACTATTGCCAGTGCAGATGCTTGGGGTTATGTAAGTGAAGGATAGATGCCTGGTGTTTAGGCAAAAATACTTGTGACAAGGCAAAACAGAAAGTAGAGGGGAAAAAAAAAAAATAAAAAATAAAATAAATTTAAGAAAAAACATGTAAAAAGGAACTAATGTGAAGTAACTATCTGAAAACTGCTTCAAAACCACTTAAGTCAGAGTTTTTGTTTTCCACTCATTTCAGTAGACCTTTAATCAGGGCAGTAAAGGAGAGACAAAAATAGACTGATGGAAATTAGAGAGGTGTAATCAAAATGTATGCATTAATTTGGAAATGGGACATAAGGTGGACGTTTTACCTTACACAATGATTAATCTTGATACTTTTGAAGATACTTATTTAGAACAACAATCAGACTTTAATTGGCAGAGAACGTAATAATCTAATAGGCTTTGCAGACTTCTGTAGTATGCTAACTGTAAAATACATCACCTATAAATTAAGGTTCAAGAGGTTACATGGGCTCAGAATATTAAATAATATCATCTTTCTCCAAATTGATCTAACTATTATAGCAAAATTTATTGCCAATCTGGCTACAACATCTGCACAACTAAAGGACTTGTTAAAGAAAAATGAAACTTGTCTTTCTGCCAAAGTCTGGAGAGGCTTAAACAGAAATTAATATCTGTAAGAAATCCTGGAACATTTTTGAAAAAAATATCTGGCTGGCAATGCCTGCTGCTTTTCAGAGAGGAAATAATTGTTTTAAAAGGCATATTTCACAGTGCAACTAAAACTCGCTCCACAGAAATGATGATGTTTTGATACAATTACTTTGAAAGTGTTGCTCTTGTTAAGGTAAATTTATGATAATCAAACATTTCTAACAAAACCAGTCTGGAAATATACTCTATGGAAACAGACCACAGACTCTTGTATTCTCACAAAATGTCTCACATGTTGATGCTAAATATAAAAGAGGCGGTTGATATTACAAGCCCCATTGCTATATACATGTTTAAGGTGGAAATTAAACATAGCTCTCTCCTTTAGATCATAAATTCTTTCTCCAATAAGTGTTCTGGAGGAATACTGCATGAGTAGGAATACCACAGTTGAGATGGTCTACAAATGTACACATGGTGCTTAAACATTAGTAATTTAAAAAAAAAAAAAATAACCATGAAAAGGTATAAAGAGAGGTACTGAATTCCTGTACCTGCATTCCTCTCTTACAATCCTGTCCATGAGGGGGAAAATGTGTTTGTATGTGGGCATGGCAAATATTTAACAGAGGTAGCTATTTGTATTTCATGGTATTTTTCTGAAGAGTAAAATATATATATATATAAATTGCTGTAAATCTAAAATGCTAAGCCATAGTATTTAGGAAACATAGATTTCCATTTCAAAACTGACATAGATGAAAAATCTAAATGCACATTATTCACAGTGGCACTCATAGCAACTTATCAAACTAATTGTTCCTAATTTTCAACCCAATGTGAATTTATTTGTATTCTTAATGTCATACATTTTAAAATAAAAACAACAACAACAGACATTTTCCAGATTTAGAGGTTGATATTTGTTGACTAGACAAAGTGAACAGCCAAATCCCAAATTCATTTAAGTTGTGAAAAGATTAATTTGGCTAAAATTGTATGTTTATATGTTTATGTCTTAATTTTCGCTTCCCAAACTTTCAATGAACTCTCAGAGAAATCTCTCTCTAAGCAGCCTGATTCTCGTTCAAGAATGAGTATGAAGATACCTGGGCTGGATATGCTCAAAATCCCATCTTGTCAGTTAACCACTTACAAATTTCTTTCAATAAAATATCCAGCTGTTTATAGTTAAACATGATAATGGTTCTCTTTTTGAAAATCTGGAATCCTCAATTTACTTTTAATTACTAGATTACAAGAGAGAAAACGTACAAAGGTATTTAGTAATTTGATGGCATGCTGCTTCTCCTTTCATCACTGAAATACAATGCCTACACTTTCTACCATTTGTGATAATAGACCGGGAAAGGAGACTAATCTATACTGTTAAAGTTTTAAGTCTGAATTTGCTATTCTCTCAAGCATCCTCACTGAGAACTGGGCTGTTTCTCATTAGCCAGCAGGAGGCACGCATCCCACTTACCAAGCAATACGAGACTTGCTAAGAGGGATGCCAGAACTCCTGGCTCAGGATACAGTGACTGCACCGAACAAACTACTTGAAAACTTTAGCTTAAATGTGCAAGGTGAGGAGAAGAGAATGTCGGTTATAAGGGAGTCAGTGGTGCGAACTGAGATCCCAGCTGACAGGGCCGAGGATAGTTAGGTGAGATGTGGAATTCATGACCTGGAAAAATAAACGTTGATTAGCCAGTAGTTGGTGGAGCTCCAGAAAGCAGGATGCTGAGCATCCTTCTATCTGATGAAACCATTCCACGGATTGTAAACGACAGGGTGAATAGATTACTTGAGTAGCTCCAGCAAGGTACAGACCACTCTTCCTGGTCAATCAAGCTGCGAGGAATTTGCTCACATGATTTGTGAATAGTCAGGACTGTGAACAATGAGTTCTTTCATAATACTTTGGTTGTTATGACACCTTCTGGTTGTACATTTCAACTAATTAACAGTAATTGTTTTATCCAGAGCACCTTTAGCTCTGGAGTGACTTCACTTTGAGACCAGCGTGGTTCAATAGTGCAGGTACTGCCACCCACTGCTCCCATAAGTGCTTCTGCACGTGGCGAGGTCAAGCTCTGCAGTGCCCATGAGAACAGATCTTTTCTGCCTGACACACGGACAGAGCCAAGATGCTTTGTGGCTCAGGGATTTCAGACTTGCACAGTCCTCCAAGTGTCAGTCATGCAACTCCCTCATGCATATTTGATTGCTGCCTTTGGTGGTAATATCCCTGCCTTAACGTATGTGCACATTGTGCAGTTGCTGTGGGAACCATAACTTTGAGGTTTCATGATTTTTAAAAAGGAACGTATTTATAGACTTTATTTATTTTGCTTATGAATCAACATGTTAATATTGATGCAATGCAAGAAGAAAGGGAGACAAACTTCCAAACAAAGCACAACATCAAACAGCGATCCATTTATTTCTCTCTTCAGTAGAGTTCCCATAACAGGCACAATTGTAGCAACAGAAAGGGAAAAAATTAGAAAAACAGGAGCCAGACAAAAGAGGGAAAAAGCCAGCACCAGATAGCTGATTTAGTAGCTGATTTAAGTTGTTGAGAGTTGAAGTCTCACTCATCATGAATTACAGCATCCCAGAAGGTGCTGTGCTGCTTTGCAGGCTCTTGCCGTGGGGCCCCAGGCACCTTGAGGCTCACCCAAGGCACCAGGTCAATGCAAAAGGCTGTTTAGGTCATCATAACCTAATGTATGAGGCATGAGAGAGGGTTGCCCAGGCCAGTTTAGCACTTCCCTCTCAGATGGGCTTTTTCAGCGTTGCCGTTACATGAGCTACAGCCACAGGAAACGTTTGATTTTGATGAAATGTGAAATGGAAGGGAATGCCTTGTGCCCACAGTGGGCTGGGCATCAGCTGAGCAGGGCTGGGGAAGCAGTGCTGAGCATGTGGACAAGGGGACATGAATACGTACGAGACTCTAATTAGCCACAACACATAACCAAGGTGCCTGAAGGCCCAGGAACACTGCATAATTGTTGTAAACAATTAACAAGTTGGAGCCCACTCAGTCCGTACTGTCCTGCGCAGCTCATTCCAAGAGCAAGGAGTGAAACTGCCTGCAAAAGCTGCCTGCACATGGGGAGTGTGTGGGGTTTCAGGGCTGGGGGGGAGAGACAGTCACACCAGCACCATCCTGGTGTCATCTCTTGATGTCCCCAGTGTGGGAGACGCATGCTGTGGTAGGCTGCGCTTCCACGGCACTGCTGTTGGGCCTGCCTGATTTACGAAGCACTCTGAGCAGTGATGGACTCCCGCTCTCGGAGTCTAAGAACATTCACTTGTCTTGAGTTTAATGCGTGTGTCACTGCAGCGCTCACCACCAGCGCCCAGGAGACGGCCAGTGCTCCAAGCTGGGGCTGCGCAGGCACGTTAGACCTGGCAGCACCCAACTCCTTGTGGCATTTGAACAAGAGTTCCTCTTCACTGCCTTTCTTTCTTCTCTACCATTGCTGAATGTGGGCTTTCTGGGTTTTTAACTGCACAATCCCAGTTTTCTGTGCTTCCCATAACTATTTTAACCTTTTCTCTTTCTTTTTTTTTTTTCATCCTAGTTAAACTTCCCCTGTGGTTTTGTGCAAAACGTAAGGTTTCTCTCCCCCAGCATTTCAAATCCCTCCACCTGCCTCTCTGGTTGTGTTTCCATCTGCCTGGCCCTCCTGTTTTCTCCTCAGGGCCATTTTCCTTTCCTTTACCCACACGTGCTGCTGCATCTTTCCTTTTCAACGTATTTGAGCTTCAAGGCAATGGAACTTCGTTTTGCCCATGACAGAACCATCTGATACATTAAAAGAACTTTCTGTTTTCTACTGATTCAGCAAAGGTTCATAGTAGATTTTAAATAGCCCTTTACCTGGAATATTAAAAGATTCTTTTTTTCTTTGGCCAAAACAGAATTTGCAATAAAGCTCAAATATGTTTGAAATGCATAGCAATTCAAAGCAATAGTCCTGCCTGAGATACTAATATTTACTTTTATTATAACTAGGTTCTGTGCAGAGAAGTCAGCAAAAAGAATTGTGTTGTAAGCAGAAGTCTACCCTTTGCTTCACTGTATGATTACAGTTCGTTTTCCTGGTGTAGTTTTATCTGGCAACGAAGCACTTAATAGTGGACTGAGATTCCTGAAAGGCTGACCCCATGCTATTTGTACCTACCTCATTTCCAAATTCAGTTATTTACGAATAAAGCCAGTTACAGGGTGCATTATAACTTAATTCTATGATTAATGATTTTGCTTCTGCTGGTAAATAAACTCCCTTTCTACTGGAGAGGGACAATATTGAAGCCAAAACAAGGGGCAAGAATATGTTGGCCTCTTCAACTGCTGATTATTAAGTTTTCTGGAAGGTAATTATTTTTCTTCCTCTCTGATCAATGTAGTCTGATATCCATTTAATCTGTAGTCTGTAGCCACCACATTTTATAAAAGGCAAAAACCAAGGAACCTGAAACGATCTGTTTTCCCACTAGGCTAACGGAAAAGCGTGGAGCAGACTTGCAGGCTGTCGCCACTTCCCACCTGGATGCTACAGCTCTTTTAGATAAGACTGTTATTGCCGCTGTGTTGAATGGATTTTATATGATGGTATAAATATGTCAATTAGTATTTCAATTAGCATCTGTGACTAATCCTGCCCACGCTGGGAAGTTGCAGAACGCAAGTTTCTTACCAAAGGGTATGTTTTTGTTTCTTTGTTATTCAAGTGTAATGCCAATTGACAATTTCAATAGTGGGGGATAGGACAGAAAATTATAAGCTTTCTTTTAAATGGAAGGTGAAGGATTGGCTAGAAGCATTTGCAGAGGGTGAGGTCCTAATTCTCCTGTATTATATGAAATTCTACATTCGACTGCACATTATGCATCAACTCCTACAGACTTTCTTTTAAACAGTTGAATACTCCAAAGTTTCCGTGAACTTTGTAAAAGATTTCGTCATACAGCTTTGCTCTCCTGCTCTCTAGCTGATAGTATAGCTCCTTAAAAGTTTAATTAAAAATAGTTATTCGTAACTCCATTAACATACTGTCCACACTATTACGTTAATCTATGACAGGGCCATTTTATACTGCCTTAACACTGTAAATAGTCCTTTTTATACTTAAAAATTTCTTAAGTAATTAGTCTGCTTATGTTTCATGTTGAAAATTACACAGCCTTCAAATGTGACTAAAGCATAGTCCACAAAAGATAATAAATAATTATATATTAAAAAAAAAAAAAAAAAAAGTTTTGGCACTCTGTTTCAATACATCTGGAAAGGTATTTCTTTCTCATTTTTCATTATTTCCTTTATGCCAGTAGAGGGCACAACTGTTTAAATCACATGCATTTCATACGCAGTGTACCATACTAAAGGCAATATAAAAATTCATAAAAAAGTAAAATACACATCTATTTTCAGTAATGAACACTTAGTGGAGTTTCACTGCATTATCAGCAACTGCTAATAGGAAAGAAAAAGGTTATTTAAATGATTTTGTATGCCAAAACTGCAAGAGTGTTTGGGTGTTTCTGCAGTTCACCAGCAGAAAGCAAAGTTTAGGCCAATGGGATTAAAAGAAAGAAGGATAAAGATACAGTAGTGCACTAATTTGAATAAAAACAATATTAGTCTGAAACCATAAAACATGAATTAGCTGCTTGTAAATACTAGGAATTAGAAGGTCTGGGATTTTTGTATTCAAATTTCATATATAAATTTGGCAAACTTTATTAAAAAAAAAAAAAAAAAAAAAAAGTCTGTCATGGGAAATCAGTTCTTGGGCTAATTTTTTGTTGTATTATTCCATCTGACATCCTCGTAATGGGAATGAGAGTGGAGTTAAAACCATGGGCTTAAAAATGACAAAAGAACAGTTCTACATTTTATGCATATCTTGTGGTAGTTTCATTCCAGTGCTTATTTTTGGAAGGGCTTTGAAAAATCCTCAATTCAAAAGATGAATGGCTTACCTAAAATTGTAAAGGAACAATTAATTAACAGAAAGAGTATCTAGTAGGAAAAAGTTTTTAAAAAAATAAAATGCAGGAAAAAAAAAAAAAAAAAAAAGTAACTTATTTTCCTCTACTTTAAGATATAACTAGATGCAAGATTTCAGTGAGTAGATAACCTAACAGGATTTATTCTAACCCTGAAGTTAGAGACGCTTCACCCAACCACCACATCAGTGTCAAAAACTTTGGCAAAAATTATTAAAGAACATGGCTTGAGTCATTGTTTGTGACAAAGTCAAGGGAAGGATCAACAGAACTAAAAGTGCCAAGACCCCACCAACCCATGCTGAGAAAGGTGCTGGCTGAACCGTTCAGCACGGTGCCAGGAACCAAGTCAGAGACCCCTGGCTCTGCAGTGAGCTAAGAAGGGATAGTAACAATAATATATAGATGGAGAGTCAGCAATGCATGTACTAGAAAACAGCTAGCCTTAGCAGGGACTCTGCAAACTTTTCAAAGTCGTTTTTGAGTTTGTGAACCTTTTTCCTTCATAATTTAAAACCGATTCTTTTTGTCTTGTCACTCATTTTTGCTGATGTGCTGCAGCTGAAAAGCAGATTTTCTAGTGCCTGCAGTTCCTCTTACAATGTTCCGTGTAACTAAATTGAGCAGTAGAATAGGTTAGAGTTAGCAATTGCATCCTTAATAAGTGTTCCAACATCTCCAAATCCCTCTCAGTCTTCAAATTGTGTGTCTATACAAGGTAGAGCTACAAGGACTTTCCAAACGTTAGCCTGAAAACAATGAGAAACAGCCGGCTGGGGACCTCTTCCCTCCTGGACTGCTCTTTATCAGTGCAGTGATACCGTGCAAACACAACTTAATGACTTTGGGTGATTAAGTATAAAGTCAATTGGAAACTGCAATTGTTGGACATCGTAGTTGTAGATATTACCCATGTGAAAAATGTCAATAACTTTAAAATAGATACACATGAATGCTAATTTAAGGGTTTGATTTCCATTCGTATTTGGATGTGTGCTGGTTGGATGGCAAAGTCATCCTTACTTATTTCTAATGCAATTCCCATAATTTGTTTGGGACTGCTAGACAATAATCTTAGCAACTTCAATGCTCTCAGTCTCTTCCTTTTTATTTTAGAATTTTCTAAGGATTTTTAAACTTGCTTTCAGTATGTTAAAGTCCAAAACTACCCTCATGCTGAGACACAATAACATTTTGGTTGGAGGTCATTAATACACTATTTTCCTTATTGTTTCTGTTTGAAGTGCACTTGCACAGAGCCATTTGTATTCATTACAGATAAGGAGTCTTCTCATCAGGGTATTTATAGACTTCAAAATTATTAGTACTGATTTAGGAAAGTATTCTAGAGTAAGACAGGAATTAAAGCATATGTCTTCATAGCAACGAACATAGATACTGGCTGAAGTACTTCACTGAACTGAAGTTCTTTGGACAATTTTTCATCTTGTTTGTCATTCGGTTATGCTGTTTATCCTTTTATTTTATTTTTTCATAGGTCAGCGTTATTTATGTTTGTGGTTTTACCTGCTTGTGTCTGATCTTGCTGACAAAGTTTAGGATTAAGTGCCCTTACACTTATGGTTGGGATGTGTGTGCTAACTCATGAATGAAACTGCATGGTATTAAAACCTGAACCTACATCATCATATTAAAATTTGACAAGTCAGGTGATTTTAAAGTTCTACTTACAGAAGAACACTGCTGGAGCACCACTCCATGGTTGCATGGAGGATGCATGCAAGAAATAAGAAATATCAGCTGATGGGTGTGATGCTGAAAGCATTTCCTAGTATTTGGGTGGCACAATGACTGCCTTGAATTTCCCATCTGGAACTAGAAGCTTTGGGGGTGACTAAAATTCAGCTTTACATTTGGAAATAAATATTGTCCTTTACAGAGTTAACTTTACAAATATATATCCTTTTAAGTTCTGTTGAGTATAACAACAAATCACTATCACACTAAGAAGGGAAGGAGGAGCAGCTAACTGTTTCCTTCACTCCCCTGGCATGATCACATTTCCAAATGCTTTTAGGGGGTATTTCTTTGCTGCTCAAAAATTTACTAACCACATGTTTACTGGCATTGGCTGTCTCTGTTTCGGTTTCTGTCTCCCAGCCCTTAACAGCAGACAGTGGTGTTTGGATGCATTTAAGCTCTGGGTGTGGGAGCTCCTTGGGACTTCTTGAACAAAACATCTGACTTCCCCAATAAACTCTGCTGCATTCCTGGTAAAATTAAAACATCTAATTTAGAGGATGTTCTATATTTAGTAAACTGTTGAACAGTACATCAGGCAATTTGTTTGAACAAAGGATGGCAGGGGTTGTGGGAATATAATTTTGTTTAATCCTATTTGATTAGGAAAGTACACAGCCTGTCCTTTAGCTGTCAGGACAGCCATAAAATGTCTTCGCCTTCTGCTGACTTGCTAGCCAGGCCTCCAGGCATCAGGCTTGTTTCTGCGTAGCATTTCAGCTCAAGGTTGCCAGTTAGTACATAAAGATAAGAACAGATCCATTGCATTTTAATAGATACAAAAAATCAGGCAACAGTACTGTGAGAACAACTTGATATATGGGGAAGTAACTGTATTTTAATACCCAGTAGCTGCAGATGTTCAGATTACTGTAATGCTATTAAAATGAGTATCTATTAATATACAAATATTTCAGTGACACAAAACCAGGGACAACAGAAACCTGAACTAAAAAAAAAAAAAAAAAAAAAAAAAAAAAAAAAAAAAATTACCTCTTTATTGAAATTAGCCTTCAATCACTTATTCATTTCTAATGGGAAAAAGCCTGTACATCTGAAAATATCATGCTCTCACACATTTCTCCCTCCCATAATTCATAGATGGCTTTTATGCCTCCGTCCACCTATATGTGAAATCATTTCACCATTTTAATTTTCTCTCTCTGTGATTTCAAGATATTGTATATCAGTTTGCACTCAGTGGGCACTTAACCTTCCTATTACAATTTTCTTTCTGTCTCATGCTCTCCAGTACAATAACACATAATTCACTTTCTTTTATCAGTTTTGTATTAGTCACTGTGGTCTGATCTAGGTTCTGGCCGCATTAAGGAAATTTGCATCCATATAACAACATCGCTGTGGTTATTATACCAGCGTAAACCTTTAATGCATATAGCCTGCGTCAGGACAAAGTGAGGCTTTCAGTGCTGCTGTTTAATCCCGTCACATAATTAATTTCCTCAATGCAGACAGGGCCTCTCGTTAGCCTCCTCCTCCCAGTCTTTCCCCCTGCTGCTCCAAACACCAGTTGCGCTCTGCTTTTATTAGCACAAGCGGGAGCTCATGGTGACAGTGAAATGGAATTTTTAAGATACTGGTGATTTGATCAATTGCATTTGATGCCAAAATAAGTGGTACCATTGACTTCAGTGAAATTGGGCTAGACTGCTGCTGGATGCTTCTAAAAACACTCCTTTTTATCACAATGCCTCCTACACCTGTGGACAGCAGGATTATACAAAACAGTGATAAAATACAGATGGCCATGGACATGGGGAGCATGTCTGATCCTGGTGTCAGTGTTAGCCACACCAACACTGCTAAATGACGGGAGCAAGGACACGAGAGAATGCCGCTTATCGCCCGTCACCACCACAACATGGAGCCTCCCCGTGCCTCGAGGAACTAGCAGATTATCTTCTGATGTACCCATGCAAAATACCATCTAGTTACTACATTTGACCTTGGCCTTGAAAAAATGCATAATCCATTAACTGTTCCTGCAGAGCAAGGCCTCAGGTAAATTGATATCAATGTCGGCTTAAGAAGAGAAGCATTTCTTAAAATTTAGAATGATTGGATTTACATTAAACATGTATTTTTAAACAAGGTCCCATAAGTACCACTGGAAAAAGCAGATTTCATATGCCTTTAACTGTATCCAAAGCATCATATCATTTTGTCTATGTATTCTGATTGCTGATGTTGCTATGCCTGAAAGTGTGTTTGGAAAATGAAGGTTAAAATAACCCTTATACCAAGAAAGACAGAAAACTAAATTTTCAACTGCTTTTTTTTTTTTTTTAATATTCTATTGTCTGGTAGCCATTTCAGACTCAAGGAATTGATTTAACTGCCTCCAAAGAAAGAGCCAGTAGTGATTATGGTCAATGGTAAGACCAGAGCAATGGTTCATCAAATCACGCTGACTATACCTCCCATGTGGACAACATCCTTGAGGTTTTTTGCAAAACAAGTTCAGTTTAAGCTTGAGGTGAATTAGTTGGTGTTTCTGCCAGTGGATAAAAAAAGTCTTTGAAAACAAAAGCATCTAGGAGACAAGGTATGATTGATTTTTATTTTTTTTCTGGAGGAAATTATGGTGGATCTGAGCCTACTTGTTACTGGTGGCTAAATTCCCATCTAAAACTTGGAAAACAACATGGGTTGTCAAAGCAGATAGCAGACAGCAGCAGTGCACAAAACAGTTATATAGGCAACCCATGTGCTGAAAGCACGTGAACACGGTGAGAAGCACTACTTGAAAGTAGACACAGCAACTACAGCAGTGGCAGAGAGCGGTGTGTGGGGTGCAGTCAGGGGGAGCAGAGGTGCTCAGCTGGTGGTTCTCCTCTGTGCCAACTGACACCAGGATGGAGACGGTTAAGTTGGGTCTTCTAAGTAGATTATTAATTATTAATAGAGAACTTTCTTAGCTGATTTACTTAAATATCATATTCATTTATCTGCTTATAGCCATGCCATGCTCATAAATTAAAGTGTGTTTTTTTTTTTCCTTCACTTTAATCCTTAGGAAGCATTAATTAGATAACACTACAGTAGAAGGATCCCTGTTCTTCTCATATAATTTGAGACATGCTGACAGTGATGTTTGACTGACAAGTGGAAATGAGAAGAAATCATTAGGCTGGAAGTAGCGTGAGACATTCAATTAAGTTGTTATTATTGAACACATATATTACAGCAGCGTCCAGAAGACCCAGATGGCAGAAGGGCACCATAGTATCAGGTGCTGTGTGAAAACATGCCATCTAGCCTCATAGAGTTTAATGGCTGCAAATTGATTATCCTCACTAAGTATACGGTGATTGCAAGTTTGCAGTGTTTCATGGAACGCTTAATATAGGAAAAAATACTTACTGAATTACTATTTCTAAATACTTCAAAATAAGTGAGAGAAAAAGCGCTCTATTTCCTCTTTTACTTGTATTCCCAAAGATTAGAGTCATCCCTTTGACCTCACAATCTCACAAAGTGTCTGTCTGGCAAACTTCAAGAAACCTGCATCTTCTATATATACATAGGCACCCATGATAGGGATTTGAAGTCCTTTATTTAAATAAATACTGAAGCTGAAAAATATATATATTAGTAGGCCAAGGCAGTCAAAATGTGGGGCTGGGTTGGAGGTGGACAAGGACACCGGCGAAGGCAAACTGCATTCTCCAAGTTTTAACGACGACTATGGTCAGCCAAGCATAAAAATACTGGCCGGCCTTCCCGTGCTGGTGTCTGGCACAGCGAAAGCTAATATTTCTGAGTTGAGAACCATGTTTTAGGGCCAAGACCTTGTCAGATCTCAGAAAGCCAAGTGAATCGGTGTAGTGAATACATTCACAGGAGACCCCCTGAGGAAATTGGATCTGCAGAGGCCTATCCCCGGCATTTCAGGCTCTACTCCCAGGTCCATGCTCAGCCAACGCACCAGGGAGGTGTCCACAGTCACCATGGTACTGCCAGCGCTAGGGTATGCTGGAAAGCTAAGGCTTGGCCCTCTTCCAATGATGAGACTGTAATAATAATAATATATAAAAAGGCAATATTCTAGGCAAAAGCCCCAAGTGGTGTTTCAGACATGAGGTGGAGTTCCTGTACTTCAATCCATCAGCTGACCTGCGGTACCAGACTGAGTACGTGCTCCTGCTCAGTGCCAACGCTGAGCTGAACCGTGTTAGTCTGAGACTTGGTGCTCAGCTCGTGAACGGTAGCTCGTTAAATCACATTTACTGCATCATCTCTATGAGTCCTTTGTGATTGCGCTCTGCCAATTAAAAATGCATTTTGTAGTGTTTTTGAGATAATTTATTTTTCAACATCCCTTCCTCAGACCAACTACATATTGCTTTACAGAAGTGGCACCGTTTCAGTGCTGGCCATGCCGTAATTGTAGGCTCCTACACTTGCAGAAAGGCAAAGACGATCTCCTCAGGTCCCCCCAAAGAGGACTCCCCAGCAGCCTGGCCCAGCAGATGCTTTGTCTAGCTCGTCCTTGTCCCAGACACGAGGCCGCTGTCTCCCAGTTAGCACACACCGATGTTTCACCATGCAGGCAAACAAGAGGCGCAAACAGAGGGGCAAACTTAAAACCCAGCTCTTGAAGAAGCCAAATTTTCTTCTTGTCCTTCCTCTGGACAACTGGAGGGCCATGTATCACCACCCTGCCTAGGAGACCAAGCCCTTCCCGTCCCTCACACCCAGCGGCCTTGCTGTGGCCTCACAGCCTCCTCCACGCTGCCATGGAGGCCGACCGCATGGTGGACTTCCTGGAAGACAACAGTGGTTTTGGGGAACTTAGTTCCGTTATATAACCTGCTAAACAAGAGGCTGATAGGAATTCTGCTCAGGCTTAATTACAGCAACACAGCTATAACACTGCGATCAGCTGGAGCCAGGCTCAATAAAATCTCCATCCGGCTCCTGCACGGAGACCTCCACGAACCTGATTCTTTGCCTGGGCTCCCAGCCCAGAAATTAGATGAAGTTTTTTTTTTTATTTAAGCTCCTGTGTCAACCTCCTTCATAACCACCCTGCCTGAGGCGCAGCGAAGCCGGAGGTGGGGGGGGGAAAGGCGGCTGCGAGAGGAGCCGTGCCCGCTGCCCGGGCTGAAGGCAGCCAAGCCCTCATACAACCCCCCTGGCACGAGCCGGCTCCATTTTGGCACCGCTGCCTTTCTGTCCCCCTCACAACGCCCCTTCCTGCCCCAAGGCCACCTCGCCCTCCCCGGGGTCCGCCTCCCCTCCGGCCCCGGAGCCCGGTGGCGGTGGGCGGGGAGCCGCGGCCGTGCCCGCCCCGCTCCGCCCCGCTCACCGCCCCAGCCGAGGCGCCGGGCGCTGCGGGAGCCGCAGGATCGCGGCGGGGAGGGCGACGGCTGCGTGGCTCCGTGGCCGGGCTGAAGGGACGGGAGGGAAGAGAAGGAGGGAGAGCGGCTGTAACTTGGCGGAACAAAGTTGGGGAGGCTCGCACGGAGGGCAGCGAGCGCCTGGGGGCAGCCCCGCGGCGGGCGCCCTCCGCTCCCCGGGAGCTGCGAGCCGCTGCCGGGGCTACCGGGGGCGTCCGTGCCTCTTGCACCCGGAGCCCCCAGCCCCGGCCGGAGGGATTGCGGTTATAAACTGCGCTTCTCCGGCTTCGCTTCTGCTGATACCAGCCTGAAACACCCCGACGAGAGCACGCGAGGAGCTTCCCCGCTCCGAGGTCAGTGCGCACGCTGGCGCGTTGGGCTAAAAGCAACCGGGCTGCCGCTGTTCGGGCACCCTTGGGGGTTTGGCTGAGCAACTTTTCCATCGGGCAGGAGCAGGGCTGTGCCGTGCCCTGCTCCACGCCAAATTCCTACGGCGGTGGCTGCCGGCTGGCCCCGGGCTGCCCCCCTGCCGGCTGAGCACCCCGGGGAGCCGCTGCCCCTCCGGAGCTCCGTGGGTGCTGTTGGGGTCGTACCGCCCCGGGGTGCCCGCTGCCGGTGTCCCCAGGGTCGCTGCTGGGTGACCTTGTTGCCACCAAGCGCGGTGTCAGGCTGGGATTAACCCGAGCCCCGTCCCTGCTGTATTGCGCCCCGCTGAGAGCGGTCAGCCCAGGTGGGAAACGATCCAGCCACAGCTTTGGGTGCAGCCTTGATTACCTTGCTAATGACATTGCAATTATTTTTTGTGTGTGCCATACTGATTTCAGCTGTGTTCAAAGTGTTTACTTGACAAGAGGAGTTATTTTTATTATAAAGTGTCAAAAAAAAAAAAAAAAGACCTTGCAAAAAGACAACCAAACTCTTTAAACTATGGACAGCTGTATTTTGCAAGAGAAACTTGAAGCATCGCTTAAGCTGCGTGCTGAGTTTGTCCAGTGATATGCTCCTTGCTTTTTTAAATATACGTGGGAAGTTGTGAACAACGTATTGAATTTAATGGCAATGCTGAGCTAACTTTTAAGAGTTAAATGCATGTTGCTACTCCATGTGCGTCAATTATTCCTAGCACGTTATTTACTATGCAAGAGACTTTCCACAATTAGCTGGCAAAGGAATTTGTGAGAGCATCAGGGGGAGAACGGTGTAGTAAATGCATACAATTCATACCAAAAATGCTGACAATCAGATGGGGGGACTGCAATTTAAAGGTGTGTTTTGTCCTGTGATTCTTCTGTGCTGCGAGCTCTCTGTATCCCCATGCACAGTCGCTTCCCTTGCTCATCAGTCACCTACAGGCTTTGGAGTATTTCTGCTTCTCTGTGTTCTCGCTCTCAGTATTGTTCCCAGCCTTGTGCTGGGAACAGGCTGTGGGCTTTCTGAGCCAAAAGCATCAGTGTTTTCTGCTCCGTTAGGAGAGAGGAGGTGTAACTCTCTGCCACAGCTGCGCCCTCGGGGCTGAGGATGTGCAGGATGGTGCTGGCTGGGGGATGCTCCAGCCTTGGGTTTGTGGGTGCTCCCCTAACGAACAGAGCGGCGGGGAGGAGCTGCCAAAGGAGCCTGCAGCTCAGCACCGTGGGTGTCAGGGGAAGCGAGATGAGATCATAACTCCGTGTATCTTAAGGCTCTGGCAACACACAGCAGTTATTTAATTAATGCTTGAGTGGAACCTGTGCATCTGGCGTAACCTGCTGGTGGCTGCAGGTAGGCTGGCTTTGGGGTCTGTTTGTTGGAAGGCTGGAGGGAGCTGCTGGTAGAAGATGGGGTTTGGGTGGGCTGGTGAAGTCCTGCTCCAGAGCAGCCTTCTGGGTCTCCGGTGCCTGGAGCTCCTGCAAACTGGATTGATTTTTGTTTTGTTTCTTTGTGGTGAAGACTGATTCTTACAAGTGTCATAAGCCTATAGTCCTATGTGAATGAAATTGATGATCAGGGGTTATTTTGATACCAGGAATGTTATACTTGAAGTGCTATCCGCAAACAAGATTTTTCACTATTTTGGAACAAAGAAAAACAAATGTTGTGTGCTGCTGTTATCTGTGAGAAGCCAGGAAGCCTGCTGAGAGAGGGAAGAAGTTATTAGTGCTGAGGAATGACTGCAGCTAGTGCTGAGTATGCTTCTTGGGTATGAAAAAGACTTTGGTTGAATTAAGAAATAATTGAAAGATTTACTAGAAATTGAGAAACATGGGTAGTCTGTTCATCAGTAAGGTTTATGTGTTTTAGTTTTCATCCTTCTTAGTGCTGACTTTGTCACCTACGTTTGTCCTGTTCTGACATCAAATGTGTAGTCTTCTAGTTCATATTTAGAAATTAGCGAACACTGTATTACAATTGACTGAGATGCAAACATGAATGAATTCCAGCTGAATACTACTAAATCACAGGTGACTGTACAGGATATGATTTCTTCAAGAGATGGTTGTGATGAATGCGTTGCTTAAGCCTGTGATGTGCGTGGGTGGTGTCAAGGTGGGCTAAGTGGCAAGATAATTTGAAATCAGCTTTTGTTTAAAGTTCAGAAAACTTAACTATCCTGAAGAACCAAGATAGTTTCCGCGGGATGCTCTGTCTCTGGAAATGAAGGAGCAGAAGGCTTGTTTTGATGTTCATGTTCCAAAACAGTTGCACTGTTGCTGCATCCTTAATGAAACATCTGCAGTGACAGTAAGTCCTTTCCCAGGTCTTTTTTTTTTTGCAGCTCTACAACTTAAATTTCCCTCAGAGGCAGCCTCTTGCAGCCAAAATAGGGAAAGATCAGCTGGTGATTATACCAATTAAAAACAATTAAAATGCAGAAACATGAACCTGATAGAGCTGCAGTCTTCTCTTGCGCTAACATCTTCACCTTTCATTTAGCGAAGCTATTTAAAGTCACAGGCCCAGCTTCTCCATGCAGATTGGGATATCTGGATTTCATACTGTGTGGTGTAGGAGAAGGCACTAGAGGAGAAATTTAAAGAATCATTGGCAATGCCTTTTTGTGCCTCTGACACAGATGAAAATCACCTCCAAGCTGATGGTGGTATTTGGATGGCTTTTGCAACAGAAGTTGATCCAGGAGGGTTTGGGTAACTAAAATGGGGTGGAAATAATGATTTGACTACAGTCAACTGAAACTTTACTGTATATGTTGTTTTTTAGCATGCTGTATAACGCAAAGAAAAGAGGTCCTAATACAGACTGAAGGCAAGTGGCAGAAGTTCAAAAATTTCTTATGGATTGTCTTGTCTTGATTTCTTATGGTCTTGTTCTTGGTTGAATGAGACAAGAAGGGTGGTGGCATCTGTTGGTGAAATAATGCAGATAGTTGGTCTTCTTGTGTCAAGCTAAAATATACATATTGAAATTCGGGCTCAGAAAAGACATTAAAAGTTAGCTCATAAATTATACAGCAGTGGTATTATTTGAAAGAGACATTAGTTTCATACTTTTGAAGTAGCACTCTTTTAATGTAAGAAAGTATAATATTATTCCTTAAAATCAGTGAAATAGTTCAGTGAGTTTCATGCATTGAGGTGCAAGTTCACAGCATAACTATCTGGTTTGCTTTGAGGTACTTTCAAAGCAATAGGTTAGGCTTATTTTCTTTAAATATTGTCATCAGCAGGTAACACTCAACTAACTCCAGATAGTCAAGCTGACGGTTATGGTTATGAGGACTATGCTTTTGAAATTAAAGAGTTGGCTTAATTGTCATTTTTCCTGAGCTGTCATGTTACCTTCTTTGCGTTGTATGAAAGTTGTCTTGTAGCAGAATTCCAACACAGCAAAAAATTGGGATCTCGCCATCGGAGCGCAGCTCAATGGTGATGTGGCTTTAGATGTGCGCACACGTGGCAGGTGAATAACTGCAAAAATGCCATGGGGGTTGTTTTCCTCTTCATTTAAGTGATTGTTCCTTCTGGTGAGCTTCGGTGATGGGCAGAGGGCAGTTTTGAGATGGTTACTTAGGAAAATGCACACTTAAATATTCAATTATAACAAAGAAAATTCTTGAACATTACTGTAGTTTAACAGTTTGAGCTTTGAGAATTCACAGTTAAATTCAGGTTACTCTGCTGTTTTCATTTAAGCTGAGCTGTAGGGGGCCACCCTCCATTAATTATATTTAATAAAAAAAAAAAAAAAAAGCTTTTCTCCCTATTCCTGTCTTCAGCATACTAACTTATATTAATACAAATAAATAAATTTCTCTAGCTCTGCCAAAATCAGAGTGCCATGTTCCCAATTTGGGGAATATGTTGCGGTTCAATAGGCCTTGACAATTCTGAGCAGTATTATCATTCAACATATTTAGGTCTTTCATGAAATTTAAAATATAATAAATTACAGCTGTTTGTAGCTGTAAGCCTGTATTTGGAGTAAATTGGTGAGGAAAATCAACTAGTTTTCCCCGTGCTGACTTAATATAAAGCATGGCTGGTGTCCCTCTCGCCTGTGCTGAGGTCAGAACAATCATTTTCAGTGTTTTGCACTACTTGACTACATAAGGAGCAATCCAGTCTAATCCAATCCAGAGCAGGTCAGTGAATGATAAATTTTGTTTAGCTTACAAGCATACCGATGTTCACAGTTCATTTACAGAAAAATCATGCATCTCTGCTTTTGAAGACGCTTCATTTGTTGAAATCAGCTTCTCTTGGAATTCAGAGTAAGATGTGAGATGGAAAATACTGTTTTAATGCCATATTATTGTGGCGATATTTTGCATGGAGAAACTGTGAGATCAGGCTCTTATGCTTCATACAGAAACCATAATTTCTGAATATAACCAAGTGTTTTAATTTCATCCTACCTTGAAGTCAGGCTTACACAGGCACCTAGACATGCTTCTATCCTGCTGGTTTCTTTCAATTAAATAGCTCAAACGTGGTCTGCTCCTTAAATGATAGAAACAAGGTCTCATCTTTGCTACCCAGCCACTTACTGGAGGTGCAGAGTCAGGGAACTAAAGGTTTAGAAATTAGAGACAGCTGGTGGCAATGCCAGGGATTGAACCTTGGTGGTTCTCATCTTTCGTACACAGGTGCAGGGGTGCAGCACTCACCTGGGTGGTGGGGCTGTGTTGGTAAAAACCTACCTCTGCAGAAATGTGAGTCTTTGTGTCCAAAGCCCGTGACTTAAATGTCAGCACTTACTAAAATAACTTCTTTCTTCATTTAAATAGGAACTTTTTTGTCACTTACAAGTACAGGGCAGGTCAGTGTGTGCCCAAAAGACTGGGAGCGAAGCCCACTGATGCATCTTGCATTAATATCTCTGTCCATGTGGGGCTTAAATGACAATGAAACAAAAAAGCTTTACATGTGTGGATATTTTTTTTTACATTTTTACAGTGTTCTGAGGTTTTTTTTTAAATATATTTATCTATAAGGCTATTCCATGGAGTTTTCTGTCTGCAGTCAACTATTTTGTTGCAGGAAATTATATTGTTCATTACAAGAAGACCAGAGGGTATTTTTAAATAGAATATCAATTGCAGCAATTATTTAAAACTATTTTAAAACAGCATGATTTATAAATGTAATAGTGTGAGAACTGTGGGATGATGATTATCCAGATAATTATTGCATGTTATCAAAGTACAGCAGGTCTGAAGGTGGAATTTCTTCTGGTATTTCCACAATTACTGGAGAGAGCTGTGTTAAGAACCTTCCCTACCTCCTGCTAGCGGATATTTTTCTGGCCATATGTTTCTTTCTGGATGCTTATGGTTAGCAGAGGAGGAGGATATCTCTGGGCTCAGCACTGGTGACAGGAGCAAACCTCATTACAGGTGGGACAGGATCTCAGGGCTGTGGTGTGCATTTCTCTTGTGAAAGCAGTTGTAAAGCAGTCGAGTCAGATCGAGCCACTTCCCATTGTTGCTTACCTACCAGGAGATAGCTCTTTTACAGAAGTGCATCATTAAAAAGTTCAGTGCTATATTGTTTATTTCTATTCAAACAGGTGATGGTGTTGAGGGCTTTGTTCCAACAGTGCTGTGGCTGTTAAGTCCCTCCAGCCACTGTTCTCCATCCCCTCTCCTCTAAAGTGTAGTCACGTGCAATACCGAAGGAAAGGATCATTGCAGAGAAACCAGGAATGCATTAGAAGGAGCAGCTGGTGCTCTTCGGTTCTGTTCATACTGCCAACCGTGGCTCATGAGAAGGAGAAATGAAGGGCACAGTAACAGGAGGGAGGCTGCTCCTGTGCGGGCTGTGCTTCACCGCAGCCTTCCCCAGCATTGAGAACAACCAAAGGAGCCTGCTGCCAGTCAGGGTTGGAGTGGGGTGCCCCATCTCCAGGAATGAGCTCAAACCTGCTGGCGTGGAGCTGAGTCTGTGGGTAAGGAGCAGAGCTGAGTTTTAGCTGCAGTGGGCCTTCTCATTTTGATGGTGTGTTGTTTTGTTTTCACCACAGAGTCTGTACCTGGATGAAGGGTAGGCCACTGTTGCCATTTTTGAATTGCAAGGGCATGTCTTTATAAATACTTGCCCTTGAAATTTGCATGAAATGGTTTAATAATTTCTCTGTCATGTGAATCTGCACTGAATTCATTTCACTGGTCTGTAAATAGAGATTGTTAATGATAGCAGTGAAGTTTCTCTATTGTTAATGACAGCAGTTAAATTTCTCTTTACCCTGGGGATTTAAGAATAGAGCACCTTATAGTTATCAAAAGGCAAGCTTTGCACTGAAAATTTGTGCTGTGTCATAGGGGAATTTATTTAATCTCTTGATTGATGTTAAAACAAGCAAGCAGCCTTGCTGCCTTTGAAAGATGCCTGTTAGGTAAGTGCTCATTTCAGGCAGTGCTCCCAGCTTCTGGACCATTCAGGTCTGCATCTGGCTTTTTAGGAAGACTCCTAATGTTTTTGTACATGAGCTGGCATTTGCAATATACTGGTGCTGGCTCCAAGTCTTTCCTTTCCATCTGTCCTAATTTTTGCTCATGTTGACTAAATACGTTGAGCGTGTTTTTTGACTGTGAAGATGACTGTATGAAAATGAATGTCTGCTTTGGATAGCCTACAAGGAAAGGATGGATCTTGTAACTTATCTCTGTGCTAAGAGATTACATGTGAATATGCAAAGTGGATCATTTGTTAGCAAAATGACTTGTGAAGTGTAATGGGTGTTATTTATCTGGGGTTTCCAAGTGCTGTCCTGTAACTGTCTTTCCGATCAAGCTGAAGCCACAAGATGCAGGGAATTGAAGCCTTCCCAGAGACCGCTGATCCGGCCAGTGGGAGAACATAAATATCAGATCTCTCTTCCAAGTATATTTTCCTACCTCTGGATCTTGTGAAGTGCACTGCTGTATATAATGCTTTAAATCAATGGCAAGTGCTGCTGGGCAATACCTCTGAAAAATTTAATGGAAGCTAAAGCTATTTAGTTCTTCTTTAAATCAGATTAGCAGAGGAATAAAGTCAGTTCTTCTGACAGAGATGTAAAGTTGGTCCCAGTGCTTTTCCATTAAAGGCTGCTAGTAATCAGTTGATCAACTTGGAGCAGAGGAAGGGGAATAAAGAGCTAAGCTAGAGGATAGATTTCTACCTTGATCTGCCCCCCCCGTGGTTGTCTCCTGTGAGCAGAAGTATTTGCCTTAGTAGCTGATGTGTGGCTTAACCCTTAGATAAAAGGTCAAGTTCTGTGGAAGTTCTGCTAAAAGCTGCACGGAGTCACGGAGTACATCTGTGGGCTTAATGCTCTTGTTCCTTGCCTTTTCATCTGTGGCCAACATCTTCAGCTTATATCACTGAAAGACCCCAAAAGGGTCAGGTAGTTTGGGGTCTTCAGAGACCATTGTTGAATTGCACCAGTGGAGCTGTTCAGGTGGATACACATTGAACGGGCTGGATGACTGCTGCTGTAGGCGTGGGGTACGATTGGGGTGGCACTTGCTATTTAAAATCAGATCTTGAACATTAACTTGAGTGTAACTGCTGAGTGGGAGGCAGTACTGATGAATGGAAACAGAGAGAAATCCTTGTCACTTGATGAATGAATTAAATGCTCAGAAGGTGACGCAAATGAGCAAATATGAATAAATACTTAAAGGCCCTTAAATGTTCAGTACTGAAATATGCAAAAATGTTGGAAAGATGCGAATTGGCTGTAGAGGTTTGCTAAATCTTCTGGTCTGTGTAATACTGCCTCAGATGCATCCAGCTACCCAGTGGGACGCCTGTGCTTCCCTGCCCGTGTGGCCTGGGGGGCTCCAGAGCCCCCTGAGACAGGGACTGTGCCATGGTAAATGCGGAGGCTCTTTGCTGAACCCTCTTCTGGGATTTTTTTTTTTTATTTTATTTACTTTTGAGATGAAGCCTGAGAACATTAAAATGGAGAAGTGTTTGTTTGATTCTTTGCTTGAAGAAAGTGAATTGATTTCTTTGTTGTTTTTATCTGTTCTGTAACCTGATTTGAAACAGATGAACTAAAACAACTCCAACAGGGAGAGCTTTTATGTTTATCAGCCATATGGTATATACTTTGTTATGCATCAGTCTCTAGCTCTCACATCTTATCTTTAGGATTTTTTTTTACCTCTTTTCTGTTAAATTCTGAAGCAAGCTGCTGGGGTCAGGAGGTTGCAGATGATGCTTTCATATGAAAAAGGAGAAGGGGAAGAGTTTACAGCAAAAATGAGTTTGAGATACAGATTTGCAGAATTCATGAGTTGAGGCTGAGTTGTGGTGAGGAGGGGGGAAAAAAAAGCTTTGCTACATGCCTGTTGAAGTTCTTGCCTCTTCCAAACAATGCACAAGACATAAGTTTCCAAGCTTCTTTTATGTGCAGTCATTGCTTTACAAGATAAAAAGCAGATCTCAAGCTTGCAGAAGAGGAGGAGGAGGGTAAACAAAACAACTCACCAGCCAGGAAGGAAGGAAATGCATTCAAGAACAGATTGTTTAATTCCTTATAGGCTTGAAAGAGATTTTCTTGGATGATGAATTAAAAAAGCTAGAGATGCCTAAGTAACTTAGGGGTTATAGTTAAGAAACAGCTACAGTTGACAAAAAAAAAAAAAAAAAAGATAAAGGAACCTATCCCATAACCCCTAAAGTTGACCTGCATTAGACTTACTGTTGCTTCGTCTGGGTGAATAGGGAGGTATGGGTTAAGTCAACATTGCTGCTGGAGAAGCATCCATGTAACAGAAACCTCAAAATGATGAAGTCTGAGGAAGAGCAGAACTCGAGGTGCCTCAGCTTGTAACACTTCATGTGAGCTCTGCAGCTGTGTGGTCCATAGCATCTGTTTGGGTGCATAAGCTCACATTTTTAAACAACTTGCACCTCCTCTGAATAAAGATTTATTGATTGTACAGAGATGTTCTGTGTACTCATTAGGCTTGTGTGCACATCATTAGTGGCATATGAATAGCCTCTCTGTGTGCTGAACTCTTTCCACCAGAGAAAACACATGCATTCTTCTTGTAGACTGAAGATCTTATTCATGAAAAAATAATAATAAAGAAAAAAATACGTGTATGTACTTGACCAAATGGCTCCCTGAACTCAGGATGAGAACTCTTTTTTGCCTTCCCTGAAGTTAGGCATCAGCTAACTTGGACCAGTCCAATAAATGCTGGTAATGCTGGTGAGCTCTGTGGCCACTGCCACCCAGCTGGAAGGGAAGTGCAGCTCCATGGCTCACTCTTTCTGACAAGGTAAAGGGCAGCAGCTGCACGCTCTTGGACATCTATATATTTTTTTATTTTCTATTTTTTTTTTTGACTAGGCAAGAGTTAGCTTTTGTCTCAGAAGCAGCTAAATTAATGTAAAACGTAATTATTTTCCTTCTGCCCTGCTCCCCACCCCTCCTTACGTGTTGCGCTTTGTTGCATAGCAGTAACGAGGAATATTACTGCTTTTCTAACGTCATTCTTATTCAACAAAGTTCTGCTGAAATTATAGTGGAAAGAAGTGATGAAGCCTTCCAAAGAATGGGCAAATGGTTTGTGGAATCAAATACAATTATTGATGTAGTTACGTGTGTACAGTAGTTTTGCTTTTAGATGTTTAGCGTAATCTGTTTATAGATCTTCCAGTTCATCCGTTTCTCACTAGAATTGTTGTAACTATTGGATTTTGAGTCTCATGTTGACTATCTTTGTTATTGTATTGCTAAAGAAAATAAGAATCTGTATAGTTCTGGGAAAGAGCTGTGATTCTAGTGCTTTAAATGATGTAGTTTAGTCTACTTCAGAATCCTTTTTCCTTCATAAGCTTAAAATGCAAACAGAAGTGGTGTAATATTTAACTGTGCTATTTTTGTGTGACTGATATATGAAGAACTAATAGGGCTTCCTTCCTTCTCCTTTGGAGAACAAAATAAGATTTTGGCTTTTGCTTGGCACTTTGTTTTGTAGTAAGCTCTTCCTTGCCGTGTAACTGTGGTTCTCAATTTGGAATCCAGATTGAAAGCTGCACTATTTCATCAGGTACTAACACCAGTGTGTTAAAAAGCCCTTCTGCAGATCCTTTCTTTATCATTGATCTTCACAAAGCAGTTGAAATAAGTGGATCTTCACCAGGAAACACAATGGGAGGCCCATGTTTGGAGAGGTGAGTGGTCCAGGCCACCTTGACAACCTGTGCATCTGCCACCCCGAGGGGGTGTCAGCAGTGTGTCCTTACCTGGTGTTTTGCATGAGGCGCTAGGGCTGAGCAAGGCATCTCGGACTTCTTCCGCACATTTTCCTGCATTTTCTTCAACAGCTTTTGGGAGGAGTGTCGTGTCTTTTTCACTTAAGTCCCAGCTTTCTTCAGCTGCAGACGAGCTGCAAGATTAAAGGCTTTGTCTTTATCCAATCCTGTACAAAGAATATTCTTGACTGAATCCATCGTGGGCTGATAGGATGTTTCATCCGAAAATAAACCAAATAGTTTATCAGAAGTCTGTTCTCTGACTAGAATACTTGCAATTCTTTACCCGTGTTATTTTTACAACTATTTCCAGAGGATGGCAAAGCAGCTGCTGCTTAGTCAGGCTCTGTTTGGAAACTGCAGAACAGTCTTGTTCATGCTCCCAGAAGCTGGGCTTACTGTGCAGATACGTTGTTTCATACAAGGGAAGCATCAAAGAAAACAAAGGGGGCACTTGCCTCCCTTACTAAACTGGACCTAGGTTTTAGTGGGTGGACAGTTTTCTCCCCTTTCTTTCCTCAGTAAGAGGGCAGAATAACAGTACTCAAGGGGCATCAGTCCAGAGTGTAACTTAACTTGAAAACTGCTTTGGTATCACTTGCTGAATGTACTTCTGAGTTAGGAAAGTTGCATAAGCTCCTTATCTGAAGCTAAGCAGCTTAAGGTAGTAGCAAAGCTCTGCCACCTCGTGCTTCCTGCTGTTAAGCTATTTTGCCATATAATCATTTCTTCTTCTAGCATCTGAGCATCTTAAGTCTATAGATTTGGATAACTTGCATAGTTAACTGCTCGCCTCTGTCTGTTTTCCTGAAAGAGCAAAAAGCTCCCTGACCTTTGGTATAGTTGTGATTTAAGAAATAAAAATAAAAATCATGCAAAAAAGTGATAGTAAATAGTAGTAAGGATACTATTCATTTGGTGAGACTAAACCTGAAGTTTTCTGTGGTTCCCTTTGATACAGAGATGGACATGGCTGTGGGTTCTGGATCTGGTTGGGGTTCTGTCTGAGCCCCTAGATTGCTGAGTGTGCCACCTGGTGTGCACTGCCTCCCTGGGAGCATTGGGTGCTGATGGGGCAGAGGTATCCAGCTGCTCCTGCAGCCTTCCTGCTACGGTGGGGAGACAATTATATGGAAGCCTCAAATGTAAAATCACAAATAGACACAGGTTCAGGTTGTCTCAATTGTTCTAGCAAAACAGATGCAGGAGCCAAACTGTGTTTGGCCTTATGTGTAGGACTTGAGCTGCCATCCAAGTTAAAGTAGCGGACAGTTCAGAACTTAATTTATTTATTTCACATAATATAAGCTTAAGAACAACAGCAGAGACCGGAATCCTCATCTCTCACTGCTGCTTACTGCAGTGGGGCTTGCATAACCCATGTTTCTGTGGCTGAATTTCTTTTGTGCCCAAAGATTATCTTTCCAGCAAATATATCTAAAGTGACATTTTTAAGAGAACTGTGCTAGGAATTTACTGTAGTTGATGTATACAACATCATCCAGAAGGGAAAAATACCATCTTTCGCTACAGGTATCTTAGCAAAGCAAGCAGAAGAAAATAATCTCCTTTATCCTTGTGACCCTTTAAATGCTTTAACAAAGGGAATCTTCTCCCAGTGCTTGGTTCTCTTCAGCAGTCAGCTGAGGGAAGAATCCCTGTTTCTACCTGGCTTTCAGAAAAACTTCTAGTGCATCAGTCTGGGGGTTAAACACTGCTGAGCGTTAGAGGCATGCAATTCTAATTAGAATTCCGTACAAATTCTAAATTTGTAAGGATTCACATCCCCTTTTGAGCCCGTTCTTCCTTTCCAAAAGGACTTGTGCAGAAAATCTAAGATGGGAATGAGCATATCCTACTTGGATTAATTTGCACCTGTCTTTCTTGGGGAGCAGTATTGCGTAGCAATTTGAACTAACTAAATAGCACACATGAAAATAAATTGTTTGAAATTAAAACAGGTATTGCAGCAGAGAGATTTTTGTTTGCATAAGAGGAATGGTAGTGTTACTGCCATGTAACATTTACGTGCTAAATTGTTTGCATTTATATGTTTATATATGTTGAATTTAACCTAAAAATGGACTTATGAAAATGTGCAGCATTACTTTTATGAACTGAGGAGAAGAAAAGTGCTGGTTCACACTTCTATTTTTCCTTAATTCCTGCTTTGGCAGCAGGAATGATGATGTATTGGCCAGGGCCCTGGTGAAATGCCAGGGCCCTGCAGTGAGCTCTAGCTCCTCCTGAAGGCCTTGCTGGAGTCTCCAGTGCTCTTCCCAGTCCTCTCCAGCCATCCCAGTGCCCCCCACGGGCCTCCTGCAGCTCTGGCTCCAGTGCCTGCTCACTTGGCAACCGTGTGCAGCCCAAATTTTGAGCACACTTCATTATTCATGTTATTTATCTTGTTCTTTGTGAATGCTGCAGACTCCTGGTTGATGCATCCTGATATACTCCACAGATTTTCCGTGCATTGTGTGGATGACTTATCTTCTTTAGATAAAGGTGTGTGTGTGTGTATTATATATATATATATATGTGTGTGTGTGTGTGTGTGCATATACATACGCGTGTGTGTCTATGCATACAAAACCCTACTTTGATTCACTGGGCAATATTTTACACACTCTGGACTTTTCTTACTAAAAGTTGGTGCTTCTAGAAACAAAATTACAGCAAGGCTTTATCATCAGTTGCCAAAGTTCTATTATGGCATTCTTCTCCTCTGCTGTGTTAAATATGTGTAGATCTAATTAGTATTGTTAGAACGTGAAAGAAGTCTTGAAAGCCTCCCTTAATACTAGGCCTTGAAAACTGCTTCCTGGATTCGTTGTGCGGTTAGTTGAATTTAATGGTCTTGTTAGATTAAAAAAAAAAAAAAAAGCTCCAAAAGCCTTTGAAGAACTAAAATTACTTTTTATGACTTGGAAACATGTGCATTGTAGGCACAGCTTCAAATACTCTTGTACAAGGCTTTTTGTCGACCAGCTTATGCTTTATATTCTTGCTTTAATAATACCTCTTCAAAACTAGGCGTAATCTGTTCTTGAAGGGGCTGTTTCAGGCTGAGTTCCAATCTTCTCATTCCCTGTCCTATGCAGTGAAGGATGCAGAGGCATCCCAAATATTTTTAGTAATTCAAACATCTTTTGTGCCATATAATGAAGATCTGACTATTGAAAATTCTTATCTGAAAAAGTTATTTACAATTTAATGAGGAAGAGTAAGACCCCACATAATCCATGTTGAGTACACATGCATCTCATATTTCTCACAGAAGGTATTTTGTGTTGATGAGGGTAACTCCAGAAAAATGTGACTGAAGATCTCTGATCTTCTGTAGGAAGACCTTTGTAGGAGCATCTGAAAAGTGCTAAGTGTTGCTTCCTCACAGTCTTGAGGATCAGGAACATGTTATGTAGGAATGTCCAGAAGTCTTTGCTCCTTTGCCTGTAGTGTAGGGTAATACAAGCTCCATCACAAATGGAAGTTGTGTATGACCAGTGATGCCTTTTTAAGCTATGCACCATGTCTCTAGCATAGCTGTTCATTTCTGTTGTTTACTGGCCTTTTTCTGGCTCAAAACATGGGTATGTTGTTAAAATATATATAAACAATTTCCACCCAGTGCTTTAAATAAAAGGCACTAGTGAATCTTGTGAAAGGGAGTAAGGAAGCTTGCCTGCTTTTAGCCTGCTGAGGAAGGACAGAGCTTTCTGGTTCAGTGGGTTTATTAGTTCTTAAAGAATTATGAATTTAGTTTGAGGTCATTTCTGGAAAGGCACTTTCTTTTGGTCTGCAATACACGATTAATAGTGAGAGCAATGCCAAGTACATTAAGACATGAAGTGAACCTTGGAGGTCCAAAAGAAAAATAGCATCTTCTGGTGTCAGGAACTTGTTGCTACTTCCCTATTAGATGCTGTGGAAGTGTATTTTTCTTCTTTGTAAAGAAAAGGTAAAGTGAGATTTGAGAAGCAGAGAGGAAACGTAAGCTTTTTGGTTAGAAAAGCTTCAGGTTTCATTCAGGCATAGTGATTCTGAAGCTGCATCTCAAACATGCTTTGGCAGCCATGAATGATTTCAGAACAAGATTATAAATGAGATGAAATAGAACTCCTGAACCTAAAGTACTAAATTTGGATTTTTAAAAATTCCTTGTTATCTGTCTGTCTGACCTTTCTGCATATTTGTTTTCCTGCCAGGGCATTTTGTATAAAATTACTTTTAATACTTTACAAACCAAATTAACCTTCCTCCCCCTTTTCCTCCTTCTTCCATGGTTTTCGGAACCTCTGTCAGCCAGAGATTTCCTAATTTGAATTTAGTTCCTCAGTCAGGAAATTGATCTTTCAGTACTTCCGATATTCTGAAGTTCATTGCCATTAAATGTTATCTCTGTATATTCAGTTTAGCTCTCAGCTCCATTTTCTTTTAAAACTGAAGCTGTCAAATGTATCCTGCAAAGCCATTGTAGTTGTTATCACCTCTAACCTTGTACTGATATTTAAAGAGATCTTGTTAAGTAATTTACACACTGCTTTTGTCAAGCACACTTCTTTTTTAGCATGGAAATGAAGTCTTCTATGTGGGAAGTATAAACGGGATGTTTTGCAGCCATTTTGGCTAACAAGTCAAGCATTTGCTCATTACTGCTTTTTGTGGTCATTTTATGGCACAGAACATTTGTGTGTATTAATCTTGAGCTAGACCCTGAAGTTCTTCCTAGCATTAATGGAAGAAAATTCCATTGAAATTTAATTTCTTGTGTTCTTGTTTCAAATCATGGTCTTATGTTGAGACTCAATTTCCTTCCTGGAGACATAAGTAACAGGGATACCTGAATAATAACTATAATCCCTAAATTACGCAGAGCTCAGATTACCTGCTGCCGCTTCATTGTACACTGTTTCCTCCTTCCTCCCCTCTACTTTCCAGTGTGGGGGCCTGGATACGGTCTTCTACTAGTGGTGAGGCAGCCAAAGAAGTATGTAAATCAGTGCTGTAATGCCTTAAACGGTAACCCTAAGGTGTAGGGGACAAAAGAGAGAAAGCAAGGGGTGGGAGAAGGCAGGGAGAGTGTTTTGTTTAAATAAAATGATTAAGAAATACCATATCGTCTAGTCTTAATAGTAACCGTGACATGGTTTGATTCAGTTACACAGTGCACTGGTGTGTTCAAGCTGTAGTAATCAACTGAACATCTGTAACTGCTTTATCATATTCTCCAGTGGGTGTTATTCTGCCTGGTGGTGCAGTTTGTGTTTTTTTTTTTTTTTTTTTTCTCTTTAATAATCTCATTTGGGGGTTAATATGTCTGTTACTAGTTTGAAGCTGAAATGCAGTATTCAAGTTTTCAGGCAATATCTCATACTTTCTTTTGAAAAGGAAAACTTTGCATAAAAATGCATAAAAATACTTAAGAACTTTATTTCTATTCATATGAGGGGAAAGTCTCTCAGGCTGAGTAACTTTTAAAGTGAAACTTCACAGACATCAATGCAGATTAAGCTGCCTAGGTCTCCGGTAAGAAATGGGGGGGTAGGGAGGAAGTGCTGAAATGGGTTCAGATGTAACCACTCAACTGTGACTTTGAGCTTTTCTTTCTTTTCACATCAGTGCTCTATCCTGCAGGGGATTATTCTCTTGCATGTGACTTGGAGTGAGATAATCACAGACTCAGATTAAGGGTACCTGTGGCCATATCTCCTGAAGCTCACTTCCATGCTGAAATTGGTGAATTCTTCTCACTCACTCCTCTATTCCCAGGCTATACGTATTTTAAAAGTATAAGAGAAGGCTAGTAAGATTACATACAAAATGTATGTTTATATATATTAATATTTTAATATGTTCTATAAAATATATATGACTCTTTTCCTCTAGTGCCAATATACTTGAAGTATTTATGCCGTTTTGCCCTTCCTAGTATCTTACTCCTCAAGAATTTACTCTTCTTTTACAATTAAACAGTACATGTTTCCCACTGGGGCTGTGCTGTCTGGCTGCAGGATGAGCGTTGTGGTCCTGCTCTGCTGAGCGATGGTGAAATGGGCCCTGTCCTGCCATGGGCTGTGCGAGGTCTGGGTCTCAGAGTAGGACTGCCGTGCCTCATTTCCATGAGTTCTGTTTGTTTTATCTTCAGCCACGTAAAATTGCTTGATAAGAGTTATTCCTGCATGTGGCTGCCTTCCTTCTTGAGGTGGAGAGCCATGCATGGTGCAGTGTTTGCCTTTGGTGAGTGGGAGGTAAGCCTGGCTGAACAATGTGCTCAGCATCCACGCCAAAGGCTTTCCAGGGAGCCCTGCTGCTGGTGGCTTCCCCACCCACACTGCTCCATGTCTTCACACTGAGTTTAGCTTTCAGTAAAGGTCACCCAGCACATGCAGATTAGTGTTAGTTTTGTACCCTGAGGTCTCTGCTGATATTTAAAAACAAGAATTTACTGCTAGCTCATTGGCGTGTGACACCTTTCACCTTTTCCTACCATAGCAAAACTGGTTTCTTCTTTTGCTATTAGACACTTAAAAGAGGATCAATCCCCTTTGGTCACCTGCAGGTTTCTCCCTCTGCCTGTCTGCCACAGAAAACAAGCCTGCAGAGTGTGTCCTAGGTCTGCTTGCCTACAGGTCATCTCTTCTTTCTGGCTTGCTTCTCCTCGGAGGCAGGAAAAATGAGGATTTTGCAAAGAGGAGATGTTTTTCATCACTGTTGACGTGGAGCAATGCATCTCACCTGGCTGTATGGGTTTTTGATGTATTTTGATGTACCTTCCTTTGTGGTGACTTCCTGGTAAGTTATGTGAAGAGCTGAATTAGTGGTTCAGGGGGGAAAAAAAAGCACACAAAACCTGACAATTGGATATCTGAAGCACAGTGTAGGAAAAATCTGTCCTTTCTTGCTCTGAGTAAATTGGATGGAAAAGCCTGCATTAAAATGTATTAATTTAAAGCCTTTAAAATGTGAAATCTTGGAGCTCTTTTCCATTTAAAAGCAAAGTGGAGTCCAAGCAGCAGTGGAAAGCCACAAGGGCCCTAGTGGCAGTCTGGCTTGAGAGGTGCAACTGAAGTCCTGGCACTTAAGTGCAGGGGCTCGCCGGCCAGCTGCATACAGAGTGGGTGCTAACATGGGCTGCAACGGGGTGACGTGTTCACATCGACTTGGCTATGGCCAAGGAGCATCAAACTCCAGCTGTGTGTGGGATGAATTGTATTTTGGCAACTGTGCAGGATAAGACCAACTTTTGAAGCCGTGATTTATAGGAAGTAGAAATAAAGGTGTTTTGAAACAAATAGCGTGCTACTCGCAAGGGAGCGAGGAAGGGCTAATAAAAGCAACCCAAGCTGCCAAAGGCCAGTTGTATTTGCAGACTGAAGGGTTGGCTCAACAGCAGCATCACTTTGACCTCCTGAGGTGCAGGAGGTCAGCAAGAACTCTGGGCAAACCCCATAGTCATTGGAGGCATGGCGATGGAAACAGAGTAGTTGGGTGCTACACAAGACATAATTCATCCGATTCCGTATCAGTAACTTTATTTATTGTGATTCTAGAGCCTTAGATTATTTTTAAATGACTCATGACATCCACTCATCTGGGATCAAAGAATTTTTGAGCCTTGAAGCACCTATCTGAGGACACCTGGTTAAAGGTGATGACCCGTTTGTGTTATCAAAAGGGTGTCTGAAATTGGTAAATCAAAGGGGGAAAGCTTGGGGCATACAAATTATAAGAAAAGGGGCCTGAAAATAACAGAAAATACACTTTTTTTTTTTGTGATGGGTCGTTCTTTTGGAGAGATTTTTAGACAGAAAAAAAAAAGAGCTTTTGGAAGCTGATTTTGTTTGAAATCTTATTCCAAGAACAGAAGCACTGATGGACAGAGCACAGGTTGTGCCACCAAGGGTGTGTTGAGATGTTAACGTTACTGTATGTTAAATGGTAGGGTTCTGAAATCCAAGAGGCTGTTGTACAGACATTGTGTTGCAAGGATTTCGGGAAGACATTCAGTAATCTACTGAAGCGTAGAGGGCTGTGTATCTGTGTAAGAGTAATAACCAGAGGTATTTGAAGTTGCAGCAGAAGTTAGCTTTTGGCGATGACTGAATGTGAAATATATATGTATTTTTTTAAAGTTTAAAAACACTTGTGGGCAACTTCAAACTTCTCATTGTGCCGAGTATACATGGCTCCTCATTACTGTGAGTCGAGAATCTTTACAAAGGAGCAGCAGCCTGAAAGTCTTGGTGCACTAAAAATGCCCATCCTACCGCACGAAGCGGAGGCATTATTTGTGGCATTGAAAGTAACGTTTTGCTTGGCAACTGGAAGTGAGCTTGATGGTAACTAGGGCACAGAAAGTCTGTATGCAGATGAGCACTGCAGCCACTTCCAAGCCTGCTCCTCAGGGCAGCAAGACTCAATCTGCATTTCCCTATCAGGACTGTACCGTACAATGTCTTAGCTGATGCCAGTGCACTTAACACTGTCAGAGAATAAGGTGCCTATAAGACAAAATACCTGATATTTCGTCTGGGAATAGACATTTTTCCATGTTGTTGTTTTTATGCTACATCTTCTGTACCCAAGCCTTTCAAAGAACATGGAAAGAAAACATCAAATGTTTGGTTTTGTGATGTTTCTAATTAAACTTGGTAATCATATGGCGTGAATAAGAGAGCAGTTTCTTGAAGTGTAGTGGTTTCTGATGACTTGTTGGGCAGGAAAAGCAGACAATATCAGAATAAACTTTAAGAGTGAACTTTTGTGCAAATATGCTTTCTCTCATCATCCATGGATTGGTAAATATGAAAGCTGTTTCCTGAGGTAAAGTAGAAAAAAAGCAATATGACTTCTTCTTTAATATCTATATTTTGCATTTAAAAGGTTAACTTGCTATCAGTGCAATACCTTCACTGTACCAATGCAAAAAAATACGCAGTTCTGAATGGCAGTAACTAAACATACCAAACTTGATACACTGTGCTCAGAATAACTGTATTCCATTTGGCTTGGGAGTGGAGTTAGTATCACTTATAATGACTTACTAATTTTAAATTTTATCACGTAATTGATTTAATAGAAAGAGTTGAAAGAAATTCTGATGCTTTTTTTCCCCTGTACTTAGGGGAAAAATGCAAAGCTAGTTCCTTTGTGAAGCTTTCCCATAGGTGTACCGAAATTGATTTAGGTAGGCAGTCTCCACGGGTGGTCAAACTGTTTGTGCAAAGCAAAGACCTCTGGCTAGATTTAAAGAGGCTCTCAAATTGCTGGCACAAAGGTTAATGCGCAGACTTGTACAAGCTGGTGGTCTTACGATAAGGTAGGATTCCTGAGGAACTTTTAAGATAAATGTCATTCTGTAATTATTTTCTCTCTGCAATTTCTCTGCTTTTGTTGACATGGAACAACTGTTTGTGGTAAAAGGCTCAGCCAAGTTACAGCCTTCTTTAGTGGGTATTGCTCTTCAGTGGAAGAATTGCGGGTGCTGGGCTCAGGAGCCTGGCTGGTATGCTCAGAGAGCTCCTCAGTAACAAGAATAAGAGAGATAAATAAGGTAGAGATGCACCGTGATGCTGTTCGTAGAGAAATGAGTATTGAGAGTGGACATTCAATTATTACAGTTATTATTTGTTTCAGGGGGGAAAAGGAAGGACGAGTATAGGGCTAGGGAAGGTGCTCTGTAGACTAAAACCATCCACATGGTCCCTGTACCCTAAAGCTTACAAGGCTTATATCAAGTGCAAAGGATATATGGACAGGGGAAACGAGACCGTGGCTGAAAGAGTCAATACATGCAGTAAGACAAGAGAAGTTGTAGCAAAACTCCACAGAACAGTTGCTGATACTTCTCTTTTAAGCTTTTGTAAATTCATCTTGTTAAGAATGTCTGTGATGCTTTTAATTAAGTCTCTGCTAATGACACACTGAAGATGACTTTAATCCTACTTAGTGATTGTTAATAGTGGAGTTCATCTAAAACTTTCTCCTCATCTTTTTATGCTTACAGTCCAGCTTCATCAGGATGATTTGTCTAGTGCTGATATCCCTGTAGGGACAGGAAGGCTGAGTAAGAGCCACAGGCAGCCTAACAACTGCTACAAGCCTGCAAAGGCTGCTTGCTAATGAGTGGTGCTACATGCAGTTGTGGAACAAAGACCTAATGAGCCCCCAAAGGAGTTGGACCAGCCACAGTTCTCCTTGGAGCACCTTTTAAACTTTTCTTTGGAACAAGCCACGGTATTGCTTAGTAGGGTTTTCAACTGTATTTTGTCATGATTCTTAGCTTTTAATTGGTTAATTCTCATTTATCTAGAGTTTAATACAGGTGTGCTAGACATGCTTGCATTTCTTCCAGTGGGATGTTACCAGCAGTGGCCCCATCGCACTCAGTACTGGTACTGTAGATCACTTTTCCAAAGCCTTGCCATCTCCAAAAGGAAATTACCTTTGTCTCAAGATTTGCCTGTTTACAAATGGATGTTGTCAGAGTTGAATTAATGTTATTGAGATACTGAGATCCACTGAGCAGCGCGATAGCGTTCGTGATGCTGCTTTCGGTGAGGCACGCTGCTAGGCTCCTTGAGAAGAGCAGTGTGAAAAATACATGTGGGTTTTCATGGGCTGGCTTGGATCTTGTTTATCCCTTAAAATACTCAGATTTGCAAATGTGTTCACTTCCATAAATGATCTGCGTGGAAGATGTATTCCCTTACCTTCCGTACATCAGACACAGAAACGTAAGGAATGAACTCAAAACTTCAGATGCTGATAGGAGCTCCAGTGAATTTAAATACACACTTGTATTTCTTTTGCCAACTCTAGCATTGGATAGGTGTGCCTTGAGTTGGTGTTTCCATGTACAGTCAGCATTTCTGAGGAGTTCATCTCAGCAGAGACCGATCCCAGGGAACTGGGCTGTCTTATTGAAGCCAAGCGTAGAGATCAGGGAAGTTGCAGAAAGACTGGCTTGATCAATTATGTGCAAACGTAGCACTTCTCTAGTGGTTTTTATTGCATTCCTTTTGCACTTTCAGAAGTGCGACTTTCTTCAACTTAGACTTTTTTCCACTGTGTGTGGAGACTACACCATTATGTTTCCAAAGCCAGAGCCCTGCCATCCCGGTGTTGGTTCGTGTCGGCCTTAGAATATGAACTGCAAGAGGCAGAGATGTGAAGGATTTAGAGCCCGCCATGTGGGTATTCCTTACTGAAACAAAGTATATTGGGTGATTTTTTTCACAGCTAGCAATTGCATTTTGAGGGAAATGAGAAATGGATATTTTCAATTTATTATTTTCCAAAAAAATAGATATGACTACTTGAAATGGCTGGGGGACATTTTACACTAATCAGCACATCTCATTTTTATGATGCCCTGTGGAGATGACTTTAACTGAAATGTTAATCTCATAATTTATCAAGATGAGATTCTAATATCTGTTTTCCTATGCAAAGATATGCTGACCTCTAGTGTCAGCACCTCAGTTTATTTTTTTGTTTTGTGGTTTGTAATCAATACTGAAAAATCAGTTCATGACCTTTGCAACTCTCCTGAGTTCCAGGAATTTCTGATCAGTTTAGACTCAGTGACGCTAGAAATTCCACCAGTTCAGACTGAAGCTTTAATTTGGGCTCATCCAGATCTGAGAAATTCTATTGAATTCTATTTTGACAAAGCTCTTCCTCAGCTTCCTTGCTTCTCCTTGTTCCCTAGTCTATTTCCTAGTCCCATTTTATTATTTCTCTATAATATTATTAATCCTTTTGCTTCGTTGTCCTCTACTTTTTTTTTTCTAATTTTATTCCCAGCCAACCCCTCTTCTTCCTGTAGCTGCAGTAGGTCTGTATCCTGTTTGTGTAGTTTTTTAATATTGGGTTTAAGCACCTCCTGCAGGTATCTCTTATCTTCTTGTTCTCTGCACGGACTTCAGCTGTCTGAGCACACAAACTAGAGCCTGAACTTGCTCCAGCCCTTTCAGAGCCTGTACCAGGTGCCTTCAGGGCACGTCAAATAAGGGACATGCCTACCTCTGGAAAGCTCTTGGCAAACATGCAGTGCAATTAGAGCCCAGCAGCTTATGCTAGCCTGGTTTTATCGTAATATTACAGTGGCATTGTGCAGCAATTATTACTTCTAGTCAACAAAATGCACAGGATCCCTCAGAAGTAATATGCAAAATACTGCGGTGCTCAGGTTTCCTGGTTCCTGATGCTTTGATTTCTTTCAGAACTTAATTCTTAGGATACGTAAGGTACATTTTTCTCAGCAGCAGACTTTTGGCCATTTCCTAGACTGTGAGGTAGGCTCCTGCTACAACAGTGCTTCGGGGTTTTGGCTTTTATACACGCAAAAAAGGAAACCCTGCTTGTGTCATGCAGCTGCCACTTGAGTAGGATGCAAGTCGGTAGCGATGTATGCACGAGCCAGGGGCTTGCAGGGAGAGAAGAGACAGCTCTGGTGGCAAAGAGCAGGTCCATCTTTCTCTGGGGAGATTACATTCTTCTGAAGTTGTGGGCTGGGGATGTGTCTGAGGGAATCCTCTGGGTGATCTCTCTGCCTGGGGTGCTTAGATTGAAACTCAAATGCTAGATTCCCAAAAATATTAGAAACTTTTAACTCTAATATGAAATAGACTGGAAAAAAAAAAGTCCAGACATTTCAGATTGGCACTTCAGAATTAATGCTTGTTGTTTTGCCCTTCATATTTCTGTGCGTTGATCCGTAGACTGCAGTGCCAGAAGGAAGCATTTGATCTCGCCTGATCTGTGTACTGCAGAACCTCAAATTTTGCCCAGCTACTCTTCTGAAAAAACAGATGCTGTGGAAGTGACACACACATAATGTAAAGGCCACAGTTGTCATACGACTTCAGAAAATTTACTGCAAAGCTTTTGTAGAAAATAGCAAAATTAGAATGCCGTACCCAAGTTAGTAGACCTTGGCAAATCCTTTATAATCGAGCCAGTAACACAGGTAGAAATGGAATCCTAGCAAAACACTTCGTGGCATATCATCACATCTGATGTGCCTCAGTGCCACATGCTCATGTTCTTTCTGTGTTCTTGGTTGCTGTATCTTCCTCTTCAGGCTTCTGTGCTGCTGTTAGGCACGTCAAGTGCAGACCTGGTATGGTAAAACAAAAAGGGAAGAGTAGACGTGGCTTTAATTAAATCAGTTATTGCACATGTTCAGGTTGTTGCTAGTGCAGCGTATACAAGGCAAGTGGAATGAATTCTTCTAATGGTTGTCTTAAACTTCAAACTTCTGTTCTTTATATGTGATTGTACCTCATGTATCCTCTTCTTTTAAAACTCCTGTTTCTTACAAATAAACGTATGTCAGAGATTACCAGGAAGCAGGCAACAGCAAAATCAGCGTACTTGCCAGCTGTGCTCCTGCTGAATTAGATAATTCCTAACACCTTGTATGCATACACATCTGCACTTCTGTTTGGGGCTCAGTCATAGGAAAAAAGAAGGCATTTTAGAGCATCTGTCCATTTTGTATTTATTAAAAAGCATGTTTACATGGAAGCCAGTTCTTAAATTTGAATCCGGTTGTCATCCCTCTATTCTCTTAACAGGTTAAACCTTGCCTACAGAAGACTAAATGTGCAGTTCATCTGGGAAGGAACTGAAATTACTGAATTTTGCCAACTGAAGATGCTGCTGCTGTGGAAGCTGCTGTTCCTGGTATTACTTGTTGGCTGTCTTGGAGGTAACAAAATACAATAATGCATGCAATACAAGGGTTTCAAATATTAACAGTGAATGACTTAAAATAACTTCTGCTCCAAGGTTACTAAACAGAGCTCTGCTTTCAAAGCAGGCAGAAGATAGTTGATAACGGTAGAGATGTTATTAGAAATGCATGCACCAGAGGTATGCTAATATAATAGCTGCAGTATGTGTTTCTCTGTAACTGGAAACTTCAAATTCTTGCAGCTACGGAGGATGATTGCTTCAGCTTTTCTCAAAGCTTCGTTTATTTTAGAATAGGTTTATTCATGAGGAGCTGTGCTGTGTTATCGCTGCACCAATTCAGCAGTTCAGAGGTTTGCTTTCCCACTCTGCCAGACAACAATCCAGCTAGTTCTCAGTGCTGGGAACTGTGCTGCTTTTCAGGTCTTCTCCTTCTGCCACGGCGTCCCTTCTGCGCTGTTGTTCTTTACCTTTCTGAGGTCAGTACACAGAGTAGCCCCTGAAGTCCCTGACTTGTTTTGGTGGCTGCTCAGCATATGCTCTGACCATCCCTAATGATGCTGCTGTGTGTGAGGGGGTGAGAGGAGGCCCCTAGTCTGTCCTCGATGGTAACTCCTGTCAGTGATTTTAGTGTGCGTTGGCACCATCAGAGCTGCAAAGAGCAGGCATCACTGATGGTTCCCAAATTACCAAAATGCGTGCTCTTCAGTAAGTCAGTGCTGTGTTGATGTTTTTAATTGCTGCAATGACAGCACTTGTCTTGAAAGAGGGAAGGAAGCCTTTTGTTGTTGTGACTCATCTCATTTGATAAAGGTCTGGGATGCTCTTGAATATGCAATGCAAACAGAAGAAAAAAAAAAAGAGAAGTTCCCTTGTGAGGCATCGCTTTGCTCCCTAAAAGGAGGCTGGCTGAAGAACTGGAAGAAGGACTAGAGAGCTATAGTCAGTGCTGTCAGAATCTCAAGCTGACGGTCTTTTCCTCAGGGGCCTTGCTGGCAAGTGATCATGGTTTCTCCTGTTTCTGAATCAGGCTTCTGTAGCGGATGGCTCTGAAGAGTGATCTGAATTGGCTGCTTTGAAGTTAAGGGTGGTTTGGGTGGTTTGAGGGAAGGGGAGGGTGATGTATATGAGTGTGCTTTAATTGAAACGAGCAACTACTGCTTGACATGTGAACTAGTTAGTAAATCAAAAAGGTTATTGTCTGGGTCTGTTGGGAGTAGGTGTGTGTTGTGTTTTTTTTTTTTTTTTGGCAGCAGCTCCAGTGCAGGGGTGGAGAAAGAGGGGCCATGTGGAGATGCCCCTTCCTGCTTTCCTCTCATGCCTGTAACCTCTGCTTGTGTTTTGGCTGCCCTCAGGGGGATTGATTTCTTGTTTGAGGTGCATTGGAACATAACTGAGCAAGGTTTGTGGATTTGAGCTTTGTGTGGGAATGCAGAGGGTCACAAATGGTTTAACAACATGGCTTTGCTGTCTTTAACATGAAAGGTACTAATATTGTCTCTGTGAAATGCAAGCACTTTTCCTTAGAAAATATTTCCTTAAGGAAAAAAAAGACTTAAATACAGTTTTTTCTTCTGCAGGACTACTTTCTAGTTTATGGTTTGCTTTCTAAAAGAAATACTGAATGTTCTGACATTGAGCCAATCATAAGAGATTTGCACAGGGATATTGGTTAAAATAGGGGGAGTTTGTTTTTTTTTCTCCTTTGAACTGCAGGAAGCAAAGCTATATTTTCATACTTCTGAGCAGATGCTGCCTTGTTGCTGCTTCCATGTTTTCCCCATGTCTGCATGTCTGGTCCTGCTGCCGTTACATATGCCAGGCAAAAGTCTGGTTCCATCTGAGCCCCTGGTCAGCCCAAAACGGTGATGGGGGAGCAGCAGGGAGCTGCAGGAGGACTACAGGCAGTGTACTGTGGCATTCCTCAATGCTGCTCTTGTTCTTCCTGCTCTTCTGCTTTAGCAGTTAATGCATGTGGCGGTGGTCCGGAAAGTAAGGCTGTGAACATCCTGAGTTAGCTAAAAAGTGCAGCTGTGCCAGCCAGCACTGTGCTTCCCTTTGGGCTGCACCTGGAAATATTTCAAGTCGAAAATGTGTTTGTAGTCTTAAAACCACTTGAAGGATGTAAGTCCACTTTCTGCAATACCTACTGCTATGTCTTTGGTATCATTGGGGAATTACTTGTAAAGCCAATTAGACACTGCAGCATCTGAATTGGCAAATCTTGACATTATAAATGTCAGCAAAACAAATTGTTTTTGCAGAATGTATGCATGCATTTCTGAATCTCTCATATGTAACTTCGGAAATATGCTGACTGCTCAGTACAGTTACTATTCAAAGGAGATATGGTATTAGTTAATTAGAATACAGGCTAAGCCAAAAGAAATTTTAAGTGATTAGTTGATGTAATGAAGGATACTGGGAGGATGGGGGCGGGGGGACTAACGGGTAGAATCCAAACATTTAAAATTCATTAGCTATGTATGGATTTTTCCAAGTGTGCTCTCACTGGTTTTGACCTGCTGATACTGTTTTTGCTAGATTTACATTGTAGTACTTAACTAAAGTGTATGAGTATTTTTCAGGCAATAGTAACATGCATTGGTGACTTGCATCATGTGTATCATTTGTAGTAGAATGAATGATTTCATTATGTTCATGGTTATGTTCATGTTGAATTAGTATTAATGCTATAAAAAAATCAAAAACATATAACAAACACAACAAACATATAACAAATAACAACAAAGCCTGTTCTTAAATCTGCTAGAGTAATTTAAGTTTTTCATGTGGTACTAGTCTTTATTTTTCTTATTTTAGAAGCTTATTTTTCTTTAGTTTGGGGTTTTTATTGATAAAATGTAATACTTAGCATTTGGATCATAACAGGTATCTGACATGCAAATAGTATAAAAAGAGAAAACGAAATCCTAATGTTTCATTCATAGACAACAGGCAGTAAAATATCCTTTAGAAGAAGGATAATCATTTTACTCTTAAAGTTGTATCTATCTTTGATTGTAAAGCTTGGAAATCTTCAGGATTGACGTGTTGAATTCATATTTACTCTTTTAAAAAAAAAAATAGATAATGGGTGAGGTGATGTTCAGGCACAGGAGGATATGTTGACTCTTACATAGTGTAAAGTTCTCTGCTGCTGTTACTGTTTCTGTTATAGACAATAATATGGAGAAAGCTGTAGGCACCAGAAGTTGGAGTTATGCAAACAAGTCTATTGAGTATGAGCTGTAACATCTGCAGAACTACTCTGACACTCTCAAAGCTTCACTCAGATCACTTTGACCTTGGTAGCGGTTCTTGTGGAGGCATACATAACCTCCTTCGAAGAGGATGAAAGATTTTTCACCCATCTGTTGAAGGACTCTTTTGTCCTTTAATCTTTCTTATATTTTTATTTTGTGTCATCTCAGTTCTTTTCAGTCATGTTTGAAAGCAACTTAGATGAAAGCAAGTTTTGTTTTTGCTGCTTATGAAGAATGGTAGTCTTGAGGATTCAAGATGAATGTAAAGTATCTTATGTTAAATCACGTTAACACCAGATGAACCAAGTGAGTTCTTGGAGAGGAAGAGAAGAGAGGGGAAAAAACAAAGAAATAAATGTTTAACTCTATGCAAATGTAACTGCAGAAAGAGGCACACTATGAAAGTGATAATGTTAACTGCAGATTCATAAATTCACATATCTCAGGTTGGCATTGAGTATCATGGAGTTTGTAAATTAATGTCAGAGCTAATAGAAAAATACTTGTTATTGTGCTAATTACTAGTAGAGTATTTATTTTCTGATGGCCATTGCGTTGTCTCCTGTAAGACACTGTCCTCATTCACTGTTCACCCTTCCTTTGCATCTGTTCCCGTTCATCTCTCTTCACTTACTGTGTTCCCCAAACGTCCTCTGAGTAGCAATGCGGAGCTCGTAGATTGGAGGACCAGCAAGAAGTCAAGCAAAAAAAAAGCCATTTTTCATGTTGCCAGAAGCCAGATGGTTGGATGGAGCAGGGCTGCTTAGAAGCCTTGAGCACCCATAATTGATATCCCTGACTTAATGTGGTTTTATTGCTGTCACTGACCATGCTGCTTGTAGCAACAGTCAGCACTTACGGAGACATGAGGCTGAGCCAGATGTAATTTGCTGAACAGTCTAAATTGAACAGTTCCAGCTGCCTACCTCATCTCACTCAGCTCAGCACAAGGTCTCAATCCTGACGTGCAGTTCTTTTGCTATCTGGAGGCTGCACGTGTTTAATTCTAACATTATCTTTTTGCTTAAATTGCTTCAATATTGTGAATAGACCTTTTGGAACAGTGTACTTCTAAAATCTACCAGAGAATCCTGTAGTTGAGTCTTTTTCAAGACAAATTTTAGTGGGAGCACTCTGTAAACATGAAACAAGGTGTTAAACAGTTTTGAGAATATTACTTTTAAACTAGCATCAAGACAGATTAGGAGGCATTCTGACTTTCTATAGAAACATTTTTCTTGTGTTCAGTTTATGACTGAAAAGACAGTTCTAAGACTTGCCTGAAAATTAATGTTATGATATGACATCATAGTTACAGAAATGGAGATGTGGCTGGTCTTTAAAAGCTTTGATGTTCTTTGTCCATGCAAATAACATACTTCAAACTAGTTCCCTTACTGTGGTGTTCTGTATTGAGTTGCTTTTGGTTTATCCTGTGTGAATCTTCAGTTCATCAAAGTGAGGATGTGAGAGTAATGGGAGGATGGGGGGGGAAGGCCTTTGGGTTTTAATTTATTGATGTATATTTATATCTGTATAACTAATGATCTTGCTGTCTTTGCCTATTTACCTTAGGGAGAAAGAAGATGATTATTCAGCATTAAGTATACATGTCAAGTTTGAAACAAGTAGGGGGAACATCCGCCTAGCCAGGAAAGAAACTCCCTGCCCAATACAGGGGGGTTGAAACTAGATGATCTTTAAGGTTCCTTCCAACCTAAGCCATTCTATGAGTCTATGAAATTGGAAAAAAAAAACAAACAAATAAAAAGCAGTTTATTATCAATGCTTAAATGATTCTGAAGAACAAGCTGAAAGATCAATAAAATAGAAAACCAACAACTGAAAAAAAAAAAGAGCAGTACAGACTCACAGAATGGTTTAGATTGAAGGGACCTCTGGAGTTCATTTGGTCCATCCAGCTGGAGTCTGAACCAAGCGATGGTCTGGGGTCAGGTTGTGAATTGATTCCAGGAGCGTTATGACTCTTCCTGACCTTCATAGATTTTCCCACCCCTCCCAAGTGACCCAGAAGATTTCATTTAATCTTTTAATAAACTGGATTTCACTTAATCTTTTAGTAAACTGGATAGCAGTTTTTTTTATTTCCCATGTGAGGGAAGGATAAATGACTGAGATGCATTGCTATAGAAGTGACTAGTGAATATGTAAGATAAACAGATAAGGTAAACTCCTATCCCATGAGAGTGCAAACTGCTTTTCTGCAGGTTGGCGTGACTGCTGTCTTTTCTTACCATTCCTGTTAATTTTGGCTTCAAATTCCTACTACGATTTATTGTACTACTGCACCAAGGAGTCAGCTCCAAGGGGAGAGCCATCTCCATCAGCCTCGGGTGGCACAAGCTGTGCTGCTCACTTGCTCACCCAGTCTTTCCCAGCAATCTTGGTAGGAGAGCAGGCATTAGTTTCTCCTGCTCTCTCGTCATTTCTTGCTGTTTTATACTGCTGAAGCTGACTGCTCTGTTCTCTTGGAAAACGTATCTATTAAAAGTTTCTCCTGAGAATTAAGAGGAAAAACAAGTTTTGAAGTATATTTCAGGTGTAAAGAAGGCTATGAAACAGAAAAAAAGTTCAAAGGAATGAAACAAGGAGAATTGTGTGTGTAAACGTATATAATTTTTGTTCTTCAGAAGATGAAAGGACACACCTCAATCAGCGTGTCCAGAACAAGACCTGTAGAATCCACCTGCACTAACTTTCTCTCCTAAGCTTTAATTAGCCATCACCACAAATAGTATCCTAACTCTATTTTGATTGTACTTCATCTAAACACAGCAAAAAATTGCCATTAACCACCCCCTTTTAGCCATCGCAAGCCTTGACTGAATTTGACTGTAACCGTGGAGCTGGAAGGTTCTCCTCCCATTCAGTACCTTTAGGCACCATTCTCTTGTGCACGTGAACATGCTTAAAAAACCATAAATGCAGGGTTTTCAACAAAGAACTAGTTGTGTTGCACTAGTAAAGATATGAAGTGCTAAGATGACTAGACTGTGTCAGGCAGGCTACACTTTCCACTGAGCGTTAGGAAAAAGAAAACTCTTGGCAGTGGTGATGTGCTATATGTGAGTTTACAGCTCCACTGGAAAACTTCTAGAGGTGTCTAAATAGAAAATCAGAGTGCAGGTTTACTGGTATCCTCTAATTTGTTGTTTAGGACAAATACAGCTGATTAATGTTCTGTCTGTCCGGTCTTAAAAATGCACAGTTTGAGCATTGATCATATTTTCCAGATGCATTGAGAATGACCTTCCCAAACATCTTAAAATGGTGATCTGCTGAAAAAAACCCTCAAGTATCTGGTGTAACAGATACAAACCATTTGGACATCAAAGCCTGACTCCTATTCTGGCCCTTTAGAGTGTAATCTGCCAATAGGGAGGCTTTCCTTCTGGTTACTGATTTAATAGCCTGTTTGCAGTTAAAACTAGATGATGTTATAATTGATTTAATGGCAATTTAGGTGTGTTCACTATTTTCACTTTCACTGTTTGTTTCATTTTTTGCCAGTGTAATTCTTAGAGAAGGATTCCATTTAAACCCTCAGGCTCAGCTATGTCATGCATCAGATCCACTGCTTTCCTTTTTATTAATGTTAAGTTTAGAGGACTTATGAAATTGGGAGACATGATTCGTGCTTTTTAATATTTCCAAGAAGTATGAAAACCTTCCATATTCTTACTGATGTATTGCTGCTGTTAAAAAGGCAGGAAAGCAGAAATATTTTTGTCAGAGGAGTACCAAGATGCAGAAGAATGCTTTATGAGCTGTTGCAGCAAACCTGGTGATTGCTTGCTGGAGCACCTGCAGAGGGTCTCAGTCAAGTTCCTGTTTTGGCCCCACATCCTCGGTCTCATTTTTGTTTAATTTTCTTGGTTTTCAGCAAAGTATCGGACACTGAAAATGAGGAACAAATTGTTTCAATTAAGTGTTGATTCTTGAATATGAATGGTGGTATCTAGCTGTGTGTGACAGCAGTAGGTAGGAAAGTCATGAACTAAAGGTTTGAGGTGGAAACACTTTCAGGCTCTTTGTATTTTAAATAAATAAATAAAGCCACTGATAGGAGAACACTGGCTTTGGAGTCCCTTTTTCTCTTTTCTGAAAACATCAACTTCTTTCTTCTTCCCCAACACCCAGCAGCAGCTACAGAAGTAATCCTACTTCACTTGCCAGGCTCTTGCTGGTGAGGAGATAGAAACTGAGAGACCTTGTCTGTTTTCCTGTCTTTTGCTGGTTTATGAAATAAAGAGAAAGTTTTTGCTCATGACCTGAAGAGCCATCCTGTTGTTCTACCTTCTGATAGGGAACTAGACAAAAGCATCCTAGGCTGGCTGCTCAGCATCTTTATTGATTAAACGACCTCCTGAAGTTGCTATCATTGGCTAGAACGTTTGAAGAATAAATGATGACCGAGATTCATGAGTAATCTCATCCTGTGAGATGATGCCTGGGGTTTTGGGTAATACCTTTAATCTTCTGTTTCTTACCTGCAAAACAGATGTAGTGGTGCTCCTTGCTTTATGAAGACTGGAGATGTGTAGGTGAGTCATGCTGAGGAAATACCAAACCAGGGGAAGGAGGAACCCCTTCCTCTGCAAATAAAAAGATAAAAGACTTTAGGGAAGGAACAGCAGGGAAGCGGACTTTGGTAGAAGTTCACTGTGCTGAACGTAAGCTGTATCAGCCGCTTGGGAAGCTGAGGACACCAGCAGGGAGGTGGGAGAGACGTTGAAACTGTTGTGAATGTTATAAATGGCTATGAATAACAGCTGAAAAATAGGGGAGGCACACTGAGGTGGAAATCTAAAGCTGAATGGTGGCAGATACTCAGGAATACACCAGAACTGAGAACAAATATTATTATTATTATTTATTTGAAAAAAACTTCCAGAAGAAACTGCTATAAATTTGTTTTTTCTTAATGATCATGAATGATGTAGACTTTTAATTTTAGGTAATCTTGCTTTGCTGCTACCGTGTGGACAAATGCGTGATTTTTGCCATAACTAACCTTTGATTTCTTGTTTAATAACAAATGGGATAATATAAGCCTTTAACTTTTCTGATACAGGCTGTAAATAGCAGTGAAGGTATATCAGGGATCAGAACACGATTTTCTCACTTGGCTTTCAGCGAAAAAATAAGACAAGGTTGTAAAGAGAACTTAACCTCAATTTTATTGCTATACATGTTTGAAAATACAAGCAAATGAAGGCTCACCTATATTATTGTATGATTAGCATAATCAGAACTATTGATGCTAAAAATGAATCAAATCTCCTCAGCTATAAAGAGAATATTAAGATACGGCTGTTTAATACAGTAGATTTTTTTCCTTCCTGGATGGAACAAACAGTTATGACATTCCTGTCAAGTTTTTAGAAGTCTTGTAAGAAAGTCAAAAACATTTCAAGCACATGCCATTTGGCAGGAAAACAGACCTTTTTCTAGATCGGTGCTGCTTGCTGTCTTGGAAGAGAAGGCAGAACATCATTTTAATGTGACACCTCAGTGCATGTTTTTGTGCTCAATTATCCTTTACCCTTTCACAGAGCTTTCAAGGGTCAAGTGTTCAGGGCCAATGGAGAAACTTCTGAGCGTAGAAACCATTTTGTTTGAACCAGTCACTAGAAATAGCTTCTAATATTTTAATCCAACAGCGAACAGAAACCCCTAGTGAAGAAAGGGAGGTATGGAGTAATTTCATGCAATAATAACATAAGGAACTCTTTTAATACAGAACATTACAATGATACTGAAAATAAGAGGCAAATAGTGACGGTAGCAGTCGTAGTAACAGGCAGAGGATTTGATGCCTGTTGATGTGAATTACCCTGACATAAATCTTGCAGTGGCACCTTAGAGGAGCTTCCAATCTGCTGCTTGGCCATTTTCGGAAGCCGTTACGTAGCAAGAGGAGCTATAGAGCAAATAAGAATCAGTCTTTTAAAGCTCTGCCATATGTTTAAGAAAAGTTTTTCAGCTGGTTCATGCCAGATTACTTTCTGGTCTTTATGTTGCCAGGAATGATCTATCAGTAGAGAGACCATGAATTGGACCTTTTAAGGCTTCATCACGTTTCTCATTTTTAAGGTTCACTGTGTAAGGAGATCATTTGGCACGTTATTTAATGAGTCAAGGCAGCTATGGGTATATGTAATGAGAGGAAATACGTTTTCACCACATTTTACTGAATGTGATAAAACATTTGTCCTGCATCAACATTAGACGTGCTAGCGCTCTGACTATATGCCAGCTTTAAAATGGGACAGACTCATTCCTTGTCATGATGTTTTGTGCTAAAAATGCTTGGGAGGGGGGATGGTGTGATAGCTCTTTCTGCCTTTAAAATTTATAAGAATAGCCTTTGACTGCAGCTATGGGAAAACAAGATCTAAATTTAGTTAATAACCTATGCAAAATGTTATTGTGGGCCATAGACTGCAGTTTAAAGATAGAAATCTACATGTCTGAATCACTGTTTTCTATATTTCATATATAAAACAAAGATTCATCCTACAGTCCAGTTCTACATCTGTAGCATTGATGCAGAATGGACTTATTTCAACTTTGAGTCTGCAAGTGAATGACAATGACAGTAGTAAGCAACATGTTGAAAAGTACTACTTTTTAGTTCTAATTCATTTTTTGTTGTTTTTAGGAGTTTTTGAATCTTGATAGGAATTACATTGTTATTCTGTAAATAGTGTTTGAAGAGAAAATGAAATCTACATAAAAGCATGGAGTAAATGAGGGAGAGAAAGCAGTCGTCACAGATCATAACCTTATCAGTTGAGGTGACAGTTTCAATTCCATTTGAGTTCTCTCCATTTGTCATCTTTTTATGTTGGATTAAGTAACAGTTTTTGTCACTTTATTCCCATAGCAACCTTATCTTTTTTTTTTGGATGTAAATCTGCTTGTCTCCTATTATCTTTCAAAGCTTGCGCATGAATAGCTTGTGAAGGAGAGGAGTATGGTGAGGAGAGAGATTTTCTGGCACAGAAAATAAGGGAAAAAGTGTTGTATATAAATAATTTTTTAAAAATAAAGCTGTTTGTCGTCTTCAATACGTTTTTCCTTCATGAGAGTTAAGATTTTAACACTGGTTTTGGAGGTTGTCTGGGGAAAAAATCTTTTAAAAATTTTTTGAAGGTCAACATGTACCCCCAGCCAAAACCAGAGACTCAAGGACCTCTCACAGTGTGCCTTATATCTATGAAAAGTGCTATTTTCAGTGAAGATAATTCTGAACTTGCCATGATTTGGGTCCTTTGGAATGCCTGAAGAGCAAGCTGTGTGCAGGGAGATGTTTGGTGCTATACGGGGTCCATGGTTTGCGTTCATCACTACTGCCTCCAAGCCTTTTTGGCCAGTTAGCTAACAGGAGAGCATGGCTGCTGACAACATAGTTATTTTATTGTCTTCGTTTTCTGTGCTGGGTGTGTTGCACAGACCTGTTCTGGTACTGTTGATGCCTTGGATATTGACAGCTGTTTTATTGGGAAGCTATATTTTGTCCAGCCTTGACAATCTCCAAGGTTAATAGAAAATGTAATGCAGCTAAAAACTTGGCCATATAATAATGTTTCTTCTAGTTCTTTCACTTCTTTTTTTTTTTTTTTTAGAAGAGACTAAACTTATACTGCAAAAATTATGTAGCTAACATGGAGCTGAACAGTTTTATTAAAATGATTAACAATGAAGTTTAGCTTCTGTATATTAGATGTAAAATGCTATTAAAAGGGCAGTACCCTTAACGTTCATTTAGCACAAGGCACAACTGGGGAATGAGGAGAATGCAAAATTAAATGTACAAAAAATCCCTGAAGCTGCTTATGAAACTTATATATTTCATGCCAAAAAAAAAAAAATCAGAACTGAAATGTGGTGGCTAAGCAGGTGCCACTGCTAGTCATCAGGGCTTTTTGGGGAGGAAGCAAATTCCCTGGGCTGCTTTGCAAAGCTGGGGTACAGTGCATTGCTTTGATTTCAGCTGCCACTTAATAGCATAGGAACCTGCAAACTGTGAAGTTTGGATCTAGATTGGAGTTTCACCATCATTTATAGTAAACATAATATTTCTCAGAATGCAAAGCAAATGAGGAAACAGTTCCTTGACCAGGATGGAGAAGCTGTTGGTGCACAGCTGAAGACCACGACAGGTGAAATCAGCCCCAAACACGGACACATGTCCAGTACTTGCAGGCACAGCGCCTGGCTTAACAAAGCAATTCAGAACTTTAATTGCATCTCTTTATCTGTCAGCCTTGGTTCTGCTGATGTCATTTAAAGCTGCGTTTCTGTGAACACGAAGACTTGTGATCTTTTTTCATTGAATTTCACAGCCGTTCTTGCAAGTGAATGGAGATTACCATTTCTGTGAAGTTCTTGTTTTATGTTGAAAACTGAATTTTGTCTGGAGATGGCCCTTTAGTTTGACTGAAATTTTAGCTTGGGTTCAGAGGAAAGGATGAGCCAAAAGTGCACGTGCTTTATGTATAGCATTAGCTGTATTTTGGGCATGTCCTGCGGCTCTGTGCTATATTTGAAGAGCTGATGGCCTTATTTTTGTGAGGGGTGGTGGGATGGCTGATGTCCTTGGCTAGTTTCTGCCCGCACCATAGTGGCAGTACTGTGGTGCCACTGCACGAAGAACCGGGACGTGGTGGAATTACTTGGCATTGCCATGTACTATACTGTCTTGAGTGATGAGATGGCAGAGGTGAGGAAGGCCCCACCCTGCTGTACTTTGTCTAAATTGAAAAGAAAATGTCAGAAAAGTTCTGAATAGAAGTTTTACAAGAGACTAATGACTTGGGCATTATTTGCCCCCAGGGAAAGCAAAAAACATTCCCATTTTAATTTTGGCAGATAATTTTTTTCTCCAATTAATAATGGTGACTTTCCCTAGATTTTTTGTACTTTGGGACTATTCTTAAATCTCTGCATTATGGCTTCTTTGGAAAACAGCTTACATGCACTGAAAACCAAAGAATCATCACTAGGGAAAACATTTCATCCCTTGTTTTGTTTGTCAGAATTATCCTAATGGAGTCTTGTAAGCTCATGTAGCACACTACAGATAATATTAAGATAATGTGTAAAAACATCTAAATTGCATTAATACCATATTAAGGGCACGGTATAAAGCCCATTGAAGTTGATAGGAATGTTCAGTAGGAATTTAATGCTTCAATCTTTCAACTAAGTTGTAAAACCACAGAAAATCAAGCGCTAAAAATGTTTCAGTCTATAAACACATCTCTGTTACCTCTGTCATACTTGATTCACCCTTTTTTTGACTAATCAAATGGTTGGATTGGAGTTTCCTCAAACTGAAATTAATACTCCAAAAAAAAAAAAATTTAAGTGTCCTGCACACATTTTACAGCAACAAAATCTCACATAGAGGAGAAAAAAAGTGTTGCTAAAAGTCTGTGTAATGAGTGCAGCTGTCTTACTTATATTCACAATCTACCAAATTCCACCAACACTAAATGAATATATAAATATACATTACATTTTAACCTCAAGCAACCCGTGGTTGAAACACATGAAATGTCAGGATTAAGAGGGATTGAGAATACCTTGTAAATGTCTTTGCTTGGGATCTCCTGACTTGAAGCACAGTTGTTGAGGGCTCTGATTTGCTGCCAACCTACCCAGTTTGCCTCCCGAGGTTTATTGTCAGTACAGCTACTGGCTAAGTAAAGGAGATGTTTTAATACTGAAGTGATGGAACTTGCAGAACTATCCCTATTACACTGCATTGCTTGTGTCTTTATCTCCTATCGATAATATATTTACATAATTTACACAGAGTGAGTTGTGGGGAGTGTGACTTTATAGCCAGGGAAATTCTCCATACTTATGAGAAGAGAAGCATTACCTGTTTTTTATTTTCTTCTTATTACCTCTCTCAGCCCTGTGCAGTGAGAGATCTTCATTCTTTTTTATGAAACTGTATTTTTTCAGCCCTCGGCTTTTTATTAAATTGTAGTTAACAATATACTTCTGAGGATTACACCACCCTACACAGAGCAATTTGGCTTACACCGGAGATCAATCTGCACGTCGAGCATCTGTCACTTAAGACTCGGCTCAGATACCAGCAAAAAGATTTGAGGCCCCACTGTGTTTTGGGGGGTTTCTCCGTATGTATATGTCTCAATCTATTAAATTTGATTCCATAGCACTGGGATTGTATTTATTTTCATAAACAGAATCACAGAAGAACAGGGAAGTATTTGCGGGCAGCTTTTTCTCTGCTTCCCCAGCTTCTGTTGTCGAATAGTCTGGTACTGAATGTATTAATCTATGCAGTTGCTTGCTCAGGTGTAATCCCTTGTTCAGCCACATTTATTCATCCACTGAAGGATGTGCACATCGGTACATCATGGCATATTAAAGGTTTACTGCAGCCTGCCACAGCTGTCATCTCTTTGACCCCTCAGTAAACTAAGAGTCTTCCACATAATTTTGCTTTCATTCAAGTGTAATGCCATTACTGCAGAGGCAGATGGAATGCAATTCTCTAAAGGTTCGTCTCATTCCCTTCTCTTCCGAGGAGGTTAACGTGCTCAAATGATCCCTGCATTTTCTTTTTTTCACTTGTTGTTGCTGTGAGAAGAGCAAAGAAGAACGATCTGTTTGCACTAGGTTTTAGGGGATGAAGTAAAGTTGAAAGATGGACTCACCAGTTGGGCAGAAGGCCTCTTTACCACTTGAATTTCAAATGCCTTCACTTGTTTCCTTAGCACGTTTATTTTTTATAGCTTTTTACTAAAAGATTGTACAGATATTTTTTTCTGACACCACTTGCCATGGTAATAAGCAAGTCAAAATTGCCTTATACCAAAAACAGCTAAATAATATTAAAATGTTAGTGTTGTATGGAAGTAACTTCAGTTAAATCGGTGATTTGTCATCTTCGTATTATTTTTTGAGTTATGTTAGTACTTTGCAGGCCTTGGGAGCACCTCCTTTGTACCAGAGCTTGGAACAACCTGGTACATTTAGTATTCGAAGCCACGTAGCTTCTTGATGCTTCCCTGCATTCATCCACAGCTACTCCAGAGGAGGGTGTTGTACAGCAGCGTGCTGGATTCCTGCTGCATTGGGATTGCAGAGCTGTTGGAGAAAAACCATTTGTAGCTGATGGGTTGAAACTGTATCTGTGGACATATACTCTAAGCTCCACCATGTCAGATGGCAACCTTGTGTGTTGCATCCTTGTAACATCACATCTAATGATCTGTATTTTCCTAGTGTTTTTATATTAATGACTTCTACTTTGTTCTAATATTTTATCCAGTAGTGAAGTTAAACAGTCAAATGAGTCAGTAATTTCTTGAGTTTCTTATCTTAGAAACTGGTTCTACAGTGCTGCTGCTTCTCATCTGTTCTCTTCTCTGAACTCTTATTCATGATTTGCTAGGAGGCTTCCTTTCTCACTCCCTGAGTACCAGAGATGTGTATGATGCAGTGCTTCAGATTATTAATATTTGATGTTAACAGTGGAGCTTTGCACTTCCTTATCAGTTGTTCATACTGCTTGGCTTTTCTCCTCTTTGAAAATGGGAGCAAAGTATTCAGCTATTTTTGAAGATCTCATTTTTTAAATATTTCTAAATTTCCTGTCTGCATTTAATGTTATTTCCAGAAGATTTTTTGAATGCTTAGCTTCTTTGGCTAGCAATCTGCCACCTTCCTCCTTAGTTCTGGTATTTCAGAACTTCACCTCTTAATAGCATGTGCTATTATTTTATTTACCCTTTCAACTTTCTGTATAATACCTTTGTTCACTTCTAGTTAAAAGAAACTATGACCTCTCTTTAAGTCAGTTATGTCTTAGCCATCCTGTTTTTTTGTTTTACTCCTAGTTTTTCCGCTGGGGATTCACTGGAATTACTATCTTGTTTCTTTTTAGAAACCTTTATTCCTCACAGTAAATCTTTCATTATTGATAAATTTATCTGCAGATTCCAGTTCTGAGCTCTGTATCTGAACTGTGGGACCCAAACGCTGTTCTGAACTCCCATTCCAAGGGTAAAATCCATTTCTTTTCACATCCCAGTGTCAGTGGGAAGGAGCTGTAGCTCTAGAAGCTGGAGAGGCACTGCTGTGCATTGCAAGTGGGTTTGATTGAAAGCACGACACTTGAGCACAGCATGGTACTTGCCTGCCATAGACCCTGAATTGCATTTGTCACTATATAAGGTGTCAAAGTCAATGAAGTTAGAGTGAACTCTTCTCACAAAACATTGCTTTGTGTAATGAATTTAATTTATTCTAAGTCGTGCTCTCAAGGTTCTCCTGTTCTTCCTCTGGACAGTGGAGTATCAAATACCAGTTGATTTTGAGCAAGACCAAATGTCATTTTATCATCTGTTTACCTCTTTAATTACTTAATAATCATTGTTCATGCTCTCATGAGTCAAAACACGGGATTTGTTATCCACGTGGGGATTAAACTGCTTGATTTTAAATATATCAACCATTTCTCTGACCCAGATATAATAAATACTGAAAGAGGTTTTGTAACCAGACTAATGCCCTGGTGCGCACACCAAAAAGTCCATTTGGGTTTTGTGGAGGATATGAGATGCAGAAGTAGATGTGTGACAAAGCAAACGAAATTTTGGCTTTAATAGCAGTCAGCAGATCTTGTCTTCGGTTCCATGCAGGCTGGCTAGCAGGTATTTGTGTAGAAGGTAGGAACCAAGCAGCTCTGTGGTAGGATAAAAGGCAGTGCTTACAGCACTTAGATTTGAGAGAATAATCTGTGCTATAGGATATTGCTGTCCTTTGAAGAAGAAGGAGCAGCGGGAACTGTTAGAAGATCTGTTTGATCTCCTGGATATTGTGATACAACTTAACTCAATATTAAGCCATTATCAAGCAGGTAGATAACTCACTACCACTGCTGATCTGTGCAGAGTTTTAATTATCACTCCTCCAGTTTATCTGGCACCAACCTTAGGCCTTTGGATGTGGTCCTACAACCAAAATGACATCAGACACCCTTGTGCAGCCACTCGCAAGGCAGGCAGGCAGCATGCAGCCATCAGCTATTGCAAAGCCCGTGCTGCCTTGCCAGGTGCCGTTTGGTTGCTCCCGTGGTATGTGCTCACTCTGGTCTAAATCATTTCTTTTATTGAGAGCTGTGACTCCCATTGATGAGAAGGTACAAGTGTAAGAAAGTTGCTTACAGCGAAAACATATTTCAGCTGAGCTAAGTAGCGCTGTTGCAGCACCTGTAAATAAGTCTCTCTGTGTGTGTTAAAGCAACTGCAAGGCTGTCAGCTCATCGGGCTCTCCTAAATGGCCCACCAGGAACGTGGAGCCACTGCCCAGCACGAGCTGCCATGTATTCATTCCCCACTGCAGCATGCCTTAGGTGCAAAATACTTTGACATCTTCCAGTGAACATTCAGGCTCTCGAAAACTAATTAAATGCGCTCAGCAGCACTTGAGGAAGGGAGAGGTTTCTAGATAAGATAAGAAATTGGCTGCTCTAATAGCTGGAGACTGTTACAAATAATTAACTCACTGTTCTGAGTGGCTCCAAAATGAGACCAGATCACCTTGAGATGGTTTGGGCTGTTCAGGTAGGGTTGACTCCTGGTCTTTGGTTTTGCTGCCTGTAAGCAGCACCTCCGTCACATTCTGCTCCCTGGAGCTTCTCAGAGGAGCTGAGGGTTCAGGTACCTGCAGCATGTCTCTCCTACCATACCGTAGGTATAGAAGGGAAAATCCCTTCCCATGTCTTCCCCTCCCCTGAGTTGGGGTCTCAGCTAAAATTATAATAAGTCATGGCTTAGAAAGAGTCCGAGTGCCTGGCTGGGCTGTTTGGTTTCGTGCAGACTGGAATGGTGACATGGGTTTTGTCTCCCTCTCGTGATGATTACAGCTGGGTTTGGACAGCCTGACACGTGTTCACCTTCACATTTGGTGGAAACTGAGGCTGCCAAAGAAACATTAACTTCACATTGCTTTTTCTGTTGGGCAGCACTCTGTGCCCTTGAAGAAGCCTGCTGGGCAGGACTGAAATGTCGTCGTCCTTGTCAGCTTTCTAGGCAGACCACACGGATTTGGAAGGTGCACAGACCCATGTTTCTGTCAAGGAGAATAGAATCCAGGTCTGGTGACAGCTGAGTAACCATCCATGAGCTTCTTGGGATCCTCAACAAACGGCTCAAGTTAAAAATACAGAACAGCAGCTGGAGCTAGAGGTGAAATACAAGAGCTTCAGGAAAAGAAAATGGTATAGGTGATGTTGCAGTGTTGCCAGGGCAAGTCATGGGTTAAGGTTTGCTTTTTTTTTTTTTTTTTTTTTTTTTTTATTTGGCAAAAGACTAAATAGAGAGTTGTAGTTCACCCTCAGGTGCATGCTCCCTTGGAAGTGCCTGCTAGCTGAGAAGCGGGTGTTGGAGAGACAAGAACAAACAGATGAAGCTACTTCAGCATTTTAATCACAGCAAGAAACGCGTGTCTCAGGGTTGGACAGCTGTTGAGATTTTTACCTTTGGAGAATCTGATCCTCAAAGACGCCGTCTGCAGTCTCCTAAGGCCGGAGGTTTGCTCTGTGAATCTGGAGCAGTCCCTCCCATAAGGACACCACGCTTCCCTCCAGGGGACGTGCTTTTAATTAGCTGTGTGGGAGGTAACTGCTCTTAGCAGCTTTCCGTGTGCATCCTTGGTATTCCTGCAGCTCTGTATCAGCTCATGCGTTTTATAGTGTTTTGCTTAAGCCAGGTACTAGCCGTGTTTTGAGATGAGAACTATAAATATTTTGAAGGTCTGTGAATATTAGGCTTTTACGCAGACAAGTTGGTGCGTTTTTAGGTGTGAAACAACAGCTGTAGTATGACATCTGTTGATAGGACACTTACTCATCTGCTGTATCTGTTATTTGTCATCATTACATCTGTTATAGTCCACATGGCTCTAATCAGAGCCTAGTGGCTTTCTGCCAGGGGCTCTGCACCAAGCAAGGTGGGGAAAGGACAGATTTTGGTTACCCATGTCCTGGTAATAGGGGTGACAACCCAGCTCTGCTCAGTACTGGTTGCTGGAGAATGTCCATTTCTCTAAGGAGGGCTGTAATCTTTAGAAAGATAAAGGAGTGAAGCCAGTGCCAAAATAATAATAAACTCATGTTGTATCAACATGTTCTCAGTACTTAAAAAGAAAAAAATGAAGTGTCACAAGATGTCTTTTATTTATATTTTGAGGAAAGTCAAAATATGGCTGCTTACGCACACAAACAAACCTTCAGGTAATTAAACCTAGATCTGGCAGTGCATTTAGCCATCTGTTTAGCTATTACAATGTGAGTAGCACACGGCTGTAATTCTTCATCAACAATGTGAATAGCCTGATAGTTCAACACTAAACCTAAACCCGCTGTGTGGCCATGAGTAGTTAATGATAGAGGTGCTTTAGAGACAGGATATTTGTAGAGCTTCTTCTAGGAAGGCTTTGGGGGGACAATATTGTTTCATGTGAGAACTCAGCTGTGAGATAATTTGCTTGAGCAAACATTGTTCCCTCCTGAGGTATTTCTTAAATTGCTTGAGTTGCTTTGTTCAGTAAATTTGAGTAAAGGGATAATTCCCAGATAATTTGAAATTTGAGAAAGTATATTTTTGGAAATACTGGAGAATCCTTTTTCCTTCAAAACATGCATTTTCCTTGCAGTGTTGCTTTTTCCAGTTCTTTTCAGTGTATTTTTGCCAATGCAAAATGCCTTTTAAAAAAAGGGGGGGAGGGGGGAAATCTGCTCATCAGATAGCATAGAAGTTGAGTCAACATGTATTGATGTTTCCCTACTGCTCCTTTTCTCTGCTATCTCTGATCTCTTCCTTCTGTTCCATGCAGCCCACAAACCCATCTCATCTCTCTTCCTTCCCTTTTTTCTCCCTTATTTCTGCAGTCTCTTCCGCCTTTTTGTACCCTGGAATTTCATATCCACTTTGATGTATCTGTGCTGATGTGTTTCTAGGTTTTCATGTGTGTTTATGTAACAGAGACTTTGCTTTATGATTCTCACCTAATTGGTGTAACCGTGTTTATTTCCTGTTGCATGTTTTCTGCTGTACCCCAAGTGACTAAGTGGAGCTGAGGAGTGCAAGTGTTCCGTAAATAAGTTTGCTACTGAGAGTTGCTGCTGTTAGAGCCCGCTCAGCGTGCATGACTTGCTGTCAGACACTGGTTGCAATCAACAGACACAACCTGCAGGTCCTCGTCCCTGTCCCACCGGATCTGTGGATAAGTTTGCTGCATTTTATTAGCATTATTTCTGCTGATATGAGATACTGAGCTCCCATATTTAAATGAGCGATGCTCTGGTGCTGTCTGCTCCTGTGCTGTGAAAGTATGCCAGTCATGGGGGAGCTACTCCTCTCATACTAAAATGAGGCTTGAAGAATATTACAGTGTATATGTAACGTATTGTACAGTTACCTTCCTACAGATAAATGTTCTGTAAAATGAAAGTTTATCAATGTGTCATGGCATCAAGAGATTTTGTGGAGCTTGCTGTGAAATTACATGATTTCCCTGTAATACCAGCATGACAAAAATGAAACCATGGAGATAGTTCTCCAGTAGGCAGCAAACTTCTTCTCCAGTGACAAAGCACACAGTTTCTGTGTGCTTTCAGCAATGTTCAGTTTTGTGCTGTTAACGTTTTTCTTTTTTTTTTTTTCCACCTCCCAACAATAATTGATGATTATAGAGATAATTTTTGTTCCCTTTTGCTCCTCCCCACATTATTCTTACAGGCTTGATCTAAAACCCAGTGAAGTCAGCAGAAGGACTGGCTTTCTCCCTGTGCAGCTCTATTGCACTTGTTCCCTGTGCAGTAGCTCTGCAGGCAGTGTGTTCTGGCCAACCGCGCACGTATCCCAGCTCCTTTCTCCTTTCCTAAGCAGACAGAAGTATTTTTAAGGAGCTTAAAATTATGTCAAGTATACATTGAGTTGCTAGTATCTGTCTTGAGGTATAAAATGATCCTGGAAATGCCTTGATAGAGCCAAGTTTGGGATATAGAGTAGCAGGGAATGTCTGTGTGCGTAAGCAATGTAGGTGGTGGGAAAGCACTTTCAAAAAAGAAACAGATTTATCTTATTTTCTCCAGAAGTTGTCACTACCAACGTAGCTATTACAACGTGCTTAGGCTGTTATTCTTGAGAGCTGAGAGATTGGTGTTTCATTTCTTTTTAAATAATGTGACTTGTACCAAGGCGACCTGGTTGTAAATTAGTACTTAATTATGTGCTGACATCGAACAAAGTTCATCATTTAGAATTATATATTGAAGGAAACAGTTAAGATTTGGATTTCTGGCTCATTTGAGGTACTTGAACATCGTACCAGTAGAAAATTATATATAAAATATATTTAACAAGTTCTGCTGCATTGAAGAATGAGTCTAATAAAGTAATGGAATACATATTTTTTCTGTTTGTCAGGGGACACTTTTGTTTGTAGAGCACGAACCATTTTTCTGCAGTTATCAAAACATAGTAGAATTGCTAATAAACGTGTGTTGACAATAAATATCAATTGATCTAAATGTGATTAGATGTTTGGTTGCTTCTGGGCGACATGGAGTTGGAAACCTGGCGGAAATCCTGTTCATCTCCAGGACATCACTTTTTTTTTTCTTTCTAACCTGTTGAGAGCAGGTGAACACATTTTACCTTCTACAACATGCTTTAGGTTCTGTATGCTCTGCCACTCCTAATTTTAAATACCCCTTTATTATAATTATGACAGGTATCAGTGAACTTCTTATTCCAGGGTAGTAGCAGTATAAATGGTACATGTGATACTTTTGCTCCATATTTCTGAAATCTTTCTTAGCATCGTGCTTGAGGCTTGAAACCTGACTGGAGAGAAGCCAATGGGATAGCAAGGTTCTATAGCCTTGCTGTTTGTATGAACAAGAACACATTTGATTATGCTGCCTGAAATGAACAAAAGGCTTTCCAATAAACCTGAATTACACTTTTTTTTGTTGTTGTTCCATTTTATCACAACGGTCTGTGTATTTCAGTTGATGCAACTTCATGTATTAAAGCAATGAGGCAAATGCAGGTATTAGGGGAGCAGAGAGGACAATGCTGTTTCAGGAATCCAAAATGATTCAGTTGCAAACTATAAGCTTTATTGCCTTTTTATACTTTGACATTTAGAATAAAAACATCTGCTTTTCAAGTTACAGTGTTCTAGATTAGTTTTGATTGTTATTTCTTGTAAAATCTGATTCTATAACCTTTTTACCAAACTATTTTCAGTGTTAAGATTAGAGATTTTACCTGACCAAGTTACGTAATAAAGCTGCTTGTTTCCTACTGGAATGATAACATTTCAAATGAAAGGAAATAAAAGTGGGCCATAACAAACGCAAGGAACAATTTAAAAAATGTAGGCAAGCGAAGCTAATTAAAACACTTAATTTCAGTGTTTTTGATAAAGTAGACAAAACCTTTGTACAAATCCAGTGACGAATAAGAACATCCATCTATCAATAGATAAAATGCAGACATACATTGCTTGACACAGGACAGTGGGCTATTGCCATCCTGTGTTGTGCTGGGGTGCAATAGAAAGTTACGGGAAGAGAGAGGAGAACCAAGGCCAGATGGGAGATGAAGCAAAGCAAACACCCCTTCTCCCCACTTTTTGGTCAGTAAATATTGGATGATCAGTGCCTCCTGCAGAGCTTCTCCAGCCGGGAGCTCCTTGTCCAGAGGTGACACAAGGCACAGCCATTGCTGCTTCCGAAGGAGGAGGCAGCGGCCTACTCTGGGCCTTTCCTCGTCTTGCATAGCACTGCACAGAAACATGCTGAAAAGCGCGTTGTTTTGTGATTCACCACTTCCAGAAGACTTCCCAAAGTCATCCTCTGTCCTGTTCTTACCTTCATTCCTTGTTTCCAGCTGTGTTTGACCTATTAAGACATTTGTGGGATAAGAGCCCATCATTTCAGAGAAACAATTCAATTTGTAAAAGAAAAGCATTTCCATTATTTTCCCACATTTTACAGTATTTTGTTTACCCCATCAGTTTTATGGGAACTTAATATTCCTTGCCATTGATTTCATTCAATTGCGTTTGGTTTTGTAAGAAGACACAGCACTACTCCCTCATGTTACTGCGTTGGGGCTACTGGCTTTATTTAAATATATCTCCTGCTGTTCCACAGAGAAAGTCTGGCTTTGACCTTTATAATGCTTTGAATTATGCTACAGAGACCCCTGAAAATCAGACCAGAATCTTGTATGTTAGCAAGAAACGCTTTTCAAGGTCAGAGGCTTGGACTTTGTTGCATAATACTAATAGATGATGTTGGTGCTATTTTCCGTGGTAATTTATAATTATTTTTGAAGTGCCAGCAGCCAGTGTTGGTGATCACGAAGGTATCTAAATGAATTAAGTGATGATATTTCTGCAGCTGTCTGATTAGTCTGGTACTTCAAGCGCTCTGCAAGGTGCAACTGAGAACTTCCTGCTAATTAACGAAAAATCACTCTTTCATTGTAATAGGGCTCATATTCTTTGTATTCTGATGGATTCTGCTTGCCTCGTGTTTCCCAAAAAAATATTCCCCCATGACAGCAATCTTCACCTGCAATCAGTGATGAATACCTGCTGCAGCCCAAAACTGCAGCAGATCAGACTGGGTCACAGCAGGGTGCCGGCGGGGTCACACCGTGCGCGTCGGAGCACGCGTTCCCCACGTCGCTCCCTTCCCACTTGCACCAGCCTAGTCCCGTGGTGTGTTGGACACAGAGACAGCTGTGTTTCTAAAGAGCTGCATTTGCAATAAACGAACGTACACGCTCAGAAAGCAGTGATGAACTAGTTCATATTAATTACAGAAGCAATACATAAGATTTACGACTTGTAGCGGTTGTGTGTAAGGGGGTAAAATCCAGTCTGTTCATTTTATGCATTAATTACATATACTTCTGAGTTTTAAAATCCAAATTGCATAGCTGTTTTTGTCCAAATAAGGAGTAGCATGTCTTTCCTGCTCTGGGGTATGCCAGCAAACAAAGGTCTATAATCCAAGAAGGGAAAAGTCACAAGGTTGCAAGTGAAGGTGTCATTGGAGATCTTTACCCGTTCTGGTTGGTGCTCCACGACCCAGCATGGGCTTTTGTAGCCATCCTTTCGCTGCCCAGCAGGGATATAGGTACTGGGGGTGCTTTTTGTTCCCCACTTCATGACACAGCGGAATCGTTCAGGAGGGCTATGGTGTTTATATCGTGATGGAGGGAAGAGAAGGATGCTTACCAGGCCTGAAACAAATTGTGGCGCAGACTATTTTGATCTGTTAGAAAAATCAGTTCAGTTGTGGTTGTTTACAAACTCCAAAACACGTCCAGCTGAAGGATGCAAACTTATTATGTGAGAGAAGACATTGGTCCTTGAAATGCATTTGCAGAGAAATTCAGCTGGAAAGCTGTAAGCAGCCCTTTCAAGAAACCCTCCTATGCTCAGTAACAAAGAATAGCAGAACAATATCTTATTGTGGCAATAAATGTATTATTTTTTTTAATGAAGCATTGAAATTCTAATCACTGTGTGCTGGCTGTAGCAGCTGTTGCTTTTCAATATTAAAAAATATTATGTTTTGGGAAATAGCTATTGCTGGTCAATTCACTGCTGTTATGCTTTGTTATAAAGCCAGACTTATTTTAAGGACACCTCGAGGTTTTTGAGCATCTGTATGTATTAATATCCTTTACAAAGTTATAGACAAAACTTTGTTTTAGATTACTAGCTGACTTAGTGCTGTTTGAAGTGTGTTCTGTTTGGCTTTATTATGAGATTATTCGGGGAAAAGTCTCTCTTAGGGTAGAACCTCACTGTCAGTGCGTATTGATGGTTATATCCAGCTTAATTCAGGGTTACAACGAGGCCATACTTTCTCAGATCTTGAGTCGTAAGTTTAGAGTGAAAGTTAATTTAAAGTTATAACAAATCCCGCTGCTCTACAATTTTGCATTTATGCATAGTCAGCAGCAATTGTTTCCCCTCTTATACAGCTTAAAATGATCCCAGGAGACCCGAAACCAGGCCGGGCGCCAGGTCAGGATGCTGAGGAGCAAGGCACTCACCTTAGCCATGCTGCAAGGGATGAGCCTGATAATGCTGCCCGTGGGGAGGTGGTTGATTTTTTTTTTCTGTTTAAAGACATGCATCCTTCTTCCCTATAGCTGCATTATTAGCATTAACATACAGTTGGTTAAGGAGCTCAGTAGGATTGTGATGCTATTTTCATCAGAGCCTTCATTTCAGAAGAAACAGTGGCTTAAAGACCCGTTTTTATGACTCCTTTTTAGTTGGCATAATTAGGGTGGCGTAAGCCTAGCGTAAGAACAGTTACCCATAGGATCTTTTCATTATGTTCTTGTAAATTATTTCACTTCAGTCCCAGTTCTGTCATCCTCACTTGTGCAGAACAGCCATTTCTTCTGCTGTGCGCTGCTGAAATCGCTGAACCTCTTGGCATCCTGAGACTCAATACCAAGAGCTAGAGAACATGAAACCCTGTGCACTTTGCCTTTCTGTCTCCTAACATCCAGCTCATCTTTTTTTCAAAAACAGATCCTGAGAGCTCCCGGACGAAGATGAGGAGCGCGGTGTCGGTGCGAGAGGGGCAGGGAGTTGTGCTGCTCTGTGGCACGCCGCCTCGCGCAGGAGGTAAGGGGCACCCGCGGCTTTCTGCTTCCACCGGGGCCGGTTGTCGGGATGGGGAAATGTCTGTGTGTCACTGCAGAAACCTGGCAGGAAGGTCCATCAGGGAAAGCGAGAGCGAAACCTGCTTTCCTGAAGTAAATGCAAAGAGAAAGAAAACAAACCCAAAGCTAGTGGAGAAGAAATGGGAGGGCAGCACCCAGGAGAATTTACTTTTATCTTGAACTGCCTTTCTGTCCCTGGCAATTACTGTGCATTTAACATGTCCGATCTTTATGATATTTCCAGTAATTAACTGAGTCTTTTCTGGAGTTAAATTCTACCCAATTTCACAATTGCCAAGCCTCAGTGAATCTAGTTTTCTCTATGGCCAGACAGTTGCAAAGATTCTGTTCTTGTCTGTTGTTATTCTAGTCTATGCATGTTTTCTTGAAACTAAGGCATTTTGTAGCGTAATTCAGTGATGCTGATATAATTAAAACATTGCCGTCTCGAGGGGAAGAGAAAGCCAGTTATATGGATTCTTTGGGAACCAGAAGTTGCAAGGACGTTTTATCATTTATCTGTCTTCATTTTTCAACTAATTATTATTGAGCCTCCTGTAATATTTGGAAATAACTATTCTTGTTTGTTTTTTGTTGCTGTTTGGTTTGGTTTTTATTGATAAAGAGTCTCATTATTGAAGTTCTGTGACATTAAACATTAGACTTGATTGCAAAGACCTGGTAATATAAGCTAAACACTGTGAATACAATAATACAGGTATTGTGGCCTCTTAAATTTGGCAGAGCAGACACAGCCATAAAGTGGCAATTTTACAACTGTCTGAGCTTGCAGAATTTTTCTCTTTCCAAACCGATATGTACTCTTAAATCATCTTTATAGCGTTACCACAGCTTTGTCTTTTAGCTGCTGAGAAAATGGGTCATTCTCCTCTCTATCTGTAAGAATTAGAATGATTAAATTTTGCTTCTATGTGCAGTCCAGAGCCTGAATCACCCCAACCATTCCCACACTCGCGTGCCATGCATTTGTGCACAGAGGTGGCCGCATAACTAACTACAGCTCTGCACTATGAACTTTTGAGGTGTTAAAGAGGAGGCAATGTAAAACATGCTCACGTTGCTCAGAGCTGAGGTTTAAATCAACAGGTGGGAGAGGTGAGGATTCCCTTCACAGTCAGCAGATGGGATTTGATTGACACCCCCACACTAACGGTGTTATTCATGTGCAAAAAAGAGCTCTGTGAATTATCAAGTAGAATTGAGAATCCTCAGATTTGTGTGTGAATTGGAGCATTAACCAGTGAAGTCTGTTATTTTTAAGAATGAGTTTGTTATTTTTAAGAATGAGTTAATAATCTGTCTGGGATAGTTTAGAGAGAGTTGACCTGAGCTATTTGGGGTTCTGATGGTTGTTCAGTCCTTTCCACATCTGTAGGCCGATCATTGCTATTATTATTTGATTCTGTATTTGTTGGACTGAGCTATCAAGTGTACAAATTCTATGCAATACTAATTCTGAAAACCTTCTCAAATACCTAGTTTTCTCTCTCCCTTTAGCCTCCAAAATATTGTTCTTGTATATTTTGCTGTTTTGCACAATTTCTAAGCTCTTGTTAGCTTGCTGGGGATTTGCACTTAGGTTTAAGAAGCTTTTGAGAAGAGATTTGATTAAATTATGATTATTCCTCTATATACAATATTCCAGTTAAAAATATAAACCAATGTTCATCACAGAAGAAATAGCAGTTTGCAGTATGGAAAAATGAAATTGTTTCCCTTCTGCAGTTTGGCATATTTTTTGGCTTATCTTAGCTACAAATACTGATGCAAGTAATAAGAATATCCATTTCAATGGGGAGCAAATTACTCATGCAATTGGCAATACTTTTGTCCATGAGGGTATGGACATCTACCATTTCAACCAACAGTGAAATTCCATTTAACTTGCTGTTAGTGAAAAGGGTGTTCGATGCTTCCAGCTGAGTGCACCAATCCATTTTTTCATTCTGTGCTTAAATGTAAGCTGCATTAGAAACCACTCCAATATTTTCTTAAGAGTTAATGCATTTTCCCTTTTTATCATTCCTTGTTTTAGCAGTCTTGTTTGAGATTTACTGAATGGGAGATGGAATGAATGACTGACTTTGTGAAGATGTTCCCTATCTTTATGGTGTTTTTTTTGTTTTTGTGTTATAGCTCTAACTGAATGGAGATGTCTGTGTGACTCAATGATTGCTATTGGTTTGGGATTTTTAAGTAAAACTGAAGTAAAAAGTTTTAATAATTTAAGTGCATTTTTTTCTTATCTTTGTGTTAAGTTGTATTCTAGTTGAACAGTGATTTTTGGATAATTAAGGCGCTCATTGGTCATTGTTCTGCAGATACATGACAATATTTCTGTATATAATTTTAATTCTGTCAGAGGTAACCTGTTAAAAGACATTTTTTTTCACAAGTTATGACCCACACATATTTGAAAGGTAATATGACATCTAAAATTGATTTATGTAGGTCTATTGCTGTCTTTTTCAATTGTTATAATCATTAAACTGTATACAGCTGTTTTGACTTTCTAACGTGCAACTGGTATGGCTTTGATGGTTTTCAAGGAGTGCTGATGTAGCAAACATCTCAACACATCTAATATTAAATTTTGTATAATAACGTGCAGCAGGTTTAAAAAAAAAAATCATGAAATGCTGATTTTTTCCATTCTGCCAAGAACTGAAAAGGCTAGACATATGGAGATCTAAAAATGATTTTTCTCTACTATTGATTTTGTTCCAAAATCAGTATCTAAGGACTGACAAAGCCCCAAGTAAAGGAAATCTGGAAGTTCCTTTAGGGTATTACCTACTAATGCTACTCTGTGTGTGTCTTGATTATCATGTAGTTTTCTCTTCAGGCATTATGATTTCTATTATCTTAATATTATGTTTTCTATTAGTTTAATACAGTCCATTTTACTAATTTAACAGTGAATTTGGATTTCAGAAGATGTTATTAATTTGAGGTTTTCTATATTATTTGGAGAAAGCAGTGTTGCATAGTGTTCTTAATGTTGTCTGGGTTGATTTCAGAACTGCTTTATACACAGAGAAAATTATGATAAAGGTAGAGGTAAAGATTTTTCTGATGGTTATTCACACTTTTCAAGGCATTCGGACTTGCCTGAAGAGCAAGGAGTAAGTTCTGTGTTGGTGGATACAATATGAGATGTGAACATAACCCACAAGAACTTAAGTAAATGGCAAGAATGTTGTGGAGCCAACAAGCTGTTGCCTACAGCTCTGGGAGGAAATTCCACTTGCTTTGTATTCATGATTAGCCGTGTGTGACGTGTATTCCTATTTCCTCCAATATGGCAAATATATTTCTACATAAATACAGAAGAAAAAATGTTCTCCATCTTAATATCATGCTCCAACAAATGAAGACTTAATTGATAAATGAGGCCATATTTGAATGATAGTGATCAATCTAGCTCACAGCTTATTATTTTAAAGCTGTGACATGCTGGTTTGAAACAATATTAGATTACTGAAAAATAGATCCCAATTTATTGCTCACTGCTTGGTATGACAAATCATTCAGTGAATAATGTCATGTCTGTTGCAAATTAGTATTTAGACTTGCAAATTTTTTGCTCATGTCTCTGTACTGCCATTTGGAGACCTGCAAGTTCCAGCAAGACCATGCTTCATGAATAACATAGCATGGAAAGTATCTCAAATGCCAGAAATATTTTGAGGCTTTGGCTATTTATTTGTTTTCCACAACTCTTGAATCACAATGTGTGATTTTTTCAAAGAGCTGTGTATTGAATTAATTTTGCAGGCTTTGTAAACATTTCATACCTTTAAAACAAAGCAACACCAAGCTGAGAGAACTCCAGAATAGTTTTTCTCCTGCCCATCTGTGTGTTTTCAGTAGGTGCAAAGCAGCCTGTCTTTGCACATCTACTTTTGCTTTTGTTGCAGATTGTGGATGACACTCATCTGGGCATGAACAATAAATCATCCTTGCAGTAGGCACATTATGAGGTTTTTGCTCAAAAATGCATTCTAAGGAGAATAGCAAGTTGAATATTGTAAAAGCAGTGGCCTTAAAAATTGTTCCACAGCGTTCTCAAGCCGTTCTCAGTCTGCCAAGGAGATATGGTGTTTTTATTAAAAATATATGTTTTGCAATAGCCCTTCTGGTGTCGTCATCAGCAGCAGCACAAATTCCAGCTGACAGTTTGAAATCAAATGATACCTGAGAGACACTTATATTTGTCCATACGAGAGACAATAATACATGTTCACAGCTGGAGTTTACAATGATTTCTCTCTGTCAAAGCCTTATTCTCATCACCAGTAACAAACCAATGCTACAGAGAGACGCTTTCTCTGTGTTCTGCACTTTATCTAATCCAGTCTTCCTAATGCACCTTTTCTGTTGATATGCCTGTGTTCCAGGCTGAAGTAAAATTGACTGAAATTAGTATATCCTTATTTATGTATTTGTGCAACATGTGCAGCTACTATATGCTATGTGCTTTTAAGCTAGTGTGAAAGTCTATAACCAGTCTAAGAAACCTGTAGCAGCAGATGCATGTTTCCAGTTTGGGAAAGGGCAAACTAGACAAGCCAAGTACCACTCCAGATTCTTTACAGAACTCTTTATTAACTCCATGTTAAAATGCATATGCACAAATGGGTTTGTGCCTCTTCTCTTCCAAAATTGTTTTTATCCCTAGGTTGTTTCTTTGGATTTTTCTATCACTTTTATCTTCTCTACTAAAATATTTTAATTTTTCCTTTAGAAATAGGATAATTGATTAGAATGTGGCAGGAGGGAGAGGCTGCAATCCCAGCACACACTCAGAGCTGATCACGGCATTGTTAACAAGAGTACAGAAAGTAATTGTTTTTCACAAGGGTTTCCCAAGTAACTTCTCCTAAATGAGTTTTTCCAAAGAAATTTGAACTCATACATTTAGAAGTTTGCCACTAATTACTACTACCACTATAAGCATTAGAATATTTCTTTGAAAATTTACACTTGTGTATTTTCCTTAGTTTATGTCACTAGTATTTAACATTCAGAATAAATCAGATGTGTTATATTTGAACAACAAGCTAAACTGTCATCTTTTTATCCTCAATTATTATACGCAAGAAGCAATTTAAAATACTTTCAACTGTTGAGAAGGCACAACAGAGCTGTTAGAAAATGCTCTGAGCGATTGCATATAAAGTTCTAGGGATGTGATTAAAAGAATAATTTGTCATTTGAAATGGATATGGCTAATGGGTATATGCTTAAATATTGCTTCCTAATGCAGTTTCCTACTTTTGTGCATACGTCCGGAGTATGAACAATTTGATCAGAGCCAGTACATTTTGAATGACATTGCTAGTCTGAAACAATTAGTTTAGAAATGTGATAAAGAGAAACTAATCCATCATCCCTCACAGCTACAGGGCAAAAGAAATTGGGATTTTATTCAGCACTGGAACCCAAATGCAGAAAAGCACTTTGTTAGACTTTTCCATTAGTGTCTGGATTTCCTTCAGAGCACCAAGCAACATTTAACCTGCCAGTTAAGGAGCACTTCTGTATTACAAGGTCACGTTAGGTTTGAAACTTAGCACTAGCTAATGGTCAAATCACACGTGTGACAGGAGAGGGCAAGGACGAGGGCACAAAAAAGGCAGTAGGCAAGGCCATATTGCTGAGCTGCTTTTCCAGTGGTTACACTGTTTGGAACTGTACTTAACGTGAGTTTTTCTTTTGTATTAATAAGGAAAGAATGCTGCCAGTCTTGAATATCTGTGTTTCCCAAGGATGAGCTTAGAGATGTCTACATTTCAGTTACAGTTGTGTGCTTTGCATTTGGTGTTGCTTTGAAAGTCTTTAGGAAAAATGTTGAGTACAGAGAAGGACAGACCTTTCTTTATGGACTGTTTTACGGTGCTGGAGCTTAGTCACTGGTGGCAGCCATGCTGAGGTAACCACCTGGATTGTCTGATCACCACTACATCAGCCTATAGCTGTGGCATAGTAGATACAGTTCCCAGTGTAACTACATTCAGGGAACTACATTTTTTTTTCCTCTTTTTTTTTTTTTTTTTTTGTTTTAACATCATGCTAGCTCATTTCAGAATCAAAAAAGCAGACTGTTACCATATTCCATTTAAAAATGAAAATTAGGTGCTAGCTGAAATTGCAAGGATCCCACTTCAAGCTGAAACATTTCAATATTCTTATTAAATGTGTAGATTGAAATTGCAAGACATTACATAGGTCTCTGGCACTGCTCTCATTGTTGTGGGTTATTCCATACACAGAAGTTGCATGCCTAATTACCTGCACAGCATGCTGAAAATTGATCTTTTATATTTTATCTACAAAATAATTCACCTTTTATGCCAGAAAGATTAATGGTATACATTAGTTTCAAATCAGAGTATTTCCCATTATACTCTGGAATAAAATGAGTTTCTGAGGATACGTTCTTCACTTTTGTAGTTGGACTCAGATTCCCATCATACAATTTACATTTTATATAAACAAAAAATACCTTTAAGCAAAAGAAGAAAGTTATTCTAAAAGTTTTTGGGGTAATTTCAGCAGCTCTTGTACTCCCAACTTTTTTCATCTAGTATGGTGACAGAACTCTTTTAACCAGATACTCATTGACTCAGGCAATGCCAGAGGTAGTCTCTATGTGTTGGATGTATTGCAGAAATACAGTTTTCTTCATTCTAGTGAGCAAAATACTTAGGCAAATTATATCTACTTTAAGAAATGAGAGGTAGTTATGAGAAGTTTGAAGCTAGCATATACAAGACAAAGCGCATGATGGCGCCGGGGCCTCCAGAAGTACAGCGGCCTAACCTCGCAGTAGTGCAGTCCTCTCAGGATTAAGCTGCAGCAAGGTGGTTTTCTTCAAGAAAAAGAGCATCTTTAGGGGATTCAGTGCATGTTTACCTCATGCAGATTTAACTCCCTACCTTTAATTAATTAAAGTCCCATTGGCAGGGTGTTCCCCGCACAGGGCCATGCTGGCAGATGGACACTGCGGCCTATAGCCGCGAGGTGCCGCATTGTTCACGCTTTCAGCTGAGGCTGGGCCAAATGACAAACTAATTGGTTTTGTTCATAATTACGTAATCTGTCATTATCCTCTCAAAATCAGAGTTGCTTTCCCATTACTTTTAATTTTAACTCTGAGGTAGATAATTTCAAAATACTTGGGTTTTCTTCCAGATTTCCATGTCTTTAATTGCAGTTGGTATCATTACTAAATTTTCTCTGATTACTCCCTTACAAACAGTTTTTTGAAGGCATATGCAATCCTGTGGTTTAGGCAGAATTGTAATTGAAGAGAAAATAGCAAGATACTTCAGCTTCCTATTATGTCCCTAGTACAGAATATTTTAAAATCTAAATTGTAGGACTTCATGAAATAATACGGATTTCAGGCTTAATGAGGGCCATGAAACTTCTTTTGTTAAAAATGAAAACAACCAAAAAAAAAAAAACAAACCAACAGCAACAAAAAAACAGAACCCCTAAATGTTGTTGAGTCAGCTCAGTGCACTCCAAAATCGAATACATCCATTTCTTTTCAGGATTACTTATGGATACATCAGCTTCTGTAACCAAAATGTAATCAATTTTGAAAATAAGAACTTTCAATCAGTTTCAGAACAATATTATTCACATCATTTACTTCTGGCTGTCTTAGAAATCTCATTTAAGGTGTGAATTAGGGAACTAGCTGATGCGTATTAAATAGGTGTAAAGGAGTGGCGGTCCAGAAGAAAAGGATTAAGAGACGGTGGGGGAATGATAAGTAGAGAAGACCTTCAGACCTTAGGCTTTAGTGTATCAAACCAGCTTTATGAATGATCCTGCTCCTTTGTTGCAGGCCTATCTCCACTGCTGTTTTCTAGCTTTTGCTGTGCTGACTTTCTGAATTCATTTATAAATTCCCCAAACCTGTATTGACTCTAACATTCTGTTCATTAAAAATAAAGTAATTCCAGCTCCATTCAGTGGTTCCCCACTGATATGAAGGTCTGTCTTAAAAAGGAAATGTGCAATATAATTAAAAGTAATTTTTCTTCAAAAGCATTTAGATGTACTTAAGACCTAGTTTTGAACCCAGTTAAAAGCTACTAAATGTGTGGGGCTTTCCTCCCCTCTATGTCCCTTTAGCAACATTACATTTTTCTTACATAGGAAGTTTTCTCAAAGCTCGCAGATGGCAGGAAATGGCCATGGCAGACCACAACAGTTGTGGTGATTTAATTGTAGAATCTTATAAAATTTCAGTTTAAAAATGACAGGCAATTTTATGAGTTTTTTTTAATTGAACATTTAAGTGCACAAAGGGCCTAGAACAGTATGAGCATGTTGTGGCTGGTAAACTGCACAGTAAATAATAATCAAATAATACTAAATAAAGAGTAGAAGCCAACCATGATGTAGTAAACAAATAAAAATTGAGTAATAACTGTAATTTCCAATACCTTATCCATGTATGGTCTCCAAATAAGGAAAAAATGTGTTGGAAAGCAAAGGCTTAGATCTCTGAGGAAGCCCAGGAGAGACGTATTATTTTCATTTATAACAGAAAATCAACTGAAAATTTGTAATTGACAGAAAGGGAGTGAATTTATATCCCTTGAGGTGCTGTAAGATCAGCAACAAGCAAGGGGTGTAAACATAATAAATCACAGAACAAGTTGTTTAATATGAATTTTGGGGGGAAAATCAGAATACAATCTTGTAAAGTACAGCAAATATAGAATGAGATAGTGGCTGTGGGGCACTGGTAACGAAATGCTCTGTATTTAAGAGAGTCAATGAAAATGTATGCTGAATGGGAAATTAGTTTTCCAGGAGTGTTTATTCATAGGCTGTCGAAGGATCTGATTAAACTGAAATACACTTTGCGTGGTTTTCATAATCATAATGACTGATTTCGGTGAATTTACTATTAGCCCAGTATAAAGATAATTAAATCAAGCTGCTTTTTGTCCTGCTTGGTGTACAGACATGTCCATCCCCGTTGAATGTTAAGAATAATGTCTTGTTTGTTTTTGTTTGTTTTGTTTTGTTTTAGAATGAAATAAGATATTGAGTTGAAGGAAAACAAGTAGCTCAATAAATACCAGAACTAATACTGCGACTTCCCAAACTTTAGAGTGTGTTATAAAGCTGAAAATGTAGATCTTTCATTTTTTTCCTACTGTTCCTGAATTGATACCTACTTTATGCTTTCCCCCGTTCTTATGATTGCTCTCATCCCCGTACAGATCTCATAAAATGTAGTAATTTTCCAGTCTTTAGCAAGACCATACACATGTTGTGGTCCCGTTCAAACTCTGTAGGTGTCCTCTCTGTCATCTTTTTTATTTATGCATTTATTTATTCACTATTCGTAGTGGTTGTGATAGAGTATTGAACCTAAGCCAGAGCCTTGCACCACCAATGGCCCTCCCATCACTACTTACTCAAGCCCTCTCTGTTCAACATCAAAACATTGACGCCTTGTTGTAAGATGGGAGAACAGTTATATAGGGTATTTTTTTTTTGTTGGCTGTGTCTTCCTTATGAGACTGTTGTGGCATATCTCAGAAGTCTTACTGAAGTCAAGCTCTGTCGCAAGGTTTTGCTTCCTACTGCACTAACTACTCTGTCTTTTTGTAACAAATCCATGTTGACTTCCTTGGGATAAATTAATTCAACTTCTCCTGTTACCTAGGAATAAACTTTTTGGCTCTGTTTCATTGGAGGAGACATGCTGCACAACTAGGATAGTTGACTGTTTCCAACAGTAAAAATTTCCCAGTATAACAAAAGTTCAACTCTTGAGAATATTCCTGAGAATGTTAATTGTTCACACACACGTTGTTCCTGCAAAATTATGGTAATGGAAAGAGTTTAAATATTGATTGAAGAAAATTAAATGCAATTATGATAAGCCATTTCATTTGATGCCCTTTTTGCATTAACCAGTCCATAAATATTTTAATAATTTAATTTGTTGAGTGTTTTTTATCTGCACTATCTTACCTTTTGTTAAATTATTCTGTTGGCTTAGTGCTTTCCTGGCTGCATGTTCATATTCGGCTGTGGGGGTTATGAAAATGCCAACCCTTCCTTTGGTGACTGCATCCAAATGTATGCACTTTCAAATTAAACCTGTGCAAAAAAAAAGAATGATCTCCATTTTGTAGGGGCAGTGCAAATGCTACAAGATATTTTAGCGCCAAGGCAGGTCAATCAAACTATAATCGTTTCTAATTAGCACTTGCAGAAGCTCTAATCTTTTTATAAACTTTCAGCTGAGTGGCACTTGGGTGAAAAATTATTTCTTGCCTGGAAAACCATTAAAAATTAATTTCCTTTCATTCTGTAGGATATGAATGAAAGAGGCACATGGCTTCTCACATGCCAATTAGAATTGGATACACAGCTCAGAGTGCTGTTCAGAGGGAAAAAAAATTAAATGTAGTTTTTGCCAAATCTTGTGATTTGTCTTTTGAAGTTTAGTTTTCCTTTAAAATGCCTGTAAAGTACTCCAGTGAGGGCCAGTTTGCCATTTCATGCAAAGATCTAATTTTTGTGTGAAAAACACAGTTTTGCTGTGTGCTGAGCTCCTCTAGGTGTTTTTACTTCTTTTGACATTCCTTTCAGCTGCATATACTCCTGTGCCATTTCTGTTAAGTATCTAGCTGGGCTGCTAAGTAGATACTGAATGATATTTCCATTTTAACAAAGTCTGGTCTCATTTTTTGCTGTCTACTCCTCTTCCCGTCATATTAAGTCTTAAGAGAGTAGATCAAAAAATATTATTTTGTAAAAGATTTTGAATTCCTTTCACATTTTTCTTCTACTGGAAGAGGTATGGTTTCATTGAAAAAGTGGTTTGTTTTAACTTCTTGGGGTTTCACTTGTTTCTGATATGTTTTTAGTTTTTTGTTTCTTTTTTTTTTATCACTGGTTCTCTGGTCTTGTTTAATACATAATGCAATATGTCTATGATAATTGTATAAGATACAATAAATAAAAAAAGCTCTCTGAAGAATAAAAAAAAATGTGGAAAACCCTACCAAACATCATTAGCATCTTTACTTATTTTTTATAACCAATTAGAATTGTCATTTGCTTGGATCTTCAATGAGTATCCATCATTTGTACAAGAGGACAGTCGGCGATTTGTGTCTCAGGAGACCGGTCACCTCTACATAGCCAAAGTGGAGCCGTCAGACGTGGGAAATTACACCTGTGTCGTAACCAGCACGGTGACAAACAGCCACGTTCTTGGGTCACCTACTCCTCTAGTGCTGCGCACCGATGGTATGACTTCCCTTTTACCTGCGGCTAAACACCCCTTCTTTCATTATGTTCCATACAGCTAGTTGCCAGTGATTTATTTTTTTTATCTTCTGGTGTAATTTTTCATGCATTCTCAGAATATTGGTTGCTTATAAGAATATAAACTATATTTGCTGTGTTTTCCTCTTCCTCTCCTACCTCTGACTGATTTCATTGGAAGGTCCCTGAGCTCGAATTTCTAAATGGAGTGTGGTAGGAATAAACTGAATTTTGAATGTAATGTTATGCAGCACTAAAGAGAGAAAGGTAGCTTCAGAAATGAAATATGACCTTTTCCAATTGTCTTGTATAGGTGTAATGGGAGAATATGAACCCAAAATAGAAGTTCAGTTTCCTGAGACACTTCCTGCAGCTAAAGGCTCGACTGTGAAGCTAGAATGCTTTGCACTAGGAAAGTAAGTTCTCATCTTCACCTATACTGCAAAGCTGAAGCATGTTAGCGTTCATTGGCGCTACAGCTGTGGACATCCGGCAGTCTGTCGATAGTTTTTTCTAAAGATCTTGCTTTGACCATCACAGTTACTGCCTTGGAATAAGAGGGGAAAGAGCTTTGGAGTCATTCTAGTTGTTTAGAATTAAAATGTGCATGTTGGCAACACAGAAATTTACATTTCATTTCAAATTCTCTTGAATGAGATCAATGCAGTTTTGCAGATGTCCTTTGACGTAGCTCCACTTTCTCGGGGTAAAGGAATTGTTGTTGAAGTCAGTGAGAATTTTCACTGAATTTTACTGTTAAATATACTTGATGCTTTCATAATATTGTTCTCCCTTTATAGCTGAAATAAAAATTAAAATACAATCCTCTTCTCAATGACATTTCACACACAATTGATATCTTTTTTGTTTCATAAATGATCTGAGAATGCATTTATGTTTCTGTAAATGTATTTACTAACCACTCTGCAGTTTATTTGTAGACAGTTTGTCAAGCACTCATAATTTTAAACTCCAGAACGGTAACTTAATCGTATGCTTTTGCTTCTGTTCCCCAGCTGCATGAGGGAAAGTTTTGAAATCAGAAAATGAAAGGGTCTTCTAGGATGGGAATTGCAGAAGACTTGCTTTGATTCCCCTTCCATGGAAGGCACTGGTGTAAATCTCTCCTGTCTTCAGGGGAGGCCAGTGCTGATTTAAAGGAAATTTTAGTTGCTTTTAGACAGTAAAGCAGATATTCGTGAAAAATGTGATGCTACAAATAATAGGATAAGGAACAGAACAGCATATGCAAATCAGTTACCATGCTGTCTAACCATCTGTCATGTACAGTATTAATACTACTTTTAACACAAGCTTTTGTCACTTCTGGGGTGTATTACATATTAGTTTAAGTGCCTAATTTTGACAGTCAAGTATGTGAAGCAAAGTTGTTTACTTAAGTCCCATTATCTTGTATTTAGCCCTGTGCCTCAGATTAACTGGAGAAGAACTGATGGTCTGCCGTTTCCGAGTAAAATAAAGCTAAGGAAATCCAATGGCATGATTGAAATACCTAATTTCCAGCAGGAGGATGCAGGGTTGTATGAATGTATTACTGAGAACTCAAGAGGAAAAAACATTGCAAGAGGACGTCTCACTTACTATGGTAGGAAATCTTCTTTCTCCCCTCTCTCCCACCCTTCTTTGCACATGAAATGCAAACCACTCTCAAGTACTTCTGCGTTTACAAACCGTCAAAAATCTGTTCTTAAAAATTGCAGGCATCTTAACAGCTTGTAGAGAAAGAAGATAAATTTTCCACCAGGTTTTTGCATAACTTTTCTGATAAACATCCACGTTCAAAAGAATAGCTAAGAGTAGTATAGAAAGAGCTTGTATTTATTTAGAAAAATGCTGGAAATATAATATATGTATATATATAGAAACACCTTAGATTGGTCGTGGGTGAAACCTTAAATTTCCAGTCATATTTATTTAAGGTACTTATATAGTCCTCACATTTGCAGAAAATATAAATTTTATATTGCTTTAGGAAAAGTTGATTGATGGATGTTGTCAATTCTTTGCTTTCCAAAAAGACGCTTTTACTTTCTTAAAAAAATAAATAGGACAATATAATTCAGTATAGGAGATGAAATAATAGGAAAGAGCTGGGAAACTGACAGAATCTCTTGTGCGTTTATAGAGTGAAATGAATATTAGCAAAGCACATTGGTAGTGGTTTAAAGAAAGATTGATTTCCATAAAAGTGGTAACTGACAATTTTTGTGAAAGCCAGATATTAGCAAATTTTGTTTGCTTTTGGTAAATGCCAATTTAAAGAAGGTTTCAGTCTTTGTTTTCAAATATTTTCCTCATCTAGGAGTATTTGAGATTTTTTCTTAGAAAAAAAAAAAAAAAGTTGTGTAAAAATGCACATAAAATACCTACTGTGCAACTTTGTACAAATGTTCTGTCTGTTTACTTAGTCTGCATGGGAAGCTACTTTTTACTAGAACACAGTGTTGCAATGTAGATTTCAATCAATGAAGATTTTAATTTAGGGAACAAGATTTGATAAAGGAAAAAAGGTGTTCCCAATCCAGCTTCCAAATAAATAGCTGTATTAAATTTTCCATATACTGGTACTAATTAAGACTTTTTTTAATAGTAATTGTGGATAACAGGGCAAAAGAGCTTGATGTTTTATCTGCCAGTGTCATCTATAATTCTAAACTTGGTACTTTGTATTTGATTCTATAAAGTGGCTTTTTGAGCAACCTCGTTTAGTAGAAAGCATCTCTGCTTATGGCAGGAGGGCTGGAACTGGATGATTTTTAAGGTCCCTTCCAACCCAAACCATTCTAGGATTTTATTAGCTTCTTGAAAAGTTTCAAATAAATTGCAGTTTGTCATCAGTTTGATTCAGTACTCCTATGCCAGTTTGAAATCAGAGCAGTTTTAAGATACATGAATGTAAACTACATGCCAGATAGAATTTCATTTGTTCATGAGTTATTATATATAAATAAATTGTATTATATAGTTATTAGTTATATCGTTATAAGATAATTTTATGATGGTGAGTAATTTTGAATGTGACATGCTTCCCAACTTCCATTCTCGTCAATCAAGGGCACAGAGCTCAAATAAAGAAAGTTGCTAATCAATAAAAATAAGCAAGTTGCAGTTTTGTAACAAGGAAATTGTGATTTGCAAGTGCTCAGTGTGAATATTTTCATTCCAAATCCAGAAAGGGATCTGAACTCTCAAATGCAGTTAATATTCCAGTATAAATATCTGTCTGCATTAGACTTCTCCCTAATATGGGTGTTTAGACTGAAGAGAATAATGAGACTTGTAATGGCATTAATGGTACTCCAACTGTTTTATTTCATTTGTTTTGCTTAATGAAACCCATTCTGCAGAATTAAGTAGATTTGAGGTTTTTTTTTCTTATTTTATTACTTGCTTTCATTTTTACAAACAGAATACCAACAAGTCTGTTGTCAGGATAGGGTAATTTTAAACCTTTCTGATAATTAGGGTTTTTGTTCCGTGTGAAAACGAATAGTGTTCTATAACTGAAGATTATACTTTCTGATGGTTTGCCGTTATGTCTGATATCGGAGCTCAGAAATCTGTCTGGTAAAGAAACATAATCGTATGCCAGTTAGTCTTCCAATAGAAGATCAATATTTATGCACTTTTAAGGAACTTGTTCTGAAAGCAGATGAGGATTTGGGGGAAAATTAATGCAGTATACTGAAGACTTAGAATAAAAATCATCCATCTGCCATAAAGCACCAGCTCTGGCAAAGATGCCTCAAATCTGTGTGGCAATGTTAGTGGATACTGGTTGCTGTCTAGAAATTATTTTGGTGGAAGTCTAGGATGGATCTGATAATTATATATAGAAAAATATAAGCATTAGAAATGCCTTTTTATTTCAGCAGTGGCAACATTTATTTTTCTATCCTTGGCAGAACAAAAAGAGGTTTCTGTCCTATCCAAAAATGTTTAAGCAGAGCTGGGGTTATTCTCCATGTTGTCTTAGTGAAACAATGTGTAAAATACATCTCTTAAGGGAAAAAAAAATGGGCAAAAATGCGTCATTCAACTGAAAATAGGCAATTTTCCTTTCTTTGCAGGTTTTTAAAATTATTTGTAAGTGAAACATAAACCTAATACTAAGAAAAAGCTTTAAATAGTTTGTTTCTTTGCTAGGAAACATCTGAAACTGTAAATCTTGAATTCTGAAACTTGGGGTTTTAATGCATAAATTGTTTGATTAAAAAAAAATAATAATTCAATTGTTTACTCTTCTTCCAGTAATGAATCATGGTATTGAAATCATAAAGCACTTTAATATGGGCTCAACTTCAGTCATGCCTCTTGTCATTATGTCAAGAAGGATTATAAATATGTTTGGGTTTAGAAATCCTGTGGACCTCTATAACTCTCTTTATAAAAAATGAAATGGGTCCATTTTTTCGAATTTCATTTTAAATATACCTCTGAAGACATAGTTGAAATTGATAATTAACATAGATATTCCAAAACAGATATTATGGGTTCTTTCATAACATTACTAACAGACTATTAATCTTCCTTTTTCCTTGTGAAGGATTATATCAAGAAAAGCCCAACATCAAATGTTTGGTTCATTGTGCTCTGTACAGTTCCAACTTGTGTTTAATGATATTTTTCTCCCCAGTGAAGTTCAACATGTGCTAAATATAGGATGAGATTATCTAACTTTGATTTAATATAAAACCTGAATATATAAATAATTTGCTTTCACTTTAGTAGTATATTCACTTATCTTTGCTATTACCCCTTTCCAGAAAGAGATAATGGAAGAAAGAATCTGTGACTTTTCATAGCATGGAAAAATAGGAAGAAATTCATTACATTTTTAAGGTGCAGTTAAACAACACGCAACATGGTAGAGTTATGTACAGCTGTTAATTTTAAGTATAATTGAAGAAAATACTCTCTAAATTAGCACAGGGTGATTCAACAGAACTCATGCTTGACAGTCAGTACTAACATAAAATGTTTTATAGGGAGAAAAAGTATCTGCTGTTTTGCTTTTGCTCTGCATTAGTGTTTTTTAATAGCAAAGGTGAGTTGTTGTGCTCACCAGGATGCCAATGGTCAAAGTCAGGCAGCAAGGTCGCTTCCACTTGCTTGTAACAGCTGCCATTTCTGTGTGCTTAGCTAAGGCATGAAGGGATGTCAGGGGGCAGAATTTCCATTTTGTGAACATACAGACCCTCAGTAAGAAATAGACTCTGTACAAAATACATTATAGATGTACCATTTGGTAATAATGTACCACTAAAATTATACTGAAACACATTACTCCTGAATGTGGAAGAGCCTCACTGTTCAAAGCTTTTTTCTGATAGCCTGACCCCATCTTGTTCATGGAAAGGTCTTCAAAACATTAGCTACAAAACTGTAAAGAGCTAAATACTGTCAAGAAGTTGCTGACATTTTTGACAAGTAAACTTCAGGTTGATCACTGTCCAATTTAATTGCCCATATTTTTTATATACTAAGACTTTTCCCAGTGATGTAGCAATTGCTTGTTGCTTCAGAGCATTTTTATTTTGGAATGGAAGTGGAAAAAAATGACATTTTCGGGGACCTTTGGATTGAAGTTATTACATGCTTCTTTAGGCCCCATTGTTTTATCAGAAAGAGCTATCTGTGCTTAAAGTCACTTGAATTTTTTAGATAAAAGTAGGCTCATCACTGCTGTAGGCATCAGTATGAGTGTTGTAGTCTGACTTTCAGAGAGATATTACCTTGGAAAATGAAGGTTACATTTTCTGTTTTTACAAAACTTTGTGAATTCCCAGTATGCTTCATAGCCGCTTTCTCTTGAACTATGGAAAGTGCCTTTTGACTCTGATTTATTGCCTGACTGCTGAGCTATACAAAGGTATTTTCAAAAGAGATTTCCAGCCCAGCTTTCAGACTGTAAATTTCAAAGTAAGGATATGTGTATAAGCAGGCTGCATCTTATGTGTGAGCTCCAATTAGGGACTGTTCTGGAAGGGCTTCCCGTGGTCTTCTGCCTCTGAGCAGAGGTAAGGCAGACCTCAGTGCTCTCTGAGAGAGCACGGTGTGTCTGAACAGAAGTCATGGTCCTGAAGCTCTGCCTTTCCTGCATATTTTTCCTATGGTTTACAGAATTTAAAAAGATATTTTTATTGGAGCCTCTGACTCGGAAGGCAATCAGATGTAAAGTTTCCTGTTAACATGCATCATTGCTGATGAGGAGGCTGAAAGGTACCCCACAAATTATTTATAAATTAGGTCTCAACACAGTGTCTGGAAAATGTCAGCTTCTTCAGCCACTGCTTCCAGGAGCCTCGGCACAGTCACTCATTGCAGTTGGTCTTTGCTCTCACCAAACCCCAGAACAGTCATTGCAAAGAGGTTTCTTAAAAAGCTAACATGGTGGATCTTTTTCCCCTTATGGCCAACAGGGATTCCCCTGGGTGTAGTGAAGTAACAGTTGTTCTCTTCAGGATGACCAGCCTGGCCTGTTAGCTGGAAGCAAAAGGTGGTCATAGTCAATAAGAAAAAGATAACTGAGTCTTCTCACCAGGCTAAATGTTATTTTTACACACTTGTGTCATTTTTGCCTGTGCAACTATGAGCATTACAAGGAATATATAAGGCAATAACAAATGAAGTAAAATGTAGGCTGATGCTTTTACAAGTAACTAACTGTGAGGCTGATGGCTATGTTTTTTAGAAAATCATTTACCTACAAGTATTTTGTCCTAAGGGGAACCTCTTATGAATGTTTTGCGAAGATTGTACTGCAAGTTCCTGAGAATTGCAAGTATTATCACACAATTACAGATTCCTATCATGGTTACAAACCCTGTGCTACAAACTCCATTAAAATTCACTTCCAACTTCACAACTTACAGGGCATTGTATTTTTTTTCATCTCAGTGGAAATGTGTTGTCTGTTTGCCTGTTCCCTGCTGAGGGAGGAAGGAGTGGTGTCTCCAGAAAGAGTTTTTGTTTTTTTTTTACCAAGTCATTACAGACTTCATTCAGGAGCACAGATACGGTGGTTTTGTCTCCAGACTGAAAGCAGACATTCTAAGCAGGTAACATTTGCCTACCAGTGAGTAGACTTCAAGAGGAATACGGTTGTTTCTTCAGAATCATTAAGGTACAGTTGGGCAGAGCTCAATAAAAAGGGTAGTGCTGGGCTTGGAAAGTGATGTTTATCTTTTGAGGGGATACGTAGATCTACCAATACGTGACCTCCTGTCTGCACTTTTCTCAGTTGCTGCAATATGGACATCCTTACTTTTGCCAAGATTCAGAGTATTTCATGGAATACTCCCATCTGTGATTGCCCTGCTTAAGCCGTCTATTCAATTTTGAACTGTTTAGTTGAATGATTTTTTTGTCTAAGAATTTCCAATATTTTCTACACTCATCGTTAGAGACTTTTTAGATGTGGAAGATTGAAAAGGGTATTTTTCTTTCCGCTGGATTCCTTGGCCAGTAATTGGAAGAGACAAAGAGCATCCGTCAAGAAAATCACTGAAGTCTACATCAACACTCTCTTGCAAATGCTCAAGCACCATGAATTTCACACACTGTGAAAAGCCACACACTGGGGCTTTGGAAGCTCTGTTCTGTTTGTTTCTCTTCTGAGTGGTGGTCTTGCTTCCACACTTTCAGATAAGTTTGTCATATATGCCCTGGAGACTTGGGAAAAGCCTTCTATGGAGACTGCCTGACATCAAGAGTCCTAAAATGCAGATTTACAGTGAAGTTGGTGTTTTTCTCTGTAATGAAATTGAATCCAAGATCTTGAAATTGAAAATAGACCACAGTTAACCTACTTTCAAGTGAAGATATGCAGCAGATGTGAAATATTGCACATGTATGGATCCATCAATAATTCACGGACTGTTGCTTGTTGCATAAATATTTAGGTATGCAAAGTGCAGGAAGCATGCTGACATGGAGGACTGAGCTTTCAGCCCCTTGACATATGTGGGACAAATACTCCAAATGACAACATGAGACAAAGCAATGGCTCTTTCTTGAACTCCAGTGTAGGAACGTTAGCTTTCAGTATTTAACCAACATTAATATCAGTAAGATAATACATCTGTTTGACGCAAAGATTAGGTAGGTTATCCTGTCTTTCAGAGCTAACCTTGATAAAGAGAGTGTAAAAAAATATATGATCCCCAAACTGGTAAAAGGCATTAATCCTCATGTGGTATAAGAGACATACAAAACAAAAGAAATAACAGCAGGTTCCACTGTCAGCAAATGCTGGTTGAATTCCAAGCTCTCCTAAGTTAATATCTAAATGAATACGTTCTAGTAAATTCTTCCTATGAGAAGTTAATCCTGAATATTTACACATAAATCATAAACAGAATTAATCCTTGTTATCCTAAAAGTATGGTGCAGTATGTGATCATGGTGAGATCTTATTGCTGCATTTCAGAAAATAAGATGGAGAGAGAATTTATGTGCTAGATTTTATGTGCTAGATTTTATGAATCTTTTTAACAAAATGAATACTAGCCCTCATCCAAATGTTGGTCTGCTGGTCTCGTGCCTTTGGCAATGGAATAGGTTCAGCTCCCAGCTGTGCTGCAGACTTCCCTTCTGACCATAGGCAAGTCATTAATTTTCCTGGTCTGAATTAATTGCTGGTATAATGCTATTGTAGTGAGAAGTTCAGCAGGAATTAATCTGACCTTATGTGCTTCCAAAAGTCATCTATAAAATAATGCTATTTTCCTTTTTTCTTTTTTTTTTTTTTCTATTTGTTTTGGTATGAGAGGGATAGGAGCCTGTATTTAAGGAAATAAAGGATTAAATTTCAAATGTCCTTTGTGTTTTAGAAGCTGATGCTATTTAGTAGCCAAAGTCTTGCTAAAAGAAAATCTTCTAAGCATTTATCTACATGGCTCTCTCATGTACTATATAGCTTTTCTCTCATGTATTATATAGCTTTTGGTTTTTATATGGGAAAAAAAGTATATGTAATGTGTCCAGATTAACCAGAAACTAAAGTATATAGTTGTCAATGTACAGCACTGTCCTGCTAGATCATCAATGTCAACGTTATTCGTGAGGTATCAAGTACTCTGAGATGTTTAAAGACATATCCTCATTCAGTGCAGATTTTTAGTAGAGCAAGGAACTCTAAAATTTAACTTTTTGGTAATAGATCAACTAGAAGCTTTCAAAAATTTGCCTTTTGATTTGTGAATATTACTGTTATATAAATATATAGTATATGTTACTTCCTTAAATGTCTTATATCATCTTTCTTTGGTTTTAGATATCAAAAAAAGTGCTTCTGATTCATATCCTAGTGGTAAATTGCTTTTCATCAGTCATCTTAAGTTTAATCAGACAAACATATAGTACAAATACAAATGATACTAGTTTAGAAAGTTTAGCTTCAGTATTTATTTATTTTTGTATGAAAAAGGATCATTTTAGTAAAAACTTTTAGGTAGTCAAATTGGGTCTAGAAAATTCCATTGCCTGTAATTATATTTTTGCAACCCAAGTTTCATTCTATTTTTAGTCTTTCTTTTATGCCATGTTCAAAATTTATCTTATCTAGGAGACATAGCTTATATATTGACATCATAAACTTTCTATCAATTTGAATACATTCAAAGAAAATTCACACCAGTTAGCTATAAGACAATTATGTGCTATTCTGTGAAATAGCATGGAAGGAATAAACTACTGTTGCCTTTTATGAATGAGTGTTGTTTTTTTTTCCAAGTGAGCTTTTTGTTTTTTTTTTATCCCCATGTAAGCTGTAGTGTTTTAAACTATACTTTTACGCTTTTGATTGTGTTTTAGTTAATTTTGAAGGATGTATAGTTTTAATAAATCAAAATGTTCAAAAATTAGCTATTTTTGTAGACTTTGCTGAGGAGTTTTTCTGGCTTTCATCACCCAAAGGCTGTGTTATGTCTACTGCTATCAAAACCAGTCTTGTATCTTTGTTTTCACCCATAGAGATGGATGTTAGTACTGAAAACAATTCAAATGGTATTTGAAATTAAGACTGACACGATTATGTTTTTTAGGATTTAACAGATTCTTTTCAATATTAATTTGATGATATGGCTACATCAATTATTTAATTCCAATATTGCTGCTAATTTCTTTTTCTTACATTTACCTCAATTTTAAAGTTGTGTTATTTAATCATTAGTGATTTTAATATCAGTTTGACTGATTCAGCTTTAGTGATCTATAATCTCAATTTTCTTTTGTTTTACTACTCGCAGTAAAGATGTTTAGAAGGAACAGTGAGTAATTTCTTTCATTAGGTGACTTGAAGCAGAACCAGTGAGAATCTCTGGTGGTACAGTAACTAGTTAGGGTTGTTGATATGTATTTCATCTGCAGCAAAGCCTCACTGGATCCAGACAATAAAAGATACCGAAGTTGCTGTAGAGGACACGTTATACTGGGATTGCAGAGCCAGTGGGAAGCCCAAACCATCGTATAGGTGGCTGAAGAATGGAGAACAGCTGTCAATAGAGGTAACATTCACTTCTGAAAAACGTGATGATATGCAAAAGTAGCAGTACCTCATATAACAATGAGAATTCACAAAAGTCTGTGTATTTACGTCCAGAGAAATATTTTTATATAATTTTCATGTTTGTTTGTCAAGAGCATCCAGTTGGAAACTTCAAAAGCTGATATGTCAGAAACACAAAGACAAATTATATTATACAAAAATATCCTGAAAGAGGTTTAAAAACAATGGTAGAACCAGAGAAATAATTACATAAAGAAGGACTGGAGAAAAGTTAATTAAAGTTATACATTAACAATCATAAATAAGGGATGGAGAACTTAAACTATTTTGTTATACTTGCCGTTGTAATTTCATTACAGGTAATAAGAAAAGATTTCCAAACTTCTTGAGGAAGACAAAAAATTGAGAAGACAAAAATTGTAAAAAGCCACAGGTCACCAGTGTTAGGTGCAAAGTTTGAAATGTAAATAGCAATGTAACATAATTCTTTGCTGTAATACAGTTGTTAACCTAGTGGAAAGTAATCCTTTTGGTGACAAGGAAAAAATGTTGTACTGAGGATGTGTGCCAGATCAGGAGTGCAAAAAAGCATCTGATACCCCTATTGATTTTAGTTCTCACTGCTGCATTGAAAAAAACGCAGAATTCAGCTTATCAGGAATATAAACCAGGGGCAGTAGGCCATCGTAGGAAGGCATTTTGCCCTTAGCCAGTGCTGTCAAGAGTGCTTGAATGTTGTGCTCAATGTTGGCACCCACAGTTGAAGAAGGACTGCTCAAGTGAATTTAGTGGATGGCTATGAAAAATGATCTAAGCACTGAAAAACAATTCTTACCATTCAGACTGTTATAGTTATATGCTCACTAAAAGAATTGGTAGTGTTTCATGGACAGGTTCAGTGAGGGAGTACAAAATATCTCAGTGATTTAAGAGCGCTGTTACTGTATTACACAAAGTCACTGAGGTAACGCACTATTTTACCTTACCAGTAAGTAGAAAAAATACCTTCTCTCATTCAGATTTTGCAGTTCTCCACCATGGAGCATTGGTGTCAAGCCTTGAGGCATGATGTAAGGGAATAAGCATGGCTCTGGAAACGCTTAAGGGCTGTACGCTGTAGGACTAACTTATTAAAGGCCGGCACTAAGGAGGCAGCAGAAGAGGAGCTCTTTGTGTATCATGAATTGTCTTCGGCTCCTTTACTGCAATAATCCTTCTTCATGCTGGGTCTGCTCCACAAAAGTTTCCTGCTGGGGTTGTTCCACTAAGCTCCTCTTCCCCATAAATGAATCTGACGTAAGGAAGAATAAGAGCAGCTCAGGATGCTAGAAATAGAATCAAGATGTGGAGATTCAGGCCCGTTCCTTTTAGGACCTGTTTTGTTCTTTGTCTAACTGCCCGAGCACCTTGCAGTTAACTGGGACCTGTTAGGAAGGGAAGGAGCTGAGCTGAGCTGCCTTAGCCAGAGTCACCCTTCAGTGGGGCTAGCTGTAAGCAGCCCTTAGCAGAAAGGGCAAAGAGGGAGTACTGCTGCATTAGGCCTAAGGAGCCTTATCTGAGGCGTTTGTTAGGCTCTTCTGCTCAAAAAAAAAAAAAAAAAAAAGAAAATGTTTTTAAGAATGCAGTTTGTCCCTCTGTTTATTATTGTTTCTCTGTCTTTCCCCAGAGGAGAAGCTCTTTTAGTTTTGTCTTTGTCACTGGTTCCTTTTGTCACCAGCTCCTATCACTCCATCCTTCAAAGCAGTCACTTACCATAATTCATACAGTTTTCCAAGAAGTATCGAGGTGAGAAGCACCCTATACTTCAGTAGCTTTGTCAGCTCTGAGGCACTGAAATGCATCTTCCTTTTAATGACTGTTGGAATTTTTTCTGCATAGTATTACAGAGAGCTCATTAACAAATGGCAAGTGTGAAATCTCTAAATAGTATGAAATGCCAGTGCCATCTGTATATTTTGGATACTCTAGTCTGCTGTGAGGTGCTTAGTATGATTTTGTCCACATTTCTGGGGAAATATGAGGGTATTTGAGGCTAAAAAGCCTCTGTGAAACCAAGCAAATTTGAAGAATTGATTTTATACGCTGCATTGCTAAATCTCAGCGCTGCCATACCATGATATGGTCATATCAATTATTTTAGAACTGTTCTCACATATATGCTGTTACATCTACCCCATTTATCATATTTATGCTGTGCTATTCATATTTCTTACTTATTTTAAATTTTTCACAGGAAATATATCATCAATAAAGGTATTTTTCTTAATATTCAGGGAAGGATCCAAATTGAAAATGGTGCACTTACAATATCAAATCTAAATCTGACAGATTCTGGCAGATACCAATGCATAGCTGAAAATAAACATGGTGTCATCTCTTCGAGTGCAGAGCTCAGGGTTGTAGGTAAGATTTTCCTTTCTACTAAAACAAAGACCTCATTCTCCCTCTCCACACCCCATCCACTACTCCACCTCGTAATTATTTCTACTTTATAACTCACTCAGTTGCTGTGACTGAAATAAACAGTTTTGGCAACCTAATATCTTTTTATCTGCAGTGCCGAGGACTTTATTCATCTATTTCCAGAGGATTTGCAGTCCAATCGTTCATTGCTTTAGAACAGAACACAGATACATTATTAAGTAGGGGAAAAGCAGACACAGGGGCTTGGACACAGGCCTGGAGATTAAAACCTCTCACAGGGTCTGGAATCAGCACTGGCTCAGCACATCACTCAGCTGCACTGACCTTCTGCAGCGTGGCTCCAGCGTTCCCAGGGGAGCAATGTCATTTAAAAGCAATAGGCTGCTCTTGTGTGCAGCCGTTCTTGATCGAGGGGACAAAGAATTGTCATTCAGTCATTCAAATGATGCGTGCTGGAGTCTAGAATAAATGACAACCATTTATTTGAGGGAAATGGTGAACTTGCAGAATGCCATATGCATTGATATGTTTGTGCAATTTCTGCTTCCCACATAGGAAGATTGATATCAAAACTAAGCCTGTAAGAGGAGTGTGTTTCAGGGCATGAGTTATTTCCTTTATATTGTATAAGGTTACACTCAATCAGCAGACTGCTCGCTCAATCTCGTTCTCCTAAAATACTGAATTTCCTTCCAAAGTTCACTGTTGACATAGATAGAAGCCATGTGCCTTTTCTTAACTGCTAGCTAATATCAGCTACACGCAATACAGAAGGAGCTGTGCTGTAGTTTTGTGTCATTTAACGTACCTGATGTGGCATTGTACTCTGACATGAAAATAGAAGCCACACAATTCCTTGAGTTTAAATGAGTTTTAATGAGTTTTAATGGTGTTGACTGCCCTCACTGGACTTAGACAAGTCATGTAAGCTCAAGTTCAGCAAAGCATAAAGTTAGGCATGTGCTTGAAGCTCGTTGGGTTCAGTGAGCTTCAGATCAAATAAAGTCAGTATGATCTTATGTGCGTGCTTCATTAGGTGACATACTTTGCAAAATGGAAACCTTTACTTTTTGTACCAGTGTAAGGAGGAGAAACGAGTAATTGCCCAGCAGATGTGTTTGAATTATCTAAATCATTCGTGTTTTTAATTATGTTTGGAAGTTGAGAAGTGTCATGTAAGTGCTAAATAGTAATATCATTAATATAATTCAAGATGCTTTATTTCACTATTCGTATCCCTTTTGTTTTAGCTTCTGCTCCAGATTTTTCCAAGAATCCAATGAAGAAAATGATTCAGGTTCAAATAGGCAGCACGGTTGATTTTGAATGCAGACCAAAAGCTTCCCCTAAGGCCAAATGTTCCTGGAAGAAGGGAGGTGAGCAGCTACACGAAAATGAAAGGTATTAAGTCTATATCGGTTTATTTGTTTTAAGCTTACAAATAGTGTTTTTAATGTCTTTTTATGCAATAACATCATCTGTAGATCCAAATAGTTGTGAAGCCTCTCTGGAATCTGCCAAGCTGGGGGAGCTTTGTTGTTTTTTTAATTGTCATTATGTCTGAGCACCAAGAGAGCATGTATATGGCTTTAAGGTCAAGGGCCAGCTTTTAATTTCAGTGTAATGTAGGGTTTGACCTCATTTTGAGAAAATCAGGTACTGACAGAAAATCTGGAAAGGCAAAGCCTATAAAACAGTGCTAAAAGCCTTCAGCAAAATTCTCTGAAAACACTGGCAGGGAGACGGATGAGGCATATTACAGCCACGATGATAATGTGACCAGGAAACAGCAAGAAAAAAAGAAATAAATTTCCAGTTGGCAAAAATTAATAATTGGGAGGTCTAGAATAGCACTCTTACCATTCTAGTATTTCGATTTTTGCTGTTCTGCTACTGTGTTTGCTTTTCTGGGGAAAGTTATTACAAAGATGACTCAAAGTTACAGATATATTTTAAAAGATACATGAAAATATGCAAGTTTTGCTATGTAATTGCTAGAGGGACCTAATGAACCCAGACAACTGAGCTGAATGGTGACAGATTAGCGATGTCTAACCTCTGTACAGAAGTGTAACATCCTGTACACATACACTTTGGAAAGAAAACCGCTTCTATACAAGTATAGTAAATTAACTGTGCACACTTAGGAAAGTGATACAAGTATCACTGTGCAGAGGTGGGTGTAAAGTTGTGGTGATCTGTCATCTTTCTGTCTGAACGGACACCGGATCTGGTCTTAACGGTTGCTTTGAATTGCCCTTCAAAAGCTGTACCCACTGATTTCAGTCGTGGCAATGGCAGCAGGCAAAAGCAAGTAATGTTCAGTTTCAGAAAATGCTTTGAGCACACATAATGCTGCCTGCTTACATTTACGCATTTGCTTGAAAACACAAATTAGGGCTTTTAGTTCTGCAAAGTGCAGATATTTCCAAAATATGTCCCAAAGTGTTTCCCACTGAATTTTTGATAACACACTATAAATGGCTTACGGAGGGAACATAATAACAAGCCAGTACTCCTGAATTAATCTAAATGGAGTCCACTTTCCTTCAGAGAAAAGGAGAAATGTGATTCTTTGCAGAAAGCCCTGTAGTTCATTACTGTCTGCCATGGATAATTACAATTTATTAATTCCTTGCAGTTCTACAATTCTTCCAATTCAGGAATGGGTTTCCAATTAGCAGTACATTTTTCAACCATTAACTAAATTTCTAAGGGAGAAGTCTGTATTGGGGGTGTGTTGGGGCAGAGAGTGGCTTTTTTAATTGCAGAGAAAGGGATCGGTGAGTTCCCAGAAGGGATAATGCAGGGCACACAGGTCCAGCATGCTCTTTACCTGGGAGAGGCAGAACAAGCTTAAGTACATTTGGACCTCAGACATACAGTAGCATTCAGGCTCTTTCATAGAGCACTCCTTGAGAAAGAGATTGAGGGAAAGGATTTCCCCTCACTTTACAATTCCCATTTGCATGTAGAGAGCAAGCAGAGAATAATTCACAGTCTTAAGAGTGCAGCAGGTTGCTTCCTTCCTGGAAGTTGGCTCCTGCGAGGGAACAGCTCTTGCCCTGTATCCCAAGTAGATACGTACATTTATAGTTCCCCAGTCCGTTTGTCCTTGAGCAGTTAAAACTCTATTCTTGCTGGCTTGGTAGGTTTGCTTGTAGTGTAATGGGCCTTAGTATTTGTTGTACGGGATGTTACGTTTCACTGGGGATACTGAGCACATTACTTTTGTAAAGCCTGAAAAATCTTCATTTTGATGGCACTGTTGCTTGTATTTTTAATTTATTTTTAAATGATGCTGCGTTTTTGGTATGTAGAAGATTTGGATAATGACTCAGTAAATTTTAATTAAATGAGCTGAATCTCATATATCTTGTGAAGAGGAGAAGATATTAGTCAAAATGGATTTGTGAGCCTCTGGACTGAGAAATAGCTCAACATAAAGAATACAATCTTGCTTCTTGTTAGTTTTGCAAAATATGTGACTCTTTTTTAGAATATCTTGAATAAAGAAAGCTAGACAATGAAGAACAGTGGAATGTAGACAGCATTAATGTGCATGGATCACTGTAGAATATGCAGAAGTAAAGGCAAAAAACAGGAATTAAATGAATTGGGTACTAAAGCAAGAAATACTTCTCTCCAAAATAGTTTTGAACCGCTGAAACAAATCATTTTGGATGTAATGAGCATGATTATCAAGAATTAGCAATAATTTTCTTGTCTTCAATGATTCCAAATCAGGTACTGAGTTTAGGATTCTGTGATTATCTGGCACAGGTCAATTTTTACCCTGTATTAATGGTTATTGTGTGTATTGCCATACTAGGAGCCACTTGTATTTACTTAGGCTGTTCCTTCCCAACCAGCTCATATAATACGGCCTTTATTTTTTTTCTGTAAAGTATATTATATCTGCAGTCATTAAACCTGGTGGTTTATATTGTAAATAATTCTGGGGTGGATTCTTCTGATGATAGACACAGCCCCCAAGGTCTCTAGGGGGACAGACTTGCCACCTTCTCTGTTGAAAGTTGGCCTAAGACACCCCATCTCCTGATGGATGAGCTTTTATTTTTCTTGTATCCTCCAAAAATTGAGTATTAGATGTTTTAACAGAGGTTAACTGCACTTGATGTTTAATTTGCATCTCCATCAAAAACGTAAGGCACTAAAATATGCCAGGTCCTAGATAAATAACCCATTTAAAGATTTCTTTAAAGATATTTATATTATGTTCTAATAACTGGCTAGAGGAAGATTAAGATTGTGAGATGATGCAGTGCAGTATTTCACATGTAAACAAATCTACCTTTATTCCTAGATCTTTCTAAATTTACCAAGAGAAAACAAAAAAAAAAAAGATGAAAAGATACTGCAAACTTTAACTTCACTAAGAAGCATTGCAGTGCAAGTCTCTCAAAATAACTTTTAGTTTTAGCATCTTTAACTACAGCAAAATGATGTCAAATTAAGGGGGAAAGAAAAGAAGAGGAATTGCTCCTGATAAAATGTTGCATAAGTCTTATAAGGATCAGTTACTGGTTTTATCATCACTGCAGTTTGAATTAAGTATTTTTACTTCATTTTGCGTTCCAATCTGAAACGCTGTGATCTGGAAAGCAACACATTTACTTACCAGCATTTCAGTAAGAGCTTATTTTGGCTGGCTTTCTTGTAAAGTAATCTGGTTTAATTTAGTTGGAATTTGCTTGATATATAAAAAGCAGTTTTGACCCACTTTTTCACTGATCCTTTGTACTGAAGAGTTACGAACTGGAAAGTAATACATTTATGTTTGGTATCAGATTAATAAAGGTCTAAAATACTTGGCTTTTCTGATGAATAATCTGACAAATATAAGAAGGCAGTGATTATTTAGTTTAGCTATATCTGTTATTTTAGCAATAAAGTATTCTCATGGGAAGATGAGAAGATTTCCATTAGTTAACAGTTGCATTAATGACACCAAATTTCAGGTGGCAGCCTTGACTCGGAAGAGCTGGGATCTTGGATCCTGAGGCTTATGCTGGCCCTCAGCAGTGTGTGTGGTTGTATTGCACCAACACTACCATTTAATGGGCTTTGATGAATAAGGTAAAAATATGTAAGGCTCTAGATCATGATGTCACAGTTCTCTAAGCAAGCAAATATGGGGACAGTGAACGTGGAATAGCTGGAATGCTCTTACAGACAGACAGTGGGGTCAACGGATTTCAGATTGGCTTCCTGGAGTATCGCTTGCCCTCTAATCCCAGATGAGATTTGTCTCTCATCATGTGAAAGTATTGAAAATAAGGTGCAGTCCGTAACAATAATAAAATAATTTATCAGTATTAGAAGTGTGTGTGCTTGTTCCACAGTTGGATCATGGTCATGGTCAGTTGTGACTAACGTAACTGATACCAAGTGATAATCTGGGGAGTAAAACACACCTACATACTGGGTGGAATTAAGAGAGACTGTAACCTCACTGAAGTCCCTCAGCTGTTCGGAAGGCCTGTAATGCCAAATACGCCTTCCTAGTTTAGAGGGGACAGGAAAGCTCTCCTAGTTTTGCCTCTCAAGTCAGGAACTGCAGAGACCTAAAACTGGCTAATCCCTCTCCCATTCTTTTGACCTCAGTCAAGGAGCATAAAAGAGTGGACCTGAGTTAAGACATGCAGCTGTTGTGGGTATTTTTTATGCCATTCATTTGACTGTTGGAGAAAAGAGTCTTCTCAAAGACTGATTTCCCACAGGTTTGCTCAAGAGAATGATTTCATTTTTGTCAATCATGTTTTGATCTGAGGAGCAGATAGGTCCTAAAGCAGTCTCCAGTTGTGCTAACACATATGCCAAAGCATTATTCAGCCAATTATCTTCATTTTACAGGGCTAAAAGTTTCTGTTGTTTGCCAGTGCATCACAAATATGCAGGTCATGAAATTCACTTTGAAAATTGCTGGCCTTTAGCAAAATGTATTGGAAAAACTCTTGTAGATACAGGGAACACTAAAGGGTGTATTATTTTTCTGTGTTAGAAATTTAGATCGCTTCCTGGCAGCAGGCCAGCCGCAGTCTGTTTGTTTTGTAACAGCGTGTGAATATCTAATAATTTTAAGTGTACTAAAAGCTTCAGTTTCTCTAATGCTTCAGCAGGAAGGGGTAGAGCTATTTCTGGGGTTTGTGTTTTCATAAGCTGCACTGCATGTACTGCTTTCTATTTGAAAAAGTAAAGAGTTGCTCTTTCCAATTCACCGGTAAAGATTTTGTTTTGATTATAAAATTTTTCTTGAATTGATTTGTTGGGGGTTTTTTGTTTGTTTATAACTCTGAAAACAAAAAACTTGATTCTTAACTCTGTCTTGGTTTTAATAAGCCTATTGCTTCCTTACTTTAGACAAGCTAGGCTTGAAGATAGCTCAGAGCACTCCAAATGTGTTTTGCTTTAATTAAACAATAGGCATTTTCTATTTTATACCCATACTCTATTTTTAGTTTGTTTGATCTACGGCATTGTCAACCCCGTTGTTTTTTTTTTATTTGTTTTTAGATTTTTTTCTGCTGGAAACTGCTTCAAAGTAAATGATGCAATACAAGCCCTTGCAGGATATACAGGTAGCTAGAAAGTCCAAAAACTAAGTAGCTTCCTTGCAATCATAATTTCAGTCCAGAAAGTCTTCCCAGTCTTGCCCCGCAGCCAGTGCTGCACTTCCCTGCTTGCGTTACCCTTCATCAGCTGGCACAGCACAGGCAGGTTCATGCAGCACTGCTCATGCTGAGCTGGGAGGTGCAGCGTGTGATTGACAGAAGAGCAGGGAACTCATAGCTTCAAACGGGCATCCTGCTTAGCCCAGGCTTGGGACAGGTTTCAAGAGAAAGGCAGGGCTCCCAGTTCCCAGCTAAACGCAGCAGCCTTCTTAGCTACTTCTTGTAATGTGTATTTAAGTGTAGAGGACTGAATCTCAATTGGGACAAATTATTGGTACAAATTTGCCTCACGTATACTAAAAATAAAGCAGCAGGGGTGTGTATTTAATTCCGTACTGAATAAAGCAGCAGGTTAATAATGAAGTACATGCAAGCGAGAAGACGAAAAATCCACATGACTCTTCTGAAGAGGGAAGACAGCAATGTGAAGTTCCATGGCGTTTGCCGCCTGCTCCAATTATACTCATTCTGACAACTGTGTAAGACTCTCCAACTAATGCGGTTAGAGGTTTGCCTCGAGTATTAACGTTGTTTGCTGTTCTGTTGATTCTGTTTAGCTAGACGTGGGGTGTTTGGGACGTTTCCAAAATGCCTGCTAGCTAAGGTGCCTAGGGACCTGACAGCATAGCCTCGCCGTGATTCATTTGATGCCTTTGAAATGGATTGGTGTGATTTGAGATAGAAGCTCTGAAGCTCTTTTGGCTCAGGTGTATCAGGAAACCGTTCTTTACTTTTGTTTTTTTTCCTTGCAATTATTCTGAACGTTTTTATATACAGCTGCTTGTGTAGCTGCTCCAGGTTATCTCTCGGTTGGTGGAAGGTCCTGCATCTAAGGATATGACAGATGGGAGGCCCAGAAAGAGGGAATTAAATTAACCTTACCTTTAGGTCCTTACAGCACTGTTGTCTGGGATGTTAACTCTACTACTGGGATGTTGGTGCTCTTAAAGTCTGTATCAGTAATGCACATGTCCTTCGGTTTACAGTTTTAGGAGTGTTTCTGTTTTGTTCCATGCTATCTGTGTACTGGGCATGATTCTCACTGCCTGAGTTTGTTTGGGGTGGAGGGAATCTTTTCCCTCAAGTCCCCCCACAAAGCATACCTCTGTCTGCAGGTCACTGCTGTATGCTACAACATGAAGTCTGAGCCTGTTTTCTAGACAAAACCAAAGTTTATACTTGCATGAGCTCAATCTTGCTCTGAGGAGTCAGTGGTGCAAATGAGCTATTGACTTCAGTGAGTCCAGTGTTGGTATCGTACATGTGAATACTGGAAAGTGCAAAATGTGGATTGCTTATCAAAAATTCTATTGCATCATCACCATGATGATAAGAGTTATTTCAAAGCTGCCGTGCAAGACTGTAAACAACATGATGCAGCTGAAAATTATTCCAGTTTCACTTGTTACAGCTGGAAAAGATGAAGTTAATGTGGGGTCTCTCTCAGGTACGTACGCAAGTACTTATCCTAAACATTGGTTCTCCTGGTGCCCAAAATAGGAACTGAAGGAGGGGTGCAGCTCTGTTGCGTACCATCAGTAACAGAGCATCAAAACTTCCAAACACCAGCTTGGTAGTTGATGCGGTTTGATCTACCTGGCATAACAGGATGAGTTTTCAGACATTGTGTCTACAAACCAATGTGGCAACTTATAAATCTTTTTTCTTTTAAAATGTCTTTCAGAATCACGTTCCTAAAGGATGGAGGACTGAGAATAGCCAACGTGACAAAAGTTGACACTGGTAGCTACACCTGTGTGGCAGCAAACCAGTTTGGAACAGCCAGTGGGACAACAAACTTGATAGTTACAGGTGGGTGAGCTGGAAAGGGAGGGGGTCATCTGAACGATGATTTACATTGAACTGCAAACTTCGCAACAGAAGTCTGCAGTGATGTGAATGCTGTTTCCTCTTTGAACGAATAACAAATACACTGAAAGTAAACTGTGAGAAGATATGCATTTAACAATATATAAAAATAAAAGAACAGATGTTTGATTAGTTGACAGGAAAGAGACTGAGGGATGGTCTCTCGTTGGCAGAGATGTTTCTTAGCCCTGGGATCTCAGATCAGGAAGTTCTGAATGCTTTCCTCCACTCTTTTACTTACCTAAATACTAAACAATGGAATTATACTTCTAAGTACTTCTTAACTTGTTTAAAAAAAAAAAAAAAAAAAAGACAATTCATGCCAACCAAAAATATTTAAGGTCATTATACAATCTAGTCCAAAAACCTCTTTAGTGCTAAGGAACTATACATTTACTTGTTTATGGAAAAAGATATGGAAGAAGCTCCAGCTGCAGGACTGTTCAGGGACTCCACAGGCAGTAAAATAAAAGTCTTCAAAAGCTAATTGTGTATATAATTACTGTTAAAAGGGTTCTTGCCCCTTTCTCCAAGCCATCCATTACTAGCTGCTGTCTAAGATACTGGATTAAAAGGACAAGTGGTTTGTGAAGTTTAGCTGAAGACTGACTTTTCTCATGATGTTATTTTCTGAAGATTGGAATATCTGAAATATTCTCCAGATGCAAAATTATTTCATATCCTACTGCATTACATATCCTATGTATCTCATAGATCCAAACAGAATTACCCTGTTTAGTGAATTAACAGCTACAGATTTTCAGTCTGTTTCTAAATGATTCATGCCTTGTTATATACAAATAATAGAATTATGTACAGAGGATTTATGGAATGAAATTTATTTTTTGCGGTATTTACAGTACTTGATATTTTTCCGTTATTATGATTCAGGAATTGCAAGCAGCTATTCTTAATGACAGTATTTATGTTCGATATAATATATGGGCCCAAATATCCAATGAATCCTACCCTATATAGATTTCCTCTAGTTTCCAGGTTTTGTTAGCTCTTCTTCCCACTCCCACCTCTTAATTTTCCCAATGGCTGCTGCTAAAGCTTCCTGTTCCAAAACTTGTGGGTTATTGCTGAGATCCACACATGCTTCTGAATGGTAATTTCATTGCTGGGGTTTGCAGTGCATTTAGCTTGGTAAAATAAAATCTACCTGGTAAATGTGCAGTGATGCAATGCTACAACAAGCGAGGTCAGTCAGTGGCATTTATAGTCCAGCTGCATAATTCCAAGTGACAGTCATTAATCAGGTTTGAAGAACATGGTAGAATTAGTAGCAGGCAAAGCTCAGTAATACAGAAATCCAATAACTGATATTTCTGCTCTCAACAGAGCCAACGAGGATTACTTTGGCACCTTCAAACATGGATGTCACTGTTGGAGAAAGTGTTGTCTTGCCTTGCCAGGTTCAGCACGATCCTATCCTGGACATCAGCTTCACGTGGTATTTCAATGGGACGCTCACCGACTTCAAAAAAGATGCCTCCCATTTTGAGAAGGTTGGGGGGGTAAGTTCGAAACTGTCTCTTCACTCCCTTATAGATTTGTGCAGCACAAACAGGCACACGTTCTTTTTTCAACATAAAAACATACTTTATTTTAAAAATAAGATGGTTCTTCTCTTTCGGGCCTGTAGAACATTCTTCTATGTTGGAGAGAAATTACTAATTGAGCTAGCTGGCTGCACATAACTTGCTGTACAGACACCTAATGTTTAGACCTGAAGTACTGTAAGTGCCTACCTCTGTATCTGAGTCGGTCCCTACATGATTTTCCAAAGATCACATGAAACATAGCAATGACAGATTGAGGAACTCAACTCAGATTTTGTGAGCTCCAGCCAAAAACCTAATCAAAAAATCACATCTTTCCTTACTTTTTCTACACTTGTGTCCCTAGCGTATTCCTCACCATTCTCTCTGAGCCTCCCCCAGTGAGAGAGGGAGGCCATAAATCTCATTAAATATTTCTAATGTAGGATGAAGCAATGCTGCTGGTGGGGGAATGGTTACAGTAATGTTTTTCAGAATTTAGCTTTCTAATCAAAATATGAAAAGTTAAGCATTAAGACAGATGAAAGATATAATCAATTACAGCAATGGGCCTTATTTCAGTGCAAGCCATGGCCAAGTAATAAAAAGACAGGCAGCTGAGCATCAGCATGAAAATGGTCATTTTAAGCCTTCATAAAGTTTTTTTTCATGTCTTGCCAGATCTTATGTTCTATAGGGATAGCTGTGGGTTACACACTTCTGTCTGTGAAACTCTGAAATTTCAGCACCTAACTTATTTTTTTAGCCTGTAAAACATCAAAAGATTTAGCATTTAATCAGTAGGCACCAAACACACAGGACTGTTCCACAGCTTGCAATTGATAAAAGCACACCTGCATGTGGAGATGATGAGATTTCCTTGTAAGAGCCATGAGATGTTCGTATATCATGTACATTTTGATAGAAATGTTTCTAGAATTACAAACTGACCATCTGTCATGCTGTAATGGGAATGCTCAGATTTCATAGCCCGTTACCTTCCAGTATTGCTACATGGCCTTTATTTATTTAGTAATATTTCCCCCCAGCTGTACTCTTGTCGTGTATACAAATAGTGCTACGAGACTGGAAAGGTTAAAAACATTCAGGAACCTCAATCTTACCATTTTATTGGCTCAGTTAAGGATTCATAAGCTGACTGGAAAATGAAATATGTATTCTCACTAAAAATTCCAGCTTTTTTTTTTTTAAACAAACACAGACATCATTCCAAATCAAAGCCAAGTTTACGTTCCCACATCCTTCCCACAACAACAACAACAACAAAAAAAGCGTCAAAAATCAGTTTTTCACAGAAAATTCTCAGCCAGTCCTGAAGAAAATTTGTGAGTGAGTACTGACTAACTCAGACCTCTGAATCTGGAACATTTTTCTTGGGAGTTTGTCATAAGGGACAGAACGAGGAGTTCTTATTGAATACAGAATATTTAAGAGATTAAAAAACAAAACTAAAATTATTTGCGTAAAGAAGGGATTGAGGCTTGTAAGTAGAAAACTAGCTATGTTACTACAAGACTATTTTGTAGACTTTGTCAGGATCCCACTAAGGGTGATGGAGTAATTTCTTGTTGAGTTGCATGAGCATCGCAGTAAGTAAATAAGCCTAAGTAAGTCACAGCGAGTATTTGTTAAATGAAAATACCTGTGTGTAACTCAGCTTTGTTGGATAACATGGCAAAAGGAAAATAATTTTTCAGTGAATAGATTCCTATGTAATGATGTCTTGGATGTCCCTGGCATGCATGCCTGAGGTCCCCAACATGTAGTTATTAGTGGGAACGTTATGGCATCACCACCTGGTCTTGCAGATGGTTAGAAAAATATAGGATGTAACCCTGTTGTACTGGTCTTCTTTGTTAAACAAACAATTTATACAAAGGGGATGGCAAAGCAAGCAGATTCCCAAGTAGTTCCTGGTATCACCTGCTTGCACAGCCTGGCACTGGCTGACATTGTTATGCAGTCAGGAAAAGCAAAAGCAATTCTAGCAAGTGTTGGTGCTGCGCGCGCGCTTCTTCTTATTTGTATTCCATCTAGCATGGAGAAAGGAAGGTGACCTTACTGTCACCTGGACTTGTCCACACTGACAAAGATTTAATCTGGCTAGGCAAGAATGTGGATACTGCTAATGGTCTGCAGAGCCATGAGAGGTGAGAGTGCCTTCTTCGTTGTATTTTTTTGCTGCTGCACACTTCTCCATTTTCCACAATACTTTGGGACGCTTCCCCAAAATACCCATAAATAATTAAAATGCAGTGTTAATATTTCACTGTTTTTATTTGTTTGTTTTAATTTTAGTAAAATTATTCTATTTGACAGTCCCCTTTGCCCAGATTTTAAACAAGGTTTGCTAAATGTAGTACATGTAGAACATGATTTGCTTGTATCTGTTGCTGATCATTTCCTGAATATCCACTTCCAATCAAGTAGATAAGTTGAAAGCAATCTAAAACCTAACTTTTAGGGTATTGTAAGCAATCAGTGCTGGATTGTCCTCTAAATGCTTACATCTTTGTTTTCATAGAAGACCTGGCATTGTATTTATATTGTCACGCATGGAAGGGAAGCAGGCAGAATTGTTTTCAGCTTGTGAGTGAGACATACTAATGCGCAGCCTACAATTTAACTACAGATATTGACATCAGTGAACTAGACTCAAGCTCAAAAAGAAATGCTTGTGACAAAATGGCACAGGTGATTTGCATATTGTTAGATTTATTTGAAGTAATGGCATTCTCCATGAAAATAAATTATTCTTGAAAAAATACTTTCTGCCTAATCATTTTAGGGCAACTTTATCTTCAGCTATTTTGGCTGATATCTTCTCCACTTGCAAAATATGAGCTTAAATGAACAACCTTGTGATTTAATATTAAGACCTTTGTATTTTGACAGAGTGCATCAGGAGATTTAATGATTAGAAACATCCAGCTGAAACATAGTGGAAAATATGTTTGTATGGTGAAGACAGAAGTGGATAGTGTAGCATCTGCAGCAGACCTTATAGTACGAGGTAAATTTCGGCTTCGGTTACTGTAAATTGTATTTTCTTACTGTTGTGTATTGTAGATTACAGAAACCACTGATGATGTAGATTACAAAACCAATTCATCTGTGACTTGAATTATGCGATTCTGCCTTGCAGTTAGAATTTTAGCTTAGTTTGGGATGAAGCTTGTTTTTTTCCCAGATAAATTAATATTTGAAGAATATAATAAATTTTGACGTCCTCTTTTCTCACTGACAGTCCTTCAAGTCACTGATGAGTGGGAACTTAGCACTGGCAGCTGTGATGTGGTTGTGAGTTGCTGCCTCTGCTAAATGACTGAATGGGGTTGGTGACTCCATGGTCCAGCATCCTTCCCATGAAATGGGCATCTGCTGCCAAAGCCTAGGAAGGGCTTTGTCCTAGGGACACACTGAAATTTGAAGTATATAATGCAGGGTTGTTTGTTTTTCCAGAGCAGGAATGCTTGCAGCTAAGCTTGAACTGTAGCTTTCATTGCTGGTGATGCAGCTACGTTTATTGCAAGAGAAAATCTGTAATCCAGGAATGGGCATTATGCAATCAACATTTATTCCGTGTATTTTAAAATATGTCATGTATTTTATAATTGCTTTTGTAGTTACTTCAGCTCTGTTTGCTTGTGCAGATTAAACAAAACCAGCATTTTCCCCTAGGCTGTCCAAAATGAGGATTTCTCCAGAATGCAGCAGGACACTTGCCTGACTGAATAGCTGCTTAGGGTGCTGCTCAGGTGGTCTGCTGAAAAATTGCTACAGCACATCATACACTAAAACAGCTGTAGATAACAAATTGGCAGACTGCAGAGATGTAATAGTAGATTAAAAGAGGGTATCAAGGACCAAAGTAAAAGACAGACAACGTGGAAAGGTACAGAAATCATGTTGAATAAAGGTACTTGAACTAAAACAAAACCCTGTCACCTGTAAAGTAGTTTAGGGTTACTATTTCAGAATTATTTTATCAGATGCAAGTTTAGTGAATGTTAAAAACAAAATATATATATATATATATGTATATATATTCTTATTCCAAGCTAAATTGTTTTCTTCCTTGCACAGTATTCAATACAACGGGAATCCATACTGAGATTTTAGGGATTTTCAGGGTACTGGTTTTACAAAATACCTTCTCTTTTTCAATCTTATCCTAGGCTCACCTGGGCCCCCTGAACATGTGAAAGTGGATGAAATAACTGATACCACAGCTCAGATCTCCTGGCAAGAAGGCACAGATAATCACAGCCCAGTAACCACGTACACCATACAAGCAAGAACACCTTTTTCAGTTGGCTGGCAGCGAGTTACAACAGGTAAAACACAATTCTTGTTACAAGTTCTATTGGAATATGTTTGACGAAGGGACATCATGGTTCTTTTTCTCTTTTTAATAGTTCCAGATGTGATTGATGGAAAAACATTCACAACCACAGTGGTGGATTTAAATCCTTGGGTTGAATATGAATTTCGTGTAGTTGCCAGTAACAAAATAGGAGGTGGAGAGCCTAGTTTACCCTCAGAAAAAGTAAGAACCGAAGAGGCAGGTTAGTGGGTTCTTTTATTTGTTTTTAATTCAAGAATTGTAAATATAATCCCCCAAAAAATCATATCCTTGGCTCACTGCAAACAGGCTTGGCATTGCCATCAAATATAAAAGTCTATAACTAGTTTGTTGATGATTTTTCCATTTAGCTGTGGGACAGTTTGTGTTGCATTACACGTAACATTTAAATACATTTCAACTGTATTTAGTATGCCAAAAGCTGTCTGTTTAGTTAGTGCTGCAGAATATAAAAATGTTAATGGATAGGAAGAGGTGAATTTTGACTACTTTTCCCCTTCCCAGTGTTTGGTCAGTGTATACCTTCCATGTAATAAGCATGTAGCTCAGAACACATCAATTAAAGCTCACAGTGGTATTTGGAATAAGGCCATTGCCTGATACATCTGCATGAGTTAATTCTGTTGAAAATCTGAAGTATGCCAGAAGTTCGTAAACATTAAAGCAGATATGGCATATAATATGTGAGGTTCTAAAAACATTGAGAAAAATACCTGTCCGCCCAAAGGAGGTTAAAAGCCAGCTGAATGAAGGGGCTGGCCCTTTCCAGGACATGCTCATGCTGGTTCAAAAGCACTTGCCTAGATTTGCAAAAGAAATAGGAAAACTGCTGGGTTAGCTTCAAAGAATGAGGTTAACATTATAAGATGTCACCTCGTCTATCTATACTGCACAGACAGCTGTACGTTTCTTTTTCACAGTTCCTGAAATTCCCCCATCTGAAGTCAGTGGGGGAGGCGGCAGCAGGTCTGAACTGGTCATAACATGGGATGTAAGTTTTCTGGCAAGCAATTTTCTTCACAGAATGGTTGTTTTCATTCAAACTGTTCTTAAAAGATGAGTTTTCCTGGCTGCAGCAGCTTCTCATCTAGGATGTATATGTGCTTGGTAACATTCTGCTATGTGAGCTATGCACGTTTGCCTTCCCTCCTTCGCTTGTTACTGTGCTAGACTGCGATCAGTAAGAACTTTAGTTATTGTCTAAGGTGATTGCTTCTGTTCTCAAACAATTGTTGGGCTGGGAAATGGGCGTTGCTCAAAGGTGGAGCCAAAGCGTTGTGCTGGTCAGTGCAACTTTACAGTCTGTGCTTTGTTACCATTAACTGTGAATGCATGTGCTAACCCATACAAAGAATCAGCTACTTTAAGTTACGTATCCCGTTTCTAATGAGTTAAAAAATGTTAACATACTATTATGTACTAATATTGATGACTCCCTGTGGTTACTTAATCATAATCACATTGGGGGAAGGTATAAGCCACTGTACAAAGGTAGTATTGGATTCTCCAACAATTGACTAAACAGTTAATTTTTTTGAACTATGAATTTTGGCTAGAAATTAAAAATAAGTGTTTGCTGAATGGTGCCTTAAAACTAAGCACTTAGTGGAAAACGAGGCGTATACCTGAGATGTATGAACTTCTCTTGAAGTGCATTACAATAGGTTCAAAAGAAAGTGTTTCACTCTACTGTACCAGAGTTGATTTGTTGATGGAATGATCCCAAATGTAGTACCAGAACCTGTTTACAACCTTGTGCATTAGCATGGTGGCACTTTCCTTCTGCAAAGCTTTTCCAGTGCTGTATGTAACGTCACAGACCAGACTTCTGTCACTGTTTCCTTTTCTCACAGCCCATCCCTGAAGAGTTACAAAATGGAGAAGGATTTGGATATGTTGTCGCTTTCCGTCCCTTTGGCACCACAACATGGATACAGACTGTAGTCACCTCTCCTGACACACCCAGATACGTCTTTAGGAACGAAAGCATCTTGCCCTTTTCACCGTATGAAGTCAAAGTTGGGGTCTATAACAACAAAGGAGAAGGGCCGTTTAGTTCAGTAACCACAGTTTTTTCAGCTGAAGAAGGTATGTGGTTCTCTCCAGCTATTTAACAAGCATTGGTTCATTAGAGAACATAGCAACAATTGATACAACTAAGATTAACTAGAATGTAAACATATTTGCACCATTACCAATGTTGCTGATCTCTCGTGTTTTGATTTCCCATTACAGAGCCTACTGTAGCTCCTGCTGGCGTATCAGCCACTAGCCTGTCCTCCTCAGCCATCGAAGTCTCCTGGACAGCCATTCCCTGGAAGATGAGTAGTGGAAGGCTACTGGGTTATGAGGTAAATTCATTTAAAATACATGAAGTCCTGAGTTCAGCCCAATCACTGTTCAGAAATCAAGGATCTGTTAAAAAAAAAAAAAAAAAGAAGTTTTTTTTATTTTATTTTTATTTTTCATAAAGGCAATTGAAAATCAGAGCAAACAGCTACTTGTTTAGAGTATTAGACTCTAGTAATGCCTAATTTACAGATTACCACCTGTCTTGCTGCCTCTCTGCCCCCACCTTCACCCAGAAAAAGGATATTTTCTTCTAAGCATCTTTGAAAATGAATACAGAATGAAATTGTTTTGCCTTCTATGATGAGTCATGTGTTTAACAGTATTTTCAAACTGACATTTTTTCAGAATTGCATTTATTTTTGTAGAAACTATTTTGCAAGATACAGTTTTCTGAGTTTAATTTGTTTATTTCAAGATGAAGTAATGATTTTCCTCTGGTTGTCATTTTTTAATTCAAGCAACATTTAATATTTCAGTTTCTTTTTTTCTACAGTCAAAAGAGCAGCAAGCGTGAAAGGCAGATGGATAAGAAGAATTTTGTTTACATATTTTTGAAACTTTTAAGTATTTCTACCTTTTTCAGCTGAGAAAAAAATGCACCTAAAGGAGTCAAATGCAATGCTGTAGATAAAAACTCCATTCCATTCAACATTTTAAATAGTTTTGTTTTGTATCTACTAGGTTAGATACTGGAATAATGGTGGAAAAGAAGAATCTTCAAACAGAGTGAAAGCTGCAGGGAATGAGACATCAATAAGAATAACAGGTTTGAAGAGCAACTTGGCATACTACACAGCTGTCCGTGCTTATAACAGTGCTGGAGCGGGTCCCTTTAGTGCCACAGTAAATGCTACCACAAAAAAGACACGTAAGTATTTCAAATGTATGGTGGAGAGAGGCATAATGGGATGTTAGCATTTGCAGGCAAATGAAAAATAGACGCATTACTGGGAATCACGGTACACAAAAATGACTTACATTTTCATACAGACCATAAGAGTTACACAAGTAAGTCAAGCATAGATCTTCTATTTTCTAACCTCTGCTACTTTAGCACAGTAGTAAGTAAAACTCAGCTATACCAGTAGAGCTGAAATAAGACACATAATTTTTTTGTATAAAACCTTTATATTCTTCTAGTGGCTGGAAGAATTTAATATTAAAAAAAAAAAAAAGGAAAGAATAAACAGTGACTTGTTGAATTTGCCAGGGTTTTATAACATATTTATAAGTTCTCTACGGCATGACTTTTGCAGCGTAATGATCCTCATACAATTCATGCAAAACAACCATTCACATCCATTGTTTCCCCTTTAAGAAGTAAGTTACACAAGAAGCCACTTTTCTATTAAAAAGGAGAAATGAAGCTGGAGAACAGATTGTGAAAGGCTGCACTAATTTTTCTACAAATGAGATGTGTTTGGTATGCTCTTGCATTGTAATACAACTAACTCAAAATCAGTCATCAACTTTGACATATTTCTTCCAGATTCACAAGAATGTACAATTAAATCTGTATAAAAGGTCAAATTCCCTGGTATAATTACTAATGTCTTTCTACTAAAAGTAGTTGTATCATCGATGTTATGAAATAATACATTCATAATAATAATAATTTTAGATGTAGAAATAAGTGTCACTGTCTATCAGCAATGACTAAAACAACTCAGATTAACTGGAAGATCTGCCTGAGTTTATAAGGTAAGATGTTACAATTATTTAATATTATTTAATATATAGGTCTTAAAATACAACAAGATCTTCTGCCATTGCAACATAATGTTCTGTCCATCAGCTGTAATTAAGAGAAATATTAGTGTGGATGACTAACTTTAAGCATCCAAGGAGTCTTACAGAAATCCATGTCACTATTTGCATACTTAGTACTAGACATATAATTGCAATAGTTACAATAATAGTTTGGAATTTGGAATTATCTATTACAAATTAAGTTCTGTTCTGAACACCAAAGATTATTGGAGATTTGCGTAGCTGAAGCAGATTGGAGCCCTCTGAATCACTTCTATAAGTCAAGTGGCAGATAGAGGCTTACAGTTTTTATATATAATTACTCTTCATTTTTTCAGATGACATTAATACTTAGTTTTGGATTTAAGAGTGTGACTCATTTCTTCTCAAATTCAGCATTAATGTCTGAGTGTGTAAACTATTTATCTATGCTATAATACTCAAATCTCAGGAGTAAAACAATTTCCTCTTAAGTTTACACAAATTGACTAGTAGTGCATCAGGTTGAATCCTATTTAGAATGAGGCAAATAATGCAGAAAAGAAAATAAAAAAAAAAAAGATCTTTGAACAGTTGTTTGACTTTAATTCTTGTAACTTTTAGTCGTATATTTTGTCCATGTAGTGCTGAGCAGTATAATCAGGTGGGTTTTTATCTGATGGCTAATGGAGCTATTTGTGCAAAAGAGTTTAAAAATAAAGGGAAGAACTAAAAACACAAGCATGAGCACATGCACAAGACTATATAAAACCACTGTTAGTTTTTAATACTGGATGTCTTCAGCATCAAAGCTTAGAGCAGTCCACCTAAGCAGCAGTTGCCTCCACTAGGTGACAGCAACAGTAAAATGTTTTTCTTAACACATTTAGAAAAGATTTTAATAGTTGAGTGGTTCACTACATGACCCATTTTCTGAGAAGCCAACTTGAGGCATCTGAAGAGGTTTGTACTTACCTTCACCTTTCATGACAGTTTCAAGATGTATTGAAGTATACAGCCAAAAGCGTACTTCTCCTAGGTTGTTAATGATCAATAAAACCAAAACGTTGCTTGGCCCACTATTGTTCCACCTGGAATTACTGAAATGGTACAGACTGCATTTCAAAATCTTGTCTCAAGTTAACAACAAAAAGAAATCTGTCACGTATTTGTACATTACAAACATGTTTAAGGAAATCAGCATAGCATATAGGTTAGTATATTCACCAAGACTAAATTTGCCTAAAATTTTATTGTGAAGTATTTGCTTATTCTTTAAAACATACTAACAATAGATATTGTCTATTATCATCATTGGCCCGTCTCATTAGAGTATGTTCTAACTGATCACACATGTCTTAGACAAATGCTTTTGTTTGACAACATTTAATGAAAGACTATCAACAGATAATACAACTTCAGAAATAACATTTATGTGCCATTCTATTTCTCTTTCCTTCTGTTTTTTCAATTTAGTCTCTGAACCATAAAGTGTACAAATGACGAGGCTGTATTTGAGTTGCTTTTACATCCGACATGTAATGACAGTCAATTACCTGAGCTATTCCTACTCTTTAGTAGGAATACTACTAAAATTTATTCCTACTACTTTATTCCTACTGTAGAATAAATCACTAATGCCAATTAAATTAAAGTCATGCTTTTATTATGTATTCAAAGCACCCAGTCAACCACCAGGAAATATCGTGTGGAATGTTACTGACTCCAGAGTAATCCTCAACTGGGAAGAAGTAAGAGCCATGGAGAACGAGTCTGAAGTGACTGGGTATAAGGTAAGCAAAAAGACCACCACCAGAGTATCTGAAAGCAATCCACACTTCTTTATCTTGTCTGTTTGGAAGGCAGTAAGTTTAAAAGATGCGTATTTCAGTACCGTCTCCTTTTTCTAGATTTTAATCATATCCTAACGATGTCTCACAAACCATAGGCCTTTTACCATTAATGGTCCATTAATGCTTTCCATTGCTGGCCAACTAGAATTATTAGTACTGTATATCAAACTGATGTACTTCTCATATTACTAAACCTTTTTCTTCTTACCTACTGTGAGACATGCTCATTGTCTTCACAGAAACTACATCACCACATTTATTCCAAAGCTGATCAGTGCACAAATGTACAAGTATTTAAATATGACATGTGTCTTAAGTATACTTACGAGAATTGCTGAGGATATTCTTGATGATCAGTGTAGAGATGTATCCCACATGATACATACCTGTATAAAAGAGTTATTTGAAGATCTGACTATTCAATGTTCTCAGTTCTATTGGCAAGAAATACATATTTAAAGTTTACTTAGCTTTATCTAGCACAGAAGGTAGCTGAACTAAAACCATCCAACGTACAGTTGCATCCTCTGTCTCCCACAGCACTTCCAGGTCTCCCCATTGAAAGCATTGCTAAATACATAACAATAAGCTGAATTTTGATAATGCTGGTTAATTTTACCCAAGTAAAGCATTTAGGGGTGTCATCTCTATCCCCAAAAGCCAGGACACTGCAGTTAACAGAAATCTGGTTTGTCAAGCAGAGAACATCCAACAAATGACCTTGAAAGCACAAGAGCAGCCATAGCGCAGGCGTCATGCAAGCCAGCCATATGGTTGTGTCCCTCAGAGCTTTTTTCAGCAAAGTACGACATTAGGGAGTATGTCCAAGAGTGGTGGCATGTAGCACAGAGCTGGGAAGGTTCTGAGAGACTGCTGTAATTTAGATGAATACAAGGTTTGGTGGCAGGTTATCATGTATATAATTCCAGTGGCTTTGCATTTTCTGCTGTCCACTACTACTGCCATTATTCTGGGAGAGTTTGGATTGCCTTTTTTTGAGTTTTGCACCGCAGTGAGAAACTCCCAGGCTTACCTGATTGTCAAGTTTGTGAAGCTCTGCCAGGGAAATGTGCTGGATGTGTATGTTCTTAGGGATATAACTGCTGGATCACATCCTTGTCCTTAGGCGGACCAACGGCAGTAAGGGCTCTTTTGGCTCATCAGGCCTACAGACCAGCAGAGAGGCTGTTGTTGCCCTTAAATCCCTCGTCCGATCATACTTCAGTAGAGAGGACTTGACCCTTAGATGTAGCTCCTGTTGTTTGAGACATAGCACATCGTATGAAGTTAAGTTTCATGGCAATAATTAATCAGTGCTTGCAGAACATCTTCCAACATGGTCTGTAATTTTCACATTCTGACTTATCTCCTTCCTCATACTTTGTGGTGGCTTAAGTAGTTGATCTAGATAATGACTGATTCCAAATGGTGGAGTAATTTATAGAACAATACATTATTAAGATATTCAACAGAATATATTATTTATTATCATTATACATTGTGCCATTTTAGATTAAGGTTGGAATAAAAGCCCTTGTTGCATGTTACCTTCTTTCACTGCTTCTCTAGATACTGAATACAATTCTGCTCTTTAATATTAGCCAAAAATTAGACCTTTTTTAAAGACCTAAAACCTTGTTTTCAAGAAACGTTAATAAAAATTGCATGGCAGGTGCTACTGGAAGAAATAACCCACTACAGCTTTGCAAAAGATGCTGTTTGGTTTTTTTTGCAGGTTTTGTACAGGACAAGCAGTCAGACCAATATGAACGTGCTGAACACAGAGAAGACAACAGCTGAAATTCTGCTCCAGCTTAATGACGATTACATTATAGAAGTAAGGGCAACAACTGATGGTGGAGATGGTACTAGCAGCGATCAGATCCTGATTCCCAGACTAGCAAGTATGTTGAAGCTGAATCACTGTTGTTTTGTCACGTGCTTATGGCCTCAGATATCAGAACCTGCTTTATACCAGCCACAGTACAAAGAGACTGCCTCTGCCTTAGCGTAGTGAAGCATTACTAACCTTGCAGCTGACACTAAGCAGTTGTCACAGCTTATCTTTATAGGAATTGAGTCCTTATTGATAGGAGGAAAAAAAATAAAGCCTGTATATTGTATGATAATAAAGTCATAAAAAGAAAAGCAATTAACAATCTTCATGCCCTTATGCATGACAAACTTCATTCTATTGAATTGGTAAATTACCATGTAAATTGGTATTAAAAAACACTATTTTAAAAATGTTTCTCTTTTTTTTATTATTATCTGGAAAGTAAAGACTATTCATATAGTCTCAGCATCTTGAAATGCATTTTTATAGCTTAAAATATATTTTTTTTTAATTTTCATTGCTCATCAAAAATATAAATTTACAGTATTTTTTGTTTAATATCTAATAAGAGTAGTAATTTTATACAGCAGATACTGATGCTTTCATTTAATCCTTACCTTTTTCATTTGTCACAGGTATGGATGCAAGAGGTTCTGGTCCACCAGTCTTGAATATATTCAGTCTCTCCGGCTTCTTACCAACAATATTTTACTTGACTCTTAATTCAGTGTTGTGATGATGCATTTTCATTTGCTGAGAAAAAAAAAAAAAAAAGGAATCAGTTATTACAGAAAAGTGCTTTTTTTAAAAAAAATGCAGTGGTTAATGCATGTTTTTCTTCTGACGTGTTTTTAAATTCTTTATATTTCACTGTAGGATGAAGTAAAAATATCATGTAAAGTTTAGCAAATCCTTTAAAAAGGAATCTAAAATGCCTTAATACTTGAACCAAAGGAGTTTACATACTACATACTTCAGATACAATGTAAAAGAGAGGGTGAAAGCAATGGCACTGTGATCACCTACAAGGAAGAGCTTAGTTGTATGAGAAATTCCATTTTTGCAATGACAATGAATTGTTGTTTTGAGTACGTTCTGTATTGTTATGATAACACCATTGTACAAATGAAAGATGAGATCAGAGACATACCTTCAGTCAGAATAGAACACGTCAACCAACCGGCAGTTCTTAAGACAGTGTCGTAATCCAGTCGACTTGGATCTGTTTGCTTGCTGCCCTTTATACAGGTTATTCTAAATCTAGCAAGAAATCAAAGCTAGAAGGTAGAGAAAAGTCACCGTATGAATGTTAGTTTTGCACAGTCCATGTTGAGGTGTCCAAGAGGCAGGGCTTCCACTACTACTCGTAAGAAATTATCTCACAGCCACGTTTCAAAGAAGGCTCTCTGTTTTATCACAGTGCATGTTTATGTACCCTTCAAGCACCTGACCCTCCTCTTAATCAATAGACTTCTAAGTTAATTTCCTTGCATCTCCACCTTATATTTTGTAACCAGGTTCCTTCTTCATAACCAAGTTCTCCCACCTTCAGGATTGCTCTAATTGCCCTTCTCTGAACTCCTGTCACTGCGTTTTGCTAACAGAAGTGCCCATGTCTAAGCATTACTGAAATGCAGTTGCACCATGGCCTTACCAAAAGGGACTATTACCACCTCCCTACCTTGTGATGTGGTGCTTCCCAATATGCAGCCCAAAATTATCTTGCTCTTTTGTCTACCACACTGCAATGTAAACTCATCCTTAATTCAGCGGTTGCTGTTACATTCGTAACTCTCCTTCCAGCTGCTCTTTAACCAGTTCAAAGTATTTCACCTGGTCTGGCACTCTAATGCACCCATTACTATCGTATAATTCTAGTAAGTTTATGGCAATAGTATAATTTATAATACAAAAAATACACAAAGACACTTCAAGCTTGATATTACAGAGAAATCTATGCTTTCTTTCATAGCAATATATTAAAGATACATTAAACCTGGTACATTGGACTTTAACAGTTGTGAATTTAGACCAAGTCAGCCTTCTAGACACCTTTTAAAGAGCTACCCACATCCATGGTAGAGCAAGTGTTCACATGACATAAAGCATATCCTTTTAAAGAGGTTCATTTCTATCTCACAGTATTATTACAACACACAGAAATATAAAGAGAGAGAACCAGGATTAATGAAACCACGATAGCACTGTAGAAATACCTTGATATGCATTCAAATAGCAAATTACATTATTAGTATCACATCCATATGAAACTATGTGCTAACTGTTGAGGTAAGCAAGATCTGTATATACTGTACATATGTGGTTATAAATGGCTAGTTGCTTTTCAATGTGGCTAACCAGTGATGTTTTCGGACACTTGCAAACGGGGGGAGGGGGGAAATGGAGAAGAGATGTTACTAGTAAGTATATAGTTATGTTTCATGCAACAAAGGGTGAATCTTTCTATTCTTGTTTCACAGAATTCTATTTCACATTCCTGTGTTGCCATTCTCATGCTATTACATTGTATTATTTAATTTCTAGTTATATATCTCCATGAGATATGTACCAAGTACTTTGTTTCATATTGAAAAGTTTGAAATTTATCCTTAAACTTCCAGTCGTGTGTGTATCCTATGGTTATCTGTATGCATTTTTTCTATTATTCTAATAAAATATTTATTACATTGAGGGATACAAGACTATTTCAAAGTATTACTGCCTGTCCGCATTATGTACTTGCACACATGGGGATTTACCACAACTAAAGTCCTCAGCCTACATTCTTGATATTCCTGCTAACTGGCCCTTCCTGGCAGGACAGGAGTGGTTTCCCTCGTGGTAGCTCTGCTGCCATAAAGCTAAAATCCTCACCTATACCCAGGCCTGCGCCCACATCTCTCCCCGGAGGAGTCGTGCCCAGAGTTAGGGATGCAAGGTCCAGCTCCAGGTGCTGAGCTCCCCGTGCCCATAGGTTTGCAGCACAGCAGACAAAAAGCCGCCTTGCCTTCCCTGGCTTGCTCTCCCATCTATCCAATTAGGCTGTTTCCTCTCCTCTGAGATGAAATAAAATGTAATTATATTAAAGAAGAGTTGGTTCTTTTTAATAATTTATGTTGTATATCACTATTTATCATTAAATTCCACGGCCTGTTTTCCCCCTGCAAATTGCCTATTCCTCAAGTACTGCAATTTCCCATAAAGCTGGTGACTTTCTAGCACTAAAACCTGCTCTGTGGAAACATGGGTAGAACAGAAACCATATTTTAAGTTTTCAGAGCGTGGAATACATGGCTTGTACCTAACCTACATAATGGGGAGCTGATCCAAATGCTGCAGTAAAGGCTAATAATAATCCCGATGTGTTTCTAAGTATATACGCACGAGACAAGACTAAAGCCCTTTTTCTTGAGTAAAGCAGGTTTTCTTTTTCAGATGACTGTAGGTGGACATGTGCCTTGCTTCACCCCGTATTTAGATTAGTCTTCCTATAAACTGACCTCTGTTTCTTCCTAAGCTCATTTCAGTTCAGTTTTAATGTTTATTTGCTATAATAAGACCGACTTAATACCCCAGGGAGAGTTGGAAAAAAATAAGTTACTACTGGGAAGGTGTTGGAGGAAAACATGGAGAATCATCAAAGGATAATATGCATTCCCAAAGCCAGCTTACCTTTCGCAGGCTTTTCCGGAGCAGTTTCTGTCACTAAACAAATTTAGGAATTCAGTCCTGAAAAAAAAAGAAAAAGGGAAATAATGTAGCTGTATTCCTCCAAACTGCTTAATAACTCTCAAAACTAGCAAACAGCAAAGCCAAAAGCTAACGTAAGGCAGAGGGGGAGCAGGGGCTGAAAGGAGGAGGCTGCCCCTAGAAGGATGAGCCTGGCCTTCCTCTGGTCCCTGCGACACCTACAATTGGAGGCAGGGACACGAGGATCACAGAATCACAGAATTTTCTAGGTTGGAAGAGACCTCAAGGTCATCGAGTCCAACCTCCAACCTAACACTAACAGCCCTCCACTAAACCATATCCCTAAGCTCTACATCTAAGCGTCTTTTGAAGACTTCCAGGGATGGTGACTCCACCACTTCCCTGGGCAGCCTGTTCCAGTGCCTCACAACCCTTTCAGTGAAGAAGTTCTTCCTAACATCTAACCTAAAACTCCCCTGGCTCAACTTAAGCCCATTCCCCCTCGTCCTGTCACCAGGCACGTGGGAGAACAGGCCAACCCCCACCTCGCTACAGCCTCCCTTGAGGTACCTAAAAAGAGCGATAAGGTCGCCCCTGAGCCTCCTCTTCTCCAGGCTGAACAAGCCCAGCTCCCTCAGCCGCTCCTCGTAGGACTTGTTCTCCAGGCCCCTCACCAGCTTTGTCGCCCTTCTCTGCACCCGCTCAAGCACCTCGATGTCCTTCTTGTAGCGAGGGGCCCAAAACTGAACACAGTACTCGAGGTGCGGCCTCACCAGAGCTGAGTACAGGGGGACGATCACCTCCCTAGCCCTGCTGGTCACGCTGTTCCTGATACAAGCCAGGATGCCGTTGGCCTTCTTGGCCACCTGAGCACACTGCTGGCTCATATTCAGCCGACTGTCCACCATCACTCCCAGGTCCTTCTCTGCCTGGCAGCTTTCCAACCATTCCTCTCCCAGCCTGTAGCTCTGCTTGGGGTTATTGCGCCCCAGGTGCAGGACCCGGCACTTGGCCTTGTTGAACTTCATGCAGTTGACCTCAGCCCATCGGTGCAGCCTATCCAGATCCTCCTGCAGAGCTTTCCTACCCTCAAGCAGATCGACACACGCACCTAACTTGGTGTCATCTGCGAACTTACTGAGTGTGCACTCGATGCCCTCGTCCAGATAGGATGCTGAGAGGGTGCTGAGCACCCACAGCACCATCAGCACAGCACGCTCAGCGTCGCTGCAGGAGCGCCACCAGCCCCATACGTGCACATGAGGCAGGCTGAAACCATCCCCAGCTCAAAGCCCTTTGTGGAGGTGGTGTGAGCCCTGTGGTTTGGGATGTGGAGGTCTGGTACGTGAGGGATGTGGGGGGTTGGTTTAGGCATGGGTTTAAAGTTACTTGCCCTGCCCTGCTATTCCCCCAAGACTTGCTTTATAAACGGTTTCTCATGCCATCCAATTTTTTTTCCATTTTCCCTGGCACACACTTATACGAGGGGAACTGATGTCTCCTGTGACTGAAATCCAAATTTCTCTAAGAATTAAAAAAGCCTTTTTCTTTGGACAGTTTACTCCATCAGATATGTTGTGAAAAGGCAGAATCCCCTCTGAATACAAAATGAGTTAAAAACTAATATCACTTTAGCCCTAAGAAATATTGGAGATCTCCATTTTCTACTTAATTTGCCTTTCACCGGTGGATTGCAGACGTGGGCAGTGCCTGTCAGGTTATATATGTTATATCTTAATAACAGGCAATAAAGCAAGCTGTCCTGCATGAGGGAACGCATTAATCTGACAGCTTTCTGTCTGAAATAAATAACAATGGAATATTGTGAAAATAAAATGAGTTTGTAAACAGCCACTCTCTCTCTTAGGAAAAACAACCTCCTTGATTGTTTTATGCTAATGCTTTGAACTACTGGAAAGCAATAAAAAAGGATATGTTTAGCAGAGATATAACTGAGTGTACATTATTGTTCTTTTATCAAGCCTGTTTGATAAAAAGCGACACTACTTTTCTTTAAATCTGATGCATGTATAGTACACGCTCCAAAATGGTTGGAGGTAAAAAAAGACAGTACGCCACTTACTATATCTCTAGCCATTGGTTTTAACCTCTTAGAAAAGAGCTTTTGTGTGAAGACCTTTCATATTTGCCTTCCTAGCACGCACACAGCTTGGGTTTCACTGGGAAGCAGGATGTACAGCCTATAACGAAGGAATGGGCATTTTCCTTTTTCCAACCTTAAACCTTTTTCAGCAGCCTCAGCCGGGAGAGAAGGGAAGCTGCGGGCACCCAGCTGAGCCCTGAGCCTGTCCCCATCACCCATGGGCGCTGTACCTCCCCCAGAAGTGCTGTTGGTGTCTCACCTTCAGCGTGGAGGTGCTTCCCAAAGCCAGCTGAGGCGTTTGGTGGGAGAAGTCTCTTTACCATCAGCAGGACCAGTCACTACCACGCCGTCAGGGCACTGGCTGCAGGACGAGGAGATGCAAACAGACGGGGCCTTGGCAGCCCTCCCAAAGAGCGGGGAGTCCCCCAGCAGCTCCCTGGGCAGAGGACATGCAGCTTTAGCTACCAGATACATACTCCCATCCCATTCAACGCCATGCCACAGAGTCTGCCATGGCACTTACTGGAACTCCAACCATGCTCCCTGTTTGGTCTTGAACTCTCTGTTCTGAGGCTTTTCAGTTTGCACATGAGAGTGTTTCAGGGATGCGTAAGGCCTTCATGTGCATCTTTCCTTTGTTTTTTTTTCCTATCTCCAAGGGTCAAGAAAACTTCATATATTCATTTGGCATTAAATTTTGGTACTAGGTATCTTCTCTTGAGCTCTCTGCTGATCTTTTTTAGGTCAAGAAGTGTCTTTGAAAGTCTCTCTCTTTTTCTTTTTTAACAGACAAGTGTTGGAGATAACACCAGTAACTCTGGGCATAGGAGCATTATGTAGCATCGCTCAGACACTTTCTTTCCAATGTACCTAAGACTACTTTCTTACCCTTTAAGAACATAATTAGTCCCTTGAGGTCTGGACCATGCCTGCTTTCTGTGCTGTGCTCTTCATGCCATCCCGGCGATTAATTCCCCCTCGGATGGCAGAACGTCAAGGCATTGCAAATGCTGAAAAGGGAAGAATCAAAAGCATCCCATTAGGAGCCTATGCAACCTCAAAATGTTCATTAATTCAGCCAATGACAATTTAAAGTCAAAGCAACTCCTGTGACAGGGGAACATCCCAGAATTGTTTATCAGGAAGGAGCCCCCTTTGAGAGAGCCCAGCTCACTGCTGCCTGCCTCCTGGCCCCGCACTGCTCACAGGACCTAGAGGAGGGAAGCAGAGCCTCCAGTGCCAGCCGAACCCCTCCAGCAGCACAGGCAAGGGGTTGCAGTCCCTCAGTCAAAGGTTTGACCAAGAAGCAGCAACCAAACCATTACAAAACCGCAGACAGGGCTCTGTCTTAATGCTCCCTTTGAAGGAAGGTGAAGGCAGCCGTGCTGCGGAGTGACTCCCCACTCTTCCCAAGCACTTACCACAGCATCCTCCCCGCTCAGGGACCTCGCCAATCTCCCTGCTGGGTTCGCAGAGTTACAGCAGAGCGGGGCCAGGGTCTGCACGGTGCGACAGGCACTTCAAGGCATGCACAGGGACTTATTTTTAGGCACTCTGCGCCAGCTGCTCTGCAGCCCTTGGTAGAAGCTCAGATTCATTTTTGCCATCCCCAAGGAAAGCGCGGTGAATGCTCCCCCGAGACCAGAGCACCTCTGTGTGCTCCCCGTGCCCACTCATTCAGCACGAACACTGAGAGCTGGGCGATGCTGCGGGGCCACGTAGCAGGGAAGGTGTTCAGCAGCACAGCTCTCCCCAGTGATTTCGTTTTAGGGGATCTTTCCCTTTTATGCTGGCACACAAGCAATGACCTGTTACATCAGTTCGAGACATAAAAAGAAACGAGGCACAGAAAATAAGGGAAAATCCTCTCTTTCATGCCCTTTATGATACAAACAATACATCATTTTCCCAGCTGAGGACCTGAAAAGGAGCCTATCAAAAAGAACATATGTTTAACAAGGATCTCTCTCATTAGCAATCCGAGAAGGGCCACGGTTAAAGCAGACAAATAATTTAATTTTTGTCACAGTTTCTAACGTTGCCACCAAACTGAGGCAGAGTTACACTTGTCACAACACTCATTATCTATGTGAGCACCAGAGCTCTCAGCTGATTGAATGAGCTCTGCAGCAAGAACAGATTATTTCATCAGCTGCATCTGATTGTCATTAGTTTTTGGATACAGGATGTAAATTGACTACAAAGACAGAAAATACGGCTTTCATACCTTTATGGAAGTTTCATGAGAGACATGGAGGAAAACTCTTCTGCAGCAGCCAGAAGCTTCAGCTCATGTACTGAAAACCACTGTCTTGGGGTTTTGCGTTGCCTTGGAAACATGAAAAATAAAAATAATATTTAATTACTTATTTTCAAGCAACCATAGTATCCAGTGCTGGGGGCCAGATCCCAGACTAATGAAACCCTTACCCCAGTTTCAGAAGATTTGTCTGACCTGCCCTTCTAAACAAAGGAGGGACCAAGAACAAATCTCAACCAAGTTTCACTTGCGCTTGCATTTCCAGAAGACTTATCAGAAGTTTTTCACAGGATCCCCATGAGCACCCCCCTCAGCCAAGAAGAGACCACCATGGTTCCCGTCACTCCTAAGGACAGCACCGGCACGTGCGGGGGCTGCTGCCGAGCTCTCAGGATCAGCAGCCAGCCTGGGAGCATCACCCACACCAGTGGGATGGGAAGGCTTTGGGCAGATGCTTGCAGAGGTTCCTTCTTGCCTTCACATCCATGACTTTGTCAACATTGGCATTGCTTGTTTCTGAAAATATGCCCTCTTCCTTCAAGGAGACAGCAGCAGCTGGCCTGATAAACATCCACACAAACACCCGGACACGACCTATCTACATAAACCCCACAGACACAACTTTACCCAGGCAGCAGACCACGAAACCACTCCTGGTCACTGGTCCAGAAGCAGGACTCCAGCACCACTTCCAGCACTACATGAACATGGCAACTGCTATTTTTACATCTGGTCCCAAGCTATTTTAAGCAAAAATTTGCTTAAAAGGACACCTCAAGGCAACCTCATCCTTTAGTTAGCCATTCATCTCTAAACAAGCTGTTACATGGGTAGCATTAAGTTTGCTTTCTTTTCTCCAGTTTTCCTCAGGAACAACGCCATCAGCAATCTCCACGAATCTCTTTTGGCTCCTGAAGGTTAAACCAGCTCCAAGAAAACTGGATCAAAGGGAAAAACAACTTTATACTAGAAGCACAGAAGTATTTACATAACAGAAGATAAGCTCAAACTCCTCACATCTACCATACAGACATGCTTATGAGAAGCGTATAAAAATAGGCCATTTTCAATTTGATTGGGGAGGAGATGAGAAAATGCTTTTTATAGCTAATGTAAGAGAAGAAAGAGAAGGCTGGCAATCAGCACTGTTTGCAATGCATCTAATTGAAAAGTTCCAGCGTTTTCAGGATTTCCTGCCTGAAGGAGAACAATCTCTTGGAGCCATTCTCATGCACAAGAGAAAAAGAGAATAAAGCATCCTGCCGGAGCCTGGGGATAACACTTCCTCAGAGAAGCAAACCCAGGATTGAGAGGAGCCCTGCTAAACAAGCTGGAGGTTCAAATGTCAGACAACAAACCTGCCTGCTGAGTGGGGAACGACTGCCAGAAACAAATGGATGCAGGCAGCACTTGGAAAGCAAGAAGAGAGCTGTATTTCAGCCTCTTCTGTGCTCCTCGGCTGTGACCACAAATTTCGGCAGTAGTCTCCTAATAGGACTGATTACAGAAATACAAGCTGATATAGGGTTGGTCATTGCAGAACTATAATAAAAATGAGAGAAAATAAACACTTTTTCATGACAGACATCCCAAGAAGTGTCCTGTTCTGGGCCAGCTCTGGTACATTCAGAATAATGGACAGCTCAACACACACATCGACATTTAGTCTAATGGCTTCATCATCTCTCCTTACAGACGTACTGGAACCAAACCCATAAACTCTTCGATATCAAACACCCACTTCTGCCTGCCCTCAGCAGGAGCAGAGCTACCCATTCTGTGGTTAATTAGCTATCATCTATAAAGCAATGGGAAAGGCCATGCTTTAATTTAGACCCATCTGGTAAAGGCTTTCTTGAAAAGATGAGACTTGTGTCATAGTTTGGAGCTATCAGAGCCAGGGGTTGCCCAGCAGAGGCCGTCTGTCACAGATAACTGCTGCCAGTCCTCCAGATTATCAATTAGGCCATAATGACTGTTTCCATGAAAAGGTGACTGAAGGGTCAGGAGCAGATCCCTCACACTGGCTGACCCGTGCCCTAGGAGCCTTGCAGTCAAACCTAAAAAAAAGCCCATGTGCTGAGACTAGGGCTGGAACATTCCCAGCACACACATACACACAGAAAAATAATTACAGAGAAATATTTCAGCCCACTCAAGGTGCAGAGCCCAGGGGTCTTCCTAAAGGCCCTCACTGTCTTTCCTTCAAGAAAATATCAGAATTTGTGGTTCTTTTTTGTTGTGATTTTTTTTTTTGAGTTTGGGTAAGAAACAAGATGTTGGGCAGGTTCAGTTCACTCCCCTGGCTCACATTTCTGATTTTCTTTAAGCTCTGTGTATCAGAGCCCTCCACATCTGGGATGAAAGCCCAGCTTCTAGAGATGAAGATACCCTGATTTCTAGACCCAGGCTGTGCTACCCATGTGCTCTGTTACACGCAGCCCATGGCACGGCCACAACCACAACTTCATGACCTGATTACCACAAACCTTACCTCCCCAATTCTTGAAGGAGCCCAAGACTTCAGCAGGACTCAGATCCGATTTTCTTCTCCTATTCTATGCAGTTTCAATTCATTTCCAAAGTGCTGTGTGCTCTGTTCTCTGGTTACAGAGCAGCTGAAGTGCAGTCACTAAAGCGGCTTCTGTCTCGCTGCTCTTATCTGGGCAGCACAGGGCTGGGACCTGCTTGTAAGGAGACAAATTGCTTACATAATTTATGATGCCTCTTGTTGTCAAAATAACCAGACAAGCTTAAAAATATAAGCAGACACTGTTAGGAACAATACACTTAAAATGTTGAATTACACGGTAGCGGCACAGAATGGAAAAGAAGTGAAATTATAAGAGAATAAAAAAGCAAGGTGCTAGAGAAATGTCAAACCTTTCCTGTATTTCACCCATCAGTAAAACATCACATGTCACTTTAAAGACAGATGTTGATGTCCAGGTAGCCCAAGGGAGATAATTTGAAGTGCCAAGCAAACATGACTGTAGTAGTGGATGCTGGTGGTGTGTCACACGAGCATGTGTAACCTCTGGGGAACAGACTCACCAGCCAGCTGCTGGACCTGGGCATTTCAGGCATTTAACATGAGTGACACATGTAAAAGCTTTTGGACATCAGTTTATATGCACGGGACGCCTAAGTTGCGTGAGCACAGCAATTCAGAGGCAGAGAAAAGAGTTGCACAGAAGAACATACCAGAAGGCCCCAGAGCATCACTGCTGGTGGAAGGAAAACCTTCCTCTGCACACCTACAGCAGGGCAGGACCCCAGCTCCCAGCTTCAGATCCACTCCCTTACATGGATGAGAAGTAAAGTGCACACAGAAATCTGGCTTGCTGTTTTCTAAACACCTGAGAAGATGCTGAATGCCAAGTTTTGGATGGACATGACACATTTCGGAAATTAAAATACAAGTTTCATTTTTTTTAACCGTATCAGCTGGATTTCTATCTGTGGGAAACTTTTCCTCGGAGAGGCCCTTTTCATAGAAACAGCAGGGCAGGGAGCAGCAACAGCGTGAAAAGAGAGATCTTGAAAAGCAGAGACACTCTGCAGAAGGCACTGCATTTGCATTTTAAGCTACATCTATTCCCCGAATGCTCAGACACATGAAAGCAAGCCCGGATTTTTATGTAGCAGCAGATCTTTCCATTTCAGCCTGAATTTAAAGGTTGTGCTTGTTCAGAGCTTTCGCACTTACCCTGAGCAGCCCAGCGCAGCCCTCTCCGGGAGGAGCTGCGGGCTGGGTGCCAGACCTGCCTCGGAGAGCAAAGCCCCACGTCCGACCCTGCTCCCAGTGACAGCAGCCCCGGTACACAGGGAGCTGTACGGGACACGATGCTCTGATATCGCTGCCCTTAGCAAGAGTTTCTTGGCACTTGTCAGCACACTGACAGCTGAATCCTTCCAGCCACGTAACTGTAGTGTGAGGGGTAGGCAGCTGAACGAGCCCCACCATCCTTTCCACAGAACACAGTCCCACAGGAAATTCAAGACATTTAAACTTAATCTTAACCTTTTTCACCTTCAGGAATCAGATTTACTTTAGACCGGGCTGGAAGTTTCCTACCTGCCATGGCAGTTCTGCATGGGCTTTGCGCCGCGCAGCTGGAGGGCAGGCAGGGGTAATGTTGGCAGCATCCAGCCGGGGCTGCAGGGCAGCGATGCTCAGCTCTGCTTCCCACTCCTCCTTGTCCTCCCACGAGGTGCTCAGAACGGTCAGGGCTGTCTTCAACACCTCTGAACTCCCCAGCATGCCACTTCCTTCCTTGGGCGGCCTGGAAAAGACAAAAAGGGAGATAAAGAATGAAACTCTGACCCTTGTCAGCTTCCAAACGAGAAACACCAGCGTGGCAGCGTGTCTGAGGCTTCAGGCAAGGGGCAGACCACACGCTGCATTTACTGACACAAACGCTGGTCTCGGTTATTGAATTTCTAGTGCTGAAGGAGCTGGCAGGAAAATGATACGTATGCAGAACGGAGAAGAGGTGAGGGTTTGCTTTTGCCTGTCAATATGTACAGGACTTGAATGACTGTTGGTTTGTTGAGGGTTTGTGATTACATTGATATGGCTTCTGCCTAATTATACTGCCGATATAGATTGGCAATTAAACAGCAGTAAGGAAGCAGAAGCCAAGATCTCTGGAGTCACCTGCAGCACACAGGGGAGATGGTAGGGAAGAACCCCCATGGGGACAGTCACAAGCCCAGAAGAAGCCCTCCAAAGGGCTGCTCCTTCACCTCTTCAGGCTGCTCTTTCATCTCACACAGGCTGGTAAGGAGGAGGAGACTTCAACTCTTCCAAAGCTGGAGCGTGAATCCCAAAGCTGCAAGGGAGAAGGCAGTCGGAGGTGGGGACAGCCCTGGTCTCCCACACTGACACCCCAGTGACACACACCAGTGCTCTGAGCAAGGGGCAAACACCAAAATCCACCCGGGTTGCCCAGCACAACCCCTTCCAAAGTGCCTTCCTCCTCCTCCTCCCTCCTCTTCGTGATCCTGCAAGCCAGCTTCTCCCATAACTGACAGCAAGAACCTAACCTCCTAAGAATATTACTTTCAGGATGGGTTTGATGTGCTCAAAGCTCCCCAGTGTACTGGCTCAGCGCTTCGTTACAGGGTGGGTTCAGAGCTGGCAGCAGCTGCTGTCAGGTGCACAGCTGGTGTCACCAAGCGAGCAGGCTCGCTTCGCCAACACTCAGCAAGGCAAAAGAGCCACCGGGGGCTCCTGAAGACTCAGGCTCTGGCCCCCTGATTCCCTTGCACGAACGCGTTTATGCTTTGCTCTATTGCCTCCACAAAAGCTGGCGTTTAGGCACCTGCTGTGCTGAGACCACCACTTCTCCTAATGAAGAATGCAACTGCTTGGAGTTTGGTGCGGGTTTTTTTAGCTGCTTGTTTGTCTGTATCCAGGTAAGTTCCTTGTCCTACACTTGGAGAATGTTTTCTGAGAAGGACAGGGTTTCTGCCTGCAAATCTCCTACCTAAAGGCCTCTTCCTGCGTTATCGCAGCCCCCCAGGCATCTGTCAGTGATAATATTTGACACTGTGACATCTCCCAGCACCACAGAGCCCTCTCAGCCCCAAAGCACCTTGAAATGTGCCACAGGACTGCCTGCAGGAGACCCACTGCAGTTCTGCCAGCAGCACAGCACCGCACTCTGGGTCAGACCACGTGCTAACCAGGAGAGAGGGGAAGGAAAAGAGATTCCCCTTCTCCCTCTCTCCATTCAATATACCCACACCTGGCTATTGCACTGGCTTACAGCGTCTGATGCTGCTTTGTACCCTTTGCACTCACTCCTTCTCTCTTACCTGGTCTTCAGGCAGGCCATAGATCTGGTACCAGTCTGGTACTCAGGAAATGCAAAATGCTACTGATGGGCACAGCTGAACCTCCCCAGCACTCTTCTTTTCTACTATATCCTCTCTCTGCTTGTTGCATCAAGTTACCCAGCTTTATTGCTACCTTTAGGGTACAGGGTAGGAGTTATATAAAGTAGCAGCATCCCTGTGTGCAAGTCAAAAATGATTTTATGTACAGCATGAAAACATTTGTAGCTCACAATGGCTGCCTGAAATGGGGTTATATAAAACTGCATCTAGTATCAAAAATTTTGGAATAGAGAGAAAAATATCTGACACCTATAAAATAGAAATATCGTATATTACTTTTAAACCCCTTATTTTATAAGAAATGTGGTCACGTGGCATTTAAATGAGCAACTATCTCAGGATTCAGTGCACCAGCTGAAAAACTTCGTGATCAAGAGGAATAAAAAAAAAAAAAAAGGCTTTGGATCAGTTGCTCACCTTTGGCACGCTCAGCAGGGGCCTGCCCAGGCTCTCCAGCACAACCAGCTCCACGTCGTAGGAGAGGCAGCACAAGCAGCACAGTCAGGGTGGATTGCCTTTGGGAAGGGGAGCAAGAAAAGAGAAAGTGAAACACTACAGAGTCAGCATTTGGGGAATAGTGAGCAGTGTTATGATAATGAAATTATAGTGTTTACCCTCATGGACTACTACAGAACGGATCACTTGATACAAAGCAAACGAAGCTGTCCCACACGAGCATTTCCAGAGAAAGGGTTTCTCCCCAAACACAGTTAACAGGGTCAGAGGCCACGGCCCTAAACTGCCTGCCCCGGGGGTTAAATAAGTTGGATGGCACAAACCATCCCTACGCCAGCAGCTTTCACTACAGAGTACTGCCATAGGGCAGCAGCTCCGGAATGTTTTGCATATGGAAATGCAAAGCAAGCACTTACTGCCTGAGGATTGATGTTCTTGCGAACAACTTATTGACAACATCTAGCTCTTTTAGAGCAAGTTCAAAGCCTGCAGATGAAGCCTGGGCCCGTCAAAGAAAGAAGGAAACCACTTTTATAATTAGAATTTTTTATTAATCTCATTGTAGGCTATTAGGCTGAGGGCTCCACACTTGATATCCGTGTTTATAATTCAGTTCTTATCTAATGGACAATTCTTACATAATAGGCAAAAATGTAAAAGCAAATAAAGTGTAGAGTAGAGATATCTGTGGTTTCTTACTGCAGTAAAAAAAAAAAAAAAAAAAAAAAAAAAAAAAAAGGAAAGAAAAGAAAAAAAGAAAGAAAAAGAAAAAAGAAAAAAATTCAAAACAGCTTTAAAAATGTCTGTCTCAAAAACAGGCACTCAAAAATAAATCAATAATTAGCAAACGTTGGACAGAATATACATAATTTCAATACAGAAATTTCTGGCCTAGTACCGATGCAAGGCAATGGTATCAATGGGGAATTCTTGGCCTGGAAACCGAATGCCTTTGTACAGTCAGAAAAAAAAACACATATCTATCTCCTTCCCCTTGATCTGCACCAGGCAATAGAAAGTGCAGGAGCAGCCAACAAGAAGGGCTGTTCAGTGGCCAGCTCCCTCATCCTTTCCTTAAACATACATAAAGCTGGATGAAGAAAAGACAAACAGGCAGGTTGATGTGTGCCATGCTTCACATTTCGGTCTTAACTCTCCGGATCGTGCACGCATGCCTGGCTAAATGTAGTAACGCATGGGGCTGGAAATTACCGAGCAGGTGTTTAAAAGACATCCGTAAGCAGTTCTGCTGTAGTCTAATTAGTGCTCTAATACATATTACAGTGCAGAGTCATCATTATTTCCTCTTCATTAGCTGCTGATATATAATGCATCTTTAAAAAGTCTTACCAGTTTTCTTTTTTTAAAAGTAAAAGAAAACCAGGAGCTTATTTCTCCCATTAACATAACAAAGGCAATGGGAATATGATTAATGCATACCAGCTAAACTATGTGCATTAAATATTAAAAAACAATGCACCAGCTCAGCCTAATGTGCATTTGCAAATTATAAAACATACTTGTCAATATTAACATTTGCACCAAAATGAAATGCCGTTTTAGAAAGAAACAGGACAGAAAAATAAACCCTTTACTTCTGGCTGTCTTTCCATAACTGCTGTTCCCTATCCCATTTATTTGGAAAGAGCGAGACCACCAAGTCCGCCAGGACGCCTCAGAGTTACTCCAGGCATGGTCTGAGTAGCAGGGCACCACAGGATGCTTTTATCTCACAGCCACCCTGTGAGAGCCATCGGTGTGGCTCTCTGGCTGGTGGCAGCGCTGTCCTTGCCTGAGCAGACAGCCGGGGACGCGGCACTTGCCAAAGCGCTGCCACTCCTCTCCCCGGCCTTCACCTGGCACTCGGTGCCACTGCAGCCGAACTGCTCGCAGAGCCCCGACACGTGCCCTAAGAGCAACCACAGCGATGCGCAAGCACCTGCAGAGCCGGTGCAGCCAAATGTCACCGTGCATCCTTCGGAGCACCTCTGTCCACTGGGCGTCCTTGGTACCTCTCCTCCTTCATTTCTGAAGATTTACAGGCACCGGAGTGGAGGAGATTCAAGCGCTCCTTTCCTGGAAGTCTGCTGTTACCTCTGATGCCCCAAACTCAACTTAAAGCTGCTCCGCAGTTCTGCTCCCACCTCCTCCGACACAGCAATAGCAGATGCTTCCCAAACCGATCCCTTACGAAACGTAACACCAAGTCTATAACGAGGTTTTACTGCAACAACAACAGATTTCTCTCCTCCCCTGGAGACCTACAGAAATCTGGTCGATTTTCAGAAGACCTCAAGCTTTGGGCCATCTCCTCGCTATGGAAGGAGGCAGCTCACAGTTTTAAGTTTTGAAATCACCACGCAAACATGAACAAAGAGATGCCAAGGACAGGGTAGGTAAGGCTCAACGCCCTCACTTTATAGGCAGGGAACCAGCAGCTAAGAGGTTACACGATTTAGCACAGGCTATTCAATAAAAGAGTCTCAGAGCCTGGGTTACAATCCAGAACCTTGTCTCCGGCTACAGTCTTCATTTAACTTTGCTACAACCACCTTAATTATTTTCTTTTGTTGTTAAAGGCAAAAGCTCAAGCATAGCAAACAGCATAAAGCAGCGTGCAATGCTTAGAAGGACACTTGATGGGATTTTGTCTCCTTTGCTGCAAATGCCCAGGACAAAGAGCAAAAGGTTGAAAGTAGATGGGCAAATGAGTTTTCTTGTTTAGATTTTACTTTTTTTTTTTTTTTTCTTATTTTTATTGTTAGCCAAGAACACTCTGAAATTTCCAAAGGAAAGGGTAATAGTGTCAAGAAAATTTAACGCATTTGAGATGAATTCGGTGCAGCTCTATTAGCTTTAGGTCTGCTTTCTTTTTTTTTTCCTTTTTTTTTTTTTTTTTCTTTTAAAGATGTTCACATCTCAATTTAAAGAAACTATTGAACCACGCATAACTGGAGTGGTGTGCTGTACCTCGAGGCATATTAAAGGAGGCAGGAAGCACAGCAGTTTGATAATATCTTAATGCACCATGGAAATAACATTTGATTTCATATATTGATCACTCTGTTTACAGAGTTTTAGTTGAGTAAGTGCAAGTTTACAATTGGTGCTGGTCTTTACTCTTGTTTTCTGTAGTGAATAAAACTGACTGAAGTGTAAGTGTGGGAAAACAATCACATTTTATGACCTTAGAAGTGATATCCATCCACAGTAATGAAGCATGAAGGTTTCTTAAATCTACACGGAAGAGCAGTCCATTGGAGTTATGCTGACTGGTCTCTCACCTTTGATTTAAAATCATTTTAAGCGGATACTTACAGAAACATGATTTTTAAATGTATTTTTAATTGAGGTTAACCTCCAGCTTTAAGAAAGTCAGAGGAAGGACTGCTTGCTTAATTCCAGTTCCAGACTCTTCTGTAGTTTTATATATTTAAACTGCAAAATGTTTTGTATATTTAGTTTTACTTCCCTTTTTGTCTGGTTGGAGGTTGCAGGTATTTGTATTGCATTCTAACTGTTGATTGCTCAATAGACACAGGTCCATTGGTCCAAAACACCTTTTACCAGTCAGACTTCTCAAGTTATTTGGATGTGGCCACTCCAGCCACCACCCACTTAGCACACGAGGAAGCAACTGCAAAATCAATTCATTCAGCAGCCATTTCTGCGGTATCAAACATAACTACCCATGCAACATTGATGTTTTTCTGGGTTGCAGAAACTCATCATTTATGCTGAAACCAGGCTCTTTTTTCCCTCCATCCACCCAAGAACAGCCAAGCGGTGCTGGGACGTGCTGACAGCCGCAGCTCGCTGCCACCTGCCGAATTCCTGGGCCGTGCAGTGGGGTCGGGCTCTCAAGGCGCTCGGCACCCACCACGCAGACCGGCATCAAGATGTTTACTCTAGCTACAGATGTTGGCTCTTAACAACAATTCTGAACATAATAATTAGTTCATATATCTCGGGCTTACAGTAGCCTATGTGTAAAAGTGTTTTACAGTTGAGTAGCTGTGATTCTCTCTATGTAAAACAGGCGGCATCAGTATAACCCTTAGAATCTAATAAAGATTCCATCAGTGTAAAATCATTATCCTTAGGCAAGAAGGGAACCAATTCAATTATGGTGTTGGTTGAAAAATCAAGGGTAAAAAGTTGTAGTACATATTAAACTTGAGGCTGGAAAAGTTGTAGTACATATTAAAATGGTTACTACAAAATTTGTGCATCCAGGCTAACAAATGCTAATATGTTCTTTTGTTACCTTCTAATTTATATGATTCATGTAAGCCTGCAGCAAGAGAAACTTGTTTTAAATTTCATCTACGTTAAAAAATAGCAATGCAATGAATTGTAAAGTTATTAGCATTCACGTCTAGTTGTGTTATTAAGCTGTACACATCAAATCTGGTAGTACAAGTACAGAAATGTCATAATGAAGTAGAACAGCATTTAATCAGAAGAATTTCTAAAGGTCATCAGAGCATCATATAAATCCATCCATGCATGACAGCAATAAGAAAAAGAGTAACTGAAAGAACACAATGAAAATAAACTTCAATCTTTGAGCTTTGTTTCCAATAGTAGAAGAATTAGCTAAATTTCATGCTGAGAGCACAGCTAACATAAAAATGCTGAATTCTGTAGCTTTAATTAATGAAAGACTAATAAGACATAGATAAGGAATTTTACACAAGGGAGCTAACGAGGTATGTACACTGATAGATTCCAACGAACAGCTGATCTCATACGTCTCCGTAGAACTGAAAAGAAGTGTTCAGTTCATTTTTTTCTTCCTCATTAGCCAGATGAGCTCTAAATGATTCAGTTTAAACAACCAATGATTTATTAATATTTTTTGCACTCATAACAACAGCCTGACTGCTTTAGGACATGCATTATACGCCTGATACTTGGCAGCACCCAACGTTGGAGCCATTTTAGTGTTTTGTGGTAATGGAGCAGAAGAAACCTTCCCGGTTTCCCCGCCGAGCACTCCGATGCTCTGCTTAGAGCAGACACAGCGGTCACCCAGAGCCAGGCGCTGGTACCCTCAGCCGTGTACAGCCACACCTCATTCTGCACGAGCCCTAATTGATTTCAGTGGGACAGCTCCCAAAAAAAGTTCAGTTCACAGTGATTAAAGGCACCGGAACCTGGCTGGCAAGGCGCAGCCATAGGGCCCGGGAAGGCAAGGCAGCGCAGTGGCACACAGGTACAGTGAGACAGCCGAAATAACTAATTCATCAAAGACAGCTTCTGAAGCCCTGCACGTACCTGTGGCTTTCGCCTCATTATTGGCTTGAACACGAAAAGGATGGGTCGTTTTTTTTGGGCCGGTCCCCAGCCCCAGGCACACGGAGCCCATTTCCATCCTCCGGGTGGCCACGTTGGGGCAGCACCAGGAGCACCGCACCGGGGACCTAATCCTTGATTCTGTTTCAACATGATCATTGTTACCTTTCAATGATTTAAAGGATTAAGGATTTACATTTTTGTAGTGGTAGTTCTGTGTCAAATCCAAGCCAGCCATGTTCCTCGTGCTGGCAAGGAGCAGAGCCAGCAGACAGAGGTGCTTTGCCCCGATGCGCTTGTCCTGGCCAAGCCTCTGAGCCCAGGCACTCCTGTCAAGTGGTTCTCTGGGCTTTCTCAGCCAAACTGAAAATGGGAATTTCTTAAGATGTAACCACTTCTCTTAGGCCAGACCTGTTCATGTTCTGGTGCTGTGTGTGCACCAATGCCTGCGTGTCCCTTTCGCTCTGAAAGGAGCGCTGATCGCGGTGGGGGACACTGAGGATCTGGCACTAGAGCAGAGCCAAAGCACAGCCCCTGTGCAGTCATTCCTACAGCAACAAGCCAGCTGGGTTATCGTTGTGCTGCCACGTATCCCCAGGAGGAGCAGAACACGTGCTACTCTCTACATTTCACACTGACCTGGAGAACCCGCCACCATCCCAGCTGCTCACACTATGCACAAGGACGGCTCCAAGCCCAGCTCCTCCATGGACAGAATTCACAGGAATATGTAATATATAATATATATATTTTAATTCTAATAAATGACTGCAAAAGCAGCAGACAATTCCAGAGGCTGAGTACATTCTCATGCATCGTTTTCAGACTTTTTTTTTTTTAATTCATTAGTGTCTTCTCTAAATGAAAGAATTTATAACCACGCTCAGGTTTCTTGAGAAATCATCCTAGCAGCATGTTTACTGAATCAGCAGGAAAAAGGGATAAACAAAATGAAATTGGAGAAGAAAAAAAAGCACCATCAAAATAAAAGCAAGAGAAACTGAAAAAAAAAAAAAAAAAAAAAAAAAAAAAAAAAAACACCACACATGAGATTTTAATCCCAAATTAAAACCGCAGTGAGGTTAATATAAAAGTTATTCTAATCACTCCACCCAATTAAACGAAGTAAATCACTAAAGCACGTTAAGTGCCTTAACTATTGCGATAATTAAGAATCAAACAGAACTCAAGCATCTTTGAAAGAATGACAATGCACATACATGAACAGGGGACGTGAGCACAGAGGCAGGAGGGCAGCAAGGTGGGCATCCCGAGGAGGGACCCCTGGGGGACTGGGCCAGCTCCTTGTCCTGCACCAGGGAAGCCCTTTCCATAAGATCTGTGCCTCTGCCTGACCGCACTCTGCTCGTTTTGAAGCCCCCCTAACACTGGCACAACCTGGCTACAGCCCAGCACCAGACCACAACCATCTGGGTAGGGCCCTGCGCTCCGTACCTCTCTCCCTACATCCCCTTACATCGCCGCTTTGCACAGCCCACCTTCCCGTGCTAAATCAACAAGCCTGTGCGCTGCTGACAGATATTTTAATTAGCAAAATTAGCAGCCTAGAAGCACACAATTTAGATACAAGATTTATCTGCTAATGATAATTTCCCAACTTTTCTGTGAGAGCTGGAGCTGTGCAAGCTTGCTGCATACAAAAACACTGCACCAGTCTGAACCAGCAGCCAAACCCAGACCCCACCACCGACTCCCTGACTTTCAGAGAGGTTTCCAGTGAATCTCTTCTTCAGAGGCAAATCATCCCTGATTCTAAAGGACCAATTTATCCTAAATTCCATGTATCTGGGGCATGCTTGCCTTCAGAAAGCTAAGCTAAACATTTCAGCGGAGTTTTAACGATGCAAACTTTGAAGCTGCAGTCAGAAGTCTGCTTTGTCTAGACAAAATGTGCTCGTATTTGGAAAGAAGGGCTACAGACAGGTTCAAGGGGGGGAAAATTGTCCTGCTGGAGTGTTTTGTTGCATGAAGCTTCATGGAGCACAGCAGGATATTTTCACAAGGTGCATTGAGCACAGTGAAGGAGGCATCAGTTTGTATTTTGGTTTTGTTTTGTTTGGCCAATTCTGTAGCTCAGGAGATAATAAATATCCCTGATGGTTTAGTTAGCCATGTGGCCCTGTACTTCAGAGGAAGAATATTGTTTGAAGGGCTAGGCGCATACCAGATTGAAAGGGCAGATAAGTAATTATTTTCAACAGTTCTTCCTCCACTTTGCCTTTGCACATCTCTATTGCCTGGCAAAACTTTGTGAATAAAATGCTCAGTAAGAAAAAATAAATAAATAAATTGATTTTATCTTCCCCTTGTTATTCCTATTTGTTTTCACTGTAAGAAAAAACTCACTGAAGTGCTCAGGGTGGGACTTCATACATTGCAATCTTACCCCGAGAATGTAACATCTCCCACAGCATTGTGCGAAGGAAGAGACTACAGCAGGAACGTTTGTGGGTTTTTTTTCATCCCAACCACTTCTTTATCACTAGCAAATAAATACAATTACACATCATGCACAGCAATTCATGCTAAAACTCTGAAATAGCTGCAGTGCATCTAAGCCCATTTGTGAACCACCCAGCCTCCATTAGGGCAAAGGAGAAGAAAAAACTCACAGAAGTACAAGCTCCCTGGCTGCATTGGCAGCAGGAGGGAGCTGGGATAGCAACAGGAGCAATCTCCAACCCCAAAGGCCAATCCACTGCTCAGCCAGCACCAAAACTTTTATTAGAAGCCTGTAACACTCCCCACCCTGCAATTACATTTGCAATAATACATTTAAGAGGCTCATTTTCACCGACTCCAACTCATAATCCATTTTTTGCCTTGAACACAGAACTGCTAAAATGGCTCAGTGGACAGCCAGTGACTTCTGGGATCTCCCTGCCCAGATTTGGCCCTCTTCACAGGCTCTGCCCATGCACCCTTAGATAAATGCTGCCTTTTCTAATCCCAATAGTGAGAAATCTGAATCTCTAGCAGCACACGGGGGCCTGGCATTCCCCAGTCCTTCCCCAAGGCAGAGGAGGACCTGAGCAGGGCTGGCACCAGCGGTCCCCCCGGCAGCTGTGCCAGGAGAAGGTGCCAGCAGTGCCGGAGGCAGCTGGAACCAGTCGCTACCTCCCAAAGTCTTCCAATAAGACTTAAATTCCTAATTTTTATTTCCAGCTAGTTTTTCAGCTCTTCAAACATATATCTTCATTAATGGCATTCTGGATGTTCTCATTATACATTCTGCTTTTTAAGCACGGTAAATTGTGGTCCTGAATGCTACCTAGTGGCAGTAAGTTCTGTAGGGTTCTTGTACACAGCGCTTCTCTTTCCATTAAATTTCCAATAAAGTATTTCCATTTTTGTATCTGAAATCCCAGAAATGGCACTAGAGAAACCTGGCATTTTACTCTTAAATTTAATACAAACTATTTCACTCAGCATGAAAGCATTTTAAAATGACTCCAGTGCAGATTGTGGTTCACTCTGTTGTATTTGGTGAGCTTAGTATGTCCATGGCAACTGATGAATATTACTGCTGCTATTGCTATAAATAACAAACCTATTTGGCAAAGCCTGAGATGTAAATATTAAGTCCCGCACAAAGGCAATTTTCTGTTCCTTCCTTTGCTCCCTTCTGAGTTAGGAACCTATATTTGCCTGTCAGTAGATTATTTCCAAATAGATCTGCAAGTGTCACAATATTGCAGAAACTAGCAATTTTGATTGACACTGCTTTCAACAAGAAGCCCACATTTCGGGTCAGGTGCAGGAGTGATGCTGTGTGGTGCTAGGCTGGCGGCAGCACCAGCGCTCCCCCTGAGTCGTGAGCACTCCCCAGCCCCAGCACTGTGAGGGCACAGACGGAGAGCTCAGCCCTCCGACAGCCGCTGACACTGGTGCAACTCGTGGCTTTGTCTCCAGAAAGTTACAGCTGAGCCTCACCTGCAGGAGTCTGTGTGCAACCCGGTCACTAGTTTGCAAGAACAAACTAGCCTTGAGGGCACGTAAATGGAGCTAAAACCCTTCCCAACAGACAGTGCCACTGCTGCAAGCCCCTGTTCAGGAGCACGCTGCTTCATCAGGAGTGCCAGGAGCCGTATGCACCACCAGGAGAACCGAGCACTGTCACGCCACCCGACGTGTTGGCAAGGCACATACAGTCAGATCCCTGCTCCTCTTGGCCACCTTCCCAACCCAGTGAGGGCACGCAGCATGTCCCCACTATCTGCACCCATGCACCGATGGCAGCATGGAGCCCATCCTACGGTTCCTTCCCACGTGGTGCCCTCCTGGTGACGTGCAGGGGAGCAGAGCTGTCCCTTCCTTGGTACTCACTGCAGCCAGGCCCTGGCAGGGCTGGTGGTTGGTTCTGGGCTGCCACATCACATGAAGGATTTAGATGACTGCAGAAGTGCTCCTCTTCTGCTCGGTCACTGCTGGGCCACCAGGCAGCCACAGGCCGTGCCAAGGCCTGCTGAAAGACGCTGCGACGGCATCAGAAACAAACAGCAAGGAAAGCACTCGAGTCAAAAGGAAAATGCGAGGCTTCCCCTCCACCCAGGAATTTGCTTTTAGTCATATTAGTCGAATCTTGTCTTGTTAGGCAAAGCAGCGTGCGTCGAGGTGTGCTGCTCTTGACATTTCGGGATGTGAGTAAACAAGGGAAACACGAGCGTGGGAGAAACAACCAGGAATGGCAGAGAATTGCTGCTCAGATGCGGGGCGAAACCCTCAGGCACTCAGCGCTACAATTCTTTGTCATAAACACATCAATTACAGTGTTTGTATCAAAGCTCTCCGTAGATTATACTATTAATGTAAAAATGACAGCTGTCATGCAACACACACAGCAATGTCACAGCTTCAAAGCCTGCCTCAAAAACAGGGGGTTGAGTCTGCACAACCCAGGTCCTGGCTTAGGCAAACACTCGATTCAGTTCAGGGAAACCACTCAGCTACACAAAGAACCACCTCAGAATTAGTGCCAAAATACTTGTAATGCAATTTAAGTACATAATTCCCAAACAACTAATTCTTAACACAATACTAAGTAATTAAATTGTAAGTGTGAGCAACCATAGATATCCCGGTGTATATAAAGTAACGTCTGCATCTGCAGGATTGCTGGGACGTGGGCAGGACCCATCTGTAGCCTGGACCACTTAAACCACGTTCAGCACGGGGATTGCCTTTTGGAAAGGGATCGCCCTTGTGAGAGTGCTGCGTCTGGAACTCATGCTCTGCAGCAGGATGTCTATCAGCAGTCAACGCACTGAAGATGGATGAAGGCAAAGCGAGGCCCCTGCCCGCTGTCTGAGAGCAGCCAGAGCACGCTGTGAGCACCTGGGATGGGGATGCTCAGCAGGCTGGCTCGGGGCAGCTCCTCCTGGCCATCGCCTCCCCCTCTGCAGGCTCAGAGCCAGGACGCACCTTGTACCGAGCTTTAAATTCTCCTGCACTCAACGCAAGGCTGAAATCCTCCTCTGAATCTTGCCCCGTTTGCCATTTTAAATGCACAAACAGATGCAAAATGAGCCTTTCCACAGTGGAAACACCTCTCAAGAGCCTAACCACCTCCCAAATAGCTTTCCATTTTGTTTACTGAGTTTTATTGCCCTACTTACCAAGTGCCAGCTTTTAAAATCGCTGCTGCTAATTTTACCCATTTGAGGCACTTCAAGTTCCTTTCCACCAGCAACTTTCTTTGATTTCTCTCATTGTTAATGTCAAACTGCCCACTGCAGAACACCACAGACCTTCCCGAGGTGGCTGGGTTTTAATCTCCCCCATCCTGCTGCCCACACACCACTGGTTTCACCCTTCCTCCCAGCCCCACCAGGATGCCCATCCCCAGCCCATGGGGCTGGGTGCAGCAAGTGCTGTGCTGAGTTATTTTGCAACCTTTCTTTTATCTCCGGGACTCTGAGAGCATAAGAAAGACTTTCAGAGAAAATAGGTTTTACTGCCACAAACACTAAGGAAAATCAATTTATCTTTGTTTTTATCTATAGCCTTATCTGCAAGAAAATACCAGCCCAATAGTTCAATATACTGCTGCCAGTTCTCATTGTCTGGATTAAACACTCCCATTTTTCCATAAATTGCCACACTTCAAATATTTTATTGCCAATTTTGGAAATGGAAAGCTCCTGTTGTTTAAAAAAAGATCATCCCTGCAGTACTGGAGAGAATCATTGCTCCGCCAGCTGCACCGACCAAGTGTGGGATGGAAATTCCCCCCCACCAGCAGCACCTGCAGCAGTGTCCGCATCCCCAAGGGACAGATTAGAATCATCTCCATCAGTTTCTAATTGGTGTTTCATTGTTTTTTCCCCTAAATTACAAGGACAAGGCTAAAAAGGGATTCCAAAAGGCGAGAGGTGACTGGATGGGAGTCCAGAACCTGGGTTTGACCCAGAAGCATCTGGTGTCCTGGCACCTACCTCGGGGTTCCTCAGCCCCGCTGATGATGGGCAGCCCCATCCCTGCTGCTGCCCGCTGGGCTGGCACCTCGGTGCTCCTACATTTACCTAACCACACGGGGCTGCTGAGCACTTGCACCCGATTAGAAGCTGAGCCATGCAGGGAGCCCTTGGCAGGCGCTGCCCAGGGGAGGCTGCTCCCCCCTGGCTGTTCACCAAGAGCTCCACGTCCCAGGGCGTTGGGAGCAGCGAGCAGCTCCTCTCCTGGTGCCGCACAGCGCTCTCAGCTCCGTGCTCCCTGATCACAGCCCTGTCGATTCCGAAATTGTTTTACACCCCATAAATTCCATAATGCGCCAAAGTAAAGATCTACAAACCATCATCATTCGGGGTGATATACATTTAATTTCATACACTAAGGCTGCTAGTCCTTGTCACAGCACCTTCCCCAGAAAACAACTCGGTGTCCTAAGCAGTGTGCCTACCAAAGCGGCACCTTCCACACAGCATGGAGCTGGGGGGACGGGGCCGAGCCTGAGCAGGGGCAAACACAACCCCTGCCTCAGCACTGGGGCTGCAGCTGCTCCTGCCAAGCAGGCAGAGCTGGGGCTGGACCAGTGCTGGCACAGAGCAAAGTCAGAAAGGTGTGGGGCAAATGTCCTACCCCAACCTTTTTTTTACATTTGTCTGAGCAAATTAGCATGCTGACAGCTCATGGTGTTGGTCTGGCTCTCCCCCAGCACATCTCCAGTGGGGAAAGCTGGTACGGACCCTGCTGCAGTGTGGGAGGACACAAATCACGCACTGGTCCTCACTCTCAAACCACTTCCAGTGCACAGATCAGGAGATCTTAACATGACCTTGCCTGGGGGGGGGACAACAAAGCAAAATGGTGCTCAAAAGATATCCAACAAACCCCACAAAACAGGGGCACAGCTGTGTATGTCCCCACCCCAGCCCACTGCCATCTCCATCGCCTGTTATACAGCCCTCCTCAGGTGAGCCCCTCCCTCCAACAGACTTTTATACCTCTCAGTACTAACTTGCAATCAAATTTATTTCCATAGACGCACTGAACTGTAGATTACAGTAAAACGTTTCCTTTGCTGGCTAATGTCTCCCCTGTGTTCGAGCGTTTAAAGCCACTTCCAAGCTCTCCTCGCTATCTCGCCTTAGCACCCGCTGCAAAGTCCCCGTGCAGGGTTCTCGGGGTGAAAGTGGCCACCGCAGACAGGAGCTAAACAGAGAAATACTGTCATGAAGAAAAAGAAGGGAGGGGAAAAAAAAAAAAAAAAAAAAAAAAAAGAGAGAGAGAGAAAACGACAAGAAGAAAAAGTGACACTGGAAAAATGCCAGCCCCGCGCAGTCAATCTTCGGGTTGGCAGCAGAAACGCCATTAAGTGCGAAAGGAAAGGGGACGTGGTGACAGATGTATGCGCAGGCTTAACACAGGGTTGATTAAAAAATAAACAACTATCAAAAAGTCACATTTCTCTCTATTTAGTGTTCCTAACAATCTACTGCAATTCACAACCATGACTGTGCACAAGTTCACAGCAGGCACAGACAGCCCTTTCTCGACCCCACTGACCAGAACGGCCCCGAGAAACCATCCAGCCCCAAATACTCGCTGTTCTTACCGGTTAGCTTCTTCCCCAACCTGGGGCAAACCCTTTTCTTGGCACCAAACCCAAAGAAAGCTGTCAGCAAGAATGGGTGCAGCCACAGCAAGCTGGTCCCGTGGGGTACAGCACCCTCACCCTGCTTCTGCCCATGGTGACTTTCTAGTGATGGCTCCACTGGCACCGGGGTATCCTAAGAGAGCCCCAAGCTCGTGCATCCCTTCCCAAGGGACATCTCTAGGGACAAAGCAGACCTTGGTCATTTTGCCTCACAGTTGGTAGAACTACTCTTTTTTTTTTTTATCAGTAGCACTCCATGCAGCTCTACTTTCAAAAAATTCCCTGCTACAGAAAGGGGAGCTCTTTTCAAAAGCCCATCCCAAATAAATTCCATTTTAGTATTTTTCCTGATGCTCACGACATTCAGTATTATTCAGAAATACCTACAAGAACTAAGATCTTCAGCTGAAAGTTACATGGACTCATTAAGAGAATTAAAACAAATGGGACGAGGAAGTTAATTTTGTAAATGTCAGATATATAAAAGTATTCAGAAGTCTAAGGACGCCGACAGTCATCCAGTGGGATTTTTCTTCTGACTGCATATTTTTGCATTTAAAATCTATGAAAACTGGCTCGCTGCCACCTTTGAGAAACAGGAATATGCAGCAAGATCTTTAAACGAGTTTAGATACCCAACTCCCATACATTTTGCCCATGGCCCCTAAATCATTGCATGGTTTTTGAAATGTTTATCTTCGCACTAAGCAGTATCAGTTGTCTGAAAACCCTAAGTGCAACAAATATCTGCCATGGTAAATTACCCAACCAGTACAGCGAGTGCTCAGACACATGATTAAGCTGCCGTGGATTAACAAGCAACTACATTTCACTATGCTGCCTGTACCAACACTTTTAGCCCAATGCAAATTAAGAAAAATGTGTTAGCATAAACGTATTTCACCAGGGTCTGAGCCTGCATTTGTCACGGGCAGAGGACGCCCGCAATCAGTTATCGCAGCCCAGCCGAGCACGGCGCGTGCAGGGGCTCTGCACGGGAGCTCCGGCAGCTCCATGGCAGCCCCCAGCCTCCAGACAGCTCCACCTGGCAGCACAAAGGCCTCTCATGAGACCCTGAGAAAGAGTCATTGCAGTGTGGGTGTGTGATACGGGGCTTGGAGGAGGGCAGAGGACAGGTGGGTGACGTGTGCTTTGCTCTGATGCTTGGCCGAAGACTGGTGGCTGCTCCCCAGCAAATGCCACGGTGGCAGGAGGCAAGGGCAGAGCACAGTTGGATGGGAAGGGGGTGATAGACACTGAGCAACCCAACTGCACCTAGTAATAGCGAGCTACAAAGCATCCCGTAAGCTAGGAACTCACTGCCATGTCTTACCGGAGTAGGACACCCGTTCCTCCCCCTTCCCACCCAGGCATTCAAACAGATAGTGCAGATATTGCAAATAGATATCGATTCAAAATCGACTGTGATATGTAGACTTCCATGTGGGAGGAGAAAGAAAATTCCCCTCGAGACTCCCCTGTGTTTTTCTCAGAAGCAGCTGAGCCACTGCAAGGGGAAGGATGGTTGCACGGTACTGCAACATTTTTGTTCCTATTCTGCTATGTCAATACCATGTCCTTACTTCATTTATTGCACCTTGTATAAAAGCAAGGTTTCTGACCTTAGGAGAAAAGGGTGACCACGGTATTCTCACTTTGTTTTCTGCACAGACCTTTATAAATGAGGGATACAACCCTTGCTGGAGACTACTCCTTTTCTTGCTTGGTTTTTCTCTTTGACTAAAATAACAGTTTCTCAACAAAAATGTATTTGTGCAGTTTTTGTCAACAAAGAGCTACAGTCAAAGCTGGCTAAGAAATAAAAAAGTGGCTTTTTCAAAACCAAAACTCACATTTAAATGACTGCTCCAATTCTACGTGAGGATGGAGAGAGGCAGAAGGAGCCCGAGCACGCAGCAGTGCCCGTCCCACAAGGAGAGGGGAGGCAGAGGTTTGGGTCCCCAGCCTGAAGAGGTGAAGCAGAGCTCCAGGAAGCTGCTCACACTGCCAGGGCAGGAATGAAGAATTTCACCACATAATTACTTCCCTATACCCTCAAGTCATCCGTTCCCCACGATCAATTACTAATTCAAAGCAAGAGCATCCCAACAGCACAGACAGAGATGAGCCTACGAGGTGGGAGGGAGCAGGACTTTCCTCTCCACCTGCAACCTTTATTAAAAAATTATTTTTGTTCTTATGAATTGACTCTTGGCCCTCCTCTTACCTTCCCCCTTTTCCCTACAAACCTCATTGAAGCTTTTCTGCAGCAGTGATCCCAAAACAGTCAAATCAATGAACTGATGGAAGAGCCGACAACACACATCCCAAGGGGGAAGCAAATCTCATTGCCCGCGATCTAAGTTGTGCAAGGGAGAAGCTGAAGTTTTTAAGCCAAGGTTCAGCTTGGAAGTAACTCCAGGTATAAGTCAGACAACACAGAAATAAAGGGGGTGAGATTTGGGGGAAGAAAGCTTTTGTCTGGGGAATGGGAGCGATTTCAAACCAAGAGACAGTTAGTTAGTGTCCATTCTGGAAACATCTCAAAACTTCCCCGAGGCAAAACAAACAAACCCAATTCATTTCTGGCACTTGGGACACTTGGAAGCTACTTGCCCCAGGTACTTGATTTAATATAAAACCAATCACCCTGGAGCAACAAACAGAAAATTTGCTAGTAAACAAGGCAGCTCTAATTATTTAACAGTGGTATCCTGAATAATTAAGCCAGGGCATCCAGAGCAGCTAAAAGCTAATTACATAAGCAGGTATCCAAAATATTGCAGCTATCTTTAGAGACACAGCAAGCTGGCTGTTTAACTCCACGACCGCAGGGCAGCCGGCCCCTCCCAGGACAGCCCCGTTGGGCGATGTGTGGCTGCCTGGGATGTGGCTCCTTGCCCAGAGCACCCACCCCACCGGAGCAGCTGGCACCCTTGGGTGCTGCTGGCAGCCACCCCGCTCCCAGCCCCTCTCCCTGGGATGCTGCCAGCTCTGCTGTGCACCCGCTCGTTCCCCTGCCCTGCTGCAGCCCAGTTTGGAGACAGCTCTCCCCAAGTGGGTTTTTAGGGAGCTGTGGGGGTCTGAGACCTCCGGGCATGTGCTGGAGGAGCTGGCAGCAGCGCTGTGCCTGGGAGGGACAGGACAGCCCGGGGGCAGGCGGCTGGGAGGCTGGCGAGGTGTGTGCATGGCAGAGAGCTCGGAGGCTGTGTCATTTCATCAGGCAGCTTTGGCAGCACAAGGGACAGGTTTGAAAGATGCCAGGAACATGTGAGATGCCAGAAAAGGTCGAGGCTGCTGCCTGCATACCAGGATAAAGCAGCCATTTCTCTTCATGTGGATGTGTGCGTAGTAGCCAAGGACATAACGCTCCCAAATGTGCCAGAACCAAGGGATTTTTTTATCAGCTCCACTCAGTACCTCACTGTCTCATTACCCTGCACCACACAGGTGATGCTAAACACAGCATCCTTACGAGAAAACTGCAGGCAGAGCGTCCCAGAGTAACGCTTCCCTCTCACCCAGGAGCTGGGATCAACGTCTTCATCAGCAGGGCTCAGGTGCACAAACCTCGGTGAGGATTTGGGACCTGGTTCCCCAACTCCCTGCTGTTACACAGCGCTCACACACGCACAGCCTCTGATTTCAGCTTCTGCAGTAATCTCAGCTCTGTCCAGCTCTGTGTTAATGTCACTCCCAGGATGTGGGCACAAGGCACAGAGCCGCAGGTGGAAAGAGCAAAGCTCTCGGCGAAGCAGCCACCAGGGGCAAAGTGTCTGCCAGCGGGCACAGCTGGCTGCGGGTCCCTCCTCCCGCACCCCGCTCAGCAGCAGCCACCACAGCAGCTCTGCAGATGTTTTTAGGAATCTGGGCCCCATGCCAAACCCCCATTCCAGACCTTTGAGCAACAGCTATTATTCCGTGACCACGCTCAGAGCATCAGCCTCCGCTGAAAGCATCAGTCTCCGAAGTGATGATTCAGTCTCCGTTTCCCTTCAGACTTCATCATAACAAGGTCATCAGGCACAGCATGCCTTAAAACGCGCATAAAGCAGCCACCGGAGTTCTTACGAATATCAAGCAGTTTCGGTATCTTTCTGCAAGACTTCAATCTGGCTGCTGATTAACTCGCGCTTTATGTTTGAAATTCCCCTTGCCAAAAGAATGTCTGAGGGGGCGTACGAACGCTGAGCGGCACGGCTGTAATTACAGGCAAATGGATGTTGTATGCGTGGAACAGGATGGCTGCAGAAAGACCACGGAGTGAAACTAAATACTTGTGAGAAGTATTAAGAAAACATGAATGAAGCCTCAAAATTATCAGGATTTGAGTGAACTGCTTTTCAATTTCCTTAAATGTGCCTTCTGGCTTTGGAACACCTCGCTCAGGTTTCTGTCTGTCATTACGAGAGTTAGAAACATGCTTAAAAATAAAAGATGAGTTTCTCACCAATCGCATGAGTCACAGGACATGGGCGTTAAGAATTTGCAAGGTATTGCACGGCTCAAACGTACACCATGAACGTCGGCAGTGCAGCCAATTTCTCCTGCACCCAGGGAAAGCCGCCAAAGGCTCCAGCCACCTCTCCTCTGGTTGCTGCCAGTGGCACCCACACCTTGACCAATTCCTCTGACTTTCTGCCAAAACTCATCCCTTCTCCCCTCTCCTCTCTTTTAAACTCCTGCTCTAGATCACTGCAACCTCTTCGTGCCAAACCCCCAGGCTTTTTTATCTCCTTTTCAGAGCGTGTGCCGAGCAGGGTAGCCAAAACAACTTTTGTTCTCTTGAATTGAGCCCTTTTCAAGCCAGCTGTAAGCTGCCTTCACAGCCTGCAGCACAGCGGAGCCTGCTGATGCAGCAGATCCTACCTGTTACTGCATTTCTCACACCACGCTGCGCTCTCCCAGCCTCACCCCGAGTCCTGTTTCCACCACGTGCCCAGGGAGCCGCCGGTTCTCCCCCTGGGCCCACATCTCACACCATTTCCCCAGCTGCTCCCCCTTCCGAGCCCACACAGCATGCACAACCAGGGGCTGTGAAGCTCCATGCAGACCAGTACAATGTCTCAATGTCTGAGTCCCAGAGATGTAAGGGTTGGAGGCACCACCCCATGCCTTGGGCTGGGTTGTTCAGGGCTGCGACACGTTGCTGTGCTGCTCCCATTTCAGTCAGTCACACTGCTGCTGGAAACCCACTTGTTCGAGCTGGCTGCCTTATTATTTGAGCTGTTAATTTAATGGTTTTATTAAGTGACTCTGAACGAATGCCATTAAAGCACATGGTAGTTGGGCTGATTGAATGATTGATTTTACTCATTTGTCTCCTTCCTGCACCTCTAAGTACTTTTATTTGTGATTAACAAACCTCACCATTTCGCTGTTCCACTTCACAACTCTCCAGCTCATTCTCAGCTTCACTTTTTTACATGTTCTTTATGGTGCAAAGATCACGCTTACCCATCCTAAAACAAAAAGCTAAAATCCCCAAAAGTTAGCTGTCTGTAAGAGATCAGAGCTGCCCACACGCTTTTAGGAACTGTTAGGGATGCAGGATATAATGGCAGGGTGCAGGCACAGCCCCTTCCTCCATCCAACTCAGCACCTCGAACTTCTGTAAGGCTTAGCTGCTCTTCATGGGTTTGGATGCAGAAAAGAAGGCCAAAGGTCAAGAACAAATCTTTTTCCCCACCAGAACGGGTGGGAGGTGCGGACAGTAACCACTGCTCCAGCTCCATCCCCTGCCAGCCTGGATTGCTCTATTTTCACACAACATAAGCCAGGGCAAACGTAGAAATAAACCACAAAACAAACTCTGAGGGTCTGTCAACCCACGTTGTTTTTTCCGTTTTTAGTAAGAAAGCAAACTAAATAACATAAAGTTGCTAGTACAGAACATCAAACCTCCCCACGTATATGTAACAGCCTTGCTAAGACTAAATGCAAGTAGAACTTTAAGTTCTAGAACAAATATTTTTGTGAATATACTGCTGAGATAAAAAAAAAAAAGTTTAAGAAAAGTAAAATATACAAGTAATTAGTAAAGTGTTTTTCAGAAATAAATATCCAGAAACTTTTCTCATTCCATGACAATTGGATATTTTTGAGCCTTCGTAAAGTGGCACAAAAATTGAAAATCTTGACATTCAACGTAACTCAGCTGCAACGCTCCATCTAGAGTTTTGCTGTGATTATTTTTAATTCTCTTAAGAAAACCAAAACAAATTCAGTGTATGTTTTTAAAGAAAAAGTTATTTTGATTCACGAAAGGTACCACAGAAATACAAGGAATGCTAGATCCTGAGCCTGAGGCATACAGAAGATACAGCGAGCTTTTGGCAAGATGAAAGCTCAGCACAGAAGGAACGTGTGCTTAAAGAAATCCTTAAAATAGAAGAGGCACAAGATGATATCCCAGAAAAGAAGTGAAAGATTGTAGGGCTCTGAGATGCTCTGTTTGGAGAGTGCAGAAAGCAATCAAAAGTTCTCTATACATTAGAGAACTTAATACCGCTCACCCAAATAAAAGAGCACAGTGAAAAAGAAATTCCCTCAAGTCCTCAGAGAATTTAAGGGTAGAACAAGCTGGGACTCCTGGACTAAGACAAATAAGACAGTTTAGATTGCTTTTCAATTATTTTAGGCTGAGGATCACAATGGAGGAAAGGAAAAATGTCAAGTAGAGACACGGAGCAGAACACAGCTCAATAGTGGAAGGCGGATTTTCAAAGCACTGGGTGTTACTCCAGCCACAAACCTCTTTGCCTTAATGCCCAAAGCTGGAGCTGCCTTCTCCCCATGCAAACCTGAAGTCGGAAAGGGGTTTGCCCCCAGGAGGGAAAGGCACGCTGTGCACAACGATCGCACACCACTAACGTGAGGCTGGGCTTGCAGGGAGAGGCAGCATTTCCTTCGCTGAGCAGATGACAGAGCTGGAGAAAACAGAGGAGCCTTCCCCTTACCCAACACATGGAGAACTGTCTTCTTTCTTAAAAGTCAGCATCCAGAGACCAGTGATGTGGTTGAGGAAACGTTTGAGGACACAGACTAGATCCAGAAAGGACAGCGAGGAGATGCCTGCTTAGCCAGGAGGAAACGCCAAGGGGCGAGAGGGTTTAAGTGCTGGATGTGGAGAGCAAGGAGCCAACTGCTTCACTTGGGATATGCACATCTGAACAGGCTCCTTGTATCACGGAGAAAAAACCTTTCTTTAAAACATGAGATGAGGGAGAGGGATCAGCAGCGTGTTATAACACAGATGAGCCAGGACAGTGGAGCTGCCTGTACCTAATAGCTCAGCAATGTGGGCTGCGCTCTCTCTTCTCTGCTGCTGGACTCAAAATGCTTCCCATTTCCCACAAGACGGCCCTAGCCGCCAGCCTGCAGGCAGCAATTCCACTTCGTGCAGGATTACTGAAGATTTGTTGTGCCATTCAGACAGAATTTTTTTTGTCATCATCATCACCATCTGGCCCATCTTCAGATTCATCCATGAAGGAGACATGGGGTCCCAATCCGCGCTCCGGTGATTATTTAAGTACCTTGCCTAATGAGCATTTAAAGTAAAATCAACATATATTCACTGGGGTATGGACTAGAGAGGAAGAAAGAAATCAAACTCCTAATTCAAAGGGCAAGAAGAGTATTTCTGAACAAAGCTGAAGTCTTCTACAGCAGGAAAGCAGCACCACCACCAACAAAGGCAAAGAAAGAGGAGGCAGGAGGTGTTTGTGATGGGCTCTGAGATCAAAACAGGAAAGAGGAATGAGGGGGGAGACTGAGGAGCCGGAGTGTGCTGGACAAGAAGCTGGACAAGGAGGCTGACACAGCGGGTGTTCCTGAGAAGGGGCACTCATCCGACCTGAAGGGGAAGAGCGTGTCCACAGATACGGACAGAATGGAAAGACCAGAATTTTGGAGAAGTAGCACCTTTTGCATGGACAAACAAGGCACAGAAACAGAGTTCAATGTTCGTTAAGGTTCTGAGAGCGTCCAGATGGCGAGAAAGAGACAGGTCAGTTTGTGGGATTAGGCTGATCCGGACTGTACAGGTCCTCACGCCTCAGTCTGATGGCTTGAAGGCAAGCTTGCTTTCCTGGCCAACTTTTCAAACCTTCTTTGGTGTAATCCTTCTGTGACAGAATCCCCCTCTCCTACCTTCTGATTACACTCTTTATCCCACAAAGTCCAGCCCCTGCCCAAGTACAATCCTACTGGTAAGCCCTAATATCAAAAACGTGCATAAGCCAGTACAGCACTGAACTGCTCTATCCCCATAATTACAGCCACAATAACGCTTGATCTAGTCGAACAAAATCTGTGCACATTCACCAGGAACAGAGCTTACAGCTGCTAGAAGTCTGATGCTTAAAAGCAGCATTAGAAAAAAAAAATGCAGATTTGTCAGAAAAAGAAAAATCCATTGTTACAGATTTACCCACACACCAGTCTGTTTTCTCCTCCAAGCTGAAGCAGGTTTTTGTTTGGCGACTGACACATATTTGAGTCACAGCTGAGGGGAGAGCATAATGCCCACCTGCTGTCATATTGTTCCCCAGCTGATTGTCCTCTTGATCTGCAGCGCTCACATTCGCAATGGGGAGCTCACGGAGACAGAGAGGGAGAGGGGGTTGGACAGACGCACAAGATGTGCTGGAGGGAATCATCAAAAATGCGCAAAATGGCCTAATCAGCAAAGTGAAAAGCAGGGTCTTTACGGGAGGGAAGGAAAAAAAAAAAAAGGAACAGAAGAAAAGGTCATTGGGTGAGAGCTTTTTTATACAATAGCCAGTATGAAATTAAGCCTTAAATATCACTCAAATAAAGAGCCCAGACTATTTTGCCAACTAAGGGTGCTTTTTCCTTCCTAAATCCAACACCGTTGTGGACTTTTTCATGCTGAAATCCACCTTTTGTGATGCTTCTGGGGAGCTCTGCAGAGAGCAGCTTGTCTTTGCACACAACCATCCTCCACCAAACCCCAGGACAGCTCCGGGGTGTGGGATGGGCAGCTCAGGATGTCACACCAGCCTGCTGCTTCAGCCTGGCCCTCAGCACAGCGTGCAGCAATGTCTTCCTGGTGCATTTTTGCTCCGTGCATAATAACCCAGTAATAAATACCCTGTCATCGTTAATGCTTTATCGTCAGCAGTTAGCAGAATGGAAACAAAACTCATTCTGATCATATCACTTTGTCTTGCTTACTATAAAAAAATATATTAAAATGGCTTATGTACATTTTACCTCAATATTGAATACCAATTCCAACACAAATAGCTTTAGTAGCCAGACACGCACGTTATTTCACAGCATTTTTAGAAGCTCATGAGCTGTGATTACTTAGCAGGTACCTGCAAGAGCCAGTTTTCCTTTCAGTGGCCTGTAGGCTCTTTCTGTAGCACCCAAACTACTTTGCTGCAATCTATTCTGGATGCCAAAACTGAACATACAGTCCACAGACCCCTTCTGAAACACTGTGTTAAGCAAAAACTACAATGAATCTCTGTGATTGCACACAAAGTCTAAACCCTAGCAGTTCTCAATAAAAGTGAGCGCTATTTTTGTTTTTTTGTTTTTTCATTAAGCATTTTTACAGAATTGCCTAGAGCAGTGGTGTCCAACATCCCTACTATCTGCACACAGAAATATTCATACAAGTCCTACAGAAGGAGGGCTGTGAGCTCAGCTCACAGTGGGAGATGCTGAGGACTCCCTTAGCATCCTTGTCTCTGCAGGATGATGAAAGACAAGAGTGTAGCACGTTCCCAAAGCTACCCTCTGATGCCATTTTACATCTCTCCACAGTTTCCAGACTAAGTCAGGAGCTCTAATACCATGAAAGTCCTTCTGCCACTCACCCAACACAGTCCTAACATAGAAAAGCACCTAAGTGCTCAAGAACTGCATGGGAACCAAGAGCCAACCTGTGACTGAGTCCAAAAATGAGAACTTGTCTGCTGAGGCTGAGCCTCAGCTGCTGCACTTAAAGGCTTTCAATTTAAATACTCAAGGTAAGCAAAAGCCTGGCAAATGCAAAATAAAAAAATTAAGCCAGATTTTTCAAGGGCGACCAGGCTCTTAGTGCTGCTGTTAGGACAGTCCTGTCCTGTGCCCAGCACTGGGAATTTGCAGCTGCCCCTGCACTCATAGGTGCACGCTGTAACTGCTCTCCTTCAAAGCAAGTATTGCCTTTGAGCTGTGTTTTTACAGTTTAGTTGTTTGTACAAATGGGTTGCTTTATGAAATGCCCGTGATCCCTGGGGATCCAGGCTGCTGATCCACTCCCACGGCTCCTGGTTGGAGCTCAGGGTGTGCCAAGGCTGCGCTGCGGTCCTGCTGCAGCCCCTGCTATACCCAGAGACCCCAAAGTGTCACAAACAGGTGAGTTGGAAAAGATAACACCTAAACCTGATGTTTATCTGTGACAGACCAGGACAGCTTTGACAAAAGTCCGGTCTTAATTATAATGTTTCTGCTGTCTTTAACGAGGAAGACTGAAGAACACAGCTGAAGTTTGGTTCCCCCACCTCGTGGCACGTCGCAATCTCACGCGGATCCGTACCTGCTGCATAGATTCTCATTAAGTATGACATAGATTTGTTACATTGCTGAGCTGGCTGTAAATTGAACTTGTCATAGTGAAGTGCATGTTTTCCAGTTCTTCATCTCTTTGGTTCCTGTTGCTATAGTGACCATCAGAAATCACAGCAAAAAAAGGCAAAGAGAAAGAAGATCCTTTCTCTGTTTAAATAGCACCTTCCATCTATAACACTGGCTGTATTTTTTCTTTCCAGCTTCACTTAGGATAACTACACAAAAGAAGTTGGCTCTTCCAGATTTCAGGGTCTCATCCGAATCTCAAGTCAAAGGCAATCTTTTCAATGGCTCCAGGGAGCTCCTTATCAGCCTGTACCGCCCAAAAGAATTCGATACAGCTTTGCGGTACTTTGCAGTTCATGTTTGCTTATGAACCCCAAAATGGGGATATGCTGATGTCCTGCTTAGGGACTGATGCTCTGAGCAAAGCAGAATGTACGTACGTGCATCCATCAGCCTCATGGATACACCGTTGCTGCATCCCCCTTGCTATCACGTGCCCTTCCCATCTCCTGATTTATATTTATGCTCCTCTTCCTTCTTTGGAAAACAAAGTGCTCCTTCATATGGAGCATTAGTGTTAAAGGATAAAAGCAAGCCAAGCATTAAATGACAGGCCTAGGCCTCAGATCAGAGAGGCACATAAATACTAAAGCATGCACTACAGCCTCACCACAGTCTACGTACCTAACTGATGAACTCAACCTATTTAGCACCTGACCTGGTGCTAAATGCTGGGTGTTTGGCACCAGAATCAGCTGTTGTTGCTGAAAATGGGGAAGACAGGAGGAACCCAACACTGCTTTCACTCTGATGTGAACCCAAAGCAGCTTAAGCAACCTCAGCACACCAATTAAATACAGGTGCACGTGAGCATTTAACCCTGGTAACTGCTCGTTAACAGTAATAATACATTAATCAGATACTGCCTTACCCAGACTTCGTACCTACCCAGTGGGGATGTGCACACATTACCTGCTCCAAGCCACCACACTCAGCTAAGCCTTGCTAGTTTATTTTGTGTGTGCCATTTCTACCTTTAGCTACCTTGTCCCATGAAAAGGTATGGCTAAATTTGTTGATGAGTTAGTATGAAGAGTTTCTTCTAGAGCAGTGGTCCCCAGACAGTAGCACACACATACGGTACACGGACAGCACCTGGACACAGGCTGCTCTTATTGAATCAGAGATAAAACTATTACACACGTGAAATTAAGAGCTCTTAATTTCAGAACTCCTGCTCTGTGGATACCTGGTGCTACAGTTTTTCTCCTGCAAGAAGGAACTGGAGTCAGTCCTACAGGCAGCTCCAGACTTTTCATGTTTGAAAATGGATCCTGAAATTATCTCAGCACCCTCCATAGCCAGGCAACCCAGGTGCTCTCAGTTCGTTGCAAATGCACAGATTCCTGTTTATATGTGAACTTGGTGCCTGAAGTAAAAGTGCCACCCTTTGGCTCATACATCGACTACATGTGTCCGAAGACCTGACGCTGGGCACTGCACCGGCTGCAGCTCTTCTCCCCCAAGGGTCCCACGTGAGCTTGCTGCTGATGCTCCCACCCAGAGCGTAACTCAGGCAGAAACAGCCCTGAGCCCTGCCCAGAGCTCTCCAGCTAGATCAGCACTTTCCTGTGCTAAAGTCAGTGTCTGTCTCTCCTAAAGGCCATGTTTGAAAGTTTTGGGATATGAAACCATACACTCAAACGTACTTGCTGACGAGCCTTCCACTTCCCAGAACGCCGCCTACACTAAACGCAAGCCATCAACAGAACATTGTGCAATTTACCAACACTTGCATTTTATGGAAATATTAAAAACGAAATGCCAAACAGATGTTCAACAGACCTGTTATGATAAGAAAACAAATTATAAATGGAAGTTATGAAACTAATTTCTTTAGGGAGAAAATGCAAAGAGCTTGAAATTTGATGGTTGGCATAAATAAAAATTCAGAAATGAAAAGTCTTAACTTTTAAAAATAGGTCAGAGTCAAAATTTCACTCATGCCACAAAGAGAAACAAATGATTTCTTGGCTAACAGCAGACAGCAGCAGGATCCCCACCACAAAATCTAGAGTTAGAGTGACATTCCCTAAATAACACTTGAATACTCTCATTTGTGCCCTAGGGTTGTGTGGTAAGTGGGCTGACAGAAACAAACCTGGGCTGAATACATTTTCATTTACACAACTGCAACCCACTCAGCCACCAGTATAAACTTATAAGGCAAGAGCTGAAAATATTGGTCTTTAATGTATGTAGGTAATGTCACTTCTTTGCACTATAAGGCCAGAGTTTGCACCATACATTCAAACCTTACGTTGCTGCTACATCACAGCCCTCTTTGTACATCCTCCTTACCAGCACAGGTTGGGAACGTGGTGATGAAATGCTTTGACAGATTATCAAGGAAATGTGGATAACGTTGTACAGAAAATGCAGGAAGCTGCACTCTGTAAGACCCCAAACAATTTCAGTTAATTCACAGAGTCGTTTGCAAAAGGTACGTGCAGAAAACAAGTGGAATTTGTCTGACACAATCACGTGCCAGTCGGACTGGCTCCCACAAAAGCCTTATTGAATTTAAGTCAGACCAGAAACAGCAGGAAAAAAAAGTATTTTCAGTGACAGATGGTTTTAAAACATTTAGGTAAAATAAACATTATTCTTACTTATCATAGCTCGCTACTCGCTGCACAAGGCAGCTATCAAGCAGGCTGACCACAATAAGGTGGCCTGCTAAAATCCAGCGTGTACACCCCAAGGAGGCTTTAACGCCACAATTTTCAAAAGCACAGGGTCCAGACTCAGCTCTGCTCCCATGGAAACCAATGCTAACATTTCCCATGGTTTTAGCATGGGAAGGAGCAAAGGGAAGCTACCGCTATGAGTCCCCAGCTATTGCAGCCCCACTGCCAGGGAGAGGGAGCCAATTCCCCCATGAGCTGGTGCCCACAGACCCCATGTGCTGTGCACTCTGGCTCCTGTTTGCCAGAAGCCCTTTGGATGAGCCAAGGAGGCACCAGCCACAGCATGAAGAAATGCCCGGCACCAGCACGCTGGGGACAGCCTGGCTGCACCGCTTTGCTTTTTGGCAGCTCTCATCCTAACGGGTGATCAGCCATGAGTTTAGCTCAAGGAGTCTCAGCTGCGGCCGTATGCGAGCCTCAGCTGGCTCCGTGGAAAACTCAATCAAGAAACGGGTTACAACAAGGCAGGAGACTGATTCCAAGGTGCACGAGCTGCTCCCCTGCTTTCAAGTCCTATTGCTGTCTCATATTTTACAAAAAAAAAAAAACTATGATGGAAAATATCTGAAGTTAGTTAATCTGATGAAAGATAGATTTATTTTTTTAATATTTGTTTGTAGGCTTAAATAAAAGTCCCGCCAAGGCGAGAGGCAATTCCTCCCTCTGTCCCCCTGTCATCCTGTTTTGAGGATGAGATACCAGTCATTAATATTACAGAGCCCTAGCAATTCATTTACCCAGTTTTACCACTTTGGACAAAACACAGCCGAGTTCAGAGCCTGATGAAATATTGTTATCCACATAACTCATTTTGTGCAGCTTCAACAAGGTATTTGGATTTGTGGCTGTTCCCATTTGAGGCTGAAATTGAATTGAAAATTCATACGTAAGCCGCATGGATGAGGCAAGTCTGAATATCAGGGAAGTGTCAATTAAATTCACCTTCCAGGCTGGAAGAAAAGCCCCATGCAAAGGCCTTGAAAGAGTCCCCATTATCATATCAATTGGAGACAACAGAAATAACTCAAGCCAGAGGTGAATACAAGCCTATTTCAAGACATGATAATAAAATTTCAATCTAAGTTATTAAGAGTCTGAATGTTGATTGCTGTACATAGTAATGGGATATAGCATAGCAATTTATGGTTTTTCCTTTGATAACATGCACTTATTAAGGATGTTATTGATTAAACGTAAATTAGCAACTCACTGATTAACTCATCCCTCATCTTTACACTCCTAGCATAGCAAAGGCCACATAAGCAATTTAGGAATTTAGATATTGCTATGAAGTTGTATCACACTGACAGCCAGGCAGAAGCTCCTGGAGAAACAGATACGTGGCACTTAGGGGAATAGCAGTCCTATTGCAGAACGTTTGCAAATGCATTTGTTTGTCTTAGGTAATGCTATTGGGGAAACATTTTATGCAGAAAATATGAAAAATCACTACGTACAAAACAAACCACTTCTCTAGTGACAAGAGACTATTGCAGTGCCGGAGTTGCATTTTGCTCAGCAGTCCCCAGGTTTGGATGCTTTCTTTCACCTTCTCAGCACGCACAGAGCAGCCACGGCCATCCCTGGGGAGTGGCTGGTGCCTGCAGCTCCCTGCCAGCTCCTGCCAGGGGCAGCCCGCGAGTTCTCGCCCCATGCTCCCTGCCACGTGGACGCACAGAGATGCAGGACAAAAATACAACCCTGAATGAAGTTCTGAAACTCCATCTCCCTAAAAGCCACTTACTTTACAGACTCACAAGTATTATCATCAGCCTTCTCTGAAAGAGTATTAAATCCTCACTGCACAAGGCCAAACCGTTCACGTATAAAGGGTGTAGGAGAGCATCCTCCATGCACTCATAGTTTGGTTTTACTGCCTAATCCCCAGCACCAGAGGCGAGTCCTGCCTCCACAATCAGATCCCCACAGGCACATTCACAAGAGACTGGAAGGGAGTAAACTGAAAAGACCTGCTGTAGTGGGTTTACGTGGCAAGGTTTTGGTAGCAGGGAGCCATAGGGGTGGTTTCTGTGAGAAAGATCTAGAAGCTGCCCCATGTTTGGGAAGGGCCCCATTGTTTTCCAGATCCGAGCCAATAAGCGATGTTGTTTTGTGCCTCTGTGAGAGCATATTTAAGACAGGGAAAAAACGCTGCGCCACACAGCAGCCGGGAGAGTCAAGGGAGTGGGAGAACAGCCTTGCACCAAGGTCAGTGTAGAAGGAGGGGGAGAGGTGCTCCAGGCGCCGGAGCAGAAGTCCCCTGCGGCCTGTGGTGAGGACCATGGTGAAGCAGGATGTCCCCCTGCAGCCCATGGAGTACCACGGTGGAGCAGGGTTCCACGCTGCAGCCCGTGGAGGAGACCACGGTGGAGCAGGTGGCCCTGCACCGACGGAGGCTGCCGCCTGTGGAAGACCCCTGCCGGAGCAGATTCCGGGCCGGACCTGTAGCCCGTGGAGAGGAGACCACGCAGGAGCAGGTGATCTGGCAGGAGCTGCTGCCCGTAGGGGAGCCAGGTTGGAGCAGTTTTCTCCTGAGGGATGGACCCCGTGGTACGGACCCATATCTGGAGCAGTTCTGGAAGAGCTGCTGCCTGTGGGAAGCCCACGCCGGATCAGTTCATCAAGGACTGCATCCCGTGGGTGGGACCCCACAGCACAGGGGACGAGAGTGACCGAGAAGGAGCGGCAGAGAAGAAGTGCTGTAGACTGACCATAACCCCCATTCCCCGTTCCCCTGCGCCGCTCGGGGGGAGGAGGTGGAAAAGGGTGGATGGGGGGGAAGGTGCTTTTGTTTTTTTTTCCTTTGTTTTCTCACTTCTCTCGCTTGTTAGTTGTAGACAATAAATCTTACTATCTCCTTATGCCGAGTCTGTTTTGCCCGTTACAATAATTATTGCGTGATTTTCTCGTCCTTATCTCAATCCTTGAGCCCTTTTCACATATTTTCTCCCCATTCCTCTTTGAGGAGGGGGAGTGAGAGAGCGGCTGTGGTGGAGCTCGGCTGCCCACTCGAGCGGAACCACGACACCTGCCTGCCGTTAATGAGAAACTCTGGAAAGTGAGTCCGAATTAGGACAATCCTGTTTTCATTTCTATGCTAGATTGTGATCTACAACCTACTATAATTTGTGCTTGTATTAACACTTTAACAAGTATTTCTGACCCTTCCACAAGCTTTCTTTCAGATGATTACTAAAAAGATACCCGGAAAGGCAATACCCAGGTGGCTGCAGGTTTGTGTTTTCTGTTTTCCTGAACAGCCTCATGAGCTACAGCCCTCAAGACACTCATGAAGAAAACCACCCCCGGTTCTGACTTGATGGTGATGTTTGGAAGTAGCCCCTTAGCAGTAAGCACTTGTTCCTCTTGCTAACACCTCGCTAAAAATGCAGTATGGAGAGAGTCAGGGTGATGCCACATGGCAAGTGAAACCACAGGTCTTTTGTAAGGGAAACCGTGGTTTTGTGCTTGCTGCTGCCAAGATCTTTCAAGCCTCTCTGTACCTGCTCCTCAGAAGTCTGCAGCAGTTTGCCCCTAAAAAGGAGCCAGGTGAAGGGGTGCAAAATGTCTTCATTGGGCTAATTGAGTCACCTTTCAGGGCAGTTTTAATGCAGGAGCAACCCATTTACATGTTTGTGATACAAGTTTGGAGAGCCCTTACAGAGATGACACCAAAGACCTCAGCTGAAGCACAGGTCAGAAAAATTCTGTGCAAAACACAAAACTTCCTTCTTTACCCACAATCTGACGTTTTAAACATAGCATACCAGACTTTCAACTAGATAAAGGATGCCACTAATTAAAATACCTGCAGTATAGGGATGATCTAAGAGGAAAGCAGTTCTTTAGTTACTTCTGCAGCTGGAACTGATTGTAGAAATGACCCTGACTTCCCAGGGAAATGTTCTCCTCTCCATATGCAAAATTTACACTTGCACAGACTAATGGCAAAAAGAGCTTAATGACCTGTAGGAAAAAGAAAAAAAAAAAGAAAAAGAAAAAGAAAAAAAAAAGATGGAGCAGGGAGTAGAAGCCCAGCAACTGGTAGAACAAGGGTAGCATGCACAGCACAACAAAATAGCTGATACCATTACTGGAAATCCTGACTGATGGGTAATCTGCTGGTGAGGTAAAGAAAAGCTGGGCAGATGACAGAGGGCATGTGATGAGAAAGCAGAGTCCCACTTCTAGCATGACTGACTCAGCTCCATGAGGGATTCACAAGAAAGAGGAGACACTACAGCATTTTGCTTGCTCTACTGAATAGCAATGTAAAAAATTCATTAAGTATTATAACCCAAATCTGGTGTACAACAGGCAGAGGCACAGATATTATTAACAATGTTGGGAGCACAGCACAGTAAGGAAACTGTTGTTTTAAAATACCTTAACTGAAGAACATGAAAGGGAAAAGTCCTAAAGAAATAAAACCGTTGTGCATCCCCAGTCCGCACGGCTGTGCAGCTGAACACGTACAGATGCAGGCAGTTCCTTCCCAACAGAAGCAGGGCAGAGCTCACAGAGGCACAGCAAGGCAGCCAGCAGGGCGACCTTGTCAGCCTGGTCATGGCTCCATCCTCTGCAGTCATGGACTGGGACATTTTTCTTTTTCTCTCTAGCAAGCATATGTAAAGGGGACATCTACACTAGAAAGAAAAAAAAATATATATATATATATATATATATATACCATGTTTACTTGGAAGCTGTACAACCAGGTCAGCAGCCATAAACCTTCACTGAAGCAGGAAAGGCTGTCAATGAGCACAAGGATGACTGATATTTGCACCTGGAAAGCCACTTCAGCTATTTCTGGATGAGTAACAAGCTACAGAACATCACTACTTCAAGGATCAACAAAGCCTCTAACTGTAAACACTACATATTTCATATCAACTTAGATAAACCCCAGAAACTATTATCAGCTATTAAAAAAAAAAAAAAAAAAAAAAAAAAAAAAAAGAGGAGCATCCCCTATGGTGCCTGTTGCCCAGTTCTGACTGACTCCAAACAGAGCAGAGTCTTCATACGTATTCAGAGCTTTCAGTTTTGTTCTCTCAAGTTTCGGAGTCCATCCCTTCTTTCTGAAATGTGTGTTCCTATATACCTCTTACACCTTTTAAAGCACACTTCTAGTACACTGGAAACTGTCTAGGAATAATTAAAAAAAAAAAAAAAAAAAAAAAACCACAATACTCATGGAGATGTTCTATGTGAAAACATGACTCAAATGGGCACATTAAATACAGCTATGCATCTATTCCAGACGAGTCCCTTCCTTCATATTTCAGAGCTCTCTGTAGCAACACCGAGTAAGAAAGAACCTAGAGAAACTATTTAAAAATTTAAAATACAACTCAAATATGAAGCTTGAAAACATGGTATCAGCCGCAGCCCAGCTGAATGAAGAACGTGATTTGGGGATCTGGTTTCTGGCAAGATTTCCATGCATCATTGGCTCTGAAGGCTTGACTTGTTCTCAGGACTCATGTAGCCACAAAGGGCATCCCACAGTGGGCCACAGCCAGAGAAGTGGCCATGGATGTCCCCTCTCATGAGGTATGAAAGAAACTGAGGCAAGATGAAGTATGTCGGCAAATGGGACCTGTACATATACATGGTTATTCTACCTTTTGCTCAGGAACATAGTCCTGGAAGCCTAAAAATAGCTTAAAATCCTATTTTCTACCTCCCTCATTCCTTGGCTAATCATCCAAGGGACACACCTATAGGTCAGAAACTGCATTTCTCACCGATTGACCTAGGAACTGAAGGACAGCTGGGCTGAAAATAAAAATACTTCAAAGGCAGCCATTCTTGCGTGAGATGCGCAAATCAGAGGGATTATACTGCGGGGCTAGCAGGAGTCAGATGAATGAAAAATCATAAAGAACTAGAGAACAGGGCGACCACAAACTGTCTGGCAGAATGCTTTGTGTTGGGTAACTCTGACTAGTCAGAACAGAAGTACCAGAGAAACATGTCAGCATTCACTTCTTGTTTAAAGACTGCGAGGAGTTATGTACTGGTGTCATAACACAACATTTCAACACATCAGAATCAGAACGCTGCAATTTTCACTTTTGAAAATATATTATCGAGATTTTAAAACTCTGGGATAGTATCAGCTAAAAAGGCAACGTTAGGAAAAATGTTACAGATTCCTGCATCTTCAGTGATCTGAAATTAAGCCAGAACTTGAAGATCATTTGTTTTTCAGCAGGCAAATAGTCATTCTTGTTTTATATGAGGAAATCATGGAAAAATACAGCTTTTCTCATAGTCTGGGAAGTCGAGGGTCTATCAAGTACTTCTCAGTGCATGGTCATGATCAAGAATACCATATGGTGGTACAACTGCTTTTCTTACCTGACTTACTTTAAAGCCTTAAGCAAGGAAAGCCTTTTCTGTGAAAGCCTTTTTTGCATGTGTGTAACTGATATGTACAATGATACCAAAGGATTTCTGTCTTCACATGATTTTCTGTTCAGAACCCATATTCCGAAAGACTTCCAAAGGAACTTTCTACAAAATCTTCACCTTGTTCCTTTAACTTGACTGTGAATTTCACCTTTTCAACACACACAAAATTCTATAATGAATATTACATACCCCACTTTGCAGCTTCCTTTCCTTTATTTTATTGCAAGCATCTAAATTCCAGACACTGATGTGTTTTGCTCTTCAGATTAACTACATACCTGACTGATTCCTCCTCAGTAGTAAAATTTCAGCTTTTTATCCCAACAAGCCTCTGGTAATATAAATCCCGTAACATCATTTTGAGGTGAGTTAATTGCAGACTTGAATTTAAAATATCTACTTCATGTTCTTATCTTTTGAGTCAATAATTCCTTTGGACTGCATATCACCTTGTCATTTAGCTAGGCTGGTGGACGGATGCATGACAGAGCCCGCATTTTCTGTAAACCTTTTGCCTTTCACTGGGAGTGATTTAATACTTGAATATTCGTGCTAATTTGCACATTCTGACCTGAAGCGATGGAGATATTTGATCACTCCAGCAGTAGCTGCTTATGTAAAGAATATTTTTTTTTTTGCCATGGTTTAACATATGCTAATAATGATATCCGTGCCAGCACTTCCCCCAGAGTTTTTAAGAAAAAGTCAGATTCATCTTCATCTTTCCCACAGCCTAGATAGGCAGACATAGATACAGTACTTTTTCATCAATATTTACACTCAAACCAGGCCTCTAGGATCACAAATATATATATATTTTTATTTTAATTATCTCCACAAAGCACCTTACATTTTGCAACAGGAGAAGGATGATGTTACTACATATTGCGTTTCCCATTTTCTAAGAACTTGGAGACATCAGCCAAACCTCCCCATCTTATCTCCACCAAAAGTTTACGAGTGTTCACATGGCCACTTCATCCATCTGTGCTGCTCTGCTCAGCTGTGGGAGAAAGCTGCCTCTTTTTCTCTATGGCCATTCACAATTATTAAGTGCCACATGAAAGCAAAAATGCATAATATTGCAAAAACCCATGTGTGGTAGAGCCAAAAGCAGGAGAAATTGAATGAGTATTCATTACAAACGAAAGAAAACACAAGAGAGCATCAGAGCAGGAATGCGTGTTCCCTAGGGTGATCTGTGGGTAAGAAGTCTCAATTCCACAGCTCTACGTGCTCTTCCTCCTTTTTCTCAGGGCTTTCACTCTTCTCTGGAGTTGGTATTTATTCTGTGAAGTACTGTTTTAAGAAAATTAAAAGCACTTTTTTTTTTTTTTTTTAACCTTAAATGCAACATTTCCAAATTCAGCTTATCTCCAATCCTTAGCATACTTCTTAATACAACCTCCTAAAACATGTAAGCTGGGATGTGTAGAAAGATATTAGACAACAGGGATATTCTCTATTTCTGTAACTCATGACTTACAGGTACTCTAACAAGAGACAGAGGAAAATTAAATAATCCTCAGAAAAATCTGGAGGTTGATGTGGATTCACATTAACATGGATAGTAACGATGGATGGCAACGATAGTAAAGTACCAAAAGTTTTTCATCGTCGTCCTTTCCCTGAGAGTGGTCCCAAACCCAGCAGATTTCACAAGAAAATTCCATCGCACCCTGCACAACTTAACACAGGACTCACCTGTCACGATCCCTTTCATCACTATGACTTTGCCTTAAATGTTCCATATACACCACCACCATCTACTATTTAAAACTCTACATAAAATCCCAATATGCCATATGTGAATTCTTTTTCTTCCTCGCAAACAGTTTAACTGCAGAGTTCACAAAAATGTGTTTGCCAGTAAGGAAACACAAGTTTATCTCTGATACCAACCTATAATTTTAGGGACGCAAAGAGAAAAGATTAATTTTGGCACATTAACTGGTGGTTGCAGAGTTTTTGTCACTAAAATGGGTTGTTTTTATGCTATTCTTCCATCCTAATTATAAACTGTCAAGAGACTGAAGTGAATTACAGTGGTATGATCAACTGAGTTGACCTTTTTGCCTTTTCAGTACTTCTGCTAAGTCAGTTAACTGCAAAAGTGAAATTAGAATGAAGACTGACACTGGAGTAAACACCAGGAAAGCAGCGAAAATGGTGGGAAATTACTGTTCTCCCTCCTCGGTGCGACTTTAAGAGCAGAGTCTTATTCTCAGCCGAAACCTCAGTCTGCTAAATTAAGTAGAGGTTTGGAAAAGAATGTTCTGATTGTTAATCATGAAATGTGCTGTAATCTTCTGCAAGCAGCTCTAACCTCCTCAATCAGCAGCCTTTTCTTACTTAATTACATGATTTTAAGTACCACTAAGGAGGTGCTGTCAGATTTACATTGGAGTTCTCTTAGACGTTACTGCTGTAGCCATGGTGATGATATATAGAAATGGACAAAATGCCAGAGACCGGAGAAAATGTCAGAGTTATGGTACACCCACACTTGCTCCTTGCCTGGGATTTGCTCGGTATTTTTCATTTAGCTTGAGAGATTATTTCATTTGGCGTATTATTACACCAAAATAACAAGACTAATAGCGGAATGTAATCTTCCTGCTAGCACGTACACCGGGGCAATTCTCACCTCTAAGCATAACTCACCACTGTTTGGGAGACTCATGACATAGGGTGAGAAAAGGGCAGCACTGTTTGCAGGACAGGGGCTGAGACCTGGGGCGTACGGCCATCTCTGCCACCACAGGTCTGCAGAAATGGCCTTGCTTTGCAGAAACACTTCGTTTCCACGCTGGCAGTTGGCTCTTCTGGCCTGGAAGCCAGGTCCCATTATTCCAAGCCCTGAAAGCTGCCTTCATGCTGCTAATTATTCCCCCCTCAGATGCAGGAAAATATAATTACCTGCACACTTCTAACCAGGGGAAGGAAAATTAATGGCAGCAGGGAAAGGAAATTATAAATATTTGTTAATTTAGCGAGCTCTCGACAAACCTTCATTTTCTTTAAATACTCCGACTACCAGCATCTATTTTACAAGAGCCTTACTATTACTGAGTGGGACGCTAAAAATGTTAAACTCATCATCATCTACATAAAAGTATAACAGAAAGGCTACAGCAACAGGCTCTGTAGTCGTTCCCCAGGACGCTGCTCAGCTCAGCTCTTCATGGCTTTATGGAGCACACTGACTGCCACTTAGCCAAGTTTTCCCACAGAAACCTCCTTTACTTGGACCAAAACATGCTTTTTCAATAAGAGGATGTTTGAGAGCAACCAGCAGCAGAACTGGGCCCCTGATTTACAGTTGCCAGCTAAGCTAAGAGTTAAATATCCCTGATAAACTCCACAGTTGGTGTAAACACTCTCCAAAGACAATGGAGCTCTTAATTTACGCCAGCTGTGGATCTCAGCTTCAGCTACCAGAATTATCCAAGTTGAATAAATGGATGATTAACCACCAGCTTGGGTTTATTTCCCTTTTATTACTAGTTTCCACAAAGTCTGACTTCCATTTCTGTAGCGTGCACAGTTTGCGTGTAAGGGTGACTCGGGTACGACAGCATCTCAAGAGCTCCAGGACAGGGAGAGGTGCCCACAGCATCGAGCTCCCTATAACAGGGAGATGGCAATGGGCACATCCCTCCTCACGGTACACGAATACAGCTGAAATTCTTATCTTTAGAAAGTAAAGAGGTCAACATTTACCACTGTACACACAGACAGTGCAGAGTACTACAGGCCTAGTTCGCCTGTTCATAATTTTTATAGTCCGCAATACATTTCAGACTGAAACATTGCCATCTTTACAGGGGTCATGCAGACAATGTTTCTCATGCTGTTCCAAATAGATATTTGTTGTGTTTTCTTTCCTCATTTTGCACTGAACAAAGGTACAGAACACCCCAAGGAAACATGAAACTGGAGGCAATCAGTTCTCAGATTCAAGGGGTAACAATGCCTTTGTGTTCTCGGAAAAAAATTACAGGATATAAATCAAGAACAGAGCCAGGAATTAGAAAAGGCCACATCAGCTAGAAAAAGAGAACCTATAAGCGGCGTAGGAGCGGTTACCAAGGTAAAGCAGTTGTAGATAATAATGTCTTATCCATCTACATTTATCACTGTACAGAGGTATTCTGGAATAGAATGTAACTACCTGTGCCTCGGCTACCAGAGTTCACAGAAGATAACATGCGACACAGCCACATAATGGCCCCGCTGGGAATTGGGCCCGAAATCCCATTTCCTGCCAGGGCCCTGCTTGTTGCTCCTGATGTCTCTTTCCTTCATCCTGCTGATCGCCGATAAGTATTTGCTTATTACAACTACCTTGTCAGTCACAAAGGCCATCACCGCAAGTTAATAATGTACCATTCTGCCGGATCGATATCTTTACAGATTCTCCTGTCCCTGATACGGAAAAGTTATTAGAAAGATTAGGCTGCTTGAGCTCAATGCATTCATTTTGTAATGCAGGTGGCTTCCCGGGGCTGGCTCGTCCATCGCAAACAGACACGATGAGAAACAGCCGGGGAGTACGGTCACGGCACGAGCAGAAGAGGAGGTTGGCTTTTCTTCCGCGGGTATAAGATTAACAATTAAATCAAGGCAATATCTGAACAATTACAAAGGTCACTGTTAACCTCCAGCAGGCTTTATGCACAACCTCAAATTTCATTACAAAGTGCTCTTTATATGAAGGCGTCATGGCCACGTTCCTGCTTTTGTCTGCCCATGTCGTAGCAGAGCTGTCAAGACCACCTAAGATGCCTCAGCTGACCCTAACTGACTGGAAAATAGTAATGTGCTCCTCAGAGCAAGTTTGGCTTTATTCCCACAACAGGTCAAAATAAGGATATTATGGTTATTATCCAGGGTGCCTTTGTTTCTCCTAATTTTTCTTGGGTGGTGCTGGTAGATGGATGACATTTAATCAGGATGGTAATGGCTTCCCGCTTAGAAATCCTGTGAAGTGCTACAGGGAAACCCTTCATCACTTCCCCCTGTGGTCTAAGCCCCACACTCCCTCTCTCCCCGGCTCCCCACCTCGTGCTGCCTGACCCAGTGGGTCAAAATATGAATTCACAGCAGTCCTAAACTTTCAATTTTCTAAAAATACTGTAAAATAAATGACTTCTTTTTTCATTTCTTAGTAACCAAGAGATTTGGTTCTACCAGGTGCAGAAAAGATCTACAGATTCAAAGCCACCAAGTTACTTCATGGAGAACAAAGGCAGAAATCACTTGCTCACAGTGCACGTCCTCATGCCCCTGCTGGGAACAGGACAGTTTTACGTTGGCTTACTTCATGGACCCAAAGCAGCGAGGTTAGACATCACTCTGGGTCCTTCCCCACTCAGCACAGACAGATCACTGCAGAGCAGATCCCATCCCAGCACCAGCTCCTCTCACTCCCTCAGCAATGAGGGAAACTGATTTCTGAGCGAAATGTCTGAAGACCAGTATTTGGGGCTAACTTCCCTCCCTGCACCCAAGAAAAAAAGCCCAAGATGGACTTTGAAAAGCAAAAATTCAGGCCCACACAGAAGCTCTGAGGTCACCTCTGGTGAGACTTGCTTTGGAAAAGGCATTCCCAGAGCCATTCCTGCAGCTCATCGGATGAACCATGCCCAAGAAGCCCCTGTTGGCAACTTTCCCCTAGCTGAGCAGCCAGCCAGCTTCTTTTCCATTTCATGACAGAATGGGGATGAGAAGGATGGCAACTTTGCTTTTGTTACAAGAAAACATTATATAAGAAAAGCGAAATAAGCACACATTATACACTTCCTCAAGTATTTACCAATAACATCACAAATGCCCAGTAGCTGTGTCATGCTGGGTTTAAAGACCCATCTTCTCAGCATTATCCCCTGCTCTGTGAGGAGCATTTATCTGTTATTGACATGACTGGATTTCATTAAGGAAGGCCAAGAGGTATTAAAGATCTCCAGAGGGTTTGCTGCATCCTGTCTAGGACTGCTGCGCTCCTTTCTTCACTGCAGTCATTACTGCAGATCATTTCCTCATCCATAATCATTTTCTAGCAACCACAAGACACAATTGGATTGGGTTGTTACACAGCCCTCTGAAATTTCAGAGCAGCGCTGTTTTTTTTTAAATTAGGGACAATTCACCTGAAACGCAAGACACATTGCCGGTGAGCGAAAAGACTGAAGAGTCACCGTGGTACCAGATTCAGCCAGGGCATCTCAGAAATTACTGAGTCCATCTCCAGTTAAACTTCCAGTTCAGTACATTCCTGTATAACATTTTACATAATTAAACTATTTGTCTTTACCACTGAGGAAATCCTAATTAAATGTACCAGGTAAGACTAGAAATCAAAGATCGCTGAGAAACAAAAAGTGAAGCCTGATTCTTTGCTTTTCTCTAATGTGCTAAAATCTCATATCTATATCTGTAAGTCGGTGTTTTAAATAGCATTAGGACTTTTAAACTTCATCCTTACCACTTTTCCTTGAGGACTTGTTGGAAGACTAGAGAACTTTTTACAAGTGATTTTTTCATCCTTTTAATAAATAGAAAAGAAATTGCTGAATCTCTCAGAGAGAACAAATGCTTATTTATCTAAATCAGCGATTTAGAAAAGCATGAAATATCTTCTCCTCTCTCAACTATTTAGGGTAAAGATCCGTTTGTAATCACAATACTATAACATCTGTCCTCTAAGGGAAGAAAAGACATGATTTCTCAGGACAAAATGGTAACACTTTTTAAAAATCAAGTTATTTTATACATCAGAAAGAAAAACAGGCATAAATTCCCATTTCTTTTGCAAAGCAATCAAGCTTAGTGACACGTTAGCTCCTATATTCTCTGTTCTACATGCTAATAGTGAAAACATTCCTTAATTTCTTGGTAGTTCTACCAACTGAGATCATGCTCTGATGACAAAAATAACGATCGGACTTCTGTGGATGGGGGAAGGGGAACTGGGAAAATCTTCTAATGTATTAAATCAAACTTAAATTAAATCCTGAAAGATAAAAAGCATCCACATTCCAGAAATCTGCAGCAGTGGTGATAGATTATCTCTTATTCTATAAAACTGCATTACATTATAAAGCAAGACTAATAAGATGAAGCCTTCCAAATTTCATTTTAAGTAAATTAACTATGCAGTGTTTTTAGTGTAAAGTTATCAACAGTAGCCCAGCATTCATGACACCACAGGAAAGATGCTTCTGAAGGAGAGGGTTTGAAACGTTCCCTAATTTAAATATCAGAAGAGCCAAATAATAAAGGAGAAAACTGCAACTGCTGCTGTAAAGCTGAAAAGATTAGAAGTCTTCTATTTAATCATCTATAAACTTAAAATAAAACCAGGACTGATGACCTATCAGCAGCCAGCCCAGGTTAGAAATATCTCAACTGAGCTCATTTTGTGAGCAAGAAGAGAAAAGAAATGATAGCCTGTTTGAAGAATTCTCCAACTAAATTACAGCCTTGTAGTGCTTCATATTCAATATGCTGCAATAAGTTAACAATGTGGGATCAATATTCTGTTAAATTATCTCATTTAAGAGATTATAGTGCAAGATCCACTCTAAGTGGTCTGTTACCTTCTGCTTATGGAAACTGGTCTCCAGTAGATAGGCACTGAGCCTACATAAAACAGACCACCCGTGGAGAGAGATTTTCATAACTAATGCAAAGGACAAGGGAAAATAATCTGTAACAAACACAGACCAACGCAATCCTCACTAAGCTAATGGAAATCTCAGTTCCTGCAACCACACTGATCTGTGTGGCAGGTCTACGCAGACCAGCCAGCTTCTCTGTTGCCATCACCCCATGGCACATCTCTGCAATGTCATCAGCCCTCTTCAGTTGTTGACCCTAAGTTATCCTGGAGTTTTGTTTAGTAGGAAAATGAAAGCAGTTATAACTAGAGTAACATGAAACGGATTTTTGTTTGTTGTTTTTAAAGAGCAAAAGAACACAGGTTCGTCCTGTGAGAAAGCTTTGTGGGAAATCTCAGCGTAAGCCACATTTGGCGTACAGCTAATTTAACAAGATTGACATTCAACTGCACGCATCAACCTGAGCAAGATGGAACAACTGCAGGAACTCCACCAGGAGAGAACGCAAATCCAAAACTCACTGCTGACATCAGGGTCAATTCTGTATTTCTTGCTTTGATCCCTCCTGACATGTGCCCATCTTCTCAAAAGCCAACCCCTGTTCTCTGCAGACCAACAGAATAATAAAAATTCAACACAAAAGGATGTACAAAACACCTACCCCTGCACACCTGGCAGCACAGCTCACAACATACTCCTCAGTGCTATCTACATTATGAAGAGTATCATGTGCCACAACAAGAAAGGTGATGCTCTGGTTCAGACCTTTGCAACAGCAGAGAATTGGGTAACTGAAAATTGGCAATGCTTGGAGCTTCGGCAGGAATACTTCTCGGGATTTACAGCACACCAGGCAAACAAAGAAAGCACTTTCACATGGTCCATGAGGACTAAAGGGAGAAACCCATGCAAACAGCTGCATTTCAGCCATAATTACTGGAGCCATTGGGTCACAGGCAGGCCATATATACCTGCACACACACACAGGCCAGTCCTTAACCCAGATCTGGACAGCTTTTGCTCTTTGGGGGTATATGCTTATTGTTTTAAAGACTGTAAATAACCTCACAGTTAATTCAGGAATTGCTGAATAGGAAAGTGTCTGCTTACCCATGAAAAATGGGAGCAATTTGCCAGCACCATCATTCATTCCCATGGTGGAAAGAGCATATTCCTTGGGAGGCTATAAAAACCCCACCAAAAATACTGTCTCAGCATCTTTGCTCTGAGATTGTCGATTTATGAGCAAGAAAGTGTCATCCATAGCTTGGGAAGAGCTTTTAGGTCCATTCACAGTAGACTGCAAGCTTTTGGGGGCAAGGATCATCATTTTGCTGTCTTGTCCAATGTCTAGAACAGAGAAACTCTGCCTGTGTCTGTCTGGTCAACACAGATTAATTAGAAGAAAACGGTAGAAATAACTGCTGCCAAATGTTTAACTCTATTTCATTGGTTTATTTTTATAAAATACTTTTAGTCCCTTCCAAAAAAAAATAATTTGCTACCCCCTCTGAGCAAGGAGTTTGAAATAAACATCCAGCAAGTCTGACTTCCCTACGTTATGAGTTTCCTTCCCTCCCTCGCTCAAAATGGAAGCTGCACCATGAGACTTGTGAGCTGTGAATGTGAGTTAACACAATGCTCCAGCTGCGGGGAAGAAACAAATCAGTTTAGCATTTTTATATTTTTAAATCTCTTGCCTGCTGATGTTCTCTTCCCTCTCTGCTCATTTCATATTGAAGCTTTATTGCTGTTCAGCTCCTGTTTTATTTGTTAATATTACAGTAATCCGATTACAAAACAGGAAAAAAATAGCATGCAATTTAGGTGGCTAATCAAACAGCCTGAATGTCAAATTGTAATTCTGGAATACCTATAAAAAGGCACTTTGTGGCTGATCCAGAGGCAGCTGAAGTTAATGGAAACGCGGTATCAGTGTAAGTCATAGCGAGCAACCAGAATTGTCGTTAATAAATGTTTATCACACAAATGTGAACATCAAACATGTTAATGAGCAATTTTAATTGCCTGCCCAGCAACAAAGAGTTAAGTTCAGCTACAGATTTGTTTACTGCAGGTAATTTTTCTTGATCTTCTCCCCTTGTCTAAGCTATCAAGTCACAACATGACTGGCTAAGGAGACAATTTCTATGCTGGCATAAATGCATGCCCCTCTGCAATTTTCAAAGCAGTAGTTCGGTTTACACCAGCAGGGAGTTGGAATTTGTCTCAATTTTAAGTAGGTCAAGCTGATGTGCTTTCCTACATCTGATCGAAATTGAGCCTCTCCTGTATATGTTTGAGATAAAGAGAAACTATCTTAAAAAAAGAGAACATCCACCGAGGAACAGGCTTCACAGCTGGAGCACACCAAAGCATGACACCCACTGACCACAGGAACTGCTTCGCCTTGTGCCAGCTCTCTTACACTAGGCAGAATCTCCAAATGTTAACGCTTTCATTAGATTATTTATTTGTTTCCTGTGATCTCAATTGGGCAGCAATTATTCAGGAAAACACCCAGATAGCATATAAATAAAAGACCGTCCCAAGAAACTCCCTGTTCTCATACAGGGATAAGGAGGACATCCTTGAGATTTAGATACTAGGTCAAAACACTTCCCTGGGTTTGACTACCACCTCCACCTCACAAGCCACTCATGTCTCTTTTATAACCCTCTACCTGTCTTGTTTGTTAAAAATTAATAGTATTGAAGTTACGGAAAGTACAAGCGTAGGTGAAAATCCAATAAATCCTCCCATTTGCCCAACTACATGTATTTAGTCATTTGAAAATAGACACAATGACCCTTTCATCATCTGCTGACTGATAGCAGCCAAAGCAACGTGGTTTGGTTTGTAACTATTTCGAGCAGATCTGATGGAGCTGCATAAACAACGAGCATTATAGCGAAGCAAAGGAGGTCACTCCTTCCTTCAAGGATGATCAAGAATTTCAAGCCATTTAAATGCCGGCACATGAAAAGCTGATGCACTGAAGACCTGTACAGGAGCGAAGTGCTTCAGAGAAATTCTGTAGCAGCTTTGTGCGACTGGAGCTAATCACCACAGAACCACAAGCACTACCCGAGCTATTGGATTTAGAAACATGTGAGCACAAACGCCAGGCTCGCCACCGAGATGTGCTTCTAGCTTTGAAGCTGCTCATTCTACATGGAATTTCATTACTAGGTGTAAAAATATTAAAGGCGCCGTTTTAAAAGCTGTTTTAAAGGATCTATACTTGCTGGATAGTCCCAAATAATCAGTTTCTATTAATAAAAACTTCTGATACCATATAATCAAGAAAACTGTAAAGTCTTTTAGAACCTCCAGAGGGAAGCAGCATGGACACGTGGACCTGAAGCAGTTTCTTTTTAGCACAAAGATACTCTCAAGAAAAATTAATTAATTAATTAAACCAGTGTAAGCAAGAGTATAAAGAGGGAGCTGCATTATGAGAATGAGCATGCAGCACCTTTCCTCCTCTAAAGGAAAGTTTTTCTCACTTTTCCTCCTTCAGGACTTTTTTTTTTTTTTTTTTTAATTAGCTACCAACACGTCATTTTCTGCTTTTTCTGGTTCCTAGGCAGCAACAGTGAAAAGTAACACGGTGCAGATAACACCATACTCTGTTCTGTCTTGGTTTTCCTTGGTTCTGCATTTCCCACAGCTGCAGGCATCTCTGCAAGGCCTTGCAGGAAGAAGGCACCAGGACAGACCGGGCAGTGCCCACAGGAGGCTCCTCAGACAGCACAGGAGGCACACAACCCCAGGCCTCTGAGCAGAGACGTTAATTGTTCACTCAACGATCTGCTCATTACGTGCAAACTGAAACGAACTTTTCAAATGCAAGGCTCTCTGGCCACTGGCATCCACTCTGAAGCACATGCCAATACACGCCAGATACCAGGACTGGGACATTTTGTAAAGGGTTAGGGGAGGGGGTAAGAAACTGGTTTCAATCCCAAATTCCAGTAGGTGTTGTAGGCCTCCCCTGTTCAGCTAAGCACAAATACGAACGTGTTAGGATTGCCATTGGTTTCTGGGGCCTACTGCAGTACATGGAGCTGAACTGATGGATGCCTGAATTTCCCCTGGATTCTGTACTTACATGACCCCAAAATATCCAGCCCCTGTATTCACGGCACAACACGCCCTGTGGCTGCCATAGGGAAACAGATCACCTTTCAGTGGGCAAAGATGCCTCCTGCAGGGAAAAGCATTTCCACCGGCTCTGCAGACCACAAACACCATAAATAATTTTGTACATCTGCTCAGTCTAACACAGGGGTTGTTTCACACCACCGCCTAAGCCACCGGCACAACCGCTTTACAACTCCCTCTCTCCTTCATGCAAAACGAGGCCGATCGCAGCCTTTCATTGAATCAGGGGTCTGTGCTGCTCGGCGACGTCTTTTCCTGCATGTTTCTGTGGGCAATCCCTCCTTGCCAGCCGCTGTGTTTGTTCCTCAGCTAAACTCTGCTTTCACACACCTGCTTCAGCTCCTCCTGATCTGTCAGCACGATTTCGGAGGTCCACTACAGCACTGCACTTTTACTGCTCTCCTGTCATTTGCATTCCAGCTGCCTTGGTTGTTTGTATCGTTGCCTTTCTGACATGCTGAATTCTTCCCGGGGCTCCTGTCTATCACACAGAATTCGTACAAAGACCAGAGCACAGGACCAGCATCCTTGTTAGCCTAAAAAGCCATTGCTCTGCACCTGTGGCCTTCACATCCAGACCCAATCTACAGCTCTCGAAATCCCTGAGACAGGTATCAAAATCTTAGTTTAAAAAACATTCCAGCAGGCAGGGGAAAGGAAAAACAAGTGGTAGGTCTTAAAATGCCCAAAATGCACCACTAATCCTAATGGTCACACAGGGATCGTTTAACCTCAGCCTTCTCACAGTCCAAGTCTGTGTTTTGGGGATAGGACAGACGCACAAAAGGCAGCTCCACCGTGCACTTATTAATCTATTTTTGTAAAGAAAAAGCATCTAGAAAATATCCTCACAGGAAGAGATTAGAGAGCAAATCTGAGACTCTTCGGGGAAGCAAGGAAGCTGTCTGTTGATACATCGTCTGCTGCAGCCTTATCCAGAGAACAATCTTGCAGAAAGCACTGCACTACGCATTGCTCACCACCATACGTCTCGGTAATTTAAGATACTTTTCCAAGTCAGAACCATCATTTTTTGTCCTAGAAAGCTATTTATAAATAAAGATGATGTTTGTCAAACCTCTGACTCCTGTTACAAAACTTGCAAGCGAGGTTTTCTTCCATTAAGTTCCCAGAGCCTTACTGCTGAAGAAGACTTCCATGTGTATCTGAAATGCAGCTGAATGGCAAAGGGCCAGAGTACAGGACAGGGTCAGCTCACCAGGGCTGGGGCTACCACAGCCTCCCAGGAGCCCTGCCCAGCTGTAAGATACCCCAATACAGCGGGGTCCTGGCTGTGCCACCCCCTTCCCTCCTGCCAAGCATGATGCTGGTCTGCTTGCTCTGTGTGAAACAGCCTGTGTGTCTACTTACAATGTTATCAAATATTTCTGAACAGCATTTTTTCACGAAGGTCCTAAATTGTTACCCATGCCGCCTTTCTCTTTTCTCCACTGAAACGTAATCCTGTGACCACAGAACGACTACTTTTTTCTTTAATAAATCTCTTCTGACAGCCAACCAATCTTAATGATAGCAGATCCCTGCAGTACATAAGGGGAACCAGGAAGGAAAAAAAAAAAAAAAAAAAAAAAAAAAAAAAAAAAAAAAAAGATCATGAAACACACGATGAATTATGGAATCAATATGACAGTCTGTATCCAGCCTGCTTTTTCTGAAGACAAGGAAGCCCTCCATCAATTTTATTCAGCAAAAGAAGGAATTTACTGGCTTAAATATTCACAACCTTAATTACAGCAAATATAATGACGGCAGCAAATATAACAACCGTAGCTCTTGGGAAAGCCTCAGGGGTGGCATCACAGCACAAAGGGAGTAAACCCACATAGTAAAACAGTTCTAGGCATGGTTCACCCAAGCACCCCTTCAGCACCCATTTCAGGGATTTTACTTGGGAGTGTAACTCCATGGGCTGAACGCCCGTCAGCAGCTCAAGCTCATCGCCTGGCTTTGTTCCATTCAACAGGAACCCAGAGCTCTGGCACTTGGAAACAGCTTTGTGATGTGAGCCAAACATGGTAAGTGGGAGCTGTCCAAGATCTTCAAAGCTGCACTCCTGCTCCCTCTAGGGCTAGATCAAAACTCCAGCAAGTACCAAAACAAGCCTGTGGACACCGCTGGGTTTGAGGTGGTGATTCCAGGCTCCTTATCCACTGCAGAGCTCTGAATTAGGAGGCACAGAATAAAATCCAGAAAATCAATACACAGCCAATGAGATGGAGCAGAGCGCAAAATCACAGCGATGCTAAAACAGATCAGCTGAAGGATGTCACAGAGCCGTGTCCTCACACGGACCAAGCCAGCCCTACCCGGATGGAAGCACTTCAAGCACATGCAAAGCTGCTGAACCTCAGGAAGAAATGCAGGAGCTCAAGCTCAAAATTAAGGCACACATGAAATTTAATAGTTCCTACATGCAGAAGGCTCAGGTACCAAAGCTCACCAGCTGAACCCCATGAGTGTCTCCAACACCCACTCCCTCAGACCTGGCCTCTGTTTTATCTGGGGGAAAAATCTACTGAGCTCCAAGCAGGCAGAGGATAAAGTTCACTCATGTAAGCTCACTTCTTAGCCAAGCTAATTTGCTTTTTTAATATATTACCATGAGGTAGTTTACGCACAGGGGTTCCCAAAGGTAAACCAACCATCCCCACCCCCTTCCCCTCTCGCTTTTTTGCTGGGAGTGCAAGCACAGTGTCTGCTAATAACACACGGAATCAGTCTCTGGGGTGAAGTTACCTGAGAAGCAGAGAAACGTTAGGCTCAAATGAATCCCTTCACAGCTGCCTGAAACTCTGATGAAATAGATGGGATAAAGGGTTTCTGCAATCTAGCGCCACGGAAAGCGCGAGGCACAGCCTCACTTTGTGCTGAGCTTTCTGCGGAGGTCTGGGAAGCATCCTCAGCAGCACCTGGAGAAAAGGCTGGGAGTGACACGGGTCAGAGCAGCTCCTGAACAGAAATGGTCTTTTAACGAGCAATTTGGGTGCTTCTTCCCAGCGCCCACCAGGACAGCTGCTGTTCCTGTGCCGCCAGTGCTGGTGGCTGCTTTGACAAAACATCAGCAAAAACAGTTGTTTTTTTTTTCCCTTCTGATACCTTTGAAGCTCTTTGGTATCACGGAGGGTGAGGTTGCTATTAAAACAGACATCCAGCTTTAGTGTTTGTAAGATCAAAGTAGCAGAAAGTGTTTTTCCTAGCCAGAGCTGTTACAGCATCCCAGAGGGGCTCTGCATGCTCGTGGTCACATAAAATAGGAGCAGACAAATGGCTCCTCAGCATCACCCCTGGCTTTCCCCATCCCTCAATTTCTGCATTTTGGCTTAAGCTGGAGCATCTGTTTTACCCAGGAGGTCTGAACAGACACACGCACACTTTATGTACCAGCTTCTAAGCTATTTCTTGAATTTTAGGTCTTCCCAACCCGGAAGAAAATAATAAATTCAAAGGATCTCTAATAGCCTGTGGAGGCTTGGGTGACAAAAAGCGCTTCCTTCCTCTACTTAAAAAGAAATTCAGGCTTATTAGTAGGGGGAACACAATTAAAATGCACAGCAGTCCTCTCTGATAGCACGTAAGACACTTCAGTAGGATTGTTTGACTGCGAGCTCTGCATTTCCCCTAAAACTCTCTCTCTATTCACATCATTAAGCTGTTTTGAGAAACCCTGAACAAACAGCACAAAGGGCTTTTTTATTGCATGGAAGTGGAATACAGGACAAACAAAAAAAATCTGAATTTCAACAAAGCATCTCCAGATTTGCATAGCAGATGATACATAATAGAGGTATTCATAACCCTTTTTTTGTTGGTGGTGGTGGTCTAAGGCTGAAGAAATGGTGGCAGCACCTTGTTTACGGGGTTGATGAATCAGATGGAGCACTTGCCTGGTTTTGTCTCTGCTAATTGCCCTTTAATGGAGACCACTTACTGTACTGGTGTAAAAAATGCCTTGAAGTATGTTTTCTAGGCAAAAAGCCCAGCGCTTGCTCTAATTAATACCTTGGAACGATCACAGAATAACGATTCTGGTTTGGGGCTGTTGTACAAAGTTCTTTTTGCTTGACTTTTCCTAAAAATCAAGAAGATTCATGCCATCGTTTCTACAGGGAGCTCCACCCACGATAGCGCTGCGAAGCAGAAGACGAGCAGCACCCAGCACCTGGTGGGGCGACTGAGAGGGGCGGTGGTACCACACAGGGTGCCTTCAGAAGGGACACCATCGTCAATACCACGAGTCTTTCTCACAGACTTGGAGATATTTTTTTTTCCATCTTGTACTAGCTATATTTTGCAAGAAATTGTCTTTTTTTGCCCTGAATAGGGGAGGCTGGAGATCAGACATATTAAAAGTCTGAAAATGCTGATTTATGTTAGTCAATGCATTCACTTCGTGAAGCGTGGAAGGAAGCCAATATAACTAAATTCCACTTAGAGCATCAATTTGTTTCTGTGGTTTAATGCTGTATGAAATCACAAACTGCTAAACCTTTTGGGTATGTCACAATCCACTCTGCGCAGCACAAGCCTGTATCCAGTTCCAAAAATTAAGTAAACCTCGGGGTAAGGATTGCAGAGAAGTTATTTTCCAGGTTCAGGTGATTATTATTTGAAAGCTGAGCTGCTGCAGCTGCCATCATCACACCTGCACGGAATGTAAGGGATGTTAGTCCCCCAGGCTCCAGGGAGGGCAGTTCAAGCCATGGGGCTGGTGCTGGGCAAGCGAAGGAGAGGTCCATAAGGAATATTCCCTGCAAACAGGGAGCTGCCTCAAAGTCCTTTTTAGTCCCGAGAAGCCTGAAAACAAACTTTCCAAGTGCTGGCAGCCGGACCCCACCAGCAGAGCCTGCACTGACCACAGCTGTGCACCCCACACCCCTGGTTTCCATCCCAGCTCGGGGCTTCCACGAGAGCTTGTTCCTTTAGTAATGAACAAAATTAAAACATGCAGGAGCAGCTATTGTGCCTCTGGGTGCCAGGACCAGGGACATCCACAGCTTCTACAGATTCCCCTTGTGTTCAGGATGTCTGGATGCTGCAAAACTCCCACTGTACAAGAAGCATTTGCTCCTGAGGACAAAGCAGCAGTGCACGGTTGCCCAGCACCAGTGCCTGTCCTAGCCAGACAGCTCACTTCCAATTTTCTGTCCCTTTGATAACACGCAAGGCTTTATTCAAGCCGTTGAATACATTCAGCAGCATTACGTGCCTATGTTGTTGTACAGTGCTATAAATTGCTGGATTGCTGTGTGAAAATGCTGTTCCTTTTCAATGCCAGGAGCAGACCAAGAGAAAAGCAAAGCCTCTACTACGAAGACTGCTGCTGCATAGCGGAAAGAGGAGAGAGCATCTATCTCATAATTCAGCCAAAATGCTAAAACTTGCCCTTAGACCTAGGCCCCCTCTCCAGCTCCACTCAACTCCCTGCAGCCAGCAGAGGTGTGTGCAGTGCCTGCAGGATCCCCAGCCCCGGTGTGCAGCAGACCCTCAGCCTCGCCGTGCAGAGGGAAGGACATCCCGGCTACGTCTCTTGATGCCAGTCATCACTTGAAGTAAAACGCTCTCTGATAGCACCTGCAGCTTGTCCTGATGCTCTGAGCAGCTCTGCCTGCCAAAAACACGCACGCTAGCTGTTTCTAGCAGAAGGAGAATGGTACCAGATAAGGCATCTCCTCTAATGACATTTAGAGGAACAAAAGTGGAAATAATATATTTAGAATATAATCAGTCCTGCTTCTTTATTTGCTTTGAAAAACGGAGAAGAGACAGATGAGTATAACTGAAAGAAAATCACGCCATAAGAGCCTCTCTACAATTAAAAGCTGGACCTGCAATGAGGCTGGTGCAGAGGTGTTGCTGCCCCAGAGGACTGCATGTTGTTATGGCTCAGGAGAATTGCCCAAATAAGATAAGCAACACCACCAAATGGCTTCTGTGCCAGAGTAAATAGGAGCATCATGGGGATTTTGACGGTCCACTGTGCCAGAAAGCACTTGGAAGCTTGGCAGACGTGACAATATCAGCAATACTTGAAGACACGGACTAAATTTCCCTGTACATAAAATGCTACATATGCCCCGTGGCTTACCACACAATATTTTATTACACCTCCACAGTTTTTCAAGAATTTTAATTTTCAGCTATTATTAGTTCTTATCTAAATTGTCATTGCGTACAAATCCTACTAGTGCTATAATCTTGCATCTTAATCAGAAGAGAAATCTCCCCACTTTATCTGCACAGTGGCCTAATATTGCAACTTGTGCAATAAAGTGCAGTCAGACACGTGAATTATCATGCCCCTGGAAGGTGTAGTACAGCTCTTAGAGGGAAAAATAACAGTGAATTATTCCCTTTCATTCTGTAATAAGAAAGCAGCAGATGGCAATGTGAGGAGGGCAATAACAAATCAGTCCTTTGGCCTTCCCGCAGTTCCTATATCTTCTTTGGAGACAGTCTCACAAGATGCACATAACGATGAATAGCAGGGTGCTCTCATCATCCTTCTGTTTTCCCTTTCCCTAGCTACTTGTACACTGCAAAGAGCTGCTGCACCTGGAGCCCCAGACACCCCCAAATCTTTTCATCCTCAGCAGCTCTCGGAGCATCTCTGCTCGTACTGTAGCTTTGCAGAAATTATTTTCCCGGGAGAAGGGAGAGCTGTAAGCCAATGTGCATAGGTAAGGATTTCATTAGCTCAAAAACTTCTGAATAAAAACTTTCTGCACCCCCAATACTGGTGGACCTGCAGCTGGGATGGGCAGGGGGTGCCCGTCCTGGTTTGGAAGCTGTGACTGGCAAGTTCAATTTCCAAGGAAACAAGTCAGCCAAACTCATGCTTCCAGTACAATAAAGATCATCCGAGCTATTTCCTATTTTCACTCAAACATAGCTTCATGTTGGTAGTGTTGGGTTCAACTTTGTAGTTATTCTCAGGGTTTTAAATTGTTTCGCTTAAGAGCATTAGCTCCCTGTTGGGATATCTCATCAAAAAACATGAATGCTTGAAGATAAATGCTGTGAATAAATAACATCACAATTTTCTTAGGCACCGAAATGACAATGCTAACATGAAAAGTTGCAAAACTTATTTTGCAGCTACCATTTTTATTCTTGGAAATATTCCACGAAAGAGACTTTGGACCCCTCTCTCTCCTTCATTTACCTGCAATAACAACGAAAATAGGCACAGCCCTTCTTCTCCCACCACAATTACTTGCTTTAGCAAGCATAACAACATCAAATGTGTGGCTTGAGAAATTAACGTCAACAGTTTAGCTTTGCAGTCTAACTTATTTGATCTAAACTTTGAACAATTTGGCTTTGATCCTAAGAATCTGCTGAGCAACCAGAAATCCCACAGAAATCAACAAATGTAGGCTGGGTACCACCTCGATAGCAGATGCTCTCAATAAAAGGAAATGTCATAATGTTGGCTAGTTTCTCAAAACAGTTCTGTGCTCCCAGAAGCATCACTTCCACGGCATGATATACTGCCAGAAAGTGCAACTTTGCTCCAGTCTCCTTTTGTCTCTGTAAAACAGCAGCTGCAAAGGCAGAGCCTGCAGCGTGTATAGGAGAGATGTATATCCAGTTTTCTGTTCTTTGCATTGGGCTCGTTTTCCTTATAGGCTTGGTGGAAGCATTCATCAGAAGTGGAAGCACTCATGATGCTTTACAAGCGCTCTCTTTATTGTTGCACAGCTACCACTGACAAAACATTTGGACATTCAATTACTTCTTGTGTGGTAGGAAGAACGTGATTCCAAGTTAAGGGAGTTTGCTCAGGGCAAGGTGGAGAATATCATTATTTGCACAAATCACTGCAACGATCTGATTACAGCTGGTGCTGGTCTGTCCTTATCATTTGGTTAAGTCAAATAAAGCTTTTGCTTTTTCATTCCTGCTATTGGTGGGTAAGTAGATTGATTATGTATGAGATGAAAGAGCATGTAGGAGTATGCTAATGCTGATGTTAAGAGTACACTTTTATCTTGAAGCATTAAGTGAATGGAGGGAAGAATGACAAAATTGGTTGCTGTGAAATGAAAGGGTTCCTTGTTTCTTTTTCTCTTTGGGCAGACTCGTGACCTTGAAAGTTTGTAACTTGCCTCAAACATTCACAACAAACTCAATCACAGCATCCTGGGTGCAGCACCCTGAGAGCTGAGAACTCACAGAGACAGCCGGACAGGGCTCAACTGTACCCGAGTACCTATCTGCTAAGGCCCCATTTCTTACTTTCCTTTTTCCTTTACTGTGGGGACAGTACAAAGCAACCTTTTCTACTGCGTTTCTACTTGCATTTCTACTTGCAACCTTTTAATTACAAGGTTTGTGTGGCAAAAACGAAATCACATGTATCGTTTTCTGAGTTTTCCATGACCACCCAGAGCCTCTCCCATTCCCACCCGCCCCAGCAAGACAGGAGGACACTCGTCTGGACAAGGTCTGCTGGGATCCTCCCACTACTTCATTCTCCTCCAATTCAGTCATCACAGAACTAGCTAAGAGGCAATTTATCACATGAATTTAGTTGCCTACATGTTTTGTTTTTTAAAAAAAAGTTCAAAGCATAAGAAATAAGCAGGAACATAGAGCTTTGTTTTTCAGCACGGTGTTAGAAATGTGGCATTGTGTTCTGACAATGTGCTTCTGATGGCAGAGGGAGCAGGACTTGCACCTGAATATATGCAGTGAACTCTCAGGTGTTATTTGGCATGCTGTGCAAGCCCACAACTGAGACAACTGCAGGACCACAGTCTCCATCCTTTTTGGTTATGTTTCAGTAGCAGAGTTGTGCTGTTATCCCACAATGAGGCAATTATCATAATAATCACTTGCCGATATTCAGAACTGTCAGCAGCATTTGCAATCACGTAAAACAGGCGTTTGATCAAACAATACAATGGAGATACTTTATCCTTTGACAATAACACAAGAAATTTTAAGCACAAACCTAATAAATGAGCTTTTCTTGCAATCTAAGCTATCTGAAAAATTCTTTTCTTTTTTTTTTTTTTTTAATCTACCACCCTTCCAAGGAAAGGAGTCTATTTTAAAGTGCAAAGAAATAAAAGCCACTATCTTTTTACTTAAAGATGCGTGTCCAGACAAAGCTCTCTTTAAAATACTTCACAGCTCTGAAACTGCAGATATCATGGTGACCGATACTACTTGATGGTTTCTGTTGTGCATTATAATCTGTGCACTTGTATCTCCTGATAAAACTGTAAGCTTTCTGAAGGCAGAACTCCTTTTTTTACTCTGTCTTTGAAGCTCCTTAGAATGTAAGGTCTGTGCCTCGAACTCAAAATACACCACTAACATAAATAAAAACACTTTGTCGGAATTGTTAAGCGGCTGAAAGCAAACCCCATTTTCAAGCATGTCCCAGACACCATAAATGAGCTGAATCAGCCAAATCCCAAGTTAACATTCTGCTGGTGGCAGGGTTTAAAACAAAAAGAAGTTGTATTGATTCTGCTTATGTATCAGCACCGGTTGCAATGCTCATGCTCTGGCTTTCTGTTAGTATTCTCAGACAGATGTGATGTGTAGTACAGAATATGGAAACCCTTCCTCAGGCTGTAACCAGCAGGGAGCACAAGAGATGCAAAGCACTCTGTCTCACTGATGGAAATGCATGAGTTATATCGGAGGACATGAAAGTTCAAGGTTATAAGAAACGTACAGAAAGCTATTTGATAAAGGACATAAACTAAGCAAACAATGAAATAAAGAATTAAATTTTAGGAAGCAATATGCAATTCATTTGGAAAAGCGTTCTCTTGCGATGGCATGAATCACAGGAGAATATTTTACCCACTAATACGTAGGGAGCTAATAAATTTGCAAATACCAGTCTCCGCAGACTTATCACTGACATTGGAACCTACAGCAGGGAATCTAATCAGCTGGTGTAAACACACAGTGAAATTCATTCATTAAGACTTCGGAAGTTAATATGTGTAGTTGGGCATGGAAAAAAACAGACAGCTCAAAGTCATTTCAGTGGTCTCACTTGGGTATGGACTCACATACATACACATTTGACTGCAATAAGCACTTCTTACTTTTATTATTTACATTATACATTTTGATGAAGCTTTTCTCAACCATCACTAGAGGGAATACCTGGAAGTATTTTTTCTTTCAACTACAAAATACGTCTTTTCATTCCTCTGAAGGTTCTTACTACTTCCTTCCCTCACTTTTCAAAAGTTGCAATCGTGCTTTCCTTCACTTCTCCATGTCTCAGGGTCAGACAGCAGGATTTAGCATCTGAGCCATTTCCAAGGTTATAAGGTTACAGGCATGTGAAAGCACTGGCCTTACCCTGATCCCACAAGCACACGATGAGCTCCTGGAGCTCGTGGAGCCTGTAGTCATGCAAGACTTCGTATTTCAGTAGGTCTGAGCTGAGTGTCAGGCCACTCTTCAGAGCTGTCTCAAAACAGCACAAATGGCTGAACCCTTCCCTCTCCTATCGCCACTTCTTTTCTCACAGACAAGACATTAAACTGCCAGCAAGTTGCACAGCCATTGCATTATGTACCAGGGAGGGGCAGAAATTTCCATGTGTTTAGGCTCGCTCTTCCCATAAAATACCAGCAGAAACTCTAAATCTGGAGTCCGTGGAGGCCCTTAAACCAGTTAAGATTCAACTCACACGTTCTTTGAGCTACTGCCTCCATACCTGTTTGAAATCAAGCCCATTTCCCACAATACTCAATGACGACCGTGACACCTGAAGGCTGCACTGTTTCACTCTAGAATTTGTAGCATTAAATTTCTCCATTTCACCCATTTCCCCAATTAGGAGACCATTAATGACAAATTTAAATTAAAAGGAAAAAACAAATCACCCCCTACTGATGCTTCTGCAGTGACGCCGGCTCCCCTGCACTTAAACGATGCTCTGCCCCAGCGCTCAGAGCCCCGAGACTTGCAAGAATTATCACGCACTGTATTTTATTTGTATTTTATTGCTAAACGTGAACCGAGATGCTCCTGTAGTTCTGGAGCTGAAGCTTTAAATTCTGGGAGAAAAAAAAAAAAAATAGACAACAAACAAAACTCACGGGGATTTGTAGCACTTGCTTGCAGGAGGGGCAGCAAGATTAGCATCAGCTCCTGGAACAGCCTTTCAGCGCACAGCGGGGCGCGTGCTTTAAACTTGTGGTTAATACCGTGCCCTTCAGAAGACTTTAGCCTTCAAGACTGGTGGCACAGGCAGACGCTCTGCATGTCCTTTCTGTAGGTTTTCTTCCTTGGTAAGCGCTAGGCTTCATGCACAGTCACTCACTGGGTGTCTGCTTCTCTTCCAAATCTCTCAGCAAGGGCATCCAGACCCCTCACCTATTGACCAGCGCCTGTCAGGCAGCCACATGCTGCACAGGCAGCCGGGGGAAGCACAGACCACGAGGCAGGGAGTGCAGCAGCAGCATGATAAGCGTGCACAGAGCTGCCTGCCCGCTCCCTCCCTGGAGGGTTTTGTCTCCGACAACGGGGCAGGGGAGATGCCCGCAGGAACCTCCACATCCAGACACAGCAGAAGCGAAAAGCGAAGCTAATGAGTGCCTTAACATCTCAGAAAGGAAAAACAAAGCAATGAAAAGAGCAAAAAGTTAAGCAAACACCTATCTAATTAGTTAGTAGGTGGCAAAACACTCTGCCCTCCATTGGGCAAAGAGGTGACAGAAAACACACGAGCCTATTAACATCCCATACACAAACCCTGCAATCCTGGGAAGCACGGCTGTCTGGGCTCGGGTCACAGCTCAGCACCCCAAGGCTGCTCCACCAGTGACATGTGTCATTTTGGGGGGACCTGAGGGGCGTTTTTAGGGGACCTCTGCCCCTGCACTGCACCTGGCAGAGTGCTGCTACCTGCCTTGGCCAACCCAGCCTGCCTGCGGGGGACATGACTGCTTAGGACAGCCCACTTTCTCACCCTGACTGATACAAATCCCACCAGCCCCGCGGGTCGTGCCATATATCACACGTACAACACAAAGCAGGCAGAAGGCTGCCATAAAGCCGCCAGGGCTCCAAGCTCCGCTCCCTACCCACAGCACTGCAGATGGCACAGGGTCACAAACCCTGCCACCAGTGAGTGCAATACCTCCAGCTCCGCTTCCCACCGCAGCTGACCCTGAGACTATAAATCGTTGCGTTAGCCAAAGCACCGCAGGTGCTTTGTTGTGCTGCCACTGCTCTTTCTTTAGGTTCATCCCTCCTCGATAAGGTGCTGCAGAGAGGAATTAGCTAAGGTAGGAGCAGTACCTGGGACTGTGAAACGTTATCACGTAGTGGTTTGCAAGCAGCGTTACCAGATACACAAGTTTCAGAAATAAATCTTTGAGGCCAACAACTGAGGGAGGCGTAAAGCTGGTCTGGCTGAAAGGAGCGGGGCAGCTTTGCACCTGCCGAGCCCCTGTCCCTTTCCTGCTGCTCACACGCTTCTCCCACTCTTCTCAGTATCCTGTCCATGCCAAAATTTAAGCAGGCAACTGCTCCTTATGTGCAGATTTATGTTTACAAGACATTTTTTGGCTAGCCATACACCGACTTCTCTTTTAGGGTTGCTCAGATTTGTCCCCGATGAAAATCAGCATGGGTACAGAACCATGCCCCGTCAACTATATGACAGACAAACTCCTTCAGAGTCACAGGATCATAAAAATCACAGACTGGTTTGGGTTAGAAGGGACCTTAAAGACCATCTAATTCCACCCCCCGTGCCACGGGCAGGGACACCTGCCACCAGACCAGGCTGCCCAATGCCCCATCCATCCTGGCCCAGTCACGATGGCTCAGAAAGCTTTGAGAGAACAGAAAAAAAAAATTGTTTGTAAAAATGAATACAATTAAGTTGCATTCAAACATTTCTCATGAAAACGTGAAGGAGTAATACTTCTGTGGAGATCAAGGAAACATACAGAATAAATGAAAAAATAATTCTCATGTATCCAAACACTGCTACAGCATCAGGGTTGTGTCTGCAGAGAACATAATCTAATTCACCTGCTTTCATTCATGTGATCTTTCACATTTCAAAAGAAAACAACAGATGAAAAATTCAATACTGCATTTACTTTAAAAAAGTGAAGAAAAGGTCACTTATTGGCCTTTTTCATTATTAATATCTGTCTAGGCTTATATTTTAAATACAAAGAATCTTTGAAACAGCCATTTACATTCAAGGCCTTCAAGTAGTTTTTACAAGTGGTCTCAAACACATCCACCAAGCTGAAACAAATCTCGTCCTTGCAAATTAATCACGCTTCCTCCAGCCTTCTGCAAGAGAAGGAGAACGCTAGCGTAACATTACGCAGCTTTTCCACACAGTCAAGAGCTGAACTGAAGCAAAACAAGACAGCAAAGGCAATACCAAATCCCATAGAAAGCACAGTTCAGGAACTGACCTCACATTCTAGACCCTTTGCAAAGTTTCATCACCCATTATTTCAGTTGCCATTTATTAAGTCTTCTCCAGCGCGATCCAAATCTTACTGAAGTTAAGAGAAAAAGTCCTCAATACCACAAAAGAGTTTGGATCAAATCACATTAAAGGAAGAGGAAATAAGGAAAGAAAACCACAGTGATTTGCAAGCTTCCCTTTTCCCCCAGCCCCAGTCAGAGCGAGTTTGAACCTTGTGCCTGGTGCCTACCAGCGCTGCTCAGGTAGCGCATCCTCGATGCCCTCTTTTCATTTCTCAGCATCTCCTTCCTGCCCGTAGCGCTGAAGTCAACATCACAGCTGAGGGTAACAGTACACACAGCAGGGAGCTTTCTTAGATGTTAGCACACACATAGAGGTTAGCCTTACCCGTCAGAGCATCTTATAAAAGTGTTTAAAAGTCCATGGGTATGATGGGAAAGCCTTCTCCCTCCAGAGGTGGCTGCTCAGTACCATAAAATGTCATGAAGCTCAGACGGTTGCGATATACTCGAATTACAGAGGTAACAATGCGGTGTGGGGAATGGCAAGGTAATAATCCTTCTTATAAATAGTTATGATAACAGGACAGATTTAGGGAGAAAAATTGAGAAATGAAAGGGGTGAAAAAGATGGAATGGTCAGCAATAACAGAAATGGAAGTCCTTCATCCTAGGTGAATAATTCAGCAGTAAGCTTTAATTTCTGCTTTAGAAAAGTATTTACATGAATGCACTGAAAGACAAATGCACCACCTCGGGTCTGGCTTTTGTTTTAAAGAGATTGCCCATGAAGTCTGCACTAATGTGATTCATCACAACCTACATACTACTGAAATAATTCCTCATAGAGTTCTGCCAAGCACAATCATCAATCTGACAAACTGCAGAGCTCGCATATGCATATCTTCCAAAATAAAGTAATATAAAAAGAAACTGTGGACTTCTAGGAGCTGGTTCAATAAAACACCCCTTCTTTTTGGAACAGACTGCAGCTACCTGAATATTGATTGAACCCATTGAATATCTGTAGGGGTTTCTCTCCATACCATCCTGCACGTGTATCAAAGTTTCCAAAGACAGCCTCATTAAGCAATATGCAGAGCGAGGCCACATTGATACACAAGCCTTCTGAATATTGGCACATTGTCCCATTAGCAAATGCTTGTTCAATATTAAGTTGACAAGATAGAAAATCTAAAAATTCTCACTAAAGTTGTTGTAAGACCACTGCAGGAAATACGAATATTGAGCATATCACAGCGCAGAAGTCAACCCTTCCAGGGAGGCGCTGAAGGTACTGGTTTGGAAACTAGGACTTTCCTCTCTACACAATGTGATCAAAATAGGTGGAGCTATCCATAATGGAAAATACACATTAAGATGGTTAAGGAGGCAAGGTCTTGCCCTTTCAGGATATTAAAAATCTGTCCTGGATCTGCATATCTTGTCAGATAATTGGCTCAGCCAGATAAAATCTTCTGTAGACATATTTTTTTTTTTTTGGCTCCTTGCCTTTCTAGTAAATCAATCCTTGTAATAGTACATAAAACCTAATCATTATCCAGATGAGTCCCTACTTATCAGGTCATGTGATGACACACTGCCTAAATGAGACTCATTTGTAAAGCCTTCCGTTATTCTTTCAATGCTAAGATTCATGGCTAAATGCCTGAACGGGCAGCATTCAGAATTAGCAGTTCATGTATCAGAACTACTCCAAAGCAAACTGAAGAAGAGGTAAATATACCTTGAGCACTTGATGCACACATCAAGTCGTTGCAATTTGTGTTGCTGTTACCTACTCTTCAGCAATAAACTCATCTGTTGCACCAGATGTTTTCTGTACAACCAGGGCAGAAAGTCGTCACCTCTCATCACTGGCTCTTTTGGGCAGGACCTTCCGCAAGGACAGCAATTTCCGACATCATTCAGGGAAGAACTCCCAGCCAGCAATTCATTGGATCATTTTGTGTTTTTCTTGTTCATGAATTGCCCAGGCACAGATCACCGTGCTCTCAGCTAGACTCACAACTCAAAACAGTGCACCTATTTCAGCAACAAATATGTTTTGGTTCATTGATAATTTCCAAATTACTGCTGTTAATATTTAATATTCAGTGCTTGTAAGGAATCTTAGTCACGAGGCAAGACTCATGTCACGTACCTTCAGGCATCCAAAAGCATGGTGTATAACATGCAAAATAGCAGAATATTCTCCCGTTCATATATGCCCTCAGCACGTTTCTCCAACAGTGATTCAACATGTATTGAAGATAGGTAGCAAGGACAGGTAGGGAATCTCCCCCCTTTGGAGATTCCTCTTTCTCCATTACTCGCAGAGGAAGCACAGCCTTGACTAGATGCCTGAATTTTGGCCGTCAGCAAGATATCAGAGATCACTTAAGCAAGATGAATTCCAAAAGTAAAATTTTCCCTGTATCCTCAAGAAAGCCTTACATAATGAACAAATGTAACAACAAAGAAAATTAATCAGATTTAAAATGTATTCCTTACTCCAAGTCCAGAAACATAACAACTACATCTGCTCCACGGTACCAATGAGGCTCACTCCAGAGCCCAAACTGCTTACAGACATTTCAGCCGGAGCCATGACTATATGCTAGTATAGAATCAAGTAGCTAGGAAGAGAAATCTTCCCTCCAACAAATCTCACTTTTCTGAGTGGAGCTACTGTTAATAAAGATTTCTGTTTGGGATCGTACCAAAAATGATAACACACACATAGGACTTCACACATAATGGGGCAGAATCTTTAATCCTTCCTACAACCTTGCTGAGTTTGCTGCCAGCATTACTGATTGTAGCATAATTCCTTATATATTTTGACTTACCCAAACTCTCTGTATGCTTTTCCAGGAACACTTTGGTTACAATTTCTTTTTACCAAGGGAAAGACCATAAAATTCTAACCTAGAAATGGTTTATTTAGCAGAGGGTACTGCTCCCTTCCTTGTCCAGTTGTGTAGAACTAATCTACAATACACCCTTTTCATTTAAGAAAATAGATATTCTTTGTCCTGGGGATAAAATATCCCTTTTAGAAATCCTAATCTGTTATTAGGAAACTCTTCACATCAACAGATATTGCCATGCATGTCTTGTCTTAAATTTGCCACCAAGATGAAGCACCTCTGATAAATATTCTCAAGGGGAGACTTTCCATCCCTATTTTAATGTCTTTTTAGACTTGCCTTTAGAGATGCAGAGACGATGATATTTACCCAGCCATTTCACCTTTCGCCTCTGCCTCTACTTCTGTGAGTCGCTCCAATAAATACTGGTAATTTCAAGATTTAATTTTGAGCCACTCCTCCCCTAACAAAAATGTTAATGTCATCTTCTCCCCCAAAGAGAAGAGTTTTGAAACAATATTATCTTTCTTTTCTGAGACAGAAAGGCTGTTTGCACATTGATAGCAAATTCTGTTTAGCGTTTTATTATGCACAATGGAGAAATATTAAATAGATCAATAGGAAAATGAAGCTGTAGCAAGTTGATCTCTACGGAGTGAGAAAAATGCAGAAAAAGTAAGAATTATGAGGAAAAAGGAAAATTAAATTTACACATTTGAGATAATAAAGCATGTCGCTTATCCTCAGTGGTTTCTCTAATCTAGCTTTACTTAATTGCATTCTTTGTAAAGACATATTGTTTCATTTCTTTCCCCCATGGATCTTTTTTTGTTGGGGGAGTACATAACATAATTACTAGCTCCCAGCACTATCTCTACTTTTATTATAAAATGTCATGATTCTGAAAAGAAAAATTTCATGCACTATATAATGTCAATCATGTGTCTTTATGAGATGGAACAGCATTCACTTTGTTCAAAATGGTTTTAAGGTGGGGGGGAACATCTTTCATGTACGGTCATTTTTAAAGAGCTATATTCCAACCTGCTCAGCGTAAAAGCATGGTCACAGTTACGATCGCTGACTTTAAAGGACAGTTGTGTGTGTCAATAACAGCTTTTAAGTCTGTAATACCAGTCCAAGAAAAACAGTAGAGAAAATTTTAATGTTTTTTTCCACACTTCAAAGCTCTGCTTTCATTTTAGGATCTTTGTGATTGAAATCAAAGCCATTGTTTGTACATAGCACCTGAATTTTACTTTGGAAAATTTGACACTTCCATCATTATTTCACTTGCTAAAGAAACTACAAAGAGAAAGCCATCACCTGCTAAGAGCTCTTAAACCTTTAGCCCCCCAGAACAGCACAGACACGTTACGTTTGTAGGGCATTCTGACCATACACAGCATTATTCATTCCATGGCACGGGGGAAGCAGGTGACACAGAAATGAAGTGGAGGCCAGTAGTTAGCGAAGGGGCAGTGCTAACATCCACACCCCAGGTCTGGCTACTCTCCAAAACTCTTTATTATTTAGTAAATATTTCTGGAAATGCTATTTGGCTTCAGATAGCCTGACCCTGTAATCTATACTCAACTCAAACTCCCACTGAAGCCATGACATTTTGTAACAAAAATGCATCAATCACTGGGAGTTCTACATTTACACATTGACTAAAATGGGCCCTGAAATGTCACTGAAAATACTGAAATTTCCCAAGCCAAAACAAGAGAGCAAAAGGTAATGGATCATAACAACTGATAGCACAGCAAAAACAGTTTGGGCTCAATTGTATGGCGTTCTGACCTGGAAAAAAAAATCACTAATCCATTGAAGCTACTGGAGTATCTGTTACTACATTAGCATATCTGAATATTACTGAATATCCAAAAAGTTGAGATAAATATCTATTCATAAATTTTATTTATATCATACATCTGTGCTACTGACATACTTAGGAATGCATGTATAAGCAGAACTTATATTATTTATGGCTAGTTTATTAGGTTAGAATTAATTTCCTTGTATTATTTCAGCATATTTCTGGATGTATTTACAAGGGATTGTGTGCAGGGCCAAGAAGAACATCCACCAAACACTGCAGCCAACCAACCTTAACTCAGAGCCTGCTGTAGTCACTGTTACTTTCCTGTTTTGACGAGGACACATCGATTCCCCTGCGCACACACACACGTTTTTTCCAAGCCTATATTGTAATTTTCTGAAGCTGAGAATTACACGTTTCTAACTGCATATTAATATGGGGAACACACTCATTTTAAGAGCCCTCTTGGATTTTCTACAGGTCTTGGGACTTCTAATGTCATTTTGGGTCCTGGAAAATCATTTACGTGTTATTGCTCTAAACATGACCCTTAAACACATTGCAGACCTGAACCATTTGGTTAAATGAGCACTGATTGCACATTATTGCAAGGATCATACCAGTGATTCCATTAGCATGAAACCCTTCTTATAAGGGGTTCTGAAAATAGAGAAGACAACCAAAGTATAAGTAGCTCTGATACAACAGCAAACAGCCTCCAACTACTGTCACACTGCTTGGGAAGGTGGGTCTGCCATATTTTGTGGCTGAGCACTCTTATTACACAGGATAAAAAGAAAAAAAGAATATGAAATGACAATTCAATGCTTTTGGATACAAGTCTCCCGTGATTAAAAAATAATAATAATAAAGTCTCAGTGGAAAGCTTACCATTTGTAAATTAATATCTGGGATTTTATCCTACGTCTCATAATATTGCAGCACCTGTTGCTCAAGACAACTGATTAACTGATGAAAAATTACGTGAAAAAAGATTGCAGTCATTTCCCACACATCTGAATGGAAAAGATTAGTGTAAGATGGATGCTGAAAAAAATTAGAGAGCATCTAGAACAGCAACATAAAGCTATTCTTCAGATGAGGTGTTTTCAGGGAGCTCACTGTGCTGGAGAACATTATCTAAGAGCGTATGCCTCAAGTGATTACACTTCAGACAAGTCACAGGCCTGGGGAACAGGCATCTAATTCCTCTCCTTCCTGATGCTATGCCATCTTTCAAAACATATTAGAGTCCGGTCACCACGGCAGTATGCCTACATCCTCTGTTTTATTATTGGACCTGCCAGGAGATCAGAAGTGTCTCCTCTTCTAGGTGACAGCACGAGTGTGAGGGTCACCGAGCACCGGAGCGATGTTCGGTAAATCACACGGAAGCACTGGTGCCACACAAGCTGTGTTACAGGGGTGCCAAGTAAGCGATGGATAAGTCTTTCTTATTCCATTTTTTTCCTCAACAAAGGCACGCAGAGGTTATGAAGTTACTGCTTATATGTTGCTTATAAACATTTCTCTTGTTTAAATGTTTCTACTCATCACAGCAATGTCCAAAGTGCCTTAGGATAACGGCCAGTACGTGGCAGATGCTGGGAGGCACTCAGGCCTCTAGGTTTGAGTGTCAGAACTGGACTGCGTTGAAGTATGCATGAAGTCACTGTTCTGCTGCAAGTGGAGGCAGCTCGAGGCGGGGAGGCGTGCACAAGCTAGCACCATCGGATGAGGTCAGCATCTTACTGAATGCAGACATTCAGGAAAAGCCTGGTTGCAGGTACAAGATACAGGGAGCACGCACCTCACCGTGGAAATAAATCAGTAGCAGATCAGTATTCAGGATTCTCTGACCCACTGGAGTGTAGTCCTGGCAACTTACAGTCATTAAACATCAGACAGTTTATTCTCCTGAAAATCCGTCCCCCTTGTCTGGGGAGGGACAAGGCATTTTGCTTGCCAGCTATAATTTAAATGGAGCAAGGTTAATCTTCTGTTATCAGTGCCTCCTTCTAGGGGAGGAAGCAAAACACCTGCCCACCCAAATTAATTGTGCACGGAACAGCAGGATGGGCAGCAGAGGCACTTCGTTATTTTCCCTGGGAAGACTGCAGTAGTCATCATGAGGTAAGGCAGCATCCTCAGGCACAAAATCTCTTTGTTTCACCTGGGCCAAGTTGAATTTCTAGCTGGCATAACACCGGTGGTCTCCCTGGAGTCAGTAAGGTGCGTTGATGAGCACTTCCAGAGCAGCTCCAGCTGTGTCTTGGCAGCAGGTACAGAGGATCCGGGTGCTGTGAACCCAGAGATCTGCACAAACTCCAGGGGTACAAACTCCAGCAGATCAAGGACAAAGCAGTGGTAATATAACTTCAAGCTGTGTGCCAATCACTTGCAGATAGAACTCAATTTTTAAGAGAGTTTTTTATTATTATTATATAAAAAGGAATTCTTTCACTTGAAGTACTCATTCTCTTGCAGATTTATGGCATATTTAATTAGTCCTGTGGAGTGCAGATCACTACATTTACTAAGGATCGATATATAGCAACTGACTGCAAGCTGGTAAGAAAATATGGTTGAGTTTATAAGGAGAGATAAAGCTCAAATCTAAACCAAGAGGGTACAGCCAGGAGACGTGGGAACACGATCTGCCCCCAGACATCTGCTGCTGAGGGTGCTAAGGGAGGCCAACAGAGCCCAGCCTGGCACAGGAAGGCTGCCCCGTGCTGGCCAAGTGGAAACCTCACCTTCTGATGGGGCTATTTGGCTCTGCTGACACTTTCTGTTCCCTCCACAAATGGAGGGAAGCTCTGCAAGTCACCACCCATAACAAGAGGATTTCAAGCCTCCACTTCTCTTACTCTTTGACAACCTGCACAGTTGGATTGTGATCTGCTGCACTTAACACAACACCTGGCCGAGCAGAGCTGTGACCACGCAGAGCTCACAGACACCATCATCATCATAAAAACAAACTATCTACTTTATAAAATATCTTACTTTTGAATATTAATGTGGTGTATCCGGCATATGGAATAGGACTAGAAAAAAGTTAACTTCCCTCAGC